>NW_027509097.1:2757500-3957500 GCF_051911475.1 Siphateles boraxobius
TCTCTCTTGCATGATTTTTCATAGTGAACAAACAATTTAGTATTTAGTGTACTATGCAGTCTAGTTCAACAGGGATATCACACTACAGCTGAGTGCCGAATCCCCCTCAGGCGTCTTAATAAAAAGCTTTATATCTTTAAGGAGACTGTTTGAGCCTGAACATTCATCTGCAATGATTTCAGGAGGTAGAGAAGCTCTTTCACAATCTACCTTCTGGTGACCTACTGTAACAGTGCTGGTCAACTGAGATTTATAACTTCCTGAAGGCTACTCCAACTCTCTGACTCAGTTCCAAACCCTTCCAACCGAATCAGACATTTCCATGCTTCTAATCTGATGATGTGGGGGGAAATAATCACAAAATTCACACATAGTTTTAAATGGTGCTTTTTAAAAGAGATAAGGCTACTTCTAATGCTGAATAAAATATTTATAATCAACATTTCCCTCGTTTCATTTCATTTTTCATGACAAACATCTTTTACAATTACAGTGTTAGCTATCATTGACATCATTAAACTTATATACATTTACACTAAATATAACTAGACATTACTCAATCTATTACAATTGAACACAATATTTCACTACAAAAAGATGTTTGTGTTTTAAGGGATGTATGTAAATCTGTGAATAATTTTTTGACATTGAACAGTCTGAACAAACTGATTCATATGACAACAGATTCAGAAGACAGAGACACAGTATTGATTATATATAGGACAGCATTATTTTGCTGCACACTGTTTTGAACAGACATCTTGTGATGATAGCGCAGCTAAAAATGTGACTCTATGTCACAAAACTAAACAGAATTGTGTTTTTCACAAGAGATTTTTCCTGGTAGCAACCCCCATGCTCCAGTCGTAAAGGTTACATGGCAATAAACAATGTAGCTGTTTGTGTTTTGTAAAATAAATGCAATGTAGTTGGTGTTTTAATGTTCAGAGAAATGACATGTTGTCAAAAGACTTTGCCAGCATCATGGCGGCTGTAAGTTGCTGGTTATGAACTCTGATCAGCCCTGACCTTGTCTCCGTGACTTTATGCTGACCACATTTTCTTGACGAATGGGCATTTTCAAGAAAATCTTGCATGTTACAGGTAGACCCTTTGCATCTCTTTTTTTCTGGACTGTCCTCAGCGGAATCTGTCACCTTGTCCCAGTAAATCACATCTTAAGTGTGCATTCATGCACAGTTAGGACAGCCACTCCATAAGGCCAAAAATAGTGAACGTAGTGGAAGAGTATCACAACAGCTGCGTTATAATAAACAGTTGCATAAACGTCTAAGGTTACGTATGTAACCCTGGTTCCCTGATAGGGAACGAGACGCTGTGTTTGAGACGCGGTGGGAACGATCTGCGTGATTACGTCATGAAGCACGAGTAAAATCAGTCCAATGGAAGCCCGCTACGACATAGGTGACGTCATAGACCAGGAAACTATAAAGCAACCCTGAAATCAGACCGCATAGCTTCTGAAAAACCTGAAGCAAGTCGATCAGGGCATGCAGGAAGTATGGCAGGAAAACGCAGCGTCTCGTTCCCTATCAGGGAACCAGGGTTACATACGTAACCTGAGACGTTCCCTTTCAAGGGAACTCGAGCTGCGTTTGAGACGCGGTGGGAACCCCATACCCACTACGCCATAGTGACAAATGCCCGTTCTGTGTGAAGTCCTGCGCACACTAAGAAGCAAGCAACCTCGCCCCAGGAGAGGAGAGGTCAAGGTCATAAAACCTGACAAATGTATGCGGAGAGGACCATGCTGCCGCATTACACACGTCAAGAAGGGAAACTCCCGAAATTAAGGCCATAGGCCGCCATACTCCGAGTAGAATGGGCCCGCACAGCCATAGGTGAAGGCTGTCCGGCCGCTTCATAAGCCAATGAAATAGCCTCGACTATCCATTTACTAATAACCTGCTTAGATGCAGGGCATCCTCTCTTGAGTGACCCAAAACAGACAAATAGTTGCTCAGAATTACGCCACAGGGCAGCTCTGTGAACGTAAGCATCTAAAGCCCGGACTGGACATAACAGGTTAAGCTGTTCCTGGTAAGGGGTATTAAAGGGTGGAGGATAAAAGGCCTGCAGCACTATTTGGCCCCCAACATTCAGTGGGACCTTAGGAATATAACCCGGCCTGGGGTAGAGAAATGCCTTCACCATACCAGGTGCAATTCCAGACATGAAGGAGCAACCGACAGAGCATGTAAATCACCAATTCTCTTGATAGATGAGATAGCAAGGAGAAATAAAGTCTTTAGAGTGAGGAACTTTTCTGAAACCTCCTCGATGGGCTCGAAGGGAGCTAAAGCCAGAACCTCGAGTACAATGGCCAAGTCCCAAGCCGGTGCTCTAGAGTGCAGTGCAGGTCTCAACCTCAATGTACCACGGAGAAAGCGAGTAATTAAAGGGTTTCTCCAGATAGAAGTACCCCCCAGAGGGGTGTGGTAGGCAGATATAGCCGCCACGTAAACCTTTAGGGTGGAAGGAGATAACCTGGCCGAGAAACGGTCTTGCAGAAAATCAAGAACTGAACCAACAGGGCAGTTAACAGGATCTAACTGTCGTTCAACACACCACGTGGTGAACAGTTTCTATTTTAGCGCATACAGCCTTCTCGTGGAAGGAGCTCTGGATTGAAGAATGGTTTCTACAACATCGGTCGAAAGACCGGTTTCCCTGAGCCTGGCCCCCTCAGAGGCCAGGCCCACAGTTTCCACAACTCCGGCCGAGGGTGAAATATCGTGCCCCCGGCCTGGGACAGGAGGTCCACCCTGAGTGGGATCTCCAAGGGGGAGCCGTCCAGCAGAGACACGAAGTCCGAGAACCAAACTCGGGGTCGGCCAAGAAGGGGCTACTAGTAGCAGACGAGCCCCTTCTCGGCGAACCCTCTCCAGAACCCCCGGAAGCATAAATATCGGGGGAAAGGCGTACAGGTGCAGCCTCGGCCACACCTACACCACCGCATCCAGACCGAGAGGAGCTGGGTGCATTAGAGAGAACCACATGGGACAATGGGTTGAATCTGACGATGCGAAAAGGTCTACCTGAGCACGACCGAACTCTTCCCACAGGAGCTCCAACACTTCGGGGTGAAGTCTCCAATCCCCGGGCACTAGCCTTTGTCTCGACAGAATATCTGCTCCCACATTCTGACGCCCCGGAATATATAGCGCCTTGAGCGACAATAACTTCCCCTGGGCCCATAGGAGGATCGGATGGGCCAATTTGCAAATATGACGTGACCTCAGACCCCCCTGATGGTTGATATAGGAGACCACCGAAGTGTTGTCTGTGCGGACCAACACATGATGGCCTCTCAGGTCTGGCAGGAAATATTTGAGTGCTCGAAATACCGCCATCAACTCCAAACGATTTATGTACCAGGAACTTTGATGGTCCTGCCAAAGACCTTGTGCCGAGCGGCCACTCATGACCGCCCCCCATCCCGTGAGGGAAGCTTCCGTCGAAAGCGTGATGCGTCGACAAGGAGCCCCCAACACTGTGCCCTGGGCGAGGAACCAAGGTTTATTCCACATGACCAAGGCACGAAGGCATAGCCGCGTGACCTTGATCTTGCGGAACGGATTTCCCCTCGTTGAAAACCCCTTGGTCCTGAGCCACCACTGCAGGGGTCTCATGTACAGAAGGCCAAAAGTAATAACGTTGGACGCAGCTGCCATGAGACCCAACAGTCTCTGAAACTGTTTCACAGTGAGTGACTGGCCTAGTTTCACATTCTTTGTGGCTGTGAGAATCGCAGAAATACGAGCAGGAGACAGGCGTGCCTGCATTGTGGTCGAATCCCAAATTACACCTAGAAAAGTGGTCCTCTGAGCAGGAAGGAGCACACTCTTTTTGGTGTGGAGCCGCAACCCCAAACTCTTTAAGTGGGACAGAACAGCATCTCGATGCTGAACTGCCACCTGCTCTGACTGAGCTAACATCAACCAATCGTCGATGTAATTTAATACGCATTTTGTAAAAGTGCGGGGAGATAAACCTAGGCCAAATGGAAGAACCCGATATTGGTATGCTTCACCCCGAAAGCGAACCTCATGAACCTCCTGTGATGAGGATGGCTAGATACATGGAAGTACGTGTCCTTCAAGTCTATTGTGGCAAACCAGTCCTTGGACTGAATCTGTGATACAATCTGTTTTAGTGTAAGCATTCTGAACTTGAGTTTCTGAACTCTGCTGTTTAACTGGCGCAGATCTAGAATAGGACGCAACCCTCCATCCTTCTTTGGAACAATGAAGTAACGGCTGTAAAACCCTGACTCTCTGCTGGGAGGAGAAACCCTTTCTATAGCTCCTTTTCGAAGAAGTGTCAGTACTTCTTGCTCCATAACCAAAGCCTGCTGTGAGTCCACAACCGTTTGGAGGACCCCTTGAAATCTGGGCGGACGAGAACTGAACTGAATTCAGTAACCCTTTTCTATTATGTGCAGGACCCATAGAGAAATATTTGGCAGAAGTTTCCACGCTGCCAGAAATTCCGATAAGGGAACCAGTCTCTCGACCGAACTGACCGTTCTACAACCCTCCTCAGAGGATTGCACGGGGACGCTGACACCTCGGCGCCCTGAAGCGGCGAACCGGCAGGGAACGACCGAAGTGGCAACGCTGCGACTCTCCTCGGAGAATCGCCCCCCGGAGGGTGCCAAGGAGGGACGGTTCCTCGGAATCGTTCCTCCCTGGAGGGGACCACCCTCAGAAGCCTGATAGCCTTGGTGTCAGGACTTCTTCTTAGACCAAGCTCTCTTAGTGATGACAGTCCTTAGATCCTGTCTACTTCTAACAGGCTTGGACTGCGCCCGCCACTCAGGAACCCCAGATTGAGGAGGAGCCCGAGCGGCGACGCTCTGTTTTTGCTGACTTCTATATGTGGAGCTCGTAGACGGACGAGACTGCTCAGGCTTTATGTTGCGAGCAGCCTCGGGGACACTGGACCGGCGAGGAAGAAACCTCTGAAACGCAGCCGCTTGTTTTTTGTTTTCCTGAAACCTATCGACAACACAATTTATAGCGTCGCCGAACAGACTTGTAGGTGAAAGCGGTGCGTCCAGAAGAACAGACCTATCTTTATCCTTAATCTCTGATAGAGTTAACCATAAATTACGTTCCGTGGCCACCAGGGCTGCCATAGAACGGCCCACAGATTTGGCCGTCTCCTTGGTGGCCCGGAGAGATAAATCTGTCGTGCGACGCAATTCTCGAATTGCATCAGCACTAACTTCCTCACAATTGTCCATGTCCCTCAGCAGGTCAGCCTGGTATGCTTGGAGAATCGACATAGTGTGCAAGCATGCCGCAGCCTGACCTGCTGCCGAATACGCTTTACCCACCAACAAAGATGTATTTTTTAAAGGTCTGGTGGGTAACGTCGGGGCTTTCAGAGAAGAAGATCACTCGGGGGAAAGATAGCTCGCTAGCGTGTCTTCAGCACGAGGCATAGTCAAATAACCATAGTGATCAATCCCTTGAATTTTACTATAATTACTAGTCTGCGAATTATGCACTCTGAAAGACGCCGGTTTAATCCACGATCTCGACACCTCTGTGTGGAGATCGGGAAAAAACGGGAGTTCCCGACGAGGAGGTCATGATCTAGATTGTAGATACCGTTCATCTAAAAGACTCTTTCTAGATTCAACATCAACATCATCGGCTGGCCACTCAATATTTAATTTAGTAACAGCACGAGATAAAACCTCCAAAAGCTCCTCATCATCAGGGGTATGAGCTGGCGAACACTCAATATCCCCCATATCAACGACATCCAGATCCTCAGAACTGGATAGCCGTAATATTGGTGCCTCAGCCTGGGAAGGAGAAGCCGCAGAGCGGGCTCCTTCCTGGGCAAAGACACCGGATCCAGCAGGTAAGGGCTGAGAAAGGGCGGGGCCCGTCTCAAACCCTGCTACTAGATCCATCTGCGAACCCCAAGATGAAAGCCGACGCTGTGCCTCGGCAGCAGCGGGACCCGCACCTCGGGGAGCGCGAACCGAACTGTCCTCCTCACAGAATGCCCGGCGAGAGCGGAGAGTTTTCATAGACAAACTCATGCAATGCTCACAGTCAGCCCCCTCGAGGACTGACTGGGCATGCTCCACTCCCAAACAAGCAGTACACATACGATGTGTGTCCCCACCCGTGATATAACGAGGGCAGGGAACAACACAACGCTTATAACTTTGCCTGCTCGCCATAGTGATATATATATATATATATATATATATATATATATATATATATATATATATATATATATATATATATATATATATCACTGTCTGTCAAGTTAATAAATAGACAAGGACAAATATACAGAGAGCGCTTGCTGAAGGTACAGACGCATTCGCGGTCTGATTTCAGGGTTGCTTTATAGTTTCTTGGTCTATGACGTCACCTATGTCGTAGCGGGCTTCCATTGGACTGATTTTACACGTCCTTCACGGCATAATCACGCAGAGCGTTCCCACCGCGTCACAAACGCAGCTCGAGTTCCCTTGAAAGGGAAACACAGTTTCATGATTTTCCTTGGATTAGATAATTTTTAAACTAAGGATTTTATGCACAAAGAGCAATTTCAAGTATATATATATATATATATATATATATATATATATTTATAAAATACTGAAAATAAAAATTGAATGACACAAGCTTGAACTTAAATAATAAAGCAATCCAAATGGACAATAACAGATGCTAAAATTAAATAAAAAGTACTTTTATTCATTTGTTTGGTGATTTAATAATTAATTGTATTATTATTCATTATTTTATTAACAATTTAATGATTTATTTAATCATTTATATAAATAACGTAACACTTATTTATTGATATCATTTTGAGTAATTTGACCCTCCATACACTTGTGTATGAAATTATACAAATCTATAATTGTATTTTTTTTTTTCTCTCTTCCAAACAGATCACTTGACTAGGAAATAACAGACAGACTCACTCCCAAAGTCTCTGATGGTGAAGTTTTTGGTCTTCACTCCCTCTTGAGGGGATTTGAAGGAAAATCTTTGTCCGGCTTGAGGGAGATCCTGGTCAGTTGCACCGACGACCTGAACCACCTGTGGCACAAAGTTAATTGAAAGATTATTGATCAGGGTTTAAGAATTGATCATAAACGGTCTCTGATGGCACATTGTATCACTGCTGGACACCCAGAATGTGGCATAAATGTAAAAACTAAAGTAATCATTGCATAACTTGTCTCTTGTTTAAAGTCACCATGAAATCAAAATGTACAATGATTGTTTTTCATTAAATGATTTAAATGTGTCCTTTATTTATTTTTTATTTTTTTTAATTTGTGTGCCCTCATAATCTTTAATCAAATGAGCCTCTTTCCTCTTTTAGCAACATCTCTTATCTGATGGCGTGAGGGCGGGACAATGTGTCACTCACATGAGATCCACCAATATCAGCAAACCACAATCATCCAACAACCAATCAATTCCCCTTGGACAAAATCAAGCCCTGCCCTACATTATTCTCATTCGATAGACCGTTTCACTCATATTTCACAATATGGAATATATTTCACAATGTTTTATGGTGAACATTAATGTTCATTATTTTTTCTATCGCACAACCGTTAACTCACATCTTTAATTTGTCATTCCCTACTGGTCAATTTCCAACAAAAATGAAAATAGCAAAAGTCTTACCTCTGTACAAAACTGGAGATAAACACCACTTCTGAAATTACAGGCCTGTCTCTTTACTGCCACAATTTTCGAAAATTTTAGAAAAACTCTTCAATGACAGATTGGATAATTTTATAGATAAACACAAACTGCTTACTGACAGCCAGTTTGGATTCAGATAGATAGATCAACATCTCTAGCTTTAACCGAACTCATTGAAGAAATTACAAATACCATTGACCAAAAAAAAAATTGGAGTTGGGGTATTCATTGATTTGAAAAAAGCGTTTGATACAATAAATCATGAAATACTAATCAGTAAATTGGAACGACTCGGGATCAGGGGGATAGTGTTGAATTGGTTAAGCAGTTATTTAAAAGACAGGAAACAATTTGTGAAGATGGGTGAATACACATCTGATTGTTTGGAGATTGCGTGTGGGGTCCCCCAGGGGTCAGTGTTGGGACCTAAATTATTCATTCTCTACATTAACGATATATGTAAAGTATCTGAATTTCTCAAATTTGTATTATTTGCTGATGATACAAACATCCTTAGTTCTGGTCAGAATTTACAGCAACTCCTGGACTTAATCACTTCAGAATTCAGAAAAATTAAACAGTGGTTTGATATAAATAAATTATCATTAAATTTGAATAAAACTAAATGCATGACATTTGCCAATTGTAAATTTAGTAATCAAGTTCAGCTACAGGTCGATGGTGTTAACATAGAAAGAGTATATGAAATAACATTTCTTGGAGTGATTATAGACGACAAGATTTGCTGGAAATCTCACATAAAACACATTCAAACAAAATTCTCAAGAAGTATTTCCGTCCTGGCTAAAGCTAAGTACATTCTGGATTACAGATCACTTCACATTTTGTATTGTTCATTGGTGTTACCGTATTTAAATTACTGTGTAGAGGTTTGGGGCAACACATATCAACATTCATTGCAATCGTTATTTATACTTCAAAAAAGAGCAATGAGAATAATTCATAACTCTGGATATTTGGATCATACCAACTCTTTATTTTTACAGTCAAAAGCATTAAAATTATTTGATTTAGTTGAATTTCAAACAGCGGTCATTATGTTCAAGGCTAGAAACAATTTATTGACTGGCAATATACTGAAAAGGTTTTTTGAAAGAGAGGGAGGTTACAACTTAAGGGGAAAGTCGAATTTTAAAACTCCCACTTTTCGAACTACTAGGAAAAGTTTCTGTTTATCTGTTAGTGGTGTTAAATTATGGAACAAACTAAATAATGAATTAAAGCAATGTCCAAACTTATTCCATTTTAAAAAGATATTCAAAGAAACTATATTCCAGAGGTATAGAGAAATTCAGTGCTAATAATAAACTGTGCTAGGCCTATATTGAATCATTTGTAGTATGTATAAATATTGTCGTGTTTGTGTATTATTATGTGATTAGAACTTTTTGAATATATTGTTTCATTGATTATAGATTTATTATCTCCGCAGATTTATTATTTTGTAGTTATCCCGTTAAACATGGTTGTAATGGTATGGGGTAGGAGTATATAAGTTTGAAAGTATGGAGTTTTTACTTTGATGTTCATTTGTTTTGTTTTTCTATTATTAGTTTCTTTGATTGATCTTAATTTTTTTATTTACATGTTCAAATAAATAAATAAATAATGATTCATGAAGGTTATTAGTGAACACAGGCAAATAAACTATTAGGCAATTATATTAAACTTTATTAAATATACATAATTAAAATTGAAATTAATATCTCCAGGTATTTATGGACAAACTATAGTCATAAATAAACATTATCTAAAACCAGGGGGGTATTTTAAAAGACAGAGAGTGTAGAAACACATTTTCCATAATTAATGGAGATATATATACAGCCACATAATATACTTTATAAGAAAAACAACCCAATTTGCAGTGCTTTATGTATATGAAGCAATTAAACTCACAATATTAAATGAAGCATAATTTAAAAACTAGTCACAAGTGGATGAATGTACGCATCAGCCGGAAACTTGTGCTCAATAATAATGTTTAAAACACGGCTCCTGTGGTTTTTCTTCTCGATTCTGCATCTAAAACCAATTAGTCTGCTTTCACATCCAGTGATCATGATACAATGTGCACTAACATCGCAAGCAGATCGATCTTCTGTGGCTAGCAGACATCCGTACCGCCCACCCTCCCGCTGGCATCACCTGTTGTAGAGCTGTCACAGGCACCACAGGTCCATGCTGGGTAGGACGATTAGTACAGTTCTAATGCATCACTTACCCACCAGGCTCTTCCTGTCCAATGTATCAATCACAGTTCTGGCCAGAAGCATCATACTTATTCAAAGTAAGAAAAGGAGAATTTTTAATGGAACAAGTGTTTTTCTTTTTCTTTTTTTTACCCCTCCTGGCATCAAGTGAGGCAGGAATGTGACAATAAAATAAATAGCTGGTTTTTAGAAAGGTTTTCCAGTTTAATCTGAGGTTCAGTGGTTATAGGGGGTAAGATACAGTAGATTAGGAAATACATGGACACACACACACACACACACACACTCACACTCAGACACAGACACAGACACAGACACAGACACACACACACACACACACACACACACACACACACACACACACACACACACACACACACACACACACACACACACACACACACACACACACACACACACTGTACCTGGCTAGAACTGGGAATATAATGCACTTTCTGGAATTAATGACAGTGTCAGAGTCTGGAGTCTGTCATACATCATCTTAAATGGCTCATTAGACCAGAATTGGTTTTCGACATGCAAACATACACACATGCATACACAACCATTTATATGCACTCACCTGCCCGACTTTGGCACTCTCACACACGAAGGTCTCATAAGGCATGGCCAGCTCTGGTGGAAACTCATTAATGTCCAGCACATGAACTGTGACGGCCACTCTACTGGTCAGCACTGGGTTATCTACACACACAACACACGTAAGATATTATGACAAACACAACCCTGTGAACTCTGCTTTACTCATTACATGCATTCCAATGCACAGGTTTACAGTTGTTCTTCAATAAGGAGAACTTTTCTGTTCCTTGATGATTTCAAAGATTTTTAAAATTCCCAAAATAAACATTCCAATATCTACACCATGATACATTTATATTAGCTTTATTTGACAAAATAAGCTTTGAATGGTGAACATTTGGGTACAATTCTTCAGTAAGATATTTTTAAAGCAAAGTAATACTTTTAATTCAGCAATGATATGTTAAAATCATCAAAAGTGACAGTAAATATATTTTTTTTAATGCCACAAAATATTTTTATTTAAACAAAAAATATGTTCTTTTACACATTTGATTCATCCAATAATCCTAAAACCATAATTTATTTTCATTGATAATAATAAAAAAATGTTTTTTGAGCAGCAAATCATAATATTGGAATGATTTCTGAAGGATTATGTGACACTGACTGGAGTAATGATGCTGGAAATTCAGCTTTGCATCACATGAATAAATTACATTTTAAAATATATTTACATTTATTCTTTTAGCTGATGCTTTTATCCAAAGCGACTTAAAATTGCTATATTTCAGAGGTCGCACGCCTCTAGAGCAAAATGGGGGTTAAGTGTCTTGCTTAGGGGCACATTGGTGTCTCACAGTGGATTCGAACCCGGGTCTCTCACACCAAAGCCATGTGCATCTTATCCACTGCGCCATATATTCATCCACTGCCATCATATATTCAAGAGTTCATTTAAATTGTAGTAATATTTAACAACATTACTGTTTTATTGTGTTTTTGATCAAATGAATGCAGAAGAGTTCTTCGAAAAACATAAAGAAAATTGAACCAGCCCCTAACTTTTGACCGGTAGTACAGTTTGAAGAAGTTACTTAAAAAAAAAAAAAAAATCAAGTACCCAAACAGAGTATTTAAAACAGAATCACCAATATACATTCTATAACCGCAGGCATGATGGATTCAGAACCGCTTTGTATTTGGATTGGATCACATTAATAACTCCAAACTTCCTTCACTAAAATCATACATTAGACGGCATATCACATGAGCTTTCTATTGAGGAACCAAAAGGTCTAAAAATATAATTTACAGGCATACAAAAGAGTGGTACACTGTACTAATGATTTGAACATTATGTTCTAAACCATACTACTATACTGCCACCATGTGGTTTTACCTCTATAATTTAAAGGGCTTTTAAATATTAATCCTTAAACGTCTATTCTATTCTATACATTAAACTACACAAAAATATGTCTTTCTTCATTTTTGAACGGAATAGCATGGTTAATAAAATAACACAGTAGATAATCCAAGAACTTTTTTAGCTGACACACAAGGTCATTGGTGTCCTCTCTGGCTCAGCTGTTGATGTCCCAACACGTCTTGCAGATATTGTTTGAGCGGGCAGTGTGTGGAGGTGAACATCAATGCTGAATAAACTTTTATAGATCAGATCCGTGAGATGGGCTCAGCGTGTCTGAGGAGAAGGTGAGAAGGCTTAGAACGAGGGATCTGAACTCATCCCTCCCAGGGGTCCCGTATAAAGCCAAGACCTGTGGGCGACCTTGGTGAAGATGAGCAATCTTCCTGGAGAGAAAGAGAGTGTGGGAGTGTGTGTGTGTGTGTGTGTGAGTGTGTGTCTGTGTGTGTGTGTGTGTGTGTGTCTGTGTCTGTGTCTGTGTGTGTGTGTGTGTGTGTGTGTGTGTGTGTGTGTGTGTGTGTGTGTGTGTGTGTGTGTGTGTGTGTGTGTGTGTGTGTGCACGCAACGGTTTGTTACTTCAGCTTCAGGGACTCCAGGGCGTCTGATGTCCAGAAAAAAATAAAAATAAATAAAAATACTACTGTTGCTTGCTACAATTTATCTGAGATCTGACACATCATAATTCTCCTGGCCTTGTGCTTCTGCCCCAAATGTCCTGCAGAAAATTACTTGTTGTGTAGCCAATACTGGAGTTTTGAAAAAGATTAAAAACAAAAACAGAAGAAAAGTTTTGGCTAACTAAATGTTAAATGCTAAATTTGAACCCACGTAGTATTTAATACTCTGGAAAATGTACAACTATATTCTATAGGCTTTACGCTGAACAAACAGGTCTTCATCGTATCTGCTTGTCAGACAAAATGTTAGAAGTATGAACTAACAAAAAATATTTAGATATCTCAATATGCGATGGGCATTGGTTATGCTTATCTTTTAGGCAGCTCTATATTTAATGAAGAACATCCAAAAAACATGAACCGGAAGCGATACATAGAATACGGACCTTTGTTTGCTCATAACCCGTATTGAAGTGAACAAATGTGATTGACAAATCCCCTCAAAATTCATAAGATATCTATGATTATATTTATATTTCATGATTGAATAAGTAATGCATAAGGAGGTTATAATGAACATATATAAAATAATATTCCCTAATGATGTTGTTAATGTCACTTTTTTCAACCAATTTTCATAGAAAATATCCTAGTAAGGACGGATTTAACCACTAGATGGAGATGTTGTATAAGAGTGAAATCACCAGACTTTTAGACAGAGTAACAAACAGTAAATGTGCCTTTATGAGTCTTTGTGATGTTTTTGTCGTTCGCTTGGCAGGTTTTGAATACAGTTTGTGTACATTAGTTTGTATATGAGAAAAACACTTTCCTTTTCATTAACTTGATGGTGGCCCCGTTTAAACTGGTATTGATGTAAACAGGGCAAAATAATTATGTCAGCTGAAACATATTTTTTTCTAACTGTAGTGTAAAAAAAAAGCTGTTTTCTTCAGCCCGCTGACTATTCATAAAAGGGATTATGTAAATCAAGGGTATCTGTGTGTTCTAATGGAAACTAAGGGCAGAAGTTTTCATCATGTGCAACAAGCGTGAAATGTTTGGAAACTGCGTGCTGACTCGTGCTTTCCTCAGCATTTTCATATTTAGTACAATATGATTCAGAGACGCCATAACATCTGGAATTGCACCTGGTGTGACATTAACACTCCTAAAAAGCTCAGGAGAGAGGCAGAAAAACAAGAATCTGCAATTTATGCTAGACTAGCTTGTGATGGTGTTAAACAGGTGTTCTGCGCATCTCGTAATCACTGGTTCTGAGAGATATAAAAGCAGTCACGCATGTTTTACAAGACTCTGTATATTGCTAGTGAGGGTATTGCACATCACACGCTGGTGAAATTAGCATTTATAAGATGTAAGACCGCAAAAAATGGCTGGTTAAATACTTTTTGTGTTCATATAAATTGACAGCTCCAAATGGCCATTTATTTATATATATATACTGTATACACACACACACATGTAGATATACATTGCACTTATATACATACATTTTATTTAATATAATATAATCTGGAATTTAATTTTTTTAATCAATAAATACAATATATTTTCAAACAACAATGTAAATATAATATAAATGTGTTATTCAAAAAGTCAAAAATAGTAAAGATGGCTTAGTTTATCAAGAATTGAATATTATTTTTTTCTAATATTCAGAAAGGCACGAGTTATGAATGAAAGACCATGTGCTCTGTGATTTCTCTTAATCTGAATGAAGGAACATAATGTACAATTGTCTACAATACACTGATAGTGAAGACAAAAACTGGATAAAAACTGAGCTTCTAACGCATGGTGGACAATTCCCACTGCAGTAGAGGAGTGAAGTGTAACAGCTCTAACTTCTGCTAAGTCTCTCCCAAATTAGCTTTAGAAATCACAATTAGCATATCACCAGTGCAACCTTAAGAGACAGTGAGTAATAACCGTTACCATGGCGATAAAGGCTCAACTTTTAATGACCTCTCATCTACATTCCGTCTTAATGAATCCAAGTCGCCGCGTTTGTAATTTTGATTGAGCACCACATAGCCTCCAAGATAATGGCTTTGGTGACTTCTCAGCGGATTTGATGACTTGATGACGATGGATTCCCTTATTTACGGGGTGACACAATCCACAGATCTTTTCCAACACAAACACAATTACAGCAATGACAAGTTTGACGTTGGTGCGTGATCGCCTTTCAAATGGCTTCCTAAAATAGTCAATGCGAAATGTAGTTTGCAACCCCTTTTGCTTCCATAATCTGAAGGCCTTTCCAAATGAAATAGCATATTCAACCAGAAAGATCAAAATTGTAGGCCAGGACTTAGAAAATTGATCGGCTTATGAAAAGTGGGTGTTATTTAGCACAACTGAGGTGGCTGGAGGGGAGGGCTGACATTTTAAAATGTGTACTTAGTTACCCAAGAAAGTACTGGTATTATAAGGTAACTACATGGTTTAAGATTAGGTTTAGGGATAGGTTCAGGGTTAGTACCTAGTTATTACCCAGTTATTGCAATTTCTATAATAAGTACATAGTATGTACACGTGGAAAAGGACTGTAAAATAAAGTGCTACAGTAAAATGAATTTGTGATGTCATCCAAAAAGGAAAGTCATTTAAGGGGTGGAGAATGTTAAATAATAAATAAATAAATAAATATATAAATAAATAAATACATAAATACATAAATAAATAAATAAGTGTGTGTGTGCGTGCGTACGTGCGTGCGTGCGTGCGTGTGTGCGTACGTGCGTACGTACGTACAAACATACATACATACATAAATAAATAGAAGAGTAAAATAAACAAAAAAGGAGTTTTCATTTTGTTATAAAATATTTCAAATAAATGCTGCTCTTTTTAAGTTTCTATTCATTAGAATCCTGAAAAAAGTATCACTCTTTTCACCAAAAAAATAAAAATAAATAAAGGTAGCAGTATTTTCAACATTGATAATATCTCTTGAACAGCAAACCAGCATATTATAAAGATTTCTAAGGATCATGTGACACTGACTGGAGTAATGATGTTGAAAATTCAGCTTTGTATCACAGGAATAAATTACATTTTAAAATATATTAAAATTGAAAACTGTTATTTTGCAGTTGCAGTTGCAGAAACTGCAAAATTGCAGTTTTTACTATATTTTCGATAAAATAAATGCACCCTTGGTGAGCATAAAATAAAACGTGTTTAAACAATCTTGCAGATGCTGCAGATATAACATGCACCAATGAATTGTGAACAGTAAGACCAGTGACATGAAAATACAAACTGTCAATTTTGGTTTCAAACTGGCTTTGAAACACCTTATCATTAATGTTTTATCATTGTTGTTCATGAAGACATAATGTGAGACCAAGTTTGCTATAAATGACCCCACTGATTTCAAGGAACAATTAATTCACCAGCAGTTTAAGAACTTGGGAATACATCAATTGTTAAATTCAGGAGGTCAAGGAGAAAAGAAAGACACTGATAATGATACATATTCCAGGAGAGTCGTCATATTTTATGAATGCTCGTAAAAAGCAGACTTAATGGAATTCGCTGCTGACTGCGCAGTGATGGGCCACCGTAAATCTGTTAGATAAAATCCCTGCATTTAAGACAATTGGACTTTTATGAATCACTTCTGAGGTTCAGCCATACTTACTAACTTTAGTGGCCACAACTGAAATGTTGTGCTGCGCCATACTCTCCCTGTCCAAGAGCTCATTGGTCGAGATGGTTCCTCTGACGGGATCGATGTCAAAGAAGCTGTCCAGGTCGCTCTTCCAGTCAATGGAATACCTGAGGAACAAAGAACAGATTTAGTTCATACAGTACATTTGAGCGGCATATTCACCCTTTCTAGGCTAGGCACTACTGTAGGCGATGTTCAAGAGTATATATTACCATTTTGTCCTTCTTTTCTGATCCTCGCAATTTTGCACAGTGCTCATTATGTTTGATTTAGTCCTGCGGCAAGAAGGTATGAAAATATTGTGCACTCTAGCGAAGCGCTATGTGTGGGTCCTGTTTTGAGCAGCTGTGATGTCGGTGTAATAGCCTAGCAACCTTGTTAACACACCCCGTAACCATTCTCAGGGGGGGGGGTTACATGTGTCTCGGTGAGACTTTGCACCCCAGTATATGCATGAGAAAGTTGGGTTTGGGGTGACCTCGTTCACATGTACTTGACGGTTTGGACTCATTCTCTCACAAACACTTTTTAAACCTGAACTTCTAGGTGTATTAATGCAGGCTGGTATTTTCAACACTGCTTGTTTATTTATTTGTGGCTTGACCTAGAATTGAGCAAAGGGAAATTAAGGTGAGGTGGGATGCTACGGGGTTTATAGTTTCCACATTTTAGCTGCTGCCTTGTTAAATTTACTCAAAAGGTGGTCAACAAAAAGAAAAAGAAAAACATCAGAGGATTTTTGTGCATTTGCATTGGATTCTCATCAAAAACCTTTGATGTTCTGATTCACAACCGTTAGGAGGCCTGATTCTCCATAATAATCATCATACATACCACACAGAGACTGCAGCAGTGGGAATGTAATGCATATAAATGACTCATTCTAAATCTGTGTGTCACGATCACCAGTTTGAGTGCCCGGAATGACTATCAGAGGGCACTCCAACCCGGACAATCACCACACATCCAAAGACTCCATTCCCCATAATCCTTTGCCCAGACTAATCAGCCATGATCACATTCACCTGTAAGCCATTACCTTGTTTAGCTCACCCATATAAACCCGGTTTTCACATTCATTCCCTGCGAATAATTGTTTAGTGTTTGTACTGCAATTCCGAGCATTCTCTCTGTTGACCTTTGCCTGTTTCTTGGATTCCCCTTTTTGCCTGTTTCTTGGATTCCCCTTTTTGCCTGTGTTTGTTTGTATGGACTGCCTTCCTGTGTTAGACCTTGGCCGAGTCCCAATTCGCCTACTTATACTACGACCTAAAAGAATGTACTCTTTTTGTGAAGAAAAAGTACATCATTTTGAGTGTGTAGCAAAAGAGTAGGCAAACTTTGGGACATACTATCACGTCACTGTTAACGAACAGCTCTGTCGCGTGTTCCTGTCACCGTAAAGTGCCCTGTCAATCATATTGTCGCAGTTAAAACCCTCCATTCAATCTAATTTTTATTCCTACCGTTTCGGAGAGCACGTTCATCTGCAGTCGTGGGACTTCATGCGGAGACTCTCCTCATGTGTTTGCAATTTGAATATAATGACGCATTTAAAAGGTAAAGGCTAAACGTATATTTACAAAGTTCACAATGCTGCTGCAGATGCAATATAATGTAGACAACGTTGAATAAATACCTTTTAGTCAGGTTAGATACTGATAATTAATCACTCAAACACCTTTATCTAAATCTCTCTACATAACCGGTGGACTCTCGCGTCCTCCATGTCTGTAGTTTTTTAACACTTTTCGCTCGTGTTTGTAGTTCTAACTGAATCCTCGTCCAACCGCAATGGGTTGTGGGCAATATTAGCCATTAGAGTGTGCATCGATCTGCACTTCGTATTCTGACCGGAAATAGTAGACCATCCGGGTATCTTTGGAACACTCATTTCAACATACTACGATTTGGGAGGTACTAATTCTATTTTCGAATACTATTTAGGATGGATAGTATGCGAATTGGGACTGGGCCCTTGACTGTACTTTGTATTACATTTTTGGATTACCCTTTCAAAATAAACTGCATTTGGATCTTCAACCTTTTTGTCTCGGAGCAGTATGTGACACTGTGTTAATATAGCACATTTCAAAACAGGAAATATTTGGGAAAAGAAAAGATTGCTCGAAACCCTCAGGCCATGTTTCCACGTAGTATTAAGATGCAGTTTGGTCGATCGGATTACAAGTAGACGAGGGAGACACATTCCCGTTTACATCTCTTGTCCACTTCTGTCCTGATTTCTTCGAGGGGTGGGTCTATGGGTGGGTAAATGTAGATCTAAAGGACAAAATAAGCTCGAGTAATTTACATATGAACACACGGGGAGCATCAGCTTTCGTTTCTGCTTTTACAGACGCAAGACCACGCTGAATACAGTGAGTGCATGTTAGAAATGGTGAGAGAACATTGTGCTTTGTATTTTTTTCATCTTCAAACCAAACTTCAGCCGGTCTTCAGCCGACAGTTTAAATCCCGTCTGGCTACTGCGCGTCTCATAATGTTTACATGGTCAGTAGGCGGAGAGTTGTCTGTCTTTTGTGGCTGTTTGAACGCATTCGACCACATGAGTGTGTACTCTACAAAAGCAATCTGATCAAATGCGTTTTCAACAACCTCTGGAAGCGGTCGAAAGTGGACAAGATCAAAACGTTTTAGACCCCGTTTACACCTGTATTTAGCGTCTTAATACCAAGTGTAAACAGGACCTATAGATGAATATGGCATCATGTGTGGGAGAGAAGAAAGACTGATATGTTCTGGTATTGGTCCTCATAAGCTGCGTTCGAAAACCAAATGTTTAATGTGAAGATCAAACAAGATTAAGAGGCAGTGCATGCAACGTTTTTTAATATAAAAAAAAATCATTATGGAAACTTTGTTTAAATGAATGTTCTATCAGACCATTATGGTTTCATTTTTGTGTCAAATTTTTTTTGGTTCATTTCTAATTAGCTGATCATTAACCTAATGTATCTGAGCAAAGCCTTTTTTAATTGAATTTTTTAAACAGCAAATGCTGCCGCAACAATAAAAAAAAGCTTCAAACAGAATTTCACTATGCTGCTACATTAATCTTTCCACGACTACGAGATTACAAAACAAACAGACTGATGAACAAATTATTCATTGTAGAAAGTAGTTAAGAGACCGGCTCGACAGACCCTTGGCTGTGCGGTGAGATGAAGCAGAACATCAGATTTGCCCTATTTAAACAACTTTCATAAGTCGTGTTCTATTCCTGTTGCATGATGTGAGAGTCAGTTAAACAAATGTCTACGTCCTGTATTTTATCGGGGGTCGTGCAGTCAGGATAGTTTGAGCATATTCTTATGTTGACTCAAAGCTAAAACATTCATAAGTATTTGGAAAAAGAAAGCAAGCGATGTGGGTCGATTCAGCTGAAATAGCAGCTTCGCTGGGCCTGAGATCCAAATGTGTAATGAGATAAATATCCCAGAGGAAATATGATGAGTATGTTAAAAAACAAACATTCATAAATACAGAGGCAACTGAGGAAAAATCGATCTAAAATCAACATGAAAGGCTGTTCAAAACCCATTTTACTTCCATAATATGATGAATTTACGAGCACAACAGGATATTATTAAAGAAAAAAAAAAATTTTAATAAAAGATTGCGAATATAAAATTTTTATTTATAACAAAAAACTGCTGATGTGTGGCAAGATGATGAAAGAATAGCTAAAGAGAATAGTAATTTAGTATCACTATAAAAGAGAATAGTGAGAATAGTATATGCATTCACATGTATCACTATTCTCTTTAACTATTCTTTCATTATTTCTCACTATTATCTTGGTTCTAGTCTGAACCTCTCTGATTAATCCTGAAAATGCAGCATTTCCCATGTCATTGCCTCATTAGGGTGACTTTCTTATGTTTTATTTCCTCCATTGTCAGTTACTTTGGGTAAATGCATCTTCTAAATGTAGAAATGTAAATCAGACCTCTATTCCTCCTATGTTTTGCCCACTGTGGGCCTGTGTACTCTTATTTGAGTGGTTTACCTCAAGACATTTTTCTGATGTGAACAACACAGCTTTGGATGACTTTACTTCTTTCATAAGTCCATCCATTTCTGATCTCTCTGAAGCTCTTTTCTTGTCTCCTCTACCTTGGAAAAAAAAAACTTTAAAAGCTTTGGAGGAAGTCGTTGAAACTTTCAATACCAAAAAGCACTTCAGCTATTTTGTTTCCTGCACGCGGTGGACACGCGCTGTGTATAGAAGTGTTTTAAAAGCTTTGTTCTTTTCGCACAGAAGCTCATTGGGGACTACTGTTTTCTGATGAGAAAGTGCCCATCCCCATTGAGCAATGTTATGATGTTTCTGAATAATTAACTAAGAAAGTCCCAAACAAAAGTAAAACAAAGCCCTTTCACAAATACAAATCCTTTCGTTGTCCATTTTCCTTTGTTATACTGAATGAAATATTAATAGAGAAACAAACTGATTCATGATGCGTTAGGTAGTGTTGGGACCCGGCAATGGTGCATCAATTGTTTGTCTTCTTGTAAAACTTTAAAAAGCAATCTTAAGAAGTGCAACTCTAAACCATAATGGATTATAAAACGAGGTAAATATTTCAGCATGTTGCTGTTTTGACCTGAGAGTGTGTCAGATGGACTGTAAGCATTCATGTGTGTCCAATTATAATCTTTCTTTCTTTCAAAGGTACAATGGTGATGGCAAGGACTGAACTAACAACCCTCCGGTTACCAGCCCAGAGTCTTATTCTTTTGTATATGCTGTGTTTGCATACCTGACTGGACTGTTCCCTGCGTCGAGATCCTGTGCAGTCACGGCTCCTATAATGGTGCCTTGCGGTGTGTCCTCGTAGACATCCATCGTGTAGGAAGGTTTGCTGAAGACGGGAGGCTCATCCACATCCAGAACGTTTATCTTTACTGTTGCGGTGTCTTTAAACGGGCCAAAACTGTGGAACCGTGGATCCAGGTGTGCATTCGAGGCCTCCACTTTAAATGTGTACGCCTTTTTGGTCTCATAGTCCAGCGGCTGGGAGAAAGAGAAACAGAGAAGAAAAAAAAAAAGAAAAGTTCAGGTAAAGTGCCTGTTGAATTAGTCAAAACCAGGCAATTTAAAATATGTATATATATGTATGAGATGCAAAGATGAATTTTCCGCATCATTCCTCCAGTCTTCAGTGTCACATGATCTTTCAGAAAGTTTTTTTTTTTAACCAAGATTTTTTTCAAGATTTAACATTTATCTCAAAAGAAAAAAAAATATTTGAAATAGATTTTTTTTTGTAATATTATGCATTTCTTGAGTGTCTTTTTTGTTTGTTTTGCTGAATATTCAAGTATTATATATATATATATATATATATATATATATATATATATATATATATATACACATTTCAGTTAGTGTTAGTCCCTGTTGGTAGATGTTGCATCATACAGCATTAGCTTCTTAGTATCCAGGTATTATACAACTCCTCCATGTTAGCCATTCATTGAGGTCTTACATTAGGCTTAATTCATTTATTCGTGTTTTATCTTTTTCTCTTTTTTTGCTAGAATTGCTCACTTTGATCATAATGAATGCAGGCCCTTTCTCAGATCTCGAGTGTGTCGATGTCTGGGGAAGTTTGTCACAATTGCTTTCAGGGATGTCAAACAAACAACACACACTCCAAAAACTGTTCTCTCATGCTCCTTAGTGCATTTTCTCCCCTCCCCCTTGATTCGGGGCCCTATTTTCTCCTGAAATCTCTCTTTAAATTCTCACTTCAGTTCTTCTGAATCAAAGATTGTCTGTCATCAGTACGACAGCCATAAAATGTGCTAGTGTGGATGATTGTGGTCTTGCACCACTAAATCAAAGCAGCCCATCCATAGAGATGAAAATCATACAATGCTATTGTACAATCACAGCTTTCTGTCTCTGTCAATCTGTCTCGCTGGGGGATAGCGAAAGGGCGAAGGAGACAAAGATCATATATCTGACCTGTATACGGTTTCCATCATGTGCAATTTAGTGCGGCATCATCTTTAGATGAAAACAAACACCACAGGTATAAACGAATGGCACCCGCAGACCCCTAAATACACAGCATATGCACTTTATATCGCAGTAACATGTATTTTGCACCTGAAACTTCTAAAGCAAACAGTTTTTAAGCAGAGAGAGGAAAACAACGTCAGCTTTAGGTGAATGGCAACACCAAATCGTTTGGGATTTGTCTGTGTCAGATGCCCTTGCTGAAGTTTCCACACCGACTAAATCAAATGGTGCTAATTAGAATCCCAATCAAGTTAAAGTGAACCTCCAAAAACTGCAGTCTCTAATTAGCTAATGTTCTTGTTGACATAAAAGCAGAAGCATTGGTATTACTGAAGTCTACTTAAATACAGGGGATGTAAGCTCACAGTTGCCCACAAGTAATTAGAACCCAAGTCATTGTATACAAAATATATTTTTCTCATTATTCAAACTAGCCTATGGCCTTCTGTGTCCCACAGAGACGACACTGCTTGGCCTTTAGAGGCCAAGAGATGCATTGATATTAAGGTCGCAAGCTATGGAAAAGGACAGAAAGGCAGTTTACAAGTGTTAGAAATGGAAATGAAATGGTCCAAACGAAAAGTGCCCCAAAATCTTGGTTCTTTATTATGAACAGATAATACAATACACCAGCGCTGGTTGGAGTAGAAGCTCAACCCAATATCCTTTGTCTAGGGTTTATATAGTGAAAGTCTTAAACAAAAGAATACAAGTCTAACCAATAAAATCAAACATTACATCATAGATATCATATAGACGTTATATAACAGCTTCTTAATATGGGCAATATCCTGTTAGATTTCCACAGGATCCTTAGGATCCTAAGAGCTTTTCAAACACACAATGTATAGAAGTGGAACGAACATAGAGAGAGAAAAAGAGAGAGAAAAAGAGAGAGAAAGAGAAAGGAGGGGTGAGCAATCTTCTATTAATGAATACCAGATGTTTAACATACACACAAAAGGAAAGATGTACAGACGTGGCAGTTTTGCTGCCTAGTATAAAAATCATACATAGACTATTGTTTTGTATGCTGAAGGAGAAAGATATTTCTAACAACAAGCAAAATTGCTTGGTTTTCCGAAAAAAAGGACACATGGAGGACTTCTGTCTTCTTTAATATGCATAACGCTAGTAAAACTGTATTTCCATCCGGACGACATTATGCCACGTCCCCCATTTCAATCAGAACTCACAGCCTTTGTAACTCTAATTTGAAACAAAAGCTATAAATTGCTATCTGACTGCTATTTCATGTGGTTATTTTCCATTTAGGTCCCCTCAAAGGAATCTTTAGTGATGCTCATATTGAATTATGGCTTGATCTTCACAGTCGCATCGCTCGAGAAAGCCCTGCGCCGCCTTATGATATTTCTCTCCATGACACAATATTTTCATTTATACTCCCCCAGAAAGTTTTCAAGGTCATTTAAATTATTTGACCACATAACATATTTGCTACGGTATAAATTATAATACATGAAACAGCATCCGCCTCAGCTCTGGACCAATGGTGACTTCATGAAAATGGGTTATTTGTTGAGAGCAGACAAATTTCAAACCATCTTCTTTGCTTGGAAGATGATCAAAACCCATATTATATATATGAATACAATATCTGATAGACTTACATATTGGAAAGAAACAACATATGAACTGTGCACAGCCTTGGAATTCAAGCGCATGAGCCAGCAGTGTGTCAAAATTACAAATAATGAGAAGTCGAAGTCACATTTTCCTCATTTTTGTGGATCGAATGTAACTGGAGTGATCATACTTTACCGATCAAAGTTTGGAATATCTTTTTTTTTTAAAGAAGTCTCTTAGGCTCATTAGAAGGCTACATTTATTTGATCAAATATGCAGACAAATATAGTAATATTGTAAATATTATTACATTTTAAAGGACTTCTATTTTAATATATATATTAAAATGTAATTTATTCCTGTAATGGAATGAACTGAATTTTCAGAAGTTTTTACTGCTTAACATTTTTGTGGAATCCGTGATACTCTACCATTTAAAAGTTTGGGCTGCATAAGAAAGAAAAAAAGATAAGAAATTAATATCAGCAAGTACACATTAAATTGATCAAAAGTGGCAAAACAGATGATGCAGTGTTATTTCTATTTTAACTTTCTAATAATCAAATAATATACAGTATCACAGTTTCCAAAACAAATATTAGGCAGCAAAAACTATTTTCGAAAACTGATAATAATAAGAACAGTATTAATATTTGAGCACCAACAATAATGGATAATAAATGAGCATCAAATCGGAATATTAGAGTGATTTGTGAAGGATCATGATAGACTGAAGACATGGCTGCTAAAAAAAATCAGCTTTATAAGTTACATTTTAAAATATATCAAAATAGAAAACAGTTCTTTTAAATCGTAATAATATTTCACAATGTTACATTTTCACCAATAATCCCAAGAGATTTTTAGAAAAGACATTAAAAGCCTTATTTATTACACATTTTTGATCGGTAGTGTAATGTCCTTAAGCATGACGAATGGCAAAGAAGCAATCCATTATGCCATATGCACATTTTCAAGCCAGCACCTGCTCTTATTACCATGTGCATCAGATTCCCATTTGAGTTTTCACGACAGGTGAGGTGAAAAGGGTGAACCAGACGTGGCGTCTCTCCGAGCCCGTGTCCGGTATTGATGGTGGACGGACGTGAATGGGGATTAAATGTCAGAGGAAGCTGCAGGATTATTGGAGGTGAGGAGGTTTAGCCTAGAAGAATGTCAAGAGCATCATTGCCCTTTTAGTGTGTGTGAGTGGCCACATCAACCCGGCGGCCCTAGTTAATGACTTTATGCCGAGACAAGGGAAGAGACAGAGGGAAAAAGAGAGAAAAGACGCCGGAAGGGTAATGACAGTGACTCAAAACTAATGAAAGGCTCTTCAAGTGTGTCACTAGTTGTTGATGAAACTGAATCACAATGTGAACACTATACTTTACAGCATCTTTTACTTGGAAAGGTCCTGAATGCTTTACGTTGTGCCGTCAACACTAAACCCTTGATCATGAGAAGTATAGCAGTTGCTTTAACAGCACAGATTTGTATTTGTAGCCACTCACTGATTATATATGAGGACTGAAAATATGTATTTATCTAGAAAATCTTCAGCAACATACACAAGATGTCACCTCTTGAATTGGTACATTTTCTGAGAAAATGTCTGTTTTTCCTTGCCTATCACCGCATATGGGTCAGATAGAAAAATAATGTGTCAACTATTCATTATAAACGCTGAAATATCTGGCAGTGAATTAATGAATTGAGACTACACGCCGGATTCAAACTAATTTTCAGCTCCATCTATTGATTTGTCATTACAATCAGACAGAAAATCTGACAAAATAACTGTATTTTGCACATCCCAAATCCATTAGCTAGTATCTATCAACATAAAACAGAAGAGTTACACACTCCACCATTATTTAACTTAATGGCTGACGCCAGCTCTAGTGAGTATTGTCATTACAAAACATTGATCTTCAATTAAAGTTCACAGTATCAGGAGACGGCAGGGAGGACAATAACTCAGGGGACACACAGAAACCTCAGGTGTTATAATGAAGCATTTACACCAGGGGCGTCACTAGGATTTTCATTTTAGGGGGGCTAAGCCCCCAATGAGGGTATGATTTTTTTTTTAATTATAAAAAAAAAGGTAACACTTTAGTTTAGGATCTAATGCTCACTATTAACCAGTTTCAATACCATGCAAAGGCAGGGTTTTATAATCACTGTGGTCCCAAATGTGAGGTAGGGCAGATAGGGGGGTTCTGGGTTTCCCCGAGAAAATTTTGATTTCTCAGATCTACATATTTTAAGATGTTTTGAAGGCCAAAACAATTGGATAACAGCTTTAAAACCATGTCAGTGCGCAGCTGATTATTTTTCTCTCCTCATCAGCATCACACTCTTTTTCTCTTTGTTTTTCTCTTGTCTCTTCCCCTCCTAAAGCTGAGCTTTGACTGATATAGGCTTTTCATTTTTGTCTGTCAGTGAAGAAAGTAAACATAGGGTCAACTGATAGGTTGATTTTGCCTATGAATCATTTTCTCAGACATGTTTATTTACTGAAAGCTACTAAAGCTAGGTAATTAAGTTTATTAAATGCATTGTTATATATGCATCATGCATATATTATATATATGTATTCATATTAAATGCACAATATGTAGGCTACACATTCATTATTGATCTTATGCCCAATACAGGGCCGTAGACAGGGCTTTATAATCAAAGAGGTCCTAAATTTGAGGTAAGTAGGGGGTTTGATTTTTTTATTTCTCTGATATGTGCATTTCAAGATGTTTTTAAGATAAAAAAAGGATAAGAAATAGCTTTAAAACCATGTCAGTGGGCAGTATATTATTTGTCAAAACCTGCTCTCGCCTCATCTCCATCACTCTTTTTTTTCTCAGTCACTTCATCCCTTTCTCTTCCCCTCCTAAAGATGAGCTTTTTTAATTTACTAAAGGCTACAATGTGTATTATATTCTCAATATGTACACATTCATTATTAATCTTGTACCTAACATGATGAAAATTGCTTTGTTAATGTTTCTTGTCCCCTCACAATGACAGTAAACTAATTATTACATTACATAAGTCACGTACTTTTTGAACTGAAAATAGGTAACGTTACATAGGCATATTTTCCGTTAAAAATGGCGTGATTAGACAAAACTATGTTAGTTCGCCGGATTATTTTTTGTCATTCGTTTAACATTTATGAACTAAAAAAATGTCAAATATGAAATGTTAAGTTTACTTAACTTACATCTTATCTCTCACTTGACCGTACGCGTCCAGTCGCGCTGAAAATTCGCGCTCAGCAGCGTCTGTGAACATAAAGCCCGCCTACTTTTATTTGATTGGTCATCTCAAATAATCTGACATTGACGAGCAGTGACAGACCAATGAGGCTCAGATGAACACACACACACACACACACACCCTGTCCTCTGTTTCTGACGTGCTCTCTGCTCGGCGCCGCTGCGGACTGCAGAGGAAGAACACGCTGAATCTGATTATAACAAGACTGAAGCGAACACGAATTTGTATAGCCTACATTAATCACACATTTTTAGGTGGGCTAGGCAGAAGTTGAAGGCTGAAAGGGCCTAGCGACGCCCATGATTTACACAAAAGAAAAAAATGCTACTGAGAGAAAGTCATTTAAAACATTTGATTGAAAACAAAAAAATGTTGCTCATGGAACATGCAGAATTGACATTATCACCACAAAGTCAAATTATTTACACAGCACAGCAGTGTGTGTAATACTATAAATAGTAATTTCTTATTTCTTTTTTTAACTGGTCTATGAGCATTGTAAAAATATATGAATTTGAACATTTAACAAGCCACAAATTTCACTGGGGACTGAATTGTATCAATTTTCTGATGTTGCTAGCAGGATACTGTTCAAAAGAATTTAGAAAAAAAGAATACTTTTATTCAGTAAGACTGCATACAATTAATTAAAGTGACATATAATGTTACAAAATACGTATATTCCAAAATAGTCCTGTTCTTAAACTTCTTGTCATCAAATAATCTGGAAAAAAAAGTATCATGGTTTCCGCAAAACTATAAGGTAACTATTTTCAAAATTGATGTAATGGTTAAGTTCTATATGTGGATTATGTTATTTTTCCTTAGGTTCCCATATTTCCTTCCTGTGTTTAAGGTGTATTCAGGCCAGCTCATAATTATTGTAATTACAAGATTCCGACTTAAAAAAGGCATTCACGTCCTCGTAGAATTCTAACTACAGCTTGTAAACTGGAAATTTTCAGAGAGCTCCTACTTGTACCACGTGACCACTGTACTACCTGACCACCATTGCAGGTTCATTTGGGTGTTGATAGTGTTGCCATAGAAACGCAAAATTCCCAGTCCTGTTCCCTTTGTTCCCATTGCTAGTTAGTTTCTATGATTACTTAATTATTGGTTCAGATTATGTTTACCTGAGTCTTGTTTGGTTTCCCATTTAACCATGAAGGTAAGCCCTCAGTTTGGTTCTTCTCATTGCCCTGTGTTGTCTTTACTTGTGTTAAGCTGTTACGCTGATTTTTACCTTCTGGATAACCTTCTTTGGCTTAATGTTTTGTAAATAAACTAAAACTGCTGCAATTTAGATCCTCTGCTCATCTTTCTTTGCCTGCACAATGACAATTGATAATAATAAAAAAGATTATTGAGCAGCAAATCAGCATATTCGAATTAGTTATGTATGTCGCGAGACCGGTCTTGGTCTCGAGACCACTTTTAAGTGGTCTCGGTCTTGTCACGGCCTTGATGGTCTTTGGTCTTGGTCTTGTCTTGGTCTCGGACCTCTCGGTCTTGTCTAGGTCTCGCTGTCTCAGACCGACATAGTGGTCGGGGGATTTAGCAATAAAGTACTACAATATCCACGACGAAACAACGTTCGACAATGCAACAGAATTAGAATTTTCGTGTAACTCGTTTCGCCTATTTGAACAATGTATATCTTAATGGTCCAGTGATAGAATTTTCGCCAACCGTGTCAGAGGTTCTGGGTTCTAATCCGCACTCGTATAGGTTTTTTTTTTTTTTTCATCAAAACCTATTATGTTCATCAGTGGTATATCAAGCAGGGACACGTTTGTGTGCATTATGTTTTGTGATTTCACCAGAACAAATAGAGAGTACACTAGCAGTGTTGTGCCTAAACGTATTCATTGAACGATAGTTCATGAACTCGTTCATATTTTGGGCGAACGTGAACTGAACGTACTGTATTACTGCCTGATGAACGTTACTGTGAACTCGTTCATTCTGGTGCCTGTGAACGGAGCGCGGCACGCCCTCCGTTTAACTTCGTTCAATAGGGTGCCAGATTTCTATAGAGCCTTCCAGGCGAAAACCCGGCTAAAATACACCGTAAACAGGCCTTAATATGTAGCGGAAAAACACCCAATCTGGCAACACCAGCCACCGGTGTCGCACCGCCGCATGTCGTGATCAAAACAAAATGCAGCAAGGAAGCGTATGATCCTTTAAACAACTTTTATGACAAGGTCGGTGAGGATGGGAAAAATCTTACATTTCTGTTCTAACTTTGCCCGCCGATAAAATAATTGCTGTCTGTAGTTCTATATGGGCTGTGGCAATCATTTTGAAAAATAATTGCTCGCAGCAACACATGGAAAAAAAGAACTATGAATGAACTAGTTCAAAATTTTAAAGTATGAACTGAACTGAACTAGTTCATTTTAAAATTTGTGAACTGAACTTTAAACTAGTTCATGTAGAAAGTGAACTTTCCCAACACTGTACACTAGTCTGTTTTTTTTTTTTTCCCTCTGGTCTCGACTTGGTCTCGGTCTTGGTCTCGACTTGGTCTCGGTCTTGGTCTTGGTCTTGTCTTGGTCTCGATACCCTCTGGTCTTGGTAGTGTCTTGGTCTCGGTTTAGGCGGTCTCGACTACAAGTCTAATTAGAATTTAATGATAAGAAACAAAGACTCAGCTTTCAAATTTCGTCATGAAATTCAAACAATAAATTTTTTTGGTGCACTTAATTTTGGCGTGACATGTCGCTGTACACCTCAGTTCCAGCAGCAGTGTTGAGCGTGAACTTTTTCTTCCACTTTCATACAGGTTATATCTCAAACAGGCAAGCATATCAGAGAGTTGAAAGATACAGTACAAGTTACTGAAAAGAATCATGTCTCATGTAATCACTCAATCAGTGTTTCAGCCACGGAAAGATGTAAAAAAAACAATCATTTATCGTTGCATTTACCTCAGGAAAGTTATCCAGTGTTAACAAAAAACATTAGAGAGGAGCGTATTTAATGTTTATTATATATGGATGCTTGAATACATTTGTCAAGACAAGTGTTTATGTGTAACTGAGTTGCAATCAAACATTTCCGTTTTTATTTTAGTGTTATAATCTTATAATTATATCTGAAAATAAATAGCAGTTGAATATAATAGCTCTGTAATTTTAACCTCTAATATTATAGTAATGTACCAAATGAGAGAGTTCCCTGTATAGTTTGCAGCATTGTTTGGGAGAGATTTTCTGTCCTCAAGATAATCAAATATCGGTATCGGCAGATATGATTCTGAAGCTATAGTATCGGCAGATAAATTTAGCATCAGTGCATCTCTATAACAGATCCATTTGATGTGAGAAGCTAAACGCTTTGAAGAACATTAATCAACACTACGTAGATCAAAGGCCTCAGGAAAGGTGTTAGTAGTTCAGACGTGTATATGTGTACGTGAAGGACATACTCATTTCCGTATCTCTGTGTACTGACACTTAAACGTTACCAGAACAAAAGACACTTTAAATGCAACACTTCATGCCACTGAACTCTTTGATATGGTAATGTGCTCCCTCCTTGCACTGGTGTGAGTGCCAGCAGAGAAATCCAGACGATCGCAGCCCAAGCCGTCAATGCCAGTTGTGGGAATTGAATAATTGCGCACCTGATTCTGAAACAAACAACATCCATTGTGTAGGTGCAGATGCTCTGAGCCGTTCAGTGCAATGTAAATATGTCTGCCATTAGCATTCTCTTCATGATTATTTCTAAAACACTAAGGGGCTTTTAGAACGCAGCGTCACTGTCCTCTGGAGAATTTCTGCTGCAACTCAGGTTGTAGATGTGAGAGCGCTTTGATGTAAAGTTCGTTTTTATTTCCATTAGCGTTCTGGATCTCTGCTTATTCTTTGTAACCAATAGAAGCTCTAGCAGACCTTTTCCCCACACAGCCAAATACTGCATTATTCTATTCGTACTTAAGAAGATCTTTGTGAAATCAATAGCTATTATTAAAGTCAGCCTTTTAATCCTCAGGGCTTCTCTACACGATATATCAATACACCCTCCTATTAGTATGCAGAAAGTGCTCCCAGATTTTCGTATAGTGTAATGCAGTTTGCCTTCATCTAAATAAGATTACAATGTGAAGCACCCGGAAAAAGTGCTCTTCTTGTTGTTGTTACAGTGCGGTGTTAGCCGTGGCCTGTGAAATAGCTCCAAAGTTTTCATGAAAAGGCTGTTTTTTTTGCATGAGCCCTTGTTGGCTCACTTGTACACTTTCCTCTTCAGGATGATGCATATACGAGCTGGATTTGTTTGTGTTTGGAAAAGTATTACTCTAACACAACTTTTTTCGATCCATTTTCAAGATACACATACTGTAAAATGGACACATGGAACGTAGACACACTTACGGTAGCTCTGCCTGATTCCTACTATGCAGCACGTGTCCATATTATGTCTAAAAATACAGTAAAAATATGATCACAATATCACATTTAAGTGACCATATTTAAATGTAAATGTTTGGCTTGAGAGGAAATTGCTATTTTTAGCATCTCCCTGGGTGCTGCACTAAATTATAACACTGTCTAATTGATTTTTTATATATATATATATACATATATATATATATATATACATATATATATATATATATATATATATATATATATATATTGCCTGTTAATTTTTTTTTTTCAAATTAAAAAGTTTTTTTTGTTATGTTTTCTTGTGAGTAGTGTTTTAATAAGTAATCTATTTATATCATCTAACAAACACAACCTAGGTTCTAATAACATTATAATTTAGGAATTGATGTCATTTTTTAGAGTGTTATTAAACAAATATTTTCCATATACGACTGTGTATATACACCACCATTCAAAAGTCTGGGGTCAATAAGATTTTTGTCTCTTATGTTCACCAAGGTAGCATTTATTTAATAAAAAAATCCTGTAAAAACAGAAAGGCCGCTTTCTATTTTAAAAAAAATCTGGCGAATTTATATTTGCACCTTGTGCATACTAATTATAAAACAAAACAAAAATGATGACACACTTTCAGCGCCAGAGAAAACAACAGCAGTACATCTTAATGCAGTGGTGCGAGATTCTTTTTGGACACCTGGAAAGCAAGAGGCTTTAATTAAACAAAAGGACCCAATTATATATTCTATTTTGTCAGAATGTGCTTAATTGTGCAATGCATGCCATGGCCAGGATGTCTTTCTGAGGTAAAGAACCTGTCTGCATCTCCTGCTGATCTGGCTGGATAAGAGCTCATTTAATCAACATGAATGAGTGCATTACAGGATCATCACGCAAAGCTTGTTTTATTTTATTAGCGAAACTGCACAGTGGATAATTTGTATTGACACAAAGACACAGCTCCCAAAAAAAGTCCACCCGGCTAGTGCACGACATTAGAGAGTACTGGAAACTGCATTTGTGCAGTTCTAAAATTATACTGTTATGAACCTTTTTGCTGACTTAATTTGTTTTATATTCTGTGATACTCTGGCAAACAGCAAACAAATGTGCGTCAGCAAGGTACAATATGAAAAGGTAGTATTTTTCTGAAAGAAATAGATGGAAATTATTTGAAAACAGAGACAAATATAGTAAATAACTTTTAACCTATTGTCCATATACAGACACTACTCATCAAGATGCACTTGACGTGACAACATTATAATTGCTACTCTTGACCGCTATCTCGGCACACCATAGTCTTAAACTAGTTTGAGTAGACAAACATGACGAAATATGCTATCTATCTACAACACAAAAATAAGCAGAATTCATATTCTAGGGTGTACATTTGATAACCAGTAACTATGTTGTTGATAACCAAAATCAATAATAATTAAAAAAATATATAAAGAATGCATACATATTTACAAAAACACATCCAGAATGGAGCCCTATAGCTTTTCAACAATTGCACATCATTTTTGAAGTATAAACACATCTCTTAAACAGTGGCTTACATTATAAGTGATTTTTTGTAAAACATGTCTCTCATGCATTATTAAGAACTGAGGGACAAATCAAAAGTATTGTCTTTGTAAGTCAGTCGGATGCCACAAATGCAAAGTCTAGACAATACATTGAAAACAACCTCAATATTGCTGTAAGCCTCTTAGGAAGTACCAAAATTGCAGGTTGGAAGATAAAAGTAATTGGAGAGTATCAGCATGGTGCCTTTGAGTTGATGTTTAGCCATCAGTTCCAGTGGGTTTTAAAGGGTTAGTTCAACCAAAAATTGAATTTCTGTCATTATTAATTACTCACCCTAGGGTGACCAGAAGTCCCGAAGAATTCGGTACAGTCCCGAAATCTAAGCTGTTGTCCCGAATCCCAAATCCGACCCTGATTGTCCCGAAAATTATACTAAAGCAAAATCTTGAGTAGACTTCGTCTGATAAAACATTAAAAACTGTCCGTGGAGGTTGAGTCGTAAGAGAGCGCAAGTTGCAGCAGCCGTGAGCTCAGTGAATGAATATGTCTTAAAGGAGTGATTGATTTGTCGCGGCACTGTCTGCCAAAAATACTTCGGCAATGAACAATGACTACATATTAGACTACAACTGAGTAGTCTCAGAGCTTTCTCGGATAATTATTAATAAATATTTAAAAGAAGTAAAAAGTTGTAATTATGAGAAAAAGACAATAATGGCAAAATGTGACCTTTTTGTCGTAATTGACTTTTTGTCATAGTTTTGACTTTTATGAATTAGTGTCTCATAGTTTTGTCTTTTTATATTATATGATGACTCTGTATTTCATAGTTTTGACTTTCTCTCTCATAATTATTTCATTCTTTTTTTTTTTTTTCATAAATTACATCATAATTATGATTTACCAAAGCATGATTTTTTTTCTTTTCTTATGTTTTGTCCCTGTGTCCCATTTTCAGTTCATGGCCCACTAATTGAGAACCTTAAAGGGAACTGCACTTGAAATTGCTGAATATTTTGCCATGATGCGTTTCACAGAATCAGTACCAGAATATCTTAAACTAGCATGCAACCACACAACCAAATTCATAAACTGTATCTCACAACACTGTTCCACAAGTATTGGCCAATACATCAAACTTGACATTGTTTTAAAACGGCATGATCACTGGAGGTAAACACAGCAGTGTGTGTGCTCTGCGTTGAGCAGGGTTTGGAGGTGTAAACAGCCCTCTATTTGGAACCAGTAAAGCATGCAGAGCCCTCTACTGCTAAATGAGTTTCCTGTGTCGATAATTCATGTTGTAACTGGATGTTTCATGTCTTTGTTGACATGATGTTATCTCACCATAGTAAAAAGGATGAAGTGATCTTTGGGATTTTCAAAATAGGTAAACTCAGACATACACACAAAACTAGGGCACAACAAATGTATATTGCACACCAGGTTTGAATTGATGCATATATCCGCAGGCACACATGTAGTGTCATAACACACCTTTGGTTTCTAGATTCTTGACATTTGGTGGATTAAAATATCCCCTCTAATAACCTCAGTTCACAGCACTGACACAAACACACCGCTAACATCGCTTCACCTTCAGACTGCTGCTCTCAGCTAAAATGTTTTTCATATCCCCTTTCTTTACCACATGCCGTGCATGCTGACATTCCTACTTGTACATACACACACACACGCACACTTACTGCATGTGGAGTCTTTGATATGTATTATCGGATATAATCAAGTATACATCATCACATCTTTGTCACTTGTCTGTCATGTGATTAGCCTACATTTCACATTCACACTTTTGCATGAAGGTAAACAAGCTGTTTCTCTTTCCGAATACGATATTATTCCTCCTGGCTGTTTGAAATAGCATAATAGCATACTATTTCTGCAGAATATACAATGTAAACTGTGCACTGTATGCAAATCTTCCACATGAATGACCTACTTTCCATTTGCACGGAATACTATATCCCACAATACAAAGCACTTGACTTGACATTCCAGCTGCATCCGAATCACACACCTATTATGTAGTAGGTGAGATAAACATAATAATTATGTCTGAATTCACAGTACTAATAAAAGAGAAGGAAAAAATACCCAGATGACCTACTACTTCTGGCGAGATTCTGAAGTGTGCATACGATGGACACTTTACTATCCCATGATACGACCGGAGAGGATTTGTAAATTGCAGAGAAGTGATGCTAGTAGATCTCATGATAATGACAACATGGCAAATGTAGTACGTCCATATTACACTCATACCACACACATTTATATATAGAACACACTTTTTTGTGTCATTCTGTACAATTTTCTAATGGAGAAACAAGATATTTATGAAAGTTAAACAGACAAACTGAACGTGACAAGGTCATGTGACAACAATGTTACAAACTATTGTTTGATTTTTGTATTATTGCATAATGCATTCTGTTTCACACACTATTTAATCATTAGTAACCAGTATATGGTAGATTTGTAGTATTCAGTAAAAAGTAAGCTAGTATTCCCTTTTGAACGTTGCCCTTTTTTATTTATTTTACCAGTATATTAATCAGGATTCACCCATAGGTGGCACTGCTTACTCCTATTGGAAATCTACAGTTCCTATTCCCAAATAAAACACATGTAGACAATGTGGAATAAACATGGATAAACAAGGCCACCCAATGTGATTTTTGAATGCAAAACTTTCCTCCTTCCCAAATGATCTCAAAGCAGGTGAATATGTCATTACTTTTTTATCACGGAAGTGGTGATTCATTAAAATCCCAGTGACAGTGGCAGTTTGAGCACTCAACTGATTTATAGATCAAACAGCACATTAATGACATACTTAATGAGGGATGAGAAACTCTGACAGAGTAGGACACTGCAGGAATGAGTCATTAGACTGAAGGCATGTAAGCCTGTGCCTGACTTTCAGAATCATGTTTCCATGTGGCAATTGAAGAGCAGCATTGATTATTGTGTTGACATTCTGCCATGGATGTCCATCTGCCTCACACTTTTTCTTGTCATGTTTTGTTAGCCTCTCTGCAGCTCAGTTTGTCTTCGATGTTTTGCCATTGTTTCTTTGTTTAAGTGAACTATGTGATAATTAGTAGGCATGTATTCTGTGTTGTGTTGCCAACTCTGAGGGAGTGGGAGACGGTGAGATCCTGTGGGATCAGACTTCTCTCACAACTTAAAAGAATAATTGCTTTTGTTTACTAATGGGAGAAACGAGCATCATTTGTTTTTGATGACTAATCACGAGCTGACCCACTTTCTGGGAATTTGGGGCTGTTGTTGCTTCACACCACCGCACAGAATGCTGACTGGTGTGAAATGTAAATCTCCCAACGTGGTTATACCTGACCGTTTGGTTATGTGTACTGTATATGTAGGGTATGTATGTCTCTATTTGTGTGTACATAAAAGTTCAAAAGATTGGGGTCGGTATGGTTTTTGGAAAGAACACTCTTGCTCACCAAGGCTGCATTTATTTGATCAAAAATACAATAAAAGCAGCCTTATTGTGTAATGGTATTACAATTAATACAGCTGTTTACTGTTTTATTATGTTTCTGTGATGGCAAAAGCTCTGAATACTCCAGTCTTCATTGTCACACAATCCTTCAGAAATATCTAATTAGCTACTTAATATGTTTGTTAAAAACTGTTAGAAAATCTGAATAGAAAGTTCAAAAGATCAGCATTAATGTGAAATATAAACCTTTTTTAACATTAGACATGTTTTTACTGTCAGTTTTGATCAATTTAATGGATCCTTTCTGAATAAAAGTATGAATTTAATATTTTTTTTATTAAAAATAAACAAAAACAAACAAACAAACTTTTGAATGATAGCATATCGATTTGATTGATACACACTTTGTATGTGGTGACAAAGAAACATTTCCTGATAAATTTTCATAAAAAAAAAAGACATTGGCCCTGATCTACCTTAAATGTAAAATGTGTGGGGTCTGCAGCATAAAAGCATCATCTCTATATTTATTATTTCAATTACCACTTTCACAAAACACTCATGTCAAGCACATTCGCTAACAGACACACAAATACACAATACATCACAAAGCATTTTAATCTGACAAGAGAATCCTTTGAGTAGAACCGAAGATAAGGGAATATGTGACTCGCTGCATATGTGTGTGTGTGTGTGTCTGTGTACACATATAAGCATGTGTATGTGCATTACTGTGCTGCCGAGTGTTTATTTGAGGAATTGTAAATGGGGATGTTTCACACATTTGAAGTGGGGATCGGCAGGGCCTATTGTTTGCTTTAATCGCTACTTTAGCCGAGAGGTTGTCTAAACATTTTCATGATCTCCTGTGCTGCCCATGTTCAAGCTGACAGTAGAGCAGGTAATCACTCAGAATCCTTAAGCCTTGATGATCCTCTCAACACACAGACACACACACACACACACACACACATATACATCTCATTCAGTCGGCCAGCACAGAGCACAATTCAGCCAATGCCCCGCTATAGTAGTCTTTAGCTTCCTTTTGCTTTTTAAAAGCAAAATCGCACCTTTATCTGAATAGAAGTAGTTGCTGAATTTGGAACCACTACTACAGTATTTCTGCCATAGAATGATATAGTAAAAATAATAAGAGTAGCATGCGGTTCTGGATTCAGCCTGTCTGTTTCAGTGAGTTGATTCAATACCGATTCAATGATTCATTAGCACCATCAAACTCTCTACTACATTTTTCATATATTATTATTGCTGCCATTATCAAGTGGTAGCCTATAAGCTCCAAAAGTAACTAAGTTTCCCTATCGGTCAGTCACTACAACGTAGGTCATGACTGACCAATAGGAATCTCGCTAGAGAGGCCAATCTACTTCGAGTGAAACTAAAACAAGCCAATACACATTGGCGTGCAATCATTTGCATCAGCTGCGCGCCCTCGTTAGCGCGGGTATAAACGAGCAGCTGGTGCGATTGCACACTAGCTTTTTGCTTCGGAGCCAAGCACTTCGTACGCTGAACAGAGTGAATTTGAAAGCAAGCCTCTTCTGGATCTCTCCACTCTGGTGCGGGCGTGACGGCACAGCAGCGCGAGCGGTCTTTTTCTCTTCTCTCTCTCTCTTCTTTGTTTGTTGTTTTAAAACTGAGCAAACAAAAAAGCTGTTTTCACGGCTGGTAAGGTGCGCGGTTAAATCGCTCAACGGCCGTTTTTACGGCTGGTAAGGTGCGCGATTAAAGCGCTCAACGGCCGTTTTTACGGCTGGTAAGACCAGCGAGAGAGAATCGCGCACAGACAGGTGCACATTCCTGTCTGTGTTCGCTGTGACCGTTCCCCTGCGTGCTTCAGCACCAAGGAGAGCAGTCTCTAAAAGAGCTTACACAGATAGTTTGCGTCTTTTTCAAGATGACATTCTATCTGTGTGTTTCTGGATGCGGTCGTTACCTGGGGTCGCGGGATGGTCACGATCGCTGCCTTGTGTGTCTGGGCCTCGAACACGCACAGGCAGCGTTCGTGGATGAGTCATGTACCCATTGTGGGAAGATGACCATCTCGGAGCTGAGGTCGAGACTCACGTTCCTGCAAAGGGGCGGAGTCCCCGTGCCTGCACCTCGTTCCAACCCCCCTTCGCGGGTTGCTTCGGGCAGTGACACGGGTGACCTGAGGATTACAGTGAGCGCGCTTCCTTCGGGGAACCAACCCCCTAGGAACCCTCACTCCTCTCATGCTCCGCAACCAGTTGAGCTGCCAACGGAACGTTCTGGACCGTCCTCGAGATGTGTACCGGTCGTTTCGTTCGGCGCTCCCTGCGACGACCAGATTTCGATCGCTGCATCGGAGGGTGGGTCAGACCTCTCCGCGGACGACGGCTCGGAGCCGCTGCCTCCTTCAGGTGTGCCAGCGGTGCCCGAGTCGGACCCGGAGATGATGGCCATGCTTTCCCGGGCCGCCAACAGGATCGGGCTCGTGTGGAACCCTCCACCGTGTCCCGAGCCCTCGAGGTTGGACGATTGGTATCTCGGGGTGGCGCGCGCTGGTTCTCAGCAACCCACCCCAGTGCCTTTCTTCCCGGAGGTGCATGAGGAGCTCACAGGGACGTGGACGGCACCTTTTACTGCCAGAAACCGTCTCGGTGGATCCTCCTCCCTCACCACCCTTGATGGCGGGGCAGCTAAGGGATACACGCGTATCCCGCCAGTGGAACGGGCCGTTGCTATGCAACTGTGCCCTAACTCCACTTGGCGTGGAGAACCGTGTCTTCCTTCCCGGGCTTGTAAGTACTCGTCGGACCTGACCGGCAAGGCTTACAAGGCCTGTGGGGAAGCTGCCTCTGCCATGCACGCCATGGCGTTGTTGCAGGTTCATCAGGCCAAGGCACTGAAGGACCTGCACGAGGGTGGTCATGATCCATAAGTTCTCCAAGAACTTCGTGCCGCAACTGACCTCGCGCTCCGTGCGACGAAGGTCACTGCGCGGTCAGTGGGTCGTGCGATGTCCACACTGGTGGTCCAGGAACGCCACCTCTGGCTGTGTCTGGCTGACATGCGGGAGACCGACAAGATCAGGTTCCTTAACTCCCCCGTGTCCCAGAACGGCCTCTTCGGCGACGCGGTCGAGAACTTCGCCCAGCAGTTCTCGGCTGTACAGAAGCAGACTGAGGCCATTAGACACATCTTGCCGCGGCGGTCAGCTGCTGCCTCCACCCCACCGCCCGCGGCTCCTCGGTCTGCTCGTCGCCGTGGGCGTCCGCCTGCGTCTGCCCCTGCTCCCGCGCCGCAGCAGCAGCCTCCATCCAAGCGGCACCGTGGAGCCAGTCGCAGGCAGGGCGCCCCGCCCGTCCAGGCCCCCGCCAAGAGGGGCGGCAAAGCCAAAGGTAAGCGCCCCTAGGACGGGCGACCCAGAGGTGGAAGGGACTGCTCTCCAGGAGACGATGACTGCATCGCTCCCTCCCCCGGAAGAGGGCCGGGTGGAAAATCCTTTGTTTCGTTTGTGTTCCGCCGCTGGCCTTAAAACCAGCGGTACCCAAATTTTCAATAAAAGAGCAGTTTCTATCATCTCTGGGTCCGAAGAGGGCCCGGAGAGTAGTGGGGGGTCAGAATCCTCACCACTCTCATCCGCCTCTTCTATCGCCAGCCGGCAGCTGCGTACGGTCCGAGAGCGCCATCGAGCCGCCTCCCGCACCTCCTGCCCCGTGGAACCAGGTAAGTGCTGCACAGCACACTCAGACCCCGCTACGGGCCGCCTCCCAGAGAGAGCCTCCCGAGCTGCGTCCCTGTGTTCCACCTCGCTGCCCCACTCCGGGTACGCCTACGGTCCCTTTGGTCCCGCTTGTACGGTCTCTGCGAGCCTGGTTAGCGCTCCCCAGGCCGTCTCGCTGGCTCATTCGAACCATCAGGCTCGGCTATGCGATTCAGTTCGCCCGGCGTCCCCCCAAGTTTCGGGCCATCCACTCCACTACAGTGAGAGCAGCCGATGCCCATGTCTTGCGTGCGGAGATCGCAGTCCTACTGGCGAAGGATGCGATAGAGCCGGTCCCTCCAGCCGATATGAGGTCAGGGCACTACAGTCCCTACTTCATTGTACCCAAGAAAGGTGGTGGGTTACGACCGATCTTGGATCTGCGAGTTTTGAATCGGAGCCTCCACAAGCTACCGTTCAAAATGCTCACGCAGAGACGCATTTTCGAATGTATCCGTCCCCAAGATTGGTTTGCAGCGATCGACCTGAAGGACGTGTACTTTCATGTCTCGATTCTTCCTCGACACAGGCCATTTCTGCGCTTTGCGTTCGAGGGTCGAGCATATCAGTACAAAGTCCTACCCTTCGGGCTGTCCCTGTCCCCCCGTGTCTTCACGAAAGTCACGGAGGGGGCCCTTGTTCCCATGAGAGAACAGGGCGTTCGCATCCTCAACTATCTCGACGACTGGCTCATACTAGCACACTCTCGAGATCAGCTATGCGAACACAGGGACCTAGTGCTCAGGCACCTCAGCCAGTTGGGTCTTCAGGTCAACTGGGAAAAGAGCAAACTCTCCCCTGTGCAGAGGATCTCTTTTCTCGGTATGGAGTTGGATTCGGTCGCCCAGACAGCGCGCCTCACAGAGCAGCGTGCTCAGTCGGTGCTGAACTGCTTGAACACGTTCAAGGGCAGGACAGCGGTCCCACTGAAACTCTTTCAGAGGCTCCTGGGGCATATGGCAGCAGCATCAGCGGTAACCCCGCTCGGCCTGCTACATATGAGACCGCTTCAGCACTGGCTTCACGGCCGAGTCCCGAGATGGGCGTGGCGTCATGGCACTCACCGGGTGGCAATCACACCGGCGTGCCGCCAGACCTTCAGCCCGTGGTCAGACCCCTCGTTCCTGCGGGCAGGAGTCCCCTTGGAACAGGTGTCCAGGCATGCTGTGGTATTCACAGATGCCTCTGCCACCGGCTGGGGTGCCACGTACAACGGGCATGTAGTGTCAGGGGTGTGGACGGACCCTCAACTGCGTTGGCACATCAACTGCCTCGAGTTGCTAGCAGTACATCTCGCCCTGACCCGCTTGAAAAGACGGCTACAGGGCAGGGTCGTGCTGGTCCGTACGGACAACACTGCGACCGTTGCGTACATCAACCGACAAGGTGGTCTACGCTCCCGTCGCATGTCGCAACTCGCCCGCCATCTCCTCCTCTGGAGTCAGAAGCATCTGAGGTCGCTTCGAGCCATGTATGTCCCCGGCTTGCTCAACCGTGTGGCCGACGAGCTATCACGAGCTGTGCTCCCGGGAGAATGGCGACTCCACCCCCAGGCGGTTCAGCTGATCTGGAGAGAGTTCGGGGAGGCTCAGGCAGACCTGTTTGCCTCCTCAGAGACCTCCCACTGCCAGCTGTTTTACTCCCTGACCGAGGGAACACTCGGCACGGACGCACTGGCACACAGCTGGCCCCGGGGCCTTCGCAAATATGCGTTTCCCCCAGTGAGCCTACTTGCGCAGACACTGTGCAAAGTCAGGGAGGACGAGGAGCAGGTCCTTCTGGTGGCTCCCTATTGGCCCACCCGGACTTGGTTCCCAGAACTCATGCTCCTTGTGACAGTCCCTCCCTGGCCCATTCCTCTGAGGAAGGACCTTCTGACTCAGAGACGGGGCACCCTATGACACCCGCGTCCAGACCTCTGGAAACTCCATGTCTGGTCCCTGGACGGGACGCGGAGGTTTTAGGTGACTTACCCCCTGAGGTACTTAAAACCATCACTTCAGCACGGGCGCCGTCCACGAGACGTGTTTACGCCTTGAAGTGGAACCTGTTCGTCGAGTGGTGTTCTTCTCGCCGAGAAGACCCCCGAAGATGTCCGATAGGGTCTGTGCTTTCCTTCTTGCAGCAGGGGTTGGAGCGTAGACTGTCTCCCTCCACCCTCAAAGTACATGCTGCCGCTATTTCAGCTTATCACGACCACATAGATGGCAAAGCAGTGGGAAAGCACGACCTGGTCGTCAGGTTTCTTAAGGGGGCGAGACGATTAAATCCTCCTCGACCCCCCTCCATACCCTCTTGGGATCTTTCCCTGGTGCTTCGAGCACTTCAGGATGTTCCCTTTGAGCCTCTGCAGTCAGTAGACTTAAAGCTTCTTTCCATGAAGACTTTGCTGCTGGTTGCACTGGCCTCTGTCAAGAGGGTAGGAGACCTGCACGCATTTTCGGTCGACGAATCGTGCCTAGAGTTCGGGCCGGGTGACAGCCACGTGGTACTAAGACCCCGGCCTGGCTATGTGCCCAAGGTTCCTACCACTCCCTTCAAAGACCAGGTAGTGAACCTGCAAGCGCTGCCTTTGGAGGAGGCAGACCCAGCCCTGGCTTTGCTCTGTCCCGTTCGCGCTCTGCGTATGTACGTGGACAGAACTCAAAGCGTCAGGACCTCAGACCAGCTCTTTGTCTGTTACGGAGGCCAGCAGAAGGGAAAGGCTGTCTACAAGCAGAGGATGGCCCACTGGATAGTGGATGCCATCGCCTTGGCTTACCAAGCACAAGGCGTGCCCTGCCCGCTCAGGTTGCATGCACACTCCACGAGAGGCGTTGCATCCTCCTGGGCGCTGGCACGTGGCTCCATGCTAACAGATATCTGTAGAGCTGCGGGCTGGGCGACACCTAACACGTTCGCTAGATACTATAGCCTACGTGTAGAGCCGGTGTCCTCCCGTGTTCTCACCCTAGACGGGTAGAAGCACTGAGAGGTCTGGCTCTGTCGGCTTGCTGCACCCTACTGTGCACCCTTATTGCTCCAGAGTAAAACCTGTTGAGTCCTCCAAAACCCCTCGGCCCAGACTTGGCGGAGCGTCCGCCGCCAGGCCCTTATCCGCTGAATCCTTGAGAACCGGATCTGGGCTGGGTTCCATTTGTGTGACCCTACGGGGATCCCATATGTGTATATTCCACGGCTGCTCCTATCGGAAGCCCGTGTCTTTCCCTTGGGCTAAGTCACCCATTATTTCATATGCAGTACAGCCTTCGGCTAGTCCATATGCATTTCCACATAACTCTTTGAAGAAGTGGCTTCCGCAGCGTTCCTTCCTAAACAGAAAGGGCACGCTTTCCCAGTGTTATCCAATATCTCACTGTATGGGTTATTACGGAACAACAGTGTCAGACTCACTCTGTGTAAGCCTCCGCCTATCGTCCTTCCAGGCAAGAAGGTGTAGAGGCTTGCACGGGGGCGCTGGATGGGGTGCAGCGGCTGTGGCGCTTTGGTAGGGATTCCTATTGGTCAGTCATGACCTACGTTGTAGTGACTGACCGATAGGGAACGTCTCGGTTATATATGGTAACCCTCGTTCCCTGAGGGAGGGAACGGAGACGTAGGTCCCGTCGCCACACCCGCTGCCGCCCGCCGGGGCGGCCAGCTTCTCAGGCTTGGCTCCTCAGCAAAAAACTAGTGTGCAATCGCACCAGCTGCTCGTTTATACCCGCGCTAACGAGGGCGCGCAGCTGATGCAAATGATTGCACGCCAATGTGTATTGGCTTGTTTTAGTTTCACTCGAAGTAGATTGGCCTCTCTAGCGAGATTCCTATTGGTCAGTCATGACCTACGTCTCCGTTCCCTCCCTCAGGGAACGAGGGTTACCATATGTAACCGAGACGATCCAGCTCCCCCTGGAAGTCATGGGTGGAGTTTGACCAAGTCCAGCTCCATCTCTGTGGACCTAGTGGGTATAGGTTGACCTAATTAGGGTTAGGGATATGGGTATCTGGTGGGTATAGGGTGTGGCTAGACCTTCAAGCTCCACCCATTATGTCCAAAGATGGGGAGCTGGATGTCAGGCTCCACCCATTGGCTCTGCAGTTAGCAGCATCTCAAAATTATTGGGAAAACATACTTTGGTTATTTAAGATGGCATTTGTATTTCTTGAATTGATTAAACAAAATTGAATCTACTTGGTAACAGTGGCAGTTTGGTCGAAAATATGGAACAGAATGGAACTTTTTCCAAGCAAATTTTATATATTGTGCAATATTGAGTAAAATACTTTTAAGTGTAATTATAATAGTGTATTCATGTATAAGTAGACTGTTATTTGTATGCTGGTGTGTTATTTTTGTTTACCTTTGCTCTAAACAATGCGCGCCACCATGACGACGACTCCGGTTGCCTACTTCCAGTTCATACTGTATCAGCAGGGAGAGAATGAGTTCAGGCTCTACATGTGCTGTTGTTGGTTGTTTTAACAATTCAAAGAAGATAAAAACATTTTTTTTTTTAACTTTTAGAAACTGGGTGCTTTGAGCATAAGATAAAAAGGAGAGAATGCCCATGTCCGGTTCGTATCAGCTACATTCAATGCCAGAGAGTAGACGTTTTTGGTTAGCTGCGCTAAAACTGTAGCATCCAATGAAAAAGGTGTGTATGTCTGTTCGCACCATTTTGTTGACAAGCACCTAATATGTTACCAGTAGGGATGGGCATTTCAAGCAAAAATAATATTAGAAGATCGCTGGGTATTATTCAATTATTGTTCGAAATTTGCGCCCCTCCATCATCACAGGCATGCACACATGCATGTATAGGCTATAGGCTACACACCAGAGCATGTGCGCAAAGCAGAGCAGTGACGCTTAACTATAAGTTAAAGTTTCACAATATAATGTTTATTTTATTTTATTTATTTAATCTATGTTGATTATATGAAAAGGGAACCACATGAGATGAGTAAGACAGGATCATAAGATGCCCAATATATCAGAAAACATTTGGAATGGCTCAGACATGATTTTGACCACATATTAATTTTTGTTTTGTAGAAAGCCTTTCTTTAAAGTGAATTTCGTTTGGTATAAATTGTATCTTCATTTTAATCAATGTTTTATGAACAAATATCCTGGAATAATAAATAAGAAGCAAATATAGTAGATATACAGGACACGGAGGCGCCAGCACGTGAACTGGAGCGCGTCTCATTAATCAACGAAACTCCGCGTATAAGTTACTTGCCTCACATACCTGAGAAGTATATCTATAGAAAGCTTGAAATGTCTAATTTTAAACAATATAATTAAAAACTAACAGAAATGGGCTGATCTCTGCTTATGTATAGGTTAATTCGTATGAAGTGTGCATTTATCTCTATAGGCGCATTCACTACTGCGAAGATGACAAGTCAGCATCATCAAATTTATCTTTGCAGTCGACACTTACAGAAAACACTAGTTTTTTTTAATAAACAATTCAAATGTTTCATGGATAATCATTACTTTTGCCGTTTTTTTGTGGCAAGGTTATGCGTGCGTTGAGATGCAGAATAGGCAATATATTACGAAAACGCTCAATATGGTTTAGCATTCTCTGCCATATAGTATACATAACTTCCAACCCAACTTCAGTTGTGCACGGGCAGGGGCAGCCCTACTTATTTCACATATTTTCTAACCAGCACATCACTGCGGGCGTTCTATGCGAGCGGCTTAACATCCATAAAGTTTCGAACCGGAAAAGGACAACCGGCTTCCGGTTCAAACCCGCTATGAATCATGGGTAAATACGTTAACCAGGAAAAAGGTGGATACTGGCAATACCACTGGTTGGACTCTAAATGGTGATATGCAATAATTGTCCTTATAATATTGACATAAGAACTGTTTCCCATCCTAAAACAGATGGAAGCCTACTTCTGCCACATAAGAAAAAAAACAAAACATCATCATTATGACATAAAACGTAATTGTTAATGATATTATTGTCAATGTAAGTCAATATTTTTGTCATAATTATGACTTTTTATTTCATAAATTTGACTTTTAATGTTATAAATAGGATTTACCAAAGCATTATTGTTTTTTTCTTATGTGGTGGAAATGGGCTTCCATAATTTACATCTTTTACCAAATATACATTTTTACACCAGTGTCGCTGGTATATATTCTACAAATTATAATCACCATCACCATAAACCATGGCAAGCCTAAATAAAAATGTTTTTAGCAACGTTTAGCAAGACTTACTGCCGACTGCCTATTAAAATATAATCTTATATGCGATTAGCAATGTCAAAGATTTCACACAGTAGCATGCTACAGTTACCTTGACTGGTGTTGCATGTTTAATTCAGCATTTTATTAAATGGTGGGATACAGTGTCATACTCTAATAGTCTACTGCCTATTTTAGCAAATGTAGAATGAAATTAGCTTATTTCAAAATAAATTTGCACATCGTGCACAGCATCTCGAACACAGTACACATACCGCTTATTTTTTTCTTTCAAAACAGTAGGTAGAATAGCATCCGGAACATTCCCATTGTGTGTTAGTCTGTTCCTGTACTGTTGTTAAACCGTTGTAAACGATTAGTCCTGTTCTGCCCACTGGTCCAAATCACAGAGGGCTCACCATGCCTCATTGCTATCAAGCGCATAAACAGCACACATGTGCACAAAAACACTTCTCAGACACAGAGAAAAAAAAAAAAAAAAAACAGAAACCTCTTCACCTCATGTAAGGTTTTGTTTATAGGGCACATGCTTCAATTCTTTCGCTGTGGAGAAAGAGACAGCATCTCCACACTGGCAGGATTGCTGCCTGGACCTCCTATTGAGGAGAATGCATCATTCTGTCTCAGTGTTGGCAAGACATACAGTCATACTGAGGGGTAAACTGAGACAATACATGCCCACAATAACTCTCCCAATCTCTCTCAGCTGTACAGAGAGAAAATAACTGCACTAATTTATGTTGTCCACACCTGTAATTGGTGTCTTGAACCCCCAAGAATACAGACAAAGAACTGAAAACTGTTAGTGGACTGTCAGGTAATTGTAGAGAACAAAATCATAATGCTAGCTCTTTATGCCTCAAAGGAGGGGGGGAAAGGTTGTGCTCTGGAAAAGAAAAGGAGAAGAACAAAGAGCATGCTGATATAATATGGATTTAGCCTTTAGTGCTGTGAGACCGCTGCTCAATAATCTATATTTCTATGGTAACTGAGATGCAGATGTTTTGATGTGGAAACGGTTGCTGTGGAAAGTACAAAAACAAGACCTAAAGTAATTTACCATGTTTACAGCATTACATTTCCAGTATTATATATATATAAAACAAGCCCATCACTTGTTTGTTTACTCTAAAATGTGCACATTTGCTGGCCCAGACTGAACAATATTTGACCATTATCTATCTATCTATCTATCTATCTATCTATCTATCTATCTATCTATCTATCTATCTATCTATCTATCTATCTATCTATCTATCTATCTATCTATCTATCGATCGATCGATCGATCGATCGATATGATATATATATATATATATATATATGTATATATATATATATATATATATATCAGTCTGGGCCAGCAAATGTGCACATTTTAGAGTAAACAAACAAGTGATGAAAAGGTTAGTATAGCTACATCTCTTTCTCTTGACAATTGTACCATTGCACAGTACATAAACAGTCATATTACCAGTAATGTAATGACTTTCATGATTTTATTTCAGTCTTCATTCTGATTCATCAAGTGTGCAAAGTTCCATTTGTCTTTGAATCAGTGACTATGACGTATCTTGTGTGCAACTTAGGGAGATGTTAACAGGCAAAAACAGGCGATTGATCATTATAGACCTGAGACTAATGTTCCAGCAGTTTTGATGTCATCACTTAATGCTTGCCTGTTGTTTTATGACACACTTTCTTAGCTCTCCCTCCATTTCCCATGTGATTCTTTATGCAATGTGTTGACAAAGAAAATTTAAAATCACAACGAAACCATTTATAGCTTCAACGGTTTTATAAGAGAAGTGTTTGCAACTCTGAGTGCGAATGTGTCAGATTTTATGAGTACCCTTGGGAATGGTGCAATGTTCTATTCCTGGAAGTAACTTAGTCATCTCTGTTTTCTGGAAAAGATAGCAGGCATGCAGGTAAAATGAAATCATGATGCGGTTTAATATCGCTGTGGTGTTTTATTGTGTACATACAATTATTAGGTTCCTTGATGCAATATTGTACCAAAACCGATGGGTCAATGAGAGATTTTAACAGAGCCTGGTAGTGTGTTTATATGGAATAAGCTAAAATGTACTCTTTTCTCTACCTCTATCACATGACAGCAAAATACTTTTCCCCCTTCATTTTAGTTTTACAGGAAGCAGATTGAGATGCTCAAATAAACAACAATGTTGTAATAGTGTCACAGAGCCAAATGTTTTACAGTCTTTCAGAGAAAAAAATCTATCTATCTATCTATCTATCTATCTATCTATCTATCTATCTATCTATCTATCTATCTATCTATCTATCTATCTATCTATCTATCTATCTATCTATCTATCTATCTATATTTTAAAACTACTAAACTACATATTAAACTATTTAAATCTGAAAACCTTCAAACTTCAAGCTTTTGAAACTACTTCAAACTTTCTGGCAATGTCATTTTCAGGCCAACTTAAATTTTGTCTGTAAACTTTTTTTTTATCTTTTTGTTTGTTTTTTTATACTTAGAGCATACTTTTCAAAACTTTGGGGTCAGGAATTTTGAATACATTTTCAAAAGGACCCATTAATTTGATTGATTGAAAGTAACAGGAAAAACATTTGTTTAAAAATATTATAAATATATACGTATAAACTTAAATTATAAGTATTTCAAATCAATTATTGTTCTTTTGAATATTCAATTAATCAAATAATCCTGAATAAAAGTAACATGGTTTCCAGAAGAATAATAATAAGTACAACCATTTTCAACATTGATATTAATAATAAATGTTTATTGAGCAGCAAATCAGCATATTTCTGATTTTAGGGGATTTCTGAAGGATCATGTGACTGAAGACGGGAGTAATGATGCTGAAAATGCAGCTTTGTTCACAGGAATGAATTACATTTTGAAACTTTAAAATAGAAAACAGTTATTTAAAAATGTCCCTAATGGTTACTACTGGTTCTTGTTCACAGCTTCAAAACCAGGTAAAACATTGCACTTAGACAACCACTGCGTTTCAACCTGGCACATAAACACCCCTATCACTTATCACCCTAAAGCAGTGTGTACATGATAGATTATGTCTAGAAAGTATTGTGTAGAGTATGTGGGGATTTCTGGCTGTGTTATTTTCATGCATGCTGTGTGCATTTAGAGGGAAGCATATGGACACAGTTAGTGCTCCCCACCCTCATATATCTGCACTAACACTTAAAGAGATCAACGCAGTGCAGTTTCAGTAATATTATACCAGCTGTTTATATTGCCGAGGTTGTTCTCATTCCACTAGGCGGAGACAATAAGGTAGTATAAAGAGATGTGTGCCGCAATAATAAGTCCTGTCACGCTGCCAGTATTTAAGTACCGAGCTCAATTCAAATCAAAGAAAGTCACCTTGCGCACTCTCCAGCCGAGCTGAATGTTCGAGTTTACCTTTGGGGGAGTCCTTAATGTCAGACACAATTACCCCAAAGTGCTCTTAACAGTGATGTTTGAGTGATGTTTTGATAATGCGGTTGCGGTTGTATGAATGATGGGCTCTCTGTTATTTTTAGCGTATGGTTGAGTCACGACAGTGTTGAAGGACTATGGCAACTCTGATAGACACTGGCCTGGAGGGAGGACATTTTACATGTACTGTATATTAATGTTTCTGTATTTAAAAGTCAAGCTTTTGTGCGTTTCTGTTCTATAGTGTGACTTCATGTAGAACCTTAGGGTTGAAAAATTTGACAAAATTACAGCTTAATTGGAAATTTCACAAGAGATTATTAACTTAATTTTTCTGTTTTCTTCACACAAAATAATTCTCATATTTCATCTCATCTCTCCTTGGTAACCAAGTAACTTAGGATAAAACTTAATTTACTGAGGGACAGTTCTAATTAGTGTACGGCAAGTGTAAAGTATGACAAAATCTTGCATTTTTAATGTTTTAATGTGACCTCCATATAATAATACAAATCAACCCCTGAGCTTTTAACCTGTGTATGTATTTGTTGTTCGAATAGATTGTCCAGTAAAAAAGGCTTTACCTTTTTGAGCATGATGATTCCTTCCTGATTGTGCTCGTTGGTGGTGATGTCAAACATGGCTCCTCCATCTCCAGGGACAATGTTGTATTCCACCTCCGCGTTTTTCCCTATGTCCAGATCATGAGCTTTGATTCGGCCAACCGCTGACCCGACTGCTGATGACTCCGGTACACGCAGATGGAAGATGCCTGTAGAATCAAAATCAGTGTTTTTGAAGCACGTCTTGGGGAAGCTGCTTTAAAAACTAGTTTTGAGCAAATGTTTGAGTTTTATTCATGTTTGAAATAGAATGTACCAATGAATAAAAATGTGACATGAAATACAACGCCTAGATATCCCCCAAAATGTATCCGTGTTAATGCGATAACTTCTTGTTTCGACGAACACAACGGATATATTCACCTCAGAGAAGAAAGTACATGGATTGTATTTCATGTCGCATTTTCTCAGTCTTGAAATTTCATTATAGCCTTTGAATTTTTGAATACTCTTTGAATATTTCTTGTTTTAACAAAACCCTGTCGAATTAGCCTATACCGTGTCCTTTGGGGGAGCCCACTTGTTTTTTTTTTTTTGTTTTTTTTCACTTTCAATGAGAGGTGTACGTGCGCTTGCGCGTGCCTCAAAAGAGCACTTACAGTGACTTACAAAGATACATAACAGCTAGAAGTGTATGCATTACTTGCTTTTTGCAAGCACTATATAGGATACATCACTTTACAGGATACCTATTATACTTTATCGACATTAATTGATAGGTCAAAAAGCAAACAGCCACCAACAAATAGTCTATAAATAGTCTGTCTTTCAGTTCACATGAACAACGGTTAAATTACTCGTCAGGCTACAGAATAATACCATAATGCCTCCACTCAATTAGGCATAAGACATTGCGAGTCACGCAGACCTATAACAACCCAGCTACAACACATCATTGGGAATAGCATGCCTTACCTTAACACAGAATCGACCACAGAGGCCTGGGGTTAGCTTCCTTTGCTGTTCGTCCAGAAAACCAAGAAGTGGTGCTATATGCTAACTGCAGAATGGATTTCAAGGACTTTGCGCACAGATCAGTGGCCTCCGACGTTTATATTTTTTCTGCGAATCTTTGAGTTAACACATGTACTAATTGAGTGGAATTTGCAACCCAAAGCCGAGCTCCCCCTAGCTCCCCCCTAGTTCGGACCCTGCATATACCACCAAAACACTATGAACATATGACATGTTGCATGGGATAATTCTGTGAAAGGCAACTTTTGCATCTTTATTTTTAAAGCTTGATGCTGGTCCCTACTCACTTTCATGTTATGAACGAGCACGAGCGGGACATTCTTAAAAAAAATTGTGTGGTGGTCAATATAAGAAAGAAGGGAATACTGCATTACAACAACAACAGGGTGAGTAAATGTTGACTTAATTTTAAAGTGACCAGGATTGTGTATTAGGTAAATAAATGGCATTGATTCTAATCTAATGTTCAATGATTTCTGATTTCTGAATGCACATTTTATTTACATAACAACCGACCCATACTGCCAAAGTATTCCACCTCCTTTGCCAAATTTTGCAAGTTGGTAACCATAGAGAGAACATTATTATTGGAAAAAGAGCGTTTGCTAACTGCCTCAATGCAATTGGCTGTAAATGTGACATAAAAAGCAGGGATGTGGTGTTGGCTAAGCTACACTCTGAAAACAGCTGAGCTAATGTCACGCTAATAAAACTGTAGTTAAGCTAGTAGAACAGCTACTTTGAGTTAGTTGCCCAATGCTAGTGAAGGCACATGCACGGTAGGCACAAACAGATCATGATGATTAGTAAAAACGAATGTGTTGAGTGGTCATGCCCGCAAAAAAAACACCTCAGCTAATTAAGAAGTCATTAGATGCATTAGTGCAATGCACCTAAAAACAGAGAGAGAGAGAGAGAGAGAGAGAGAGAGAGAGAGAGAGAGAGAGAGAGAGAGAGAGGCAGAGACACGGCCCAGAATGCGGCAGTCATCATAGTGCCATCCTCTGAGACATGAAGATGGAAATCTACTTCTCTCCGAGGGTATTACCAATATTTACACAGCGAGAAAACCAGTGCTCATCAACTCAACATGATTTCTATTTCACGATTTCTGAGCGCAAATGGAGCCTGTTCACATTCACCTGTTTAAAGGCTTGGGCTTATTTCAGTGGAAAAATAAACAAAGGAAGTTCTACAAGTATAAAAATGCATAAAATATGAGGCTGTTGGGTAGAAGCTATGAAGACCGCTTTCTCATTTTTATGATTGCTTGCACTTAGGAAACTTTGGTTTCTCTAAAAATCTCATTAATGTATGCATATTCAAATCTAGCATGTTGATACCCTTAAGAACCAACAATATTTGTGTGCAGTTTTTTTCTCTCTCTTTCTACTACTTTTTGCTGTTAAAATATGCGGCATTTACTGGTTTATCCAAACAATATTCATGAAAGTCAAGATTATTATTTATTTATTTTTAAAGAAATGCTAGCATACATTTTATGAATTCAGTTTTTAAGCTGTCCTATGTGCATTTAAAAAGAAAATGCTGCAAATTTACATTACCCGTGAAAGGTTTAGGGGCACTTGCAAGGGTTTATGGTTCTCCTTATCTTAAATAACTTATGATCTAAAGGTTTTAAAAAGTGCAGATGGCAAACTTATGAACTCTTTTCATAATGTTAAAAAAGGTTCCCATGTGTATGCAAGCTTAAATAATACAGATTTGTATTTGTTTAACATTTGTAGTCATTAAAAAATTCCATTCTTAGGCTACATTTGTAATGGGAAAACTCTGCATAATAATCAAACAAAAATAATAACATAATTGTACAAATGGATGTATCGGAATTATATAGTGACTATTAAACAAATGACTGTTGAACCAATAACATTTCTGGTTACACTTTATTTTGATGGTTCACTTTAGGCATTATGTTGACCAAGTAAACATAGTTGCACCTACTTGTCAACTGACTCTCATTAGAGTATTAGTTGACTGTAGGGGTAGGGTTAGCAGAATAAGGGGAATAATAAGCTTTCACCCTGTGGTGAAAATCGAGTTTTAAATGTTGTTTATATGTCTATTTGGAAATCATTAGTCAAAACAGTTGCAGAGCATTTTCTCCTTAAAACTGCAGGGAATCAAAGACAATCTCAAAAACTCGGATTGAAATCGCTGGTGTTTCTGACATCACAAACTACCTTGTCACGAATCACATCATCGTGTGAACATCAATGAGTGGATCTCTGAGCTTGTGTGAGTGAGTGGAGGCGGGACTAATTTGCATAATCATAGAACCACGTATATTAAATGAGGCAAGGGTGTAGAGTTACATTAAAGCTATTTAGGGCATGACATCTTTTTTTCAAGGAAAAATAATTAAATGTGTAATTTGGGTAGGTTTTAATGGATGAAATTATTGACTACAGGGGGACTTTAAAATGTCTGTACCACACATTATTGGTCAGGAAATTAGCAAATATGTAAGAAAATGCACTATTTAAAAAGCCATTGCTGAATTAAGTTTTTGGCAGAATGGGAAGTTGTGTGTGGAGTGATGAATCACAATGAAACAGGAGTTGCATTGTGATGCTCCTGAGCGGTATCTTTGAAACTCCCCTGAGAAATATAATAATACATGCATCTCTTCCACAGTGAAGCTTGGAGGAAGAGTGTCATTGTGTGGGGAGCCTTTTTAGCTGCATGTATTGGTGAGATCCTTCACTATGAAAAGTCATTTAATGCTTTGGAGTTCAGCGAAATATTGCAGAATGGCTTGCTTCCCACATATGAAAACTTGTTACCTAAAGAGGAATTATCAGATGTTATTAGTAAAGACAATGCTCCTGCACATCCAATCCAACAGGCTCATGTTTAGGACTGGTCAGTGTCCAGATTTGAACCCTATAGTGAATATTTGCTCTCACATTAAGTTCAATAGAACTGGGAGACATTTTTCAACTACTCATGAACTGTTTGAAGTCATTAACATTGAGTGGAACAACACTGACTCTTCCTCCTGTAAAAAGCTATCTGCAAGTTGAAGGCTATTCCGTGCTAAGTTACTTTATCGACAGTATTTGTGCATTTGTTGCTAATTCACTGACCAGTAATGTGTGATCAAAATGGTTAAGACCATTAAAAGGCAAGCCTTTATTATTAATCCAAAGTCTGTCCTGAAGGGCCACTGTCCTGCAGCATTTATCTCCAACTTGCCTCTACACCGTTGCTCAGAAGTTTTTTTATGCCTAGAGAGACCTTGATCAGGTGGTTCAGGTGTGTTTAATTGGGGTTGGAGCCAAACTTTGCAGGACAGTGGCCTAACAGGAGCAGGATTGGATACCCCGATCTAAAATGTTGAAAATAAAAGAATGAGCAGGTGTGTCCAGACTTTTGACTGATTTGAGTTTAAATGAGTTGGCAGTTTATCAATTATCCATTGTCTTACTTTTGGAGAACCTAGGTGGGTTGTCGTTGACGTCACTTAGGGTGATGTTGATGGTGGTGGTTCCTGCCAGACCCCCTAACTGCCCACCCATGTCTTTGGCCTGGATGAGAACCTGATACAGCTCCTTCACCTCCCGGTCCATGTTGGGTAGAGCTGTCCTGATCACACCTGCACACAGATAGAAAGACTGTGTTAATGGAAAGGAAAGACCAGAGAAAAAGATGATAAAGGGATTGTGAGGTAGACAGAAAGACTGTGTTAATGGAAAGAAGAGACCATCGAAAAGGATGATAAAGGGATAGCGAGGTAGACGGAGAGTGTAGATGAAGAGGCTGTGAATACAGAGAGGTATCAGTGTGTGGAGAGATTTGGATTACAGAAAAGAGGGTAAGGTGAGGAGAATAATAGGGTTTAGACCTGAGAATGAGGCCTGCTGAGAAAGGGATGTGAGCGGTAATCTAAAATAACAGACACAATTGAGATTGAGAGCGGTAAAAAAAAAAAGCAAATGGATGGAAGTCTGAAGCATTGTGGAAAAGGAAACCAAAGCAAATTGAACTTAAATGTACAGTGTGTCATTTCTATGCTATTATTGGTGTTCTGAAAATCGATTAACGTCCCAGCATGACTTACCCACATTACATTTGTGTTGTTCTAGGGTTCAATTTAGTGTTTGGGGATTATAAACTAGTCCTGCTTAGGTACACATCCTGATAGATATGTCCTGGCTGATGTTTCCTACATGTTTGAGAAATTTATCATGGTTGTAAAATGTACCAACATGTTTTAATCCATAGAACATGGTGTCTACTCAGTGGAATGGAATCCAAACAGTGGGTTGAGGTTTTGCTAATTAGCACGACTCTGTTAGCCTCTGATGCCATAACTAAACAAATAACTCTTTCTGTATTAATGGCTGATTTTGCTGTACTTGACCATTCTCAACCTTTTCGCTGACTTTTAGAACTAAATGAATATTCAGGGTCCAACACATGAAGTGATATAATGTTAATAAATACAAAAATAATATTTTTTAAGTAAAAATAAAGCTTTATGGTGAGGCACTTAATATGAAATAAAATGTGACCAATTTTGGGAGGATCTAAAAGCATAAATCTGAAGCTTATTATTTTACATAATAAAAGTTAAACAGATTTTTTTTATGCAGCTTTAAGACTTCTGTATGACTTTAGGTGATTGCATAGATGTTTGTGTAAATTTGTGCATCCATATGTTAATGTATTTATGGTTTTGACCACTATGATGATTATTTCTGAAATAATCATTTTTGCAGTTTAGTGCCCATACATGCTTTCAGTGGAAGCATTAGAGTATGTCTACAGTAGTACATCAAACACTGGAAAAAAATATAATGACTATGTGGCTCTTTGAAAAATATTTTTTATACTGTATTATACCCCCTTCAGAACACGTTATTGCTTCTAGCAATCAGCTGTTAAAAAAGGGAAAAGCTCTCTTGGGTTCTAGCACATAGATGGTTTCTAAAGTACCATAGAAATTAAAAGTGTTCCCCTTGGGCATCAAACTTTTAAAACCTTCCCGAAACCAGTGATATACACCTTTACCTTCAAGTGTTTTTCTCTGGCTAAAAGATTCAGGTCAGTCCTAAAGCTTCTGATACTTAACAGTCTTAACAAGCCAACAAAGCCAATGTAGCAACACCTTTCCTCACTTTTCTTCCATAAAGGACAGCTAATGCATTTCCCAACGCCACATGAAGCTTTCCCAGATCAAGAGAGCACTTCATAGGATGAATTAGATATGGCGGTGAGCAGTTAAAAAGGGCAAAGACCTTCATACAAAACCAGTTTCAAATGAAATGTAAAATGTGTGTCACATGGGATTGTAGACCTGTTACACGAGGATCTGTTTTTTTTACTTTAGTCTCGCATGGACAGATCTCCTTTTGAAGTTTGTGTTAGTAATTAAAGGAGTAGTTCACCTAAAAATCATTTCCTGCATCATCATGCATTTTTCTTGCATTGAAAGCAGAAACTCTGCCTGAGATCTTCCTTTTGTATTTCAGAATAAAATAACACAGGATTGGAACTACATGGGGGTGATAAAATGGTAGCAAACTTTCATTTTTGGTTGAACTATTCCTTTAAAGTGTGTGTTTCCTGAGTCTGTTTTCTCTCACGACTCTGTTGATTCCGTTATGCATTTCACCCCCGCCCTCGTCTCACAGCTTTTGTTTACTGTCAGTTTTATTATGGCCTGCATGGGACAAAACCGGATTTTCTTCCTTTTCTAGTCATTTGATTTGTTCACCCTTTGAGCCCAGCATGATTTGCTTATATCAGGATATTATATTTTTATTCATGTATTACTGTTTGCTATGCTTCATACTTGTACAACAGGGCCGTAGACAAATATACAAGTGTGAAATTCTCGCACATGCTCTGTGCATCAAGTTTTCCTTGCAGGTTGGAGCTTTGTGCTTTTACATATTGGATATTGCAGCTCACTGAATGCAGAGGACGCCTATTAGTAGATTCACATTCCTTGTACTAAACGCTCCTGTTACTGCATAACAAAATATTCACTGGCAGAAAATAAAAGGCAGTGTATTTGTTTGCATCATTTGATGATGCTACAGTTCTTCCAGCCATATAAACAACAGAAAAATCCATTTGCTTTTACCAAGCTGACTTTATTTTCTACTTGGATGGTATTGGGGTCTGAAAAGTAGCACCTGATTGTATAACCATATATCTTTTCAGGCCTGTTGTTTAGCTGACAGTATGTCCCTTTCTGTTCCGCTATTCAAAATGAATTGCAGTTTATTTTGAGTTACAAATCCATTTTCTTGGCTGGCCACATTATCAAATCAAACCGCCGAGCTTATTTATCTAATAGGGTCAATGAATGTAATTATGTTGAAACCTGTGAACTGTGAAATTAATGAGCCTAGCCTGTTGTTATTACCCAAACAAAGCAGCGGAACTTGTTTGTTATAATAATAATTTCATTTTTAATGTAGCAAACATTTTTCCCGATGTTATCTCTCAAATATTCAGGAGTGCTTTACCAGTTTTGGGGTCAACGGAGAAGTATGGCTGGCCGTGCAGTATGCTGTACACCACCCGGGCACTGTTGCCGTATGTAGGGTCATCTGCATCTGTTGCCGTCACCTTCATCACATACGTACCTGCAAATACACAGAGGATATTCATTTGTGTTAAACGACATGAATAAATATGAAAGATGTGCTTTGTTCGAGGTTATAACTGTATGGATCCGCCCTTGTATGGATCCGGTAGATTGGATAGGGTTTTACCGAGATTCAAAAACAGGCCTATATAGGCACATTATTATATGCGTTTGTTCTGATGGGCTGACATAAAACCAAGTAGATTCCTGTGTATTGATTTTCCACTGTATTTCGGTATGTCTGCAATAGCAGTTTTTAAATTACAAAGGGCAGCACTTTTAAATTGCCCAATAAATGACAAACCATCTGTATTGTAGAATGAACTGATGGTCACGGTCCGCCGAATCACCGTGTTTTACTGAATCATTGTCTTTTACTGAAATGCAGCAGAATTCTGCACTCTGACCATCTCGCAATTTAGCAGCAATTGTGTGTTCTTCTAGAATAGTTTCCTGATTATATCCATATCATTCTCCTGCTTTTGATATATTGCTTGTATATAGGACATATATACAGTAGTTATTGTACATATCTACAGGTATATATTTCATAAGAAGTATAAGGTCAATTGTGATTTTATATCATCTTTTATGAAAACACTCAAACCACAATGTAGAATGAATTATCACACTGTACTGTTTGAGATGAGGAAAGAAACTTTGAGGCCTTGGAAGAGAGAGAAAAGAAAGAAACAAAAGAAACCAAGAAGTAATTGTTCAGATTTTAAATCAAGGCCATTTCCCAATGGAAATCCCTTTCAACAAGATGATGCAATTACCTTTTTTTTTTGTTCTCTCAACACACATCGACATGCTTTCAGATTGTTCTGGCCTCCACATAAAGAGGTGAAAAACATTACAAACCTACATAGTTCCTCTCCTTTGAGTGACCTCCAAATTAGAGTCACATTCTATCAGAGCAAAATCCTGTAACCCGATGACAAATACATCTAAAGTCAAGAAATATGGACAAATTGACAAGGCAGAATTGTAGGAATCCTCCTCTCTTGTTTGTACAGCAAGACCCAGTTATGATTTTGTGATGGCAGCAGCCACAATATAAATCACACAGACGTCTGCAAAATAGTGTTGGAATCAATGTTGGACTATGGTGCACTTATAAACTGGTCTATTCACATTTCGCTATCTGAGATCATGAGTAGCTTTGATTCAGCTGGGAAGGGGAGGGTTTCATTTCATTCCGTTGCCATTCAGATCAAGGAAAAGGCAATCTCAAAGTGAATTACCCTGATCTGTCATCCTCAGGGGAAGCAACATGAAAAGGGCTTTGGTGTTGGATAGGGCATGTAGTTTATTAAGCTCGACACCAAACTGTATGTCAGACTTTTACTATTGGTGTTTTACCTCTTGCCATGCAAAGCTTTCCTTATTTCTTTTGTTTATCTGAATATGTATTTGGCTTTTCCATGATGAAAATCTCTTTAAACTCACAAGCTCAAAACAAATTCGAAACAAAACTGTTTGCTTTGTGCTTAACAGATGAAAGGCGATTTAAATCGGGGGTATTATGTCCAGTATGTTGTAAAAAGTGATTTATCTCCTGTAATTTTCAGTTTTACAGTATCAGCTTTCATAAGATGCAATTAAACTTTCTATGCGCTGTGTATTTCCAGTTGTTTTATCCTTACGATCATTAAGAATTACATGATATCACATGAATTTATTCATGTGTAAATTATACAACAATATAGGGTATCAAGACAAAAGCATAACTGAAATATTTTAAGATAATCTCATGATGTTTTCATAGGACTTGTTACAGATTTATGAACAGTTCCACCAACTCTAGCATTTCCTAAAATAGTCAGTAAATGCTTTCGTTCAGGGACATTTTTAAGACTGATCTCTCTCAGGGCCTATGACTACAAATGAGTATGAGTCCCAGAGAATTACTGCTTCTGTTTACTGCGCTGTACTATTGCAGGAAATTCCTGAAGTTTGTACAGCAACTTTGTCAAAATTACCATTCATTAAAAGTGCTATATACATAACTCTGAATGGAATTTGTTTGGAATAAAGTGAAATACATGAAAATACGATTTTCAGACTCTTTGTTTGGAAGTCATTGGAGCTGAATTGTAAATTGTTAGCGGCATAAAATATTAGTAATTGTAATGATTTGAGGTAGCCTATAATGACACTAAAGGCTACATCTGCTTAGCATTTGTCATACATTTTTTTCTTATACTGTAAATATAAATCTGCTTGAAACACATGGATTGTTGCAACTTTGAATTTATCTGCTTCATGTTTTACCTGTCAAAATAGCTGTGCAATTGTTGGCTGTTGACAGGCTCTGGTTTGCCAATTTCCTTTAGAATTTTGTTGTTTTTGTTTTGGTCTGTGTTTGTGTCTCAAATTGGTAACACTTTATTTCCACAGTCCACTTTAGACATTCCACTAACTATAAGTGACTTTGCACACTCTTGTCAACTCTGATTATGGTATTAGTAGACTGTTAGGTTAAGGTTTATAATATGTTGACATTTCAGTAGAATGCCTTTTGGTGGAGCATCAAAATAAAGAGTTAGCAAATATTAAGCAGAGAGTCTAATAATATTCTAATGACTGCTAGTTGACGTAGTCAAAGTAACCTAAAATTAGTATGTCTAAAGTGGACTATCGAAATAAAGCATTAATAAACTGTTTGACATTTAGTATAAATGATACATGATAATTTTAAACAAGTGAGAATCTATCAATATTACTTTATTTGTGCACATGTTTTTAAACTAAAAGTTATAATGGATACTGTTCAGTAAATCTTTGTCATGACAAATGTACCAGAGCATAGGTGAATGCAGACATGTGCAGTGTTATTATATTATAAATGTCATTAAATATGTTTATTTAGCGTGTTTGTATACTCTGTATCATTTCAGAAATACATCTGTGATCAAATATCGTTGAAGTCTAATTACAAATAGTTTTGAGATTAAATGTTTAAATATCATGCAGTGAGTGCAAACAACAATGGTGGGCCCTTGATGTTTCATAAACTGGTTAACAAACAAGCTTCCGTCTCTTCTTTAGACTATAAATCAGTGAAGTACCCAGTTAAATGTTATATAACACAACGGAACCAGCATTTCATCGACCATCATGTTTGCAGGGAACGTAGCGTCATATTACATAGCTCCCCAGCGTGGCCTCAGGGATTGATGCATCGTCTGCAATCATATTTGACATCATGATTAAGAATATTTGTCCAAATAATGGAGGCCATTATGACTTTAACAAGCTCTGCAATGTGTTCCATGAATGCAAGAGGATAGCGCTACATTGATCCGCTAGTAGTTACGGCGATTGGATTAGGCTGTGTGGAAATCAATACAACTTCTGGCCGGCTTAAGAGACGAGCCTTTTTAGAGAAGCAGAGACAGTAACAAAATAAGGTCCTGCTGCCATCATCACCCGGAGCAGATGCCTTGGTGAAATAATCAGTAATACAATCAAGGTCTCTGTGAGATGAGAAATCCTACTAGGACTGTGTAATCCAGTTTGGTGGGGATTTGGAGCCCATGCACTTCTAATTATCTGACGGCACACAGTAATGTCTGGATTAGATCCCCTCTGCCACACCAATGAATATTTGGCAAACTCATTACAAGAGTAATATATGACCTCTAGCATCTCTCGCTGTAATACTATGGCAATCATCCGTGTAGCCTTTAGGCTTTATTGTTTGTATTACATATGTTACATTAAATTGCATTACATACATTACATTCATTCATTCCTTATAACCTTTAGGCATAATTTATTTGACATCCATTGATTGAAATTGCATAAAATTTTTTTTTAATTTAATTTTATTTCAATTTAGCTGTTTAGTTTTACTCCAAATTTTTTTTACACTACCCCACGACACGCGATAAAAGATATGAGAGTTTTTGTCCTAAACAGGCGGGACAACAATACGTGACGATTCTATTTTAGAAGCGGTTTCTATTTCTGCGACCGGAACAACAACATACAAATTATGACAATTATAATCTCAGTTACTGATTATGTGCTGTATTTGATTTAAAAATAATTTTATGTGAGTTTAAATATAATTTTGCGTGACCTTTACTGAAAATGAAAATTTTTAATTCACCTCAGATCTTGAAAATAAATTAAAGGAAACAAGTATGTTCAAACTGTGAACTTAGTGTGAACAAACAAGTGTGAACAAACAAGTGCAATCTATGACAAAGATTGTTTCAGTTACTCGGTATGTATTTTTAATAATGTTAAAATGGTGTAATATTTATTAATTTATGTACTTATCCATTTTGTTGCGAGTGCCGTGCGCTTGCAGATAGACTCCGCCCATAGGCTTTTCTGATTGACTGTGGTCTTTGATTGATTTTGTCAATTACCATGTAGACCATGGTGTAGTAGACAAACAAATTGCTTGTCGCTGGAATCTTAAGACATGGTGTAAGCTTCAATATGCCAATTTTCCAACACTGTGACTATCATAATTTTAATCTTATCCTTCATTGACCGGCTTTAAAAATTTTGTTTTATTTTATTTTATTTATTTCATTTTTATTTTAGCTCCAACATTTGTTTGCATTGTTCCCTATTTTGTAAAAATTATATGGGAACCATTACCATTTTTACAACCATTACGGCCGTTTCACACCGCAAGCATGAGCGGCGCGTGAGCAGCACGTCAGAGCAACTACATCGTCACTGAAGCTGCAGACGCGCGCGAGTATTCACACTGGAAGTGTTTGTACAGTGTCACAACAGCGGCTCCCAGGCTACATATAAGGCTACATATAAGCAAGCATTTCTTTACAAAGACTTTTGAAAAATTTGTTTTTAGAAGTTGGTGGTCATAAACACATTTGAAGTTTGTTCAAAGCCCAAACTGAATAATTAAAAACAAGTTTAATGGGTAGCCTACATTTTCTATAACATTTTATTTTCTTTATGTTAGTCTTCATTTCCTTTTCTGACATACTGCAATTCTTGTTAAAACACACTAGACATGCAAATTCTATGCGTTTTGGGCACTTTTTGTGTGAAATCATTTTAATTTTGTTCATCAAAAGTGTGCTTTCACTTTAATTGAGCGTGAGCAGCGCAGCAAAAATAGACTCGAAGCCGAAACCCCCGCTTCACTGCTGCTCACGCGACGCTCCTGCTTGACGCTCACGCGCTGCTCCTGCTCGCGGTGTGAACGCTCTCATTGATTAACATGCATGCCGAAAAAAATACGCGCTGCTCACGCGCTGCTGACGCTTGCGGTGTGAAACGGCCGTTAGTCCACATTAATGTAGCATGAACAAACATTATTATATTAATATTTATAAACATAAATCATATTAATTAATTAATTAATTATTAAATGTGATCATATTTTTTTTTTATAAATTAACATTATCCTAGAATACCAAATGCTGTAAAAAAATATAGTTCATAATATATTAACTAATTGATGAATTGAACCTTGTATAGTTTAAACATAAAGGAAAAATCAGGGCTTTACTGACTCTTTTCCAACCACTAGCACCCAACACCAGCCATGTTTCAGCAGAAGAAACCATTTTAACGGGCTTCTTACCCACAGGTGACATCTCAGGTACACTAGCTGTGTAGGGGCCTTCCATGAACTTTGGCTCATTGTCGTTGATGTCCTGCACCTTGATGACAAACTCTGACTCAGGTTCCAGTGGACGGTTGGTGTCGATGTCCACCGCTTGCGCTCGTAGCGTGTAGTAAGGCTTCTCCTCCCGATCCAGACTGCGTAAAGCATGTATGTCCCCGGTGGTCTGGTCAATGGTGAAAATGGTTCCAGCCCCATCGCCTGAGAGAGTGTATTTCACTCCACTATCCCCTTTATCCAAATCAGTGTGTAACTAAGGGAGACAGAAAGAGTGGCAAAAATGTGTCAAACAGTGGCAAAGATGTACAGTATAATATGGCTCTCTGGAATACAAAGAGTGTTTTAATGACCTTAGTAGTGTATTTGACTATATTGATTATATTGCATAATATGGTTAATTAAGAAATTAAGGGGAGGAGCATTGCCTTATTTTTTCCAATCCACATTATTCCTACGCCCCATGACGCTTTTCGCGAATTATGGGTGTAACTTCCGTTAACCTGTAAACAATAATTGAAAGACTAGCTCTATCAAAGCAATAATATATATTTTAAACTGTGTCAAAAAAAATTATACTCACCCTTCAACCATTGAACATTAAAAAGGACATTTAAAAGTGTAAAAGCATCAACAAGGTACTTTCAACAGACCATGAATAACCCCAAAAGCGTGAATATTTCCACAGCAAAATCGGAAGGTATAATATCACTGTGGTAATCTGTATCATGTAAATTGTATTTACCCTGCGAAAACAAATCTGTAAAGAGACGTGAGAATTTGGGGAGAAAAAAAAAGAGAGATTATTCGTGCATTCCAGTAAATTTATTATTGGTATATATTGTAAATTAAATCGTGAGAACAGACCACAAATGTGCAGTATATGTTGAACTTTTTTATACTGTAACAGCGGAATCCAAAAGGAAAAAAGAAAATAATCATGAGGAAAAGAATGCAGCGATTGAAAATAACTCTTCCCATAGATATTCTTGTTATAACATGTCATGTTAAAATACCAATTGTTACGTTATTCTTAAATAAAACATGAAAGAAAACCGATAGCTCATTGAGTCAAACTGACGGATAAGCTTTATAGGGCAACTTTATGATTTGAAATGATTCGTTTCAGTCTTTTTGAATGGAAGTTCCCCAAACTGGAAGTGTCACCCATAATTCAAAACGCAGTATGCTCGTCAGGAATAAGGTGGATATAGAACAGTTTTTGTTTTTCAGTTAGTGGAAGAAAGCACAGACAGTTGACTGAAGCATGCTACATTTACAAAATGTTATCTGCAACTGAAAATTAAGTGAAAACAAGAGAGATTACACATAGAAGGATAGCCTGTGTGCTATATAAACTTTTGCATACGGGTCTGGAAGTTTATAATGTAATTATTCCTGACAGAAAACTTTGCTGTTTCGTCACTGACTTCACATTTCAGCATGCTTAAAAGATTTCCTTTGATTTGAACTCTGAGGATGTGATTTGCCCTGTTAGCCTGCAGGTAGATGAACGTCTCAGGTTACGTATGTAACCCTGGTTCCCTGAGAGGGAACGAGACACTGCGTTGAGACGCGGTGGGAACGCTCTGCGTGATTGTGTCGTGAAGCACGTGTATAATCAGTCCAATGGAAGAGCGAGACGTTATAGGACGTCATAGACCAGGAAGCTATAAAGCACACCAGAAAACAGACCGCGACAGCTTCTGATATGGCCTGAAGCAAGTCGATCAGGGCATGCAGGAAGTATGCCAGGAGAACGCAGCGTCTCGTTCCCTCTCAGGGAACCAGGGTTACATACGTAACCTGAGACGTTCCCTTTCAAGGGAACTCGAGCTGCGTTGAGACGCGGTGGGAACCCCATATCCACTACGCCATAAAGAGAAATGCCCGTTCTGTGTGGAGTCCTTGCGCACACTAAGAAACAAGCAGCCTAGCCCCGGGAGTGGAGAGGTCTAGGTCGTAAAATCGGACAAATGTATGCGGTGAGGACCAGCCTGCCGCATTACAAACGTCCTGAAGGGAAACAACTGAAATTAAAGCCTTAGAGGCAGCCATACTCCTAGTAGAATGGGCGCGGACAGCCATAGGTGAAGGCTGTCCGGCCGCTTCATAAGCAAGTGAGATAGCCTCAACTACCCACTTGCTCATTACCTGTCTCGATGCAGGGCAACCTTTCTTGGTTGAACCGAAGCAGACAAATAACTGCTCTGATCTACGCCACAGGGCAGCTCTGTGAACGTAGGCATCCAAAGCCCTAACGGGACATAACAGATTGAGACTTTCCTGTTCTGGGGTAATGAAAGGTGGAGGGCAAAAAGCCTGCAGCACAATAGGGCCCCCCACATTAGTGGGGACCTTAGGAATGTAACCCGGTCTAGGGTGTAAAAATGCTTTCACCATACCAGGTGCAAATTCCAAACATGAAGGAGCCACCGACAGGGCTTGCAGATCTCCAATTCTCTTGATATAAGAAATAGCGAGAAGAAATAGAGTTTTTAGTGTAAGGAACTTCTCTGAAAGCTCTTCAATAGGCTCGAAGGGAGCCAGGCCCAGACCCTCAAGTACAAAGGCCAAATCCCAAGCCGGTGCTCTAGAGTGCAGTGCAGGCCTCAGCCTCAATGTACCACGGAGAAAACGAATAATAAGAGGATCTCTCCCAAGAGAAGAAGCCCCCAGAGGGGAGCGATAAGCAGATATAGCCACTACGTACACCTTTAAGGTGGAGGGAGATAATCCAGCAGAGAAACGGTCTTGTAGGAAATCGAGAACTGTACCAACCGGGCAGTTAACGGGATTTAAAAAACGTTCTCCACACCATGTAGAGAACAGTTTCCATTTCAATTAATATAGTTTCCTCGTGGAAGGAGCTCTGGATTGAAGGATGGTCTCAACGACCTCAGTCGAGAGACCGGATTCTAAGAGCTGGGCCCCCTCAGAGGCCAAGCCCACAGTTTCCACAACTCCGGGCGAGGGTGAAATATCGTGCCCCCTGCTTGAGATAACAAGTCCCTTCTGACAGGAATCTCCATGGGAGAGCCGTGCAGAAGGGACACTAGGTCCGAGAACCACACTCGGGTCGGCCAGTGCGGGGCTACTAATAATAGATGAGCCCCTTCTTGGCGAAATCCTCTCCAGAACTCCCGGAAGCAATGATATCGGGGGGAATGCGTACAGGTGCAGCTTCGGCCACACCTGTACCATAGCGTCCAGTCCGAGAGGAGTTGGATATGTGAGGGAGAACCAAAGCTGACAATGGGTTGTATCGTAAGATGCGAAAAGATCTATCTGAGCTTGACCATAGTTCTCCCATAGGAGCTCCACCACCTCGGGGTGAAGTCTCCACTCCCCGGGCCTCAGCCCCTGCCTTGACAGGATATCTGCTCCCACATTCAAACACCCTGGAATATAAACTGCCCTGAGTGACAGTAATTTCCACTGGGCCCATAGGAGGATCTGATGAGCCAGTTTGCATAATAATCGGGACCTCAGACCCCCTTGATGGTTGATGTAAGAGACCACCGATGTGTTGTCTGTGCGGACAAGCACATGATGGCCTCTCAGGTCTGGCAGGAAGTATTTGAGAGCCTGAAATACCGCCATCATCTCTAGTCGGTTTATATGCCACGAAAGCTGATGATCCTGCCAGACACCTGTCGCCGAGCGGCCACTCATGACCCCCCCCCAGCCTGTGAGGGAAGCATCCGTTGATAGCGTTACGCGTCGACAAGAAGCCCCCAATACTGGGCCTTGGGCGAGGAACCAAGGTTTCTTCCACATGACCAAGGCACATAGGCATAACCGCGTGACCTTGATCGTGCGAAACGGATTTCCCCTCGGAGAAACCCCCTTGGTCCTGAGCCACCACTGCAGGGGTCTCATGTGCAGAAGGCCAAAAGTAATTACGTTGGACGCAGCTGCCATGAGACCCACCAGTCTCTGGAACTGTTTCACAGTGAGTGACTGGCCTAGTTTTACCATCTTTACGGCTGTGAGAATCGCAGAAATACGTGCTGGAGACAATCGTGCTTGCATAGTTGTCGAATCCCACATCACCCCTAAAAAAGTGGTCCTCTGGGCTGGGAGGAGCACACTCTTCTTGGTGTTTAGCCGCAACCCCAACCTCTTTATGTGAGACAGAACGACATCTCGATGCCGAACTGCCAACTGCTCGGAACGAGCCAGGATCAACCAGTCGTCTATATAGTTTAATACGCGAATGCCCTGGAGTCTCAGAGGAGCCAGCGCTGCATCCACGCATTTCGTAAAGGTGCGGGGTGATAAACCTAGGCCGAATGGAAGGACCCAATATTGGTATGCTTCGCCCCCGAAAGCAAACCTCAGGAACTTCCTGTGATGAGGATGAATGGATACATGAAAGTAAGCGTCCTTCAAGTCTATTGTGACAAACCAGTCCTCGGACTGAATCTGTGATACAATCTGTTTGAGTGTAAGCATCTTGAACTTGAGTTTCTGAACTCTGCTGTTTAACTGACGCAGATCTAGAATAGGACGCAACCCCCCATCCTTCTTGGGAACGATGAAGTAACGGCTGTAAAACCCTGACTCTCTGCTGGGAGGAGAAACCCTTTCTATAGCCCCTTTTCGCAGAAGCGTCAGTACTTCTAGCTCCATGACCCGAGCCTGCCTTGGGTCCACCACTGTGGGAAGGACCCCTTGAAATCTGGGCGGACGAGAACCAAACTGAACTCTGTAACCCTTTTCTATTATATGCAGGACTCACTGAGAAATATTTGGCAGTAGTTTCCAAGCTGCCAGAAATTCTACTTAGGGGACCAGTCTCTCGAGACTGGCCTCGGGATTCGGTTGTACGGACATTTCGGTGCCCTGAAATGGCGAACCGGCAGGGAACAACCGAACTGACCGTTCTACGATCCTCCTCGGAGAATCGTATGGGGACGCTGACACCTCGGTGCCCTGAAGCGGCGAACCGGCAGGGAACAACCGATGTGGCAGCGCTGCGACTCTCCTCAGAGAATCGCCCCCCAGAGGGTGCCGAGGATGAACGATTTCTCGAAATCGTCCCTCCTCGGAGGGGACCACCCTCAGAAGCCTGACGCCTTGGGCGTCAGGATTTCTTCTTAGCCCAAGCCTTCTTAGAGATGACAGTACTCAGATCTTGCCTACCCCTAGCTGGCCTGGACTGCGACCGCCACCCAGGTTCCCCAGATTGTGGAGGAGCCCAAGTGGCGACGCTCTGTTTTTGATGCACTCTGTGCTGTGAGGAGCTTGTACTCGGACGAGACTGCTCGGATTTAATAATCATTTTCCGCCCAGCAGTCTCGGGGACATCGAAACGTCGAGGAAGAAACAGCCGATTGTTTTTTCGTTTCTTGAAACCTATCGACGACACAATTGAATGCGTCGCCGAACAAACTTGAAGGTGACAGTGGTGCGTCCAGAAGAACAGACCTATCTTTATCTTTTATATATGACAGATTTAACCAAAGATGCGGCTCCGTGGCCACCAGGGCTGCCATAGAACGGCCCACTGATTTGGCCGTCTCCTTGGTGGCCCGGAGAGACAGGTCTGTTGCGCGACGCAATTCTCGAATTGCGTCAGCGCTGACTTTCTCACGTTCATCGATATCCTTCAGCAGATCAGCCTGGTATGCCTGCAGTATAGACATAGTGTGCAGACATGACGCAGCCTGACCTGCTGCCGAATAAGCTTTACCCACCAGCGAAGATGTAAATTTTAATGGCTTGGTGGGTAACGTCAGGGCTTTTAATGATGACGATGACTCAGGAGAGAGATAGCTTGCGAACGTCTCTTCAGCCCGAGGCACCGTCAAATAGCCATAATCAGATGCACCCAAAACATTACCGTAGTTGGAAGTTTGTGGGTTAAATACTCTGAATGACGCCGGTTTATTCCACGATCTCGAAACCTCATTGTGGAGATCGGGAAAAAACGGGAGTCCCCGACGTGGAGGCTGTGTTTTAGATGGTAGAAATCTTTCATCTAATAAACTTTTCTTAGTAACACTCTGAGAATCATCGGCTGGCCATTCAATATTTAATCTAGCTACAGCACGAGATAAAACCTCCATAAGCTCCTCATCATTACCGGAGGCATGAGCTGGCGAAGACTCAAAATCCCCCATATCAACACTGACGACATCCAGATCCTCAGAACTGGATAGCCTCAGCAATGGTGCCCCAACCTGGGAAGGAGAAGCCGCAGCGCGGTTTCCTTCCTGGGCAGAGGCACCGGATCCAGCAGGTAAGGGTTGAGAAAGGGCTGGGCCCGTCTCAAGCCCCGCTACTAGATCCATATGCGAACCCCAAGATGAAAGCCTTCGCTGTGCCTCGGCAGCAGCGGGACCCGCACCTCGGGGAGCGCGAACCGAACCGTCCTCCTCAAAGAACGCCCGGCGAGAGCGGAGCGTCCTCACAGACAGCTTCTCGCAATGCTCACAGTCAGCTCCCTCGAGAACTGACTGGGCATGCTCCACTCCCAGACAAACAACACAAAGCTGATGTGTGTCCCCACCCGTGATGAAACGAGGGCAAGGGACAACACAACGCTTGAATTCTTGTTTCGCCATAATATATATATATATATATATATATATATATATAGATAGATAGATAGATAGATAATGTGCGTGTGACAGACAACAGTAAATAGACAAGGACAGTATACAGAGAGCGCTTGCTGAAGGCAACAGAAGCTGTCGCGGTCTGTTTTCTGGTGTGCTTTATAGCTTCCTGGTCTATGACGTCTCGCTCTTCCATTGGACTGATTATACACGTGCTTCACGACGCAATCACGCAGAGCTTTCCCACCGCGTCTCAAACGCAGCTCGAGTTCCCTTGAAAGGGAACCTGACCTAATTCTATCTGCACTGTAGTCTCTCTGTCAGTTTTTCGCTTTGCTTAAATCCTATTTTTATTTTTCATTTTATTTTTTTATCTAATTGTCTGCTGATTTTCTACCTTCAAGCTTTATGTTAAAACAGACTTCTCATATTGTCTGGGCTACTGTGCCAGTCTTGGAGAAAATGTGTCTCTAAAGTTGAACGATGGAAGAAAAAGTCTGATTTTATGATAATTGTTATGATTCCTGTCTTATGTCCCCCTTGTCTTTGTGTGGACTTATGCTATTTCCTGTTCTGTGCCATGTTTTGTAGTCCTTTGTAGTTTTTCTTGTTGATTAGTTCATGATTGTTCCCAGGTGTGTCTTGTTCGCCTATCATAGAAGGTGTTGTCCTTCTATGGTTGTTACTGTATGTGTGCGCTTGTTTTCAGTTGTGTTCTCCTTCCTTGCCCGTCTCTGCATTTATCAGGTTTGCCTGGATTTACTTTTATGTTTGTTTGAATAAATGTTTGCTGCATCTGGATCCCCCTCTCGTTCCTCTGAAACAGCCACTGTTGCAATAATATTTTTCAGCTCCAATCTATGACTGTCCACAATGTTTGGGCTAAATTCAAATTTTAGAAATGGGCTTCAAATTGTTTTAATTGTTTCCACATAACACAGAGGATTTTGATTTTGAATGTCATTTAGAATGACGATAAAATGTATCATTTTAATTTTATACAATTTACAAGGTTTTTATAATTATACAAGTCATATAATGTATTACAATAATGTTATATCTATACATTTATTTATTTAGGCACATAAAATACATTTTTACTGTTGTTATATGAATTTAATTCTGTGTTTAATTGTACTTTCAAATACGCACATTTGTAATCTCATACATTCCAATTGGAATGAAGGTTTTTTTCAATTCAGCTCTGAACAGTGCTCAACCCTGGTTGTATCTAACGTGAAATGCATTTGAATGCAGTCAAAGCAGTGAAATTGTTCAAAAATGATATCATATCAATATGTGTCATTAATCATATGCAAGTCTCTCATCTGAGGGAGCATCAATCAAAGATTGTGCAGAAGTTGTTAAAACTTTAAAAAGCTTTTGTTTTTCCCAATCTGCATAATATCTAGAGCGCACCGTAAATCAGAAAGAGAGCTTAATTATCAGAACGCTTCATTGTTGCATGTCAGCACATTCAGAAGTGAATGAAAGGAAAGAGAATAGAGGAAGAAAAAAAGAAAAGAAAGAGGAGAATTTCAAAAGAGCTAAAATTCAACAATCACTGCAGTGATAACTTGAAGTGGGAAAGTTAGGTGATACTAATTGAAAATAGAATTAGCATAACAATAGCAATCAATTACACAAAAAGGATTCATGTGCAGACTGGGTCCTCGAGATGTCTTGGAAGAATCCTCACGAATATTCATGCAGAATTAGTGAGAATCTCTCTCTCTCTCTCTCTCTCTCTCTCTCTCTCTCTCTCTCTCTCTCTCTCTCTCTCTCTCTCTCTCTCTCTCTCTCTCTCTCTCTTTCTCAAGACACTCATTAGGCTCTCAGAAGAAACACTTGTTCTTATTTTTCACAGTCATGAGGAGTTTAAGTCGTTCAACATAAACTGACAAGCACAAAAAAGTGATGAAAGTGGGAAATACACATTTACATGCAAATTCTTGCCAAATCAGAAAACACAGCAGGAGAAAAATAGAAAGCCGAGGTTCAGACACGCACCCACACACACACACACACACACACACACACACACACACACACACACACACACACACACACACACACACACACACACACACACACACACACACACACACACACACACACACACACAATTTTTGACCATTTGAATACTTTTATAGTTATTTTAAAAATCTCCTTTAATATTGCTATAGGAATGCTATAAAGTGGAGATTTTTAAGTAATTTAGGATAATAATAGATTCATTATTAGGTTTTCACTTGAATTTACTTAATAAAAAGTACTATCAAAAACCAAAAGGTCATTATATTACACTTTTTCTTTGGCCATGCTATTTAGTAAATATTCACTTTACTGTAATATTAATGTGCCTTATTGCTCATACCTGTACCTTATGTACCTCATTTGATTATGATTTACCTCAAAAGATAATACTGATTTTTGAAGCTTATTTTTGTATGTCATCAAATGACAAGTTACATTGCGAATTTGTGGCTTGCAGTCACACATCTGCTTAGCATCTTCTTTGGAAATGTCTTTGTCATACAAAAAGGCTTAGACCTCCATTATGCTGTTTTCTCCATATCTGCAGTAAAGATAAGCACTGGATTTCACGTGTTACTGTCACAGTTAACAGGTGCTGAGAGAGCAACAGTCGAATACTTGCCTTCTCTCACACTAAGGACAATTAGAGGACTGTTCTACCGCCTGGGGATTCAATAGGGTTCTAATATACTAGAGGAATGAATAAAGGGTCTATTATCATTCAGATCCCCTAAGCAAAGGACCAAACTGTCAAAATTCCTTCTTCAGCAGCCTTTTTAGTGGTTACAAAACTAGTAATTATTAAAGCTGTAATTCTGTAGAGAGGATAAAGATAAGCTGTGTTTGCAGGATATTTATAGTGTTTTCAAAGCCCTGAGCAGATCTCATTGATCTGTTAGTGTGCTTCTCATAATGATATGTATGGTTGATAAGCTCAGCTCCCCACGTTAAGTGTGTTTCTGTGTTTAAGTGTGGGCATGAACATACGGTTGACTACATGGTGTCTGACCAGTAATTAAATGTATGTTTTCTTTGCAAAAAAAGTGTCAGCTCGATGATTGGATATTTCTTACACACCGGGATACTGAAACCCCTTGAGGACCAGCGTTCCTGTACACTCACAGCATGCTAATACAGTCAGACCGGGGCATAAACACTCAGCCAATTCACTTAAATAAATACATTCCCCAGCGTGTTACGACTACAAGGAGTCTGAGGAGTGAGGAGATGAGCAGTAGAGTCCTTTACTCCAAACCCGTGTGTGTGTGTGTGTGTGTGTGTGTGTGTGTGTGTGTGTGTGTGTGTGTGTGTGTGTGTGTGTGTGTGTGTGTGTGTGTGTGTGTGTGTTTATGGATGTGAAAAAGCAGACATCTGTGCAGGAGGACACATAGAGTATATGTCCATTATGTGTGACCAAAATCTTACATCATGTGTATTTTTTTTTTTTAAATCATAGTATGTGTTATGTGTGATGTAAAAAAACAGTAATATTGTGAAGTATTATTACAATTTGAAAGAACTTGTTTTTTTCTTATATTTAGCCTAATATATTTTAAATCCCTGGCATGTATTGCCGGGATAGCAACGCTGAACTTTCAGCAGCCATAGTGGTGCTGAATAATTAATGATCTTTTAAAAAATATAAAATAATGCATGTTAATTGGCAAATGCTTCTTGAACAGCAAATAAGCATATTAGAAGGATCATGTGACACTGAAGACTGGAGTACTGATGATGAAAAACTGATCACAGGAATAAATTACATTTTAAAATATATTTATATATATATATATATATATATATTCTGTATTTTTGAATCAAATATTGCAGTTTTCGAGGGGACATTCAGCCACACTTTAATTTAGGGTCCAAGTCTCACTATTAACTATGCCTTTTGCCTCAATAAACTCCTAATTACTTCTTTATTAATAGTTATTAAGGGATTGTTAAGTTTAGGTATTTGATTAAGGGATGTAGAATATGGTCATGCATAATAAGGCATTACTATGTGCTTTATAAGTACTAATAAACAGCCAATATCTAAGTAATATACATGTTAATTAGTAACTAGTTAATAGTGAGAATTGGACCCTAAACTAAAGTTACCAAGTTTTTTTTTTGTGTTTTGTTTTGTGTTTTTTTCGAAAATGTCTTAATTATGGTATTGTAAATATCATCAGGCACTTTGGAAATTGGCTTGTTCATAAAAGGGTGTGTTGAGATCTGATTGTGCGTTTTACATATGCCAAGTCTGTAGTGTTGATAAAAGTAAGAGAACGGAAGAGTGCCTGTGTCTGTTTTCATTTCTGTTGCTCTGGGGTGCAGACTCACTGTAAACTGTGAAATCGGTCAAACACTCCTGTAGTTTGTAGCGAACTGTATGATTGTATGAGAGAGAAAGCGTATTTTTCTTCATTTATTTTTTGTCATAAGTTGAAATACTGACGTGCTTGTGTGTGTGTGTGTGTGTGTGTGTGTGTGTGTGTGTGTGTGTGTGTGTGTGTGTGTGTGTGTGTGTGTGTGTGTGTGTGTGTGTGTGTGTGTGATAAAACATAAAACAAACACACCAGCCTCAGCAGATGGAGACAGTCTCAGGTGAATAAACAGCTGATCTAATCACAAGCAATTAAGGAATACTACATTGTACTTCCACATCAAAACCGCAGCAACACACTCACATAACTGGAACAAAAGAAATGTGGAAAAGCTGCGTAAAAACAAACAATTAAAGTCCATCAGACTCAAAGGACAAATTATATCTGACAGTAGCTTTTCAAACTTCTGGATGTGCTTTGATAAGAGGACAAAAGTTTTTGCAGAAAAGAAAGAAAGGCCGTGTCTGAAATCACCACCATACCCTTAAATATTGCAGTATTTGAGAGAACAGCCATTAGTGGTGTCCGAAACCATAGTAGATGTTATCGAGTGGACTCATTCAGTCCCAGAAAGCACCGCAATAACAAGTGTACAATCGATGTACGCTGAACGGCTAGAGAATACCCATAATGCACCGTGAGAGTCGTGCACCGAATGAAATCCCGCATCCCTACAGAAGATGGCGCTCACAGCTAAATCATCCATCCATCCATTTACCAAACTGTTGGTCCAATGTGGGTGCAGCGTAATATCATACAGGTATAAATTCCCTTTTAATTAATAAATAAATAATTTAATTACTAATTATACATAGTTTCCGTGACAGAGTTTAAGGTAAATCTTTTCATCTTACTATTGGAGCAGCCAGTTTGATAAGTTTTAAATGATTGTTAAACAGCAAGCACAAACTATACAAAAGCAGCAGCTCTTCTGGATCACTCAGTGTCTGATTTTTTTTAAAATTATTATTCACTCCGTCAAGTGGACTATATTAATGGAGTAATAGGGAAGAGTGAATGAGGGTATAAGGGCCGATTTTGGACACAGCCAAAGTACAAGCCTATTATTTTCTGAAGGATCACGTGACACTAAAAATTGGAGTAATGAATGCTGCAAATTCAGCTTTGCCATCACAGTAATAAATTACATTTTAAAATATATTCAAATAGAAAACAGTTCATTTAAATTGTAATAATATTGCACAATATGTATTGTTATATTTTTATGTTTGTGTAATGTTATATATTGTTATTATTTATCGTTATATTTATATATAATTGTTAAACTGATGATTGTGATATTTAGCATTTTAACCATGTGCAATGTATAAAAAGTAATACCAGTTTTCAATTAATTAACTGATGGAAGATTGCCTAGCTTTAATGCTTTTATACTTGACAGATGAATGCATATTTTTTCCTCGGCTATAGCTGAATTAGGTCTGTAATGGGGATCATAGTTCAAAAAATTAATAAGCTATATGAATAAGTTGAAGGAAAAGTGTTAAAAAGCAATTTCAACTTTCAAGTCAGTAATATCGGCTCACTCTGAATTCATCTGGCCTCAATGCAAGGAGCGAGAGATAGTGCTAGGAACATTAGAGGTTTTTGAACTACGTGTGCAGTGCAATTCAAGCAGAAATCTCATTATTATAAAAGTTGGATTAGAAGAATGTGTGTATTATATTGGCAGTGCAGATAAATGACATCATTATTCCACTATTCCTTTAACCTATCTGTGCCAGCGCATTCGTCATCTGTGGCATACAGGATGGGCTGCTGCATTGCTATGGTTTCACTTGCATAATATGGGGCAGAGTTATCCGTACAAATGACTTCACATCTGCAGAATTAGTTTGGCATCAGGTTTTTGTGAGCTAAACGGTGTGAGCTTTGGGAGGGGTGAGATTACTGCAGCGTGATTGTTTTTGAGGTGTTGGGTTATTGTGCTGCACAGGTTCCTGCATGCATTTCATGGCCATTTTGGATCATAGTTCTTCAAATGTAATCAAGAGTGTTTATGAAGGATTTCATAGTGCACAATGCTACACACAGACATGAAGAGGCGGTCTTGTTCACAGCGATTAAATAACATGTTTTATATAAAATTGTACAATTGTAATCGAAACAACAAGACGACAAATTTGTCCAGTGGCTTGACAACAATGGAAATGGGCACTGAAGTTTGACGGTTATTTTTTCTCTTGTATATTCTGAGGACTGAACTGTATCGATGAATGAATAGAAGTTTTCAAAGGGAGAAGAGGCAATTTAGAAGATAATTGGATTGTCCACTGCAAGAAAACCATAAGTATATAATTAAATATATAAAAGATAAAGTCCATATCAGAACAGTTTTACATATTTTTTCGACTGCTGCCATCTTACTTCCTTTAAATTTCCAATAGATTTTGCTGCATATATATCTGTCAAGATATACACGAGGACAACACTGTAAATTGGATTCAGAAAGCTTTAATAGTAGAATGGCAGGTGAGTCTCAGATGAAACTGACAGATGCAGGATATGATTAGCAGTGGAATGATAGTGTGATGATATCTTGCTTGGATATGCTTGGATGTAGAAAGGATGTGCAAACCGGGAAACACATGAAAGGGTCACAGGAGAATCGGGGAGCATCCAGGAGGAAACGTGGGGTCTTGGGAGAGAAGCAGTAGGTAAGGCCTTTTGCTGGAATTCTGTGGTGACACACTGGAACAAATGAGTATCCGAATCTGGGAATCACAGAGAGAAAGTTAGCAGGTCGGTTCCTAGTTCAAGGTTCGACGGAGACTGGATGAGAAGTGTGCTCTTTTGTAGTGCTCAGTTGTGCTGGATTAGATGACAGGTGCAGGTGGTTAATACTCAGGTGATTGTGATCTTTGTGCAGTGGGTGTGAATGAACCTGATTGATCCCTGACATTACCCCCTCCTCCAGGGTCCGCGCCGACGTAGTAGAGCTCTGCCTCGAGGTCGTGGAGCTGTGGATGCTGCTGGTGGAACTCAGTGAGAAGTGTTGGGTCAAGGATATCATCTCGTGGAATCCAAGATCTTTCCTCTGGTCCATACCCTTCCCAGTCGACCAGGTATTCTAGGCGACCACCACGACGTCGGGAGTCCAAGATGTCACGAACAGTGTAGATGGGATCTTCTTCAATGGGGGGCATGTCAGGATCAGGTTCTGTGGAAGGAGGGAGAACAGCAGGATAGTGAGGTTTTAACAGTGATACATGGAACACAGGGTGAATCCTGAAGTGAGGCTGGAGTTGAAGCTTGTATGTGACCGGGTTGACTTGGTGGAGAATTTTGAAAGGTCCGATGTATCGTGGGCTAAACTTTCGACATGGTTGGCGTAGACGAATGTCTCGTGTGGAAAGCCAGACAAGTTGACCAGATTCATATGTAGGCGTTTCACCTCTTCGGGCATCTGCGGACATCTTATGTCTGTTGACCGCCTGTTGGAGATGACAATGTGCTTTGTTCCAAACCCTTTCACTTTCTCGGAACCAGTAATTAACTGAGAGAACCTCGGATGGTTCACCGGACCATGGAAACAAAGGTGGCTGGAAACCCAGGAAACATTGAAAAGGTGTTAGTCCAGTAGTGCCTTGACGTAAAGAATTCTGGGTGTATTCGGCCCATGCGAGGAACTGGCTCCATGTCTTGTGGTGGTTCTGGCAAAAAGTGCGGAGGAAACGATTTATTTCTTGCACTTTTCTTTCCGTTTGCCCATTCGCTTGAGGATGGTACCCAGATGTTAGACTAATCGTGACCCCAAGGAGAGAGCAGAAAGCCTTCCAGACCCGAGATATAAACTGGGGACCACGATCAGATACAATATCCTCAGGGATGCCAAAATGACGGAACACCTGGTTGAAAAGATTCGAGGGCCGTGGGGAGTCCTGGTAATGAAATCAATTTACAAGCCTTAGAGAATCTGTCCACGATGATAATGATGCACGTATTAACTCCAGATGATGGTAGATCGGTGATGAAATCTACCCCCAGATGTGATCAGGGTCGCTGAGGGACAGGGAGTGGTAAGAGTTTCCCGGATGGTAAATGGCGTGGATCCTTGGTTTAGCACAGATTTGGCATCCTTGGATTAAGCGTTTTACATCTCCCCTCATCTTTTGCCACCAGTACCGTGGTTGAAGGAGATTAAACGTTTGCATGGCTCCGGGATGTCCTGTACCCACAGAGGAATGCGCAGACTCAATAAGAGGTAGACGAAACTCATGTGGGACATAGGTAAGGTTGGCTGGGCACTCAGGTGGAGGTGGATCTCGTCGTATCAAGTCAAGTCAAGTCATCCTCATTTATATAGCGCTTTTAACAATGTAGATGTTTCAAAGCAGCTTTACAGAGATAAACATATAATTTAAGGTAACAGAGATTGGTTGGTTTTATAGTGGCTCTTGAAAAATGTTTTTTTCCAGCTAAAGTTAGTTTTGATTGATTCACTTCCGTCTAAATGATCATTTGCTATTAAATTAGGGGCCGCTAAGACGACACCGTTCTCTCTAAACAGACTTTAAACGTGAACCTGTGATAGACGCTGATTGCGTTCACATGCGCATTAAGAATTGATTCTATAGTTATGTGCGTTTGAATATATGTGCGCAGGTTTGTAATTCCTTACAAACCATGCCTAAACAAACTACTTGTCTATAAATTTTGATGCAGAATTTTTATGTTATCTTATCACTTTGGGTAGGTACGCGAACCGAAAAATTCCACAACGCTTTATCTGTAGAGTGGTATAGGGATCCTCCATAGGTAGAGGCTAGTTGGTACTTCAGCACTGCATTGTCATCGGGTCCAGGCGAAAGTCCTTCGTCAGATATGGAAACGGCCTGGATCCAGCAGCCTGCGGGAAAACCTCGGGATAAACAAAGACACAAAAATTAGCGTAGATGCCATTTTTCTTATGATGTAACGAGTACATTAGGATTTGAGGGAAGTGTTCCCAGTTCCGGCTGACCTAATCTAAGCAGCCTAATATTGAATTATAGAAGTCTATAGAGTGTTATGTGAATGCTAGGTCAAAGAGATGTGTTTTTAGTCTAGCTTTGAACTGACAGACTGTGTCTGCTTCCCGGACAATGTTAGGAAGATTGTTCCAAAGTTTTGGTGCTAAATAGGAAAAGGATTTACAACCAGCAGTCGATTTATATATTCTAGGTATTATCAACTGGCCGGAGTTTTGAGATCGCAATAGACGTGAAGGACTATAATGCGTTAAGAGCTCGCTCAAGTACTGGGGAGCTAAACCATTTAGTGCTTTGTAAGTAATCAGCAATATTTTAAAATTTATACGATGTTTAATGCAGGCAATGCAGTGTTGACAGAAACGGGCTAATATGGTCGTACTTCCTGGTTCTGGTAAGAACTCTAGCGGCTGCGTTTTGAACTAGCTGTAGTTTGTTTATTAAGAGTGCAGGGCAACCACCCAGTAGAGCATTACAATAATCTAGCCTTGATGTCATGAACGCATTAACTAGTTGTTCCGCATTTGTCAATGAGAGCATATGACGTAATTTAGATATATTTTTAAGATGGAAGAATGCGGTTTTACAGACACTAGACACGTGACTTTCAAATTAAAGATTGGTATCAAAGAGCACACCCAGGTTCCTAACTGACGACGAAGACTTAACAGAGCAGCCATCAAGTGTTGGACGGTATTCTAGGTTATTACGTGTGGAAGTTTTTTGTCCAATAATTACAATCTCTGTTTTTTCAGAATTTAGTAGTAGGAAATTACTAGTCATCCAATTTTTGATATCAACTATGCATTTCGATAATTTTGTGAACTTGTGATCGATAAGACATCGAGTACCTCTTTGGATCTGGTCGACAATATCCCAAAGGATCGGGCTGATGAATACCGATGTTGGTAAGATCGATTCAGGTTCTTCAATGAGATCTGGGGGGGCATGAAGTCTGGAGAGAGCGTTGGCGCGGATGTCCTTGGATCCTGGGCGGTAGGTTATGTGGAAATGAAAATGAGTGAAGAACAGGGCCCAAAGGGCTTGTCTCGGGTTCAGCCTTTTGGCTTCTTTGAGGTACTGCAGATTTTTATGGTCAGTAAGGACTGTGAATGGATGTTGAGCACCCTCGAGCCAATGTCTCCACTCCTCCAAAGCCAGCTTGATGGCGAGAAGCTCACGGTTTCCCACATCATAGTTTTGTTCTGCTGAGGATAACTTCTTGGAGAAAACTGCACAAGGGAGAGGTTTGGCCGAATCTTCCTGCTGTTGAGACAGGATGGCACCGACTCCGGTCGTGGAGGCATCGACTTGCACAATGAAGGCGAGGTTTGGATCAGGATGACATAGAAGGGGTGCAGAGGTGAATTCCTGTTTCAAGATGTTGAATGCTGTGTCTGCCTCGGGAGTCCAGGTTAAGGACTTGGGTTTTCCCTTTAGGAGAGAGGTGAGTGAAGAGGTTATGGTACTGTTGTTATTGATGAAACGTCGATAAAAATTTGCGAAGCCCAGGAATCGTTGGAGTTCTTTTATTGATTGAGGTGTTGACCATGAGGTGACTGCTGTGACTTTCCCGTCATCCATCTTCACTCCATGTTTGCTGACGACATAACCCAGGAACGGGACAGTCTCTTGGTGGAATGTACACTTTTCTGCCTTGAGAAAAAGGGAATGATCTCGTAAACGTTGGAGTACTTTAAATACATGGTGTCAATGGACAGTTTCGTTGGGAGAAAAGAGGAGTATGTCGTCAATGTAGACAATCACAAATTTGTTCAGGAAGTCACGGAGTATCTCATTCATGAAATCTTGGAACACGGAAGGGGCGTTGACCAATCCATAAGGCATAACGAGGTACTCATAGTGGCCAGATGGGGTAATGAACGCAGTTTTCCATTCGTCCCCGTCGCGGATTCGAATAAGGTTATACGCACTTATATGGCACAACCAGAGGAAGGGGGTATTGGAACTTGATGGTTATTTTGTTCAGTGCGCGGTAATCGGTACAGGGCCTCAATCCTCCGTCTTTCTTGGCGACAAAGAAGAAACTGGAGGCTGCTGAAGAGGTGGATGGGCGAATGTATCCCTGTTTCAAGGCTTCCTGTATGTACTCCTCCATGGCTCGTTGTTCAGGGATGGAAAGAGTAAATATGACCTTGGGGTACCGATTCGCCTGGCTCTAAGTCAATCGCACAATCCCAGGGTCGATGTGGTGGAAGATGGGAGGCTTTTTCGGGACTGAAGATATCGGCGAACGTAGAGTAACAGAAAGGAATGCTTTCAATGGATGTCACAGCGATGGAAATATTCACTGGAGAGGGGAAAACCGCCTCGGGAAGTTCAGGAAAACAAGTAGAGTAACATGTTGACCCCCATTGCAGAATTTCTCCCTTCCTCCAACAAACTACGGGATTGTGTTGTATTAGCCAGGGTCTGCCCAGAATTATTGCTGCCGTGGAGTTTTCAAGTATCAGAGGAGTGAATGATTCTTTGTGTAAACACCCTACTTATAATGTGATGGGCTTGATTTGATATTTCACATACCCGGGGTTCAGGGCTTTTCCAGTCACTGATTTTGCGGTGAACGGGGTTGGAGAGTGGGTCTTCTGGAGTTGAAGTTGCCTGCAGAGGTGACTCGAGATGAAATTACCCGCTGACCCAGAGTCGATGAGGGCTGTAACTGAAATACTAGCGTCAGCAGTAATCAATGACACTGTAGCAGATAATGGAGCAACACTAAGGGTACTGGTGGATAACAAACTCACCAGGAGACGTGGTGGTCGGACAGGGCAGACACTGATATAATGGGTGTTGTCTCCACAATACAGGCAAAGATGATTTGACATCCGTCGGGCTCTTTCAGAGACAGTCAAACGGGTATTGTCGATCTGCATGGGTTCTGTATCGTTTGCCACGAGACTTTCCAATGATTGAACAGAAACAGGATGTACTGGTTGTCGATTCTCAGGATAACAGTTCTGAGCACGTCGAGCCACTCGGATGGAGAACTGGATGAATTTCTGTAAGCCAACACTATGATCATATACTGCAAGTTGCAATCGAAGAGCGGATTTAACCCTCATCGGTAGGTAGTGATGAGCGCTTTCTCATTCCATCCACTTGCCGCAGCCAAGGTTCTAAATGTCAAGGAATATTCAGTGATTGAACTTTGTCGTAAAGTTGTCGTACTTTGTCGTACCTTGTCGTAGATGATAGAGCTGTTCACAGGTGGATGAGTCGCCTAGAGGAATGGGATATGAAAGTCTGGAGGGTATTGGTGGCTGGACCGGCCTGATTCCAGATGGTTTCAGCCCATTGCAGTGCTCTGCCAGTGAGTAATGAAATAAGCAAGGACACTTTTGAGCGTTCAGTAGGAAAATGATATGGCTGTACCTCTAGCGCTAGGGAACATTGAAGGAGAAACCCGTTGCAATCCTCCTCCTTGCCTGAGAAGGGCGTTGGTTTTACCATGGGGCTTGTCACACACCACGGAAACGAAGCAGCAGATGCGGAAGCGGGATTGGCTGTCACTCCGCGCTCGTCAAACCCAGGCAGAGGAATTTCGATTGGATTTCTCTCTGGAGCGGGATTTCCTGAATCAATAGCGGTTTTGGTCAAACCTTCTGTCAGGATATACACGAGGACAACAAGGTAAATTGGATTCAGAAAGCTTTAATAGTAGAATGGCAGGTGAGTCTCAGATGAAACGGACAGATGCAGGATATGATTAGCAGTGGAATGATAGTGTGATGATGTAGAAAGGATGTGCCAACCGGGAAACACATGAAAGGGTCACAGGAGAATCGGGGAGCATCCAGGAGGAAACGTGGGGTCTTGGGAGAGAAGCAGTAGGTAAGTCCTTTTGCTGGAATTCTGTGGTGACACACTGGAACAAATGAGTATCCGAATCTGGGAATCACAGAGAGAAAGTTAGCAGGTCGGTTCCTAGTTCAAGGTTCGACGGAGACTGGATGAGAAGTGTGCTCTTTTGTAGTGCTCAGTGGTTCTGGATTAGATGACAGGTGCAGGTGGTTAATACTCAGGTGATTGTGATCTTTGTGCAATGGGTGTGAATGAACCTGATTGATCCCTGACAATATATATATATATATATATATATATATACAGGTCCTTCTCAAAAAATTAGCATATTGTGATTAAAGTTCATTATTTTCCATAATGTAATGATACAAATTAAACTTTCATATATTTTAGATTCATTGCACACCAACTGAAATATTCCAGGTCTTTTATTGTTTTAATACTGATGATTTTGGCATACAGCTCATGAAAACCCAAAAAAAACTATCTAAAAAAATTAGCATATTTCATCTGACCAATAAAAGAAGTGTTTTTAATACAAAAAAAGTCAACCTTCAAATAATTATGTTCAGTTATGCACTCAATACTTGGTCGGGAATCCTTTTGCAGAAATGACTGCTTCAATGCGGCGTGGCATGGAGGCAATCAGCCTGCGGCAGTGCTGAGGTGTTATGGAGGCCCAGGATGCTTCGATAGCGGCCTTAAGCTCATCCAGAGTGTTGGGTCTTGCGTCTCTCAACTTTCTCTTCACAATATTCCACAGATTCTCTATGGGGTTGAGGTCAGGAGAGTTGGCAGGCCAATTGAGCACAGTAATACCATGTTCAGTAAACCCTTTACCAGTGGTTTTGGCACTGTGAGCAGGTGCCAGGTCGTGCTGAAAAATTAAATCTTCATCTCCATAAAGCTTTTCAGCAGATGGAAGTATGAAACGCTCCAAAATCTCCTGAAAGCTAGCTTCATTGACCCTGTCCTTGATAAAACACAGTGGACCAACACCAGCAGCTGACATGGCACCCCAGACCATCACTGACTGTGGGTACTTGACACTGGACTTCAGGCATTTTGGCATTTCCTTCTCCCCAGTCTTCCTCCAGACTCTGGCACCTTGATTTCCGAATGACATGCAAAATTTGCTTTCATCCGAAAAAAAAGTACTTTGGACCACTGAGCAACAGTCCAGTGCTGCTTCTCTGTAGCCCAGGTCAGGCACTTCTGCCGCTGTTTCTGGTACAAAAGTGGCTTGAACTGGGGAATGCGGCACCTGTAGCCCATTTCCTGCACACGCCTGTGCACGGTGGCTCTGGATGTTTCTACTCCAGACTCAGTCCACTGCTTCCGCAGGTCCCCCAAGGTCTGGAATCGGTCCTTCTCCACAATCTTCCTCAGGGTCCGGTCACCTCTTCTCGTTGTGCAGCGTTTTTTGCCACCCTTTTTCCTTCCCACAGACTTCCCACTGAGGTGCCTTGATACAGCACTCTGGGAACAGCTTATTTGTTCAGAAATTTCTTTCTGTGTCTTACCCTCTTGCTTGAGGGTGTCAATGATGGCCCTCTGGACAGCAGTCAGGTCGGCAGTCTTACCCATGATTGCGGTGTTGAGTAATGAAACAAGCTGGGAGTTTTTAAAAGCCTCAGTAATCTTTTGCAGGTGTTTAGAGTTCAATTAGTTGAGTCAGATGATTAGGTTAATAGCTCGTTTAGAGACCCTTTTCATGATATGCTAATTTTTTGAGATAGGAATTTTGGGTTTTCAGTAGCTGTATGCCAAAATCATCAGTATTAAAACAATAAAAGACCTGAAATATTTCAGTTGGTGTGCAATGAATCTAAAATATATGAAAGTGTAATTTGTATCATAACATTATGGAAAATAATGAACTTTATCACAATATGCTAATTTTTTGAGAAGGACCTGTATATATATATATATATATATATATATATATATATATATGCAGCTCAAAGACTGTTGAAGGTGTTACAATCAGAACATTTTATTGGAAATATATAGGATGTTTCAGATATTTTTTTTTCCAGATTTTTATGTATTTATTGCATTTTGTTTTATTTATTTATTTATTTTGTTGATCACAAAACACTTAACATTGTTTAATTAGAAGAGATATACTAAGTCTGTGCAGTTTGTGCCGAGTTTGGTGGATGTTTCTTGAAAGTTCTTACAGAAGTTACATTTGAAAAAGTTTGTCTCTTTAGGAACCCTTACCTAAGTTTGGTTTTGTGAAACCAATTTAATCAATAAAACTATAACTTCAAATCCACTGTTCTTGGAATGTTTATACGCCATGCCGCATTGCCTGACACGTTTGAGCCCAAGCAGGATGTTTAGTGTTGCATCTCCATGACTTAAGCGTTTATCATGGGCCCTATTTTGACGATCTAAGCGCATAGTCTAAAGCGCTCGGTGCAAATGCACTAAGGCCATGTCCAAATCCACTTTTGCAAGTTTACCAACGGGAAAAAATGGTCGTCACGCCCAGTGCGTGGTCAAACAGGGTTGTCCCTATTCTCTTAATGAGTAATGGGTGTGTTTTGGGCATAACAGGCAAAAAAAAAAAAAAAAAAAAGTGTGATTTCACATTCCCTTTAAAAGCCAGTTGTGCTCACGCAATGGCGTATTCACTATTTATATGACATATTTTGCATCAGAAAGACTGAACGCTTCTCCAGAGTGCAAACGGATCTGCTTGTGCACGAGGTTAAAGCGCAAGCACCATCTACAGGAAAAGTCTTTATGTACTTTATGTACACAATAATAATCTTTTACATTGTAATCCTTTTATTTAGAATATTTGGCATGTTTGTGCTGCTGTGCATCCCTGTGTGTGTAATATGCAGAGTGTATAAGCATTGTGCACCCGCCTATAGGCACATATTTCTAATGCGCCCTTTCAATACCAAAAAAATAAAATAAATACTGTGCCATGTGCCATTATACCAGGTATTTGTTGGTCAATGGCTCAGTCTGGCAGTCTATTTCAGTTGTCTCAAAGTAGCAACGCGCCAACAATGCTCCTTAACACACCTCGTTTTCAGACCAGCACGCACATGGACGCACAAATGGGCACAAATGCATTATTTGTTATTTAAACAACGTGGCGCAGGAAGTGAACATAATAACTGTGTCAGGCTGAAACTAGCAAAAAATACTTGTTTTGCGTTGCATTTCACCGGGTGTGTGATAGGGCCCTATGGGTCTGTAAACAGTCTTATCAGGTGCACATTTCCAATAATGCTTGAGTCTCATTAAATGCACACAGTAAAGCTGACCTCTCTTTTAACCAAGCTATGTCGTGAGACACACACAGGTAAAGATTGGCCTGTTTAAGATAAGCTCTCCAGCACAAAATCCATTATTATCTGCTACTAGTTTCTGTCAGCCTGCAAGGTCAACCCTAGATGAGGATTTCAGAAGAGGCTCAATCTGGCTTGGAACACATTTGGTGCAGAAGAAGCACTTCTGATCCCAGCAAGGTCAAGTATTTCTTTAGTGCTCAATTGTGCTGTTGCATTTTGGGTACCAGCATAAGCATTCTGGAATTATCTCTCTCGAATCCATGTTATTGTATTCATTTGGACTCACGGGCAAAAAGCAATCGTTTACCAGCAGTGAAAGTGAATACAAAAGGAATACAAACAAATGCAAACTCTGAATATTATGTAAACCCCTAATAATTAAATGTGTTAAATAATAAAAATATACTTCAAGTATTTAATCTCACTTTATTTACCAATGTATTTGCTGCTGACCGCTGCTGACCTTCGTTGGTCCAATTCAACCATACTAGCGAGTACAAATTACTTTATAGATAAACATCACATTTGTTTCATTTTTTTTTTCATTACTTAAGTAAGTGTTGTGTGTCGTGTAAGTGTCGTGTTGAACTTTCTTGCAATCCAGGGGTGTGTTTCCTGTCCAAGGACGTAATTCGCTGCTTAACTACCATAGTACGATGCATCATTGAAGAAATCAACTAGCGAGTGTTTCCTGAAACCGTATTGTCGTAAATGTGTTGTTCAAACACATAATTGAATGATGTCATGCAGGTGGTGGAATAATAAGTTATTTTAATTAATCTGTTTGAGATCAAATTCATGCCAGATTTGTTGCTATAAATCACAGCATCTATGACACCGAGGACTAATTCTCAGTTTTCTCAGTCATTTTGCTTTTTGCATTTTACTATATATACAGTGCTGGTCAGAATGATTTACCCCCTTGGTAAATATGATCAAAGATGGCTGTAAAAATAAATAATATATTTATTTATTTTTAAATGCAAAAATTGAACCTTTTATTGAAGTAAAATAATTGAAATTGGGGGGAAAATAAAACGTTTTTTTCTCCAAAACACATTGGGAACAATTATTTGCCCCTTTTTATTAAATGTTTTTTGCAACCTCCTTTTTCCAAGATAACAGCTCTCCAAGATAAGAGTTTTCTTCTATAATGCCTGATGAGTTTGGAGAACACCTGATGAGATCAGAGACCATTTCTCCATACAGAATCTCTCCAGATCCTTCAGATTCACAATTTCATGTTGGTGCTTCTTCTCTCTCTCCTCTCTCTCTCTCTCTCTCTCTCTCTCTCTCTCTCTCTCTCTCTCTCTCTCTCTCTCTCTCTCTCTCTCTCTATATATATATATATATATATATATTAATAAATGTGTAATGCATGACATGTAACACTGTAGTCCGCACATCCATAGATAGTGCATAGTGCATGGTGTGCTTAACCATAAATAAACCCAGTTAAGTGATCCATGGCAATGGCACTAAAACCTCAGTTAATGCATTAGACATGCTTGGTGAAGAGAGCCAATGGATAATTGCAGTGTGTCTTGCTGGGTCTATGTACATGGTAACCTTGATTAGTGTACAGGTCACTGGAGAGATTCTGTCTGGTCATTTGACGCTGATTACTGGAGAGAACAGCCTGTGATTGCATTATGGAGCTCAGTGTTCTCGCTCCAGCTACTGTGTATGCATGTGTGTGTTAGAAACTTAAAGGGTCGGTTTAACCATTTAACGTTTGAACGATTTTAAATTGAAGGGATGGATGATCTTGGATATCATTGTAGATTGTGCATATGAAGCGTATTCTCTTTAATTTCAAAGTCAACATGAAACAATGTTCCTAACCCATTTTGCTTCTATATGTGACATTTCTGAGCAAAATTAAATATTCAATGAGGAAAAAAATAAGTAGGCCAGTGCTAGATTTTATCCAGTGGGAATTGATTGGATTGTGAAATGTGTTTCAGACAAGATTGAGTCTGAAACAGTACAGACACTCAATTTTGGATGAGGTTTTTAGACCGTGTCATGGAGGCTGAAGGTCAAGTTCACCCAGAACATAATCTTAAACTATTACAGTTGTTTAATTCATTGTTATTTTATACTTGTACATTTTATTCAATATTGCTTGCCGTTTCTTTTTAAAGGGCACCTATTATGCTAAATTCACTTATACATGGTGTTTGAACATAAATGTGTGTTGGCAGTATGTGAGCAAAACAACACTAGAATGATAAAAATCCACCCAGTGTTTTTTTACAACCCCAATAAATCATAAGCACTATCTCAGAACGAGCTGTTCTAAGATTCGGCTCAATGTGACGTAGAATTGTGCAAGCCCCACCGACGTGGTTTGATTGACACTGTGGTTTTGGCATAGACCCCACCCTCGGTGATCTGTTCACCATCCTCCATTGTTTCAACGACAGCCGGTGTTCTAACGATTTGTGCTGCCTTGTCGAAAATGTCTCCTAAGAAACAACTGTTCTGTTGTGGGATGTAATAATGTTCATAGTAGAGGTCTGCGCGGGACACAATTTTCAGACCCGCTCCCGCCCGCTCCCGCAGTGTTCAGTCCCGCTCCCGCCCGCTCCGGCAAAGATTTGTCATTTTTAGTACCGCTCCCGCCCGCATCTGTGATATAATGTCCCGCTCCCGCCCGCACTTTCTGTCTGATGAAAGGTCTTGGGGAAAAAAATGCGTGCACACAAAATTCCTTACCAACACTTGGTAACATATTTATTGGTCCCATATTACGAACAGCATAATATTCACAACAGTACTTTATCTGAAGCACTAGAGGCGCTCTGTTCCTCGTCCATGCTGTCTATTTTGAACTTGAACTAGCTTTCGAATTCGAACTCGGAGCAGCGGGAAAGGAATTGTCTCTAAACAAGTGTGCGTGAGATTAGGCCCCGCCCTACCCGACAACATTCACAAGTTTAGGCTGCTTAAAACGTTTTTATTGCTGCCAATCAGAATCTCCCTCACAACTACAAATTATGTACGCTACTTTAATCATTTATATATTTTACTTTACACTCATATTTAATTTGCGGGAGTGCAGCGTATCATCCCTCCCGCCCGCACCCGCAAGTGCACCTCATCATCCCGCCCGCTCCCGCAATGACCTTTAAAAATTTGAAAAAAAAACTCCCGCGGGAGTGTAGACCTCTAGTTCATAGTAGTTTTCACTTACTTCTGACATCAGAACCACTGAAAACGCAGTGGATGGATTTTATTTAGGAAGGAAAGGCGCCACTTAAACTTCCAAAATACGTTTATGTTTGCGCGAATCATTTTCTGACAGACTGTTTTGTGAACGAGGGTCAATTCAAAGCAGGTCTTGCTTCAAAGTTAATCCTCAAGTGTGGATCGTTGCCTACTGTTGGCGATTCAATGTCACATCCAGTAGAAGTAAGTGTATTTTATGATTTTTGAGCAAATAGTGTCACAGTGTTGGGTTGTGTTTCCCCGGGTGTCCACTAGAGGTCTCTTTCCCTTACTGTCACCATTCATTCTGGAACTGCATTTCCCACGATCCTTTGTCTGTTCTCATCACTCATCATTGCACGCAGCTGTTTCTCATTACATTGTTAAGTTCTGTGTATAAATACCCTGTCTGTGTCAGTCCATGTCACGGAGTCATTGTTATCCGCCACGATACCACACACAGGAAACAGGGGTAGATCCAATAGCAGTTTATTCGGGTAATCCAAAATTATAAAACCAGTCCAGGCAGGGCTCAAAATCCATATAAGCAATCCATAAACAAGAATCAAAACAATAACAGGCAAGAACACAGACCTCCAAAGTGGTGTGACGAATAACAACGACTGACAAAGACAGGGTATTTATACACAGAACTTAACAATGTAATGAGAAACAGCTGCGTGCAATGATGAGTGATGAGAACAGACAAAGGATCATGGGAAATGCAGTTCCAGAATGAATGGTGACAGTAAGGGAAAGAGACCTCTAGTGGACACCGGGGGAAACACAACCCAACACTGTGACAAATAGTCATTTCAGTCGATTTCAGCCAATTCAACAACAAATGCGTCTAAAGTTGTTGTCGTCGTCGTAGGATGTCTGTGTAATAATTTAAACCTTGTTTGTATAGTGTGTGACCACACGTTTATAAATATATTTTTTAAAGATATTGTATTAAAAACTGTGCATGTTTTCTGTAAAGAGAAGGCATCAAAATTGCTGTTTCATCCGTCTTGTAACCTTCCATACAACAAATAGTGTCAGTTTTAAGTCACGTATTATTTTTTGCAACAATTACAAATGTAAATAAATTAATACCTGTTCTATCTCCCTGCAGCATATATTTTCTTGTTCTGTAGCCATCTTCTCACATTTGCCACATAAGCACCTGTACGACAAGTAATGTAAACATGATGCAACAGGTCCCTCGCATAAATGTAATTTCGTTTGTACGTAGCAAACGTTATCAAAGTATTTGTGTTTGTAGTTTCAAAAAATTGCACCAACGTTATCAAAGTTTGTGTGTGTCTGTGTGTGTGTAGCACATCCATAATTGCAAAGGGGACGCAATTTCAACTCTATAAGTACATAGATGTATCAAATAACCATTCCGAGACATCCTGGTCCATTCTCATTTATGTTTCTTCTGCCGGAGTCTCTTCATCATCTGGGTCTGATTCCGGTTCAAACATGTACGGCTGAATGCCATACAAAACAGCGGGTCTCTCACTCTCAGCCATTCTACCGACTGTTGTTTGCAAGTTACGCCCTCATCCAATGGCTGGGCGGGGATATTCAACTTATTTACATTTAAGGTGGTACGCACCAAAACAGCTCTTTTTAAAACAGGCCACAAAAATTACATTTTCAAATGGTTATAATACATTAATTGGGGGGTATTTTGTGCTGAAACTTCACAAATACATTCTGGGGACACCCGAGACCAATATTACATCTTGTAAAAAGGGGCATAATAGGTGCCCTTTAAATATTTGTCTAGCAATTGTGTGAGTGAAGATTTTTTTTAATGAAATCTGAGAGCTTTCTGTCCGCTTCATTGACAGAAACATCATTGCAACTTTCAAGACCCAGAAAGGTGGTAAAAACGAGAAAACTTTTTGTGCGCAAAAACACCCAAAAGAACGACATTATTCAACAATCTGTTCTCTTCCACGTCATTCTCATATTCTGTTGATGTAGTGTAAACAGTGCAGCGATTCTGGGTTCTACGTCAGAACATAGGCTCACTATTGGCCGATGCTGATCATGTGTGTCATGACCCAGGAGCTAGCCAATAATGAGCCAATGTTCTGACGTAGAACCCAGAAGCGCTGCACTGTTTACACTACGTCAACAACGTAGGAGAATGACATGGAAGAGAAGAGGTTGTTGAACAAAGTTGTTATTTTACTTTTTTTTGCACACAAAAAGTATTTGCATTGCTTTATAACATAAGGTTGAACTACTGTAGTTACATGGACTATGTTAACAATGTTTTACTACCTTTCTGGGCTTTGAAAGTTGCAATGACATTTCTGTCAATGAAGGGACAGAAATCTCTTAGATTTCATCAAAAATATCTTCATTTGTGTTCCGAAGATGAACGAATGTCTTACGGGTTTGGAACGACATGAGGGTGAGTAATTAATGACAGAATTGTCATTTTTGGGTTAACTATCCCTTTAGCACAATTTCTGGCATTTTTATAAAGTTAGCCTTCATGATATTTTTTACCTTTGTAATTGATTGAACTGATTAATTTATTCAAAACAAGACCTTAAGTGTGTATTGCATAGGCTAAATTTGGGATTTCATATTGATGTTAAAGTTGTATCAAGCTCCATCCATGCTTATCTGTAAAACATGTATTGTATTTTTATTTTTTTTATGCATAATAAATTGATAAATAGCCCTCCCATGCACAGATCCATGTCTTTATAAGTTATGTTGACAAGATCTGAGAGCTAATGATAGATTGTCTCAGACAGATAAGATTGCAGTCATTTCTGGGAATCAATCTGAGAAGGTGATGGGGAGATATGAGGTGGACGTGGGTGTCAATAACACGATGGAAGTGAGTAAGTGTCAACCTGTTAGCCAGAAAGAGCTCACGTAAACAAGCTGTAAAATTGATGGTCTTTCTACAAAATGCATTATAGTAAATGAGAGACCTTTCTGATGAAAGTATTTTTCTGAAGTTTTTCTAAAGGATTTTGGGCAGCAAATGTATATGCTGACAACCTCAATTTCAGCCTGTTCATTATTCAAGGCTGTTGCATGTGTTTAGAAGACTTGGCATATTGCGGACAAGTTGAAATAAGTATTTTCTATGGCTATTTTAAGGTTTGTTTTCTCTTGTGATTATAAATATTCAGCCACTATTAACTGTTGTTGCGTGACAAAGAAAGGACACCCTTTTAAATTATATAGTTTTACGTATCAAGACTAATAGGCTAATAAAAAAAAAATTAGCAGGTCTTAAAGATGAACAACACATTACATAATGCACAGTGTCATTGTTTATTTAACAAAAACTAGGCCAAAATGGGGAAGCCATGGGTGACAAACTAAGTACACCCTATGATTCAGTTGCTTGTAGAGCCAAATTTAGCAGCTATAACTTCAAGTAATTGTTTTCTGTATGACTTTATCAGTCTCTCCCTTCCTTCTGGATTAATTTTGGTCCGCTCTTCTTTACAATGTTGCTTCAGTTCATTGAGGTTTGCAGGCATCTGTTTATGCACAGCTCTCTGAAGGTCCAATCACAGCATTTCAAATGGAATGAGGTCTGGACTTTGACTGGGCCTTTGCAACATCTTGATTCTTTTCTTTTTCAGCCATTCTATTGTAGATTTGCTGGTCTGCTTGTGATCATTTTCCTGTTGCATAACCCAATTTTCGGACAAGCTTTAGCTGTTGGACAGATGGCCTCAAATTTAGAATACTTTGGTATGGAGAGGAGTTCATGGTCGACTCAAATACAAGGTGCCCAGGTCCTGTGGCTACAAACCAAGCCCAAATCATCTTCGCTCCGTGCTTGACAGTTGGTATGAGGTGTTTGTGCTGTACTTGGTTTTCACCAAACTTGGCGCTGTGCATTATGGCCAAACATCTCCACTTTGGTCTTGTCTGTCCAAAGGACATTGTTCCAGAAGTCTTGAGGTTTGCAAACCTAAGCTGTGATGCCATGTTCAAGAGAAGAAGCTTTTCCCTGGCAACCCCAAGCCATTTGGCAACTTCCAAACAAGCCGTAATTTTGCAGTATTTTCCATTTATACTCTCATGAACATATATATTTAACATGTTTAGAGGCCAGTAGAGTCTGCAATGTATTTCTTGAGTTCTTTGGAATTTATCTGAGCCAATGCTCAACCTTGTGGTGAATATGCTGGGATGTCCACTCCTGGGTAGATTTGCAGCTGTCTTGAATGTTATCCATTTGTGAATAATCTTCCTCACTGTAAAATGATGGACTTCAAATTGTTTGGAAATTGCCAGATAACGATGGTGTTCAACAATATATATATATATATATATATATATATATATATATATATGAATTGTTTGTGGGGTGGGGGAAGGGGGGTTCTTTTCTTTCTTATTTTTACCAAAAATGAACGCAAGAGTAAGGCAGAAGCAGCAAATGAGAAGCTAAATGGTTTGTTAAGAAGGCTGTTTGATAGCAGTTGATGAACAGATTGTGCTGAGTGAAAGATGATGTCAGTGCAGGAAAAACTGAGAGAATGGGAAGGTTTCAAAAGATCTGGAGCATCCTGCCCAGCTGCCATTTTTGGATTGGGTCTGTAAAAACCTATCTCAAATTTCCTCAGACAACGTGGTGTACATCTCCTTTAGACAGAGAGATTCTTTCTTTTATCAGACTCGTTGTTAAGAGCACAGGTCCTCTTCTGTGTTCCCTGCACATTCTCGCCAAAGCTTGCCACAGGATGGACACACACACAGAAAAAGCCCAGTCGGTTGCGCCTTTGTAAACACAGTATAAACCCTTGATCCGCTTGGGTCTACTGATGATTCGTTTGTGCTCATCTGGGATTGAAATCCTCAGATATGAGGTGAACGTGATCCAGCTTAACTTTTTGAGAAGCCCCCTCTGCTCTATAGTCAATCTGAAATGCCTTTTGCAGCCGTTTAGCATTCGCAAACTGTGAGTAAAACAAAATTTACAGGAGTGTATATGTGTAATAAATATCTATATACATGTATTGCCCTGTAAATCCATGTGTATAGGATGATTACTTTACAAAGTTTGTTAATTAAAGTTAATTTAATTGGAAAATCTGTATGAGTGATTGCAATTGTTTATGGTACTTTCATGTTATTTGAGGGATTCAGTACTTTTTCTCAAGTAATATTGAGTACTAAATACATGCAGTCTTACCTTTCCAATGCAATTATGGAACTTTCTAATTATTTTCCATTTCATTTTGACTATTTTTGCAGGTCATCTTGACTTATATCTTTATATATCTTGACTTATATCTTATATCTTGACTTATATCTTATATCTTACAAGTTTTAAATGACTGTTTTGTGCAGTCAGTCAGTTTGTGCATCGAAGTTAATTTAATGAGACATTCTCACATAAACATAAACATAACCATAACCACACATAAACATTCTCTACTGTCTCTCTCTCGCCGTCAATTTCAAAAGCTAAGAAAAGTTTTTACTTTTAAATATGTAGGTACAATTAAGTCCACATATTTGAACCTTCTACGTATGTCTCCTCAATAATGTTTTAAGCTACATTTAGATTTTCATTCTGATTCAGTTTATGTATATGAGTGCATTTTCTATATATATATATATATATATATATATATATATATATACATATATATATATAGAAAATTGGGCATTAAGTACCAGAATGGAGCCAGGAGGTTGTAAAGGTAGGGTTGAAAATTTAGAGGGATTCATGATAGCTGAAAATAAAAGTTTTCTTTTGGAGGCGGATAAAGTTATTACGTTTTGATGCAACATTACAAAAACATTTTTTTTTTTCCTTTGGAAAGATGTGTCTCAATGAATCATGCACATTAAGAAAGTAAATGGGGTCAATTTCTATTTTATGTTGACTTGAAACATCATAAAATGACGCACAGATCCACATCGAATCAAATTACTTTTATATATTGGTTCATTTGCCTTTTAAAATTACTGCTATCAGATATGAAAGGTTGGAAACCGAGGATGACTGATTGCACTTGGGCTAATGATGACATAAATAATGTTACATCATAAAGTTTCTTAAACCTGCCGACCTGCGTCTTTGAGATTATGTATAGTCTTTATCATGTTATTAGCTCAGATGATTGAAGAAAGAGGTGAATTGTGGGTGGTCATAAGTGACAGAGAGAGGAGGGTTTAATGGTGATTGAACGGCTAAAGCAGGACAGGGAGAGGAGGAGAAAGAGAACCTGATTTATAGTTAGCAGAATGATTGTCGTTTTTCCTGCGAACAGACATTGCTCAACACCCGGGACGGTAGTGCATTATTTAATTGTGAAATTGAGGCTTTGATGTTGTATTCCCAAAGGCTCAATGAGGCTTTTATTCATCTGTAATAAACGATAAAATGCTGATGTGTTGTAGAGTTTCTCCTGTATCTGGAGGCTGTGATGTTCTCCTGCTCACAGCTTTTGCATAAATGCATACCAAAAAAAAAAAGAACAAAAAAACATCTGCCTGCTGTTGCATATTATGTGTCAATCCATCAACTCTTCTACTTGGAATGAAAATTTAATGCTTGCAAAAATGTTATCTCATAAAATAAGATATCTATTAGGTCTCCACTGCCAAAATTCCATGTCTAACGCTACAATAACCCGGTTGGTTATTCCTGTTATGCTGTACATTTCAGTGTTCCTGTCATGACGTATGCATTATAATGAATAAAATATTAAACTCACAATTTTTAAAGATTGATTTTTTTTTTTTTTTATATCATTGCAATACATTTGAGAAATACATTGAGACTGCTTTGGGTGCTAATCTCTATCTAACCTGATTTTTTTTTTTAATTGACAATTAATAGACTATTGCAGGTATATTTTAAAAAAAACTGCTTTCAATTCTGCTATTGTAATGTTTCGAACAAAAATTATTGAGAATATTGTTTTAATTAGTATCATTTCCATTAGGTTAGACACCCTGTTAATTAACACTATCCCCGGTTTCACAGACTCTTTTTGTGAAACCGGGCCTAAAAGTAGTAAAATCTAAGTGTCTGTTCTTAACCATTGGACTCAGAGTTGTTGAAAAACAGTTATAACACTCCCATAGACTTCCATCGGAACTGAGAAATGCATAAGTATGAGTCGTGGAACAACAAATAGCTCCAAACACTAAAGTTCCTGCATTGAACCCCATTTATTTCAGTGTTTCACAAGCAGACGTGCAAGTAAATTGATATTATAACTGAATTTTTTGACATTTTAACACATTAGTTAACCTCAACCCAGTAGTGGTATTTTATGCAGTGCGTTATAGTTCATGTTTATCGTTAGATAATAGATAGTTAGACTATAATTGAAGTTAGATAATGTGAGTAATACTTCAATAGCTACCATAACCCAATTCTAGTTGTCATATTTAACAATTTTAGTCTACTTGTTATCTACTTGTAAGAGGTTGAATGTGTTTATGAAGACTGCCTATTTAAGGAAAAATCTAGTGTCTCACTGCATATATTATATAATAACACAATTTGTTGAATGCACTTGGTTGCCTTGGTTTAACGCTATTTTAAACTTCTGTCTTGGGTTGAATTCAATATTTGAACTTGAACTGACCTACCGTCAGATGGGGGTGGGAAATAAAGAAAAAAGTAGACCTTCTAGGTCTGCATAATCAATTGAAATTATTTGCAAATAATATTTTATTTTGAAATATGCAAACATTCACTCTTTTTTTCGTATGTCTAAAATGCAAAATGTTTGTTGTCCTGTCACATTCAGTTATTAATTGTGTGAATCGTGATAGGATGTTCAATTCAAAATGGTGAATTGAATATAAAGTTTGCATCGCTGGATATTACTGTTGAAGAGTTGTCAAATTTTAAATTTTAAGCTGCTTACCGCCACACTCTTCTGCACTCGTCTTCTGTAAACAAGACCCGCCTTCTTCGATTTGATTGGTTAATTTGACATTGACAAGCATTGTTAGACTGCTGAGGCAGAGGAGCCTAAAACGCTTACTTTTAACATTTGTCATTCTAACATCAGCAAACAGCTTTACTCATTCTACCCACTAAAATAATAAGATAAAACATAAAATAAGAAAATATTAATTCTACTATTTTTTTATTAATTGTACAAAATCACAATTGGCTCTGGTCTGAGGGGGCAGGTTCCAGGAATTGCTGCAAATATAGTGATGTCTATCCTCCTTAAACACATTCAAAGAGATTGACAGCGCAGAGTTGTTTGGAACTATTGAGAGCTCCATGAACCACGTGACCATGTGACAGCAAGATCAAAGCATGTCGCAACTCTGTTTTTCAATGACTCTGATTGGACTGTAGTGCGTTGCTATGCGGCTGCTGAGGTGTTATTATTGGTTTGTAGTTTGTTTCTATGTGGTTGCTGAGGTGTTCTGATATGGATTGTTTAAACGGTTAAATAAAAGTAGCAGAAATAAAAATACATGTATTCATAAGGTAAATGTATGTGTTGTCTCTTCATAAACAAATGTAACCGGTTATGACAGGCTTCACTCTTCATGGTTCATCAGAAATACCAACCCATACACAAACAAAAAGCAGTTTGCATGCCAATAGATAAAGCTAATGTACATAGCAGAGAAACAATACACAGTCCCAAGAGCAATTTATGCCTGACTAAGAAGCCAAAAGAAACACAAGCATTGTTCTTTCCGCTCTTTTTTCATTTTGTTCATTCCTTAGACACCATAGCACACAACCCTCTTTCTGTCACACAGCAGTAAACAAATGTTAGGAGAGTCGTGCATTTATTGATTCAAAATATTCAAAAGCCAGTCCCTGGTTCAAGGTAAAAACAAAACAAGCCAAAAGAGAAGCTTCCTTGCATTTCCTCTTACCTCTAAACCCCAGCCATGATCAGTTACGGTCTCGGAACTCATTGAATATGCGTTGTGACATTACCGTTTTTATTTATTTATTTTTATTATGCTAATCAATTTTGCTGGTATTTTGGTTCATTGTCCCGATTAAGACGTCTTACGCAAACCACTCTGAAGAGTATGCAAAGCAGACCCCGCTAAAGGTGGCGAAGTATTCATCTGTGCTGTTTGCTGATGTGTTGTGGCCTTGAGCATTCCATTGTCACTTTTTTTCTTTGTTTCACCTAGTTTTCTTGGTAAATTCACATTTACCTGCCTGATAATGAAACAGCAATTGCAGAAAGATAATGAATTCTTGTTCTAGGAAACCTGACCGTAGTTTGACATAAAAAGTTAAGCAAATGCTAAATATAATGTAATTTCCTTCCGCTTCGAGTGACATATAGGATGTATCAGGTGATTTGTTCCATTAAACTGGGTAAATTGTGGAGGGCATTAGTTCATCCTCCCTTAGAGGGAAAATCCTCTTTAAATGTTAAATAAAGTGAGGTGTTCAAATCATGCTCCACATGGCAGGGGACGAAGCCATCTGCTTTAAGATGAATTTGGCACAAACTGAAGCCATAATCACTACTAAGAAGGAACTTCACTTTGGGAGATTTGTTTAGTCTCTTCCTCTCCACATATCTGCATGTACAGTATTTGGAAAAAGGCGGTGACAATGACAGGGGCAAGGCCCATCAGCAATGAGTCTTACTAATGTGAAATAATATTCATACCGAAATGCCTCATTTTACATGATAAGTGTGTGGAAAGATCAGGTTGGGTTATAATCTGCTAAAGGCGATGTTCTGTGATAGACTAAGGCACTTTTCTGCATGAAAATTAGATTTCAGCTTCAAGTTGTGTTGTTGTAACCGCATGCTCGGAAATGCACCAATGAATATAAATGGTTTGTGATTAAAGATCACTGTCAGTGTGCACATGTCTTCCGCCAAAATGTGTGCATCATGCTAAAAACCAGTTTTTACCTGATGACAGATTCATGTTCATGCAATACAATAGAAAAATGACATTATGTGACCTGTCAGCTGCATTATTATTAGAATTAATGGCAAAGTCTCACTGTCTGTATTGTCTTGTGGCTGGATTTCATCGGTTCCAATATGCGCTTCTGCATTTTCCTTGAACACATGAAGATCTCTATATTTTTTCATGAAACTATTTAAATACTTAAGTATTAACTATTTTTAATACTTAGTGCTTTTTTGGAGTAACAGACAAAAACAGAAACTACAGTGTGAATCATATTTGCTTGACAGTTCAAAGTAAACACTCTCGTTCACCAATATTTGTATGGAAGTGTTTTTGCAGGCCTTAAGGATGCAAAAAAATTGAATTGCATGTCTCTAGGTTTTATACACATATGTTTGTATACATGGTTAGTAAATGAGATCCAATTTGTTGATTATGTTTGACTGTTCTTACTCAAGACGATTTGTATTAAATCTCAAATCAGTGAGTTTTTGGTATTACAATGGGTAAGCTGTCACTACTTATGTTTTCTTGCTTAAACATCTTGGTAAGTCATGGTAAGAAAACACAGACTGAAACATTAAAGTAATGGACATATTATTGCAGATGCCTGTCTATCCTGTGCTTTTAGCTTATCTTAAGCAACGTTAAGACACGTTAAGTCTCTGAGTTCCCTTAATATGGGACAGAATGTGTTAATTAATTTAGGCAAACGAATATGAGCTGTGGGTTTGGATTAAACAAATTAAAGGAAAGGCAGACAGATCCCATGGCAGTGGGGACTGGCTTTGGCTCAGTATGACTTCTGAAAGCTGTTAAAGTTATTAAGTTGCAGTTGAAATGCAATCATACTTCTTATCCTTGATCAAAGCACTTTATACCTTTCCAACGTACTGTGGGTCCGAGCCCATGTACTCCTCAAGCACAAAGAACTGGTTCCACACCCAGCCCCTCTTGACCCTCTGGAATCCTCTGGAACCTCCATTTGTTCCTGCCGCCGATGGCCCCATCTGGCTTTGGGACCACTCTTGCCCTGGCCTGCTTTGGAAGGGAGCGCAGGAGCTCTGCTCAAAGAGGAAGCACAGGAACAGCAGCAGGCAGTTCCTCCTCAGCATTGGGCGGACTGTTATGGCACTGTTCCCAGGTCAAGGTCCAGAGGAAAAAAGTGAGAGACAAGAGATCCAGGGCTCCGAGGCTCACAAGCTGGAGCGTGAATCCAGTTGAGAGGAGGTAAGGGGTCCGGTGCTCTACCACTCCCCTCGCTGGTAATTTGACTCAAGTCACCCAGGTAATAAATTCATCACCTGCAACTGAAAAAAGAGAAATCAGTTTTGTAGCTCTGCAGAAGATTTTTTATTTGTTTTATTTTAAATGCGGAATAGCTACAATATACATTTTGTGGAATATCTAGCCATCTAGAGATATCAGTGACCCTGTTTTGACCCCTGTTTGGCATCTGAAAAGATGAAAGCACAGAGAAAACACAGGAACATAAATGCTTAATGCATCCTCTAAAATGCTCTATTGCTGCTGTGGAATGCTGTCTTTCTATTAATACTGCTGTACATTCACAGCATGGCCATTCTTAGAGAGATCTGGAATTGCACAGTGAATAGCTGTCATTGTGGATATGCATGCAGGCCACTTCTTCTTTTTTTTGTCCCTTGAGATTTTTTTTCCTTGGATTTAATATCAGTGCTCGAATTGAGGTACACTCCGTATTGAGGATTTGGGGGTGCAACATCAATATTTAGGGCTTTAGAGAAATGACTGAGGTGCCCTTGAGTAAGGTATCTAACCCCCTAATCGCTCCCCGGGCCCCACAGCATAATGGCTGCCCACTGCTCTGGGTGTGTCACAGTTTGCAGTGTGTGTGTGTGTGTGTGTATGTGTGTGTGCGTGTGTGTGTGTGTGTGTGTGCGTGTGTGTGTGTGTGTGTGTGTGTATGTGTGTGTGTGCGTGTGTGTGTGTGTGTGTTCACTACTCACTACGCTGCTCCTAATGTTTGTGCACTAACTTGGATGGGTTAAACGTAGAGGACAAGTTCCAAGTATGGGTTACCATACGTGACCTTCACATGTCACTTTCACATGCACTTTAACTTTCAATATTATTATTAAATACATAACTAAATAAATGTTTTTATAATTCAATATTAATACATCTTTCATTAAATGTGTTTTGCGTTCTAAGGCTACAATTTAAAATAACTGCTGTATTCATATATTTTAAAATGTATTCCTGTAATGTCATAGCTGAATTTTCAGCATCATGTGACACTGAAGACTGGAGCCATGATGCTGAAAATTCAGCTTTACCAACACCGAAATAAATTACATTTTAAAATACATTAAAATAGAAAACAGCAAACTGTATCAACTCAAACAGAAAAATATGATAACATGCTCCAGTTGAAATTCAACTATAGCATAGAATTTAGTTGTTTGATGTAGTGTTCTAGTAATGGGTTTGAAAGGATTTGTATGAGAAGTACCTTTGGCCCATCATTTGTTATTCCTAAATGGCTTATATAAATATTTGTTATTAGAGCTGTGCTGATACAATCATATAGATAGAGTGATATTTGTTGCCATGATATTGTGCTTTAGATCCTTTTATCAATATTTTTATTTTGTGCATCCATATCATGTCCAACCGATCGATTGAAGAAGCAAGTCGTCCAAATAAGCACAGAGATTCACTCTGTTATGGACACACTGGCTGTGTTTAATGCTGTTTCAGTCACAATCCGATTTATGATGTTGTGATGCATTGCAATGCATTGAATCGTAACATATTTATACTGATAACATTATATTTTAAGGTAGCTGTCAATAACCCAGTCCTAAAAAGTGTTATTATTAGTTGAAAAAAAAGGTGATTGCGACTACTTTTGGTAAATTAGAACTTGAATGTGACTTTTTATTCTTTATAACTTTATAGCATGCTCTGACAATAACCATACAGTTTTTCTGTCACTTTCACACATGCACACACAATTGTCACTACGTACAGTTCAATGGGAAAATGTAGCGAACATTTATCTGTGAATCATTATCATATCACGTTAAGAATAACCATTGTCACTTTGTTAGCAAAAAGCAAATCCATTAAAGTCAGCAATTTTGCACAGAAGCTGTCACCAGGAGCAGCTTGCAATTATTGCTCAGATCCATCAAGGATTGTAACGAGCTAGTGGTTATCTGAGTATCTCTGCCTAGGAATGCGTTCAACAAGATGTGTCAGGTTCCTAAATTACCATGATTAGATGGTAATTTAATCAAACAGTTAATTTCTCTGAGAAAGGGACGACGCATATTCCCCTTGTTCAAAAACAAAAACAGCAAATAAACCTTTCAGCGTGAATTTGGATGACATTTAATCATATATGAGATGCAATGGACCACACGATACATCCAAGAGCAAAGACAAATCATGTAACCATAATTACTGGGGACTGTCATATCTTCAGATATTGATGCCATAGGCAAATTAGCACGGTTTGAGATCAGTTCAGACAATTTGGTGAGGAAGGGAAAGCCTTCCAACTGGACACTTTTGCACTGCTAATAAAATGTCCTTGTTTTGATGATGACAAAGCATGATTTTCAGCATTATTACTACAGTGTTACATGGTCCTTCAGAAATCAATCTAATTTGTTGACTTTGTGCTCAAGAAACATTTTATAAATTATTATAAATGTTGGAAACAATTGTGCTGCTAAAAGATTTATTATACATATTAATATTGTGTAATATAAAACATGTATTGACTCTGTCACTTTTGATCAATTCAATGCATCCTTTTTTTTTTTACTTACTGACTTCAAACTTTGGTTTACTCAGCAATGGTGTAGACTTATGAATTTACACATGGTTTGTCTTAAAGCATATTTAACACACCACATAGACATATAAACAATATTAAAACTTAAATTTTCACCACAGGGGGATTTTAAGATATAATATTATAAAATATTTTTGTTGGGCCTTTGATCTTTGGTAATGTCAAGGGGCTGAAAGAGACTTATACGAGACCGCTGCTCTCATACAATTGAGGCACTTGGATGATGTATTCGTCTAATGCATGGCCAGACATGAAAGTATATGAAATCTGTATTTACATTTAATGCTGTGGTTATATAATACAGTTCCAAGTGTTTCTCTAGCCATCCTCTACCTCCTGATGCGATGCTGTAACAGATGTACTGTATATCATTGCGAGCCTGTGCTCAACACCTCATCGATCTTGTAAATCCAGTTCACCCATGGGCGTCGGAACCATTGTATATGGGTAATATACAAAAATCCTCTAATTCAGCGCATAATGTCTGTTCACTTTTCAGAGCGCCGTCAGTCAAATCCATTCCACTTGAGAAAAGCCATAATAAATGTAACTCCATTCCGCGTTTTAGCTACAGTGTTGATTTCCACTCTGCTGGTAAAATCCATTCCACCTTCATTCAGAGTCCCATCAAACACTTACTTTTCAGGCCAGATGAGCCAATGCGCATGTGCTGTCCCGAGCGCGAGTCTCAGGTTCCTTTGGGAACCGCAGCTTCTAACAGTTAGAATACAGATCATACAAAGTTTAAAACGTTTAAATAGACATATCAAGTAGTAATTAATTAATGTATATGAATCTTAGTTGATTATTGGCTATTAGAGCTGGTTTGGTTGCTGAGATGGAGACGCCCAGAGATGGCAATTAACGCGCTGTTTGATTTGTGGCCGTGCTGTGCTTATTCATTCATTTGAGTAGCCTATCATATTGTGTGAGGCTTAAATCATTTAAATATACATACAATAATATACGATATCATATCGTAGAACATGTAGTAGTCTATTTGAGTTGATATTACTCTTGCCAAGCTCTGATTTCTGAGAGATTCACGCATAGACAGATTTGCGCTTGTTTCATTTTTACTCTCACTCATTCACTTCACTCATTATTGCATAGAGATTTTAAAAAAATGTATTTGGCTTCTGGAACACCCCTAATCTACTACAGTAAAAAATATCTGGAGGATGACCTACCCACAATTTTTTTTTTTTTTTTTTTTTGCTTCCGACACCCATGAGTTCACCCATAAGATTTTCAGTTTTGCTAGCTCTCACACCAATGCCAACCCAATATTTCTCCGATATGCCTGAGTGCATCTCGCCTCTCCTGTGTGCTTCATTGGCTACGGGATTGATCACTAGCTTTTTGTGCCCAGGTCAATGTGCTTATCAGTTTGCCAGTGCTGAACCCCACCTGCTACCACCCAGTGGTAGTTTGGCAGCATTCAAGTGCATCAAGTGTAAACAGTAAGCCAGGCCTGCCAGGTTTCTCAGTTAGCTCACAATAGATCTGGAGGTGCTGGCACACCAAGAGTGGTCGGAGGAGGCCAGGGAGAGGAGTAGCTCTTAAAGCCTGCCAGACTTGATACTCCTGCAGGGGAGGTGTTGATGGAAAAGCAGTTGACTTCTTATCCCTGGATGCTCTCAGACGAAACAGCCTTTTTCAAAGCCAAAAAAAAAATCAAAGAGACACTTCAGACTGGTTAATATAGAGCGAGACACGGCTGGTGAAATTTAACCTGCCTGTTCTAATCAAGAAGCAAACGTGAAAATGATTCAGGGTCATACATTTAAGCGATGGTTATAAAATATCTGCAGTAACTTCAGGCTCCATGAGTTGTCCCAAATGAAATGCATCCTTGCTGAATCAGATTAGAATACATATTTACTATCTAATGTACTATGCAATGTATGCTTAGTATTTGCTATGCAGTGAGTGAATGAAGAAAGCAAACAGATGAATGTGCGTTTGTGTCTTAACTTGATAGGAATGCATGAGACAATCTCTGCACATCTGAATGCTTATTTCAAGTGGTTTAAACACAAAGTCTTCCACTAAAAGAAAATATCTTTATGTCATTGTAGATTTGGGTATAAGAGACTTCAGAATAATCCATATCAAAATTTCAACATGCTGTGACTGACTGTACAATATACTTCTACAATCAACTTGGCTGTGTTAGTCATTTCAAATTAAATTACATTAAACTGACTTGAAATTAATTATTTTGGATCCCTGCCCATAAAGCTATGGCTTTTTCATACTCCTTCAAGACAAGAACATCTGTTCAACTGTAACAGGCAATTTCACTGTGTAGGCGAAAGTGTGGTGCATCTATATAGTTCTATTGATTTTAAAATGTCCCTATATAATGTTAAAGACAAGCCTACGTCCTTGATTCCACCGCAAGTAGAAGGCTTATATCAACACTTTAGAAACCTCTGTCACTTCAGCATAGATTGAGTTAACCTGAAGTCAAACTCATCGCATTCATTCGACGCCTGTGAAACACATATCTCTCTACAACTAGAGACGTTGCTTGAGACTGCTCTGAATTTCACTCAATTACAGAATCACTTCAGCAGTTCTAGCCTAGTCATTCGGTCAAAATGCGGCTGATTTAAACGGAGGCCTGTGTCAGTTGCGTCATACCACTTTTGGAAGCGGTAGGCCTAATGTAAAATTATTTAGCAGAGCAAAATAGCATCCGTTCACTGACTGATCTCACCGTACAGAGAGAAAGTGGACCGGCAGGGAGAGGGAAGCATTCTCGCTGCATTTCAAGGAGACGACTGACTGCAGTAGATGAATTCCCAGACAGCCTCAGACTGCCAGCCTCCATTACATTCTTCCAATCTCCATAACCTGAATGACTTAAACGCATCTGGACATTTAGGCTAATTAAGGTTCCATGATTGATCCTGTTAAGCAATTAAAGGATTGGATTAAACAAAGTTCAAGGAAAACCAACCCATCAGCAGGATTTCATTTGATGATTTGCATTTAATTAGCGTTGGTGGGTCTGGGCAAATTACCTAGCCTAATATTGCCAGTCTGAGAAGGCGTGATCCAGACTAAAAATATCGATCCTATATGCGAGTTTGTTGTTGCCCTTGGAGATATACTCAGATGCGCTCAATATTTATTTCACAATCAAGGAATTTTCTGAAATATTGAGTCTAAATTCCAGCAGAACTAGAAAGAGAACAGTGAAGCTTCAAAGATTTCAAGTTGTAATTCCAGTACACTTTATGTAAGATGTTATTGACATAATTCAAAGATCAATAAAATTGGTCATCATTTTCCTATTTGTATTTGTACAGTAAGGTCTCATTTGTTAACATTAGTAAATTAAGCAGTTAACATGAACTTGAACTATCTTTTGATTATTTTTTAGTAATTAGTAATGTAGGAATTAACATTAAGACTAGTAAATATTGTAGAAATAGTGTCCATTTGGTAGTTCATGTTAACTACTGTAGTTAACTAATTTTATAAATTAAAAACCTTAATGTAAAGTGTTACTGACAATTTAAAGAATTGTCTTTTCCCCCATGCAATTTTAATTTAGAACAACTTTGTAAACTGACTACATCATTAATTCAAAATATATTTCTAATTCTAAAGATTCATTCAGGAATTAAACATTGTTTCTTCACCCATAAACAGTAGAGTTAGGTACGAACCACTTTTTAAAAAGTTTTATTGTTTTTGCATCCTTTTTGAAGCTTGAAAGTTGTAGTCCCTATTCATTGTTTTTGCATGGAAAAGACTAAACAGTACAATTGTTTAATTTCTCCTTATGTATTCCTCTAAAAAAAGGTAATTTGTGTTTGAAACAACAAGAGAATGGTCAAATGATTGTATAGAACTATAATGTTATGAAAACCACTGTTTCAGAAAATGTCTATTATATGTCTTTCAAAGTTCCATTCTAAATTGATTATAATTTGCATAATTCTATAAGTCATTGCCAGATTAATTCAATTAGAACTGGTCTTGCTGACACCCATTGTCTTCGACTAATTTCATAGACCTGAAACGAAGCTGGCACAGGAGAGAAGACTGTATCAAGGTTATGCAGCATTTCCCCTTTCACTTATACCCACAAGATGCTGCTTTAAAGTCCAAACTCATCAGCCGGTTTCTTCTCCTCCTCCTCCACCTGTGCTCGCGATCAAGACAAGCTGTCACGACGTGGGTCGTCCGAGTGATGGTGAGGGTCAGTGCTTATTCTGTGCTGACATAATGGGATATGACTGCTCCCTTAGTTCCGAGAGAGTCCAGAACGCTCCGCCGGTCGTTTACGACGGGCCACGTTGAGCCGCATGCTTGATGAGAGCGCGCTTCATTAGCATGTGTCAAGCCTTGCGTTTGGAGCCCTGACCTCCATGTTGGCTCTCGATAACACGGAGCCTGGGCCTGACAGCATTCCCTGAGTGTTGCCCGACGTTCCCCATTCTCATCACCTTCAATAATCAGCGAGCATATGGCTCGCCGAGCTGCCGCCACCGATTAGGAGGCGGGAGACGAAACTCCCTGGGAAAGTTATTAGTTGTCAGGCCTGTCGTAAACATGATTAACTGATAAGCAGCTGCAACTGTGGCAAACTGGAGAAAGAAAGATGGAGCTCATCTGGATGAAGACCTTAATCTAAAATCTGTTTATCACTCAACGGTAAATGCGGTACTTTAATTGTATCGATGGCACAGGTGTGTGCGTGTGGTGACTGTATGGTGAGTATTATTGTATTAGGCATAGAAGTCAAGGGTGTTTTAATTAAGGTAACTGGATCCTTGGGTTACTTTGGGGAATTTTAGAATGACAGCATAGCAATTCTTTTTTCTCTCGTCTTCTATGTACTCGGCAGCATACTGTAAATCTTTGGGGACTGCAAACCATGAATCAGGGCTTTAGCTAAATTGATATATATTGTGCATGAGTGTTTGTATTAGTTTGTATTTGCACATGTACATTTTCAAACATTTCCATAGACACTGACATGGATGGTATTAAATATGGAAGCTTGTTCCAGACTTGGATAAATTGCAATTGCGTGTTTATCTGACAGTTCTGAAAAAAAAAAAAAAAAGTCAGAATGCAAGATATAAACTCACAATTGAGAAAAAAAGTCTGAATTACGAGTTTAAATCCCTTTATAAATCGCAATTGTGTGTTTAGATCACTATACAAATTTCAGAATTGTGAGATTTTAACTCACAATTACCTCTTTTAATATTTAGATTGTGGCGGAAACAAGTTAACATTTATTAACGGTGGTGGATGGATGGAAGGATGGATAGATGGATCCATAATTTTCCAAGTGAGATTTGCTTTGGGAAATGGCACTTTTTCATAGACATTTATGAATAATTCACCATGCAAACTTCCAAACATATTACTCACCATTAGAACATGTTCAGCAGAGATTTATATGTCAATAAAATGGCCTTAAAAATATATGTCACCAGTAACATTTGAGTCTAAGATGTAATTTGCAATGCAAAAAGGCGGTAAACATACAGAATGGTACTTGAGTTTTAAAAGGTGCAGAGAATGCATGATACTCTCCGAAGGGAGTTATTTGTAAACAAGCAGCTTGGAAAAATGTATTATCCTTTAAATGACCAGGAGCGTGCAAAGTATACGTCATCAAATACTCTAGCGATTTATCTTTGTGAGTTAGGATGGATTGCTTTCACATGAGCTGTACACCTGACCACCTTTTGTAAGACCTTGTAAAAACACGGTTGTTGTGTATCACTGATTTGTAGCCAAAACTGCAGGGAGGAGAAAGACAGGACAAAGACAGTGTTTATATAAAGACAGGCTGAGAAAACAAAGATGGAAAGAGCTAATAAAGTGTGTACCAGACTCAACTACAGGCTAATAAATAATCAAGAAAGGGCTCATGGATTTAACAAAAGGATTCTAAGAAGCTGAACCCAGTTGCAGAACTTTAGACTCCAAACTCCAGAACTCCATATATAGGATGAATGCAGGGTCATCAGTCTTTAGGTCCATTTCCTTGTAAATGGAAGACCTTTTTGAAAAGTGTTTATCTGCTAAAAGATAGGCTATTTGTCAATGTTTAGGAGCACTAGCATAAGATGATCTCAAAGCTAATAGACAAGAACTCCAGATCTCCAACTTCAACAAAGAACTTAAGCCTGCAAACAAAGCCACACTAGGTTCGATCATTCAAGATGCGTGCCAGTGGATGGCAGTGCCAAGCTCAGGGATAAAGGCCATCACACCCGAGTACATCTGAATCACAGCCAAGCTGTTCTTATAGTTTTCATTAGGTCTGTGATGCCGAGTCATCAGATTGCTTTTACTCAAGTCCTCACGCTTTTCCCTTGCTTCATTCATCTACTTCCCCTTGTTCCACATTGTGCTGCTGTCAGTCTGAGCGACATTTAAGAGCAGTGATCAATGCCTGCAAATGGATATTTGGTTCCTGTGTTTTTTTTCAAGCTTTGACTCAAAAGGTTATTAAACAATTCACTGGTTATATTTTGGCGCAGGGCAATCATTGTAAAGCAGTTCTACATGATTATGCGGTCGATACTCAGAAAGCAACAAAGACGAAAGGTATATAAGAAAATACAGAAGATGGATGGATGGATGGATGGATGGATGGCTCCATAATTTTCCAAGTGGGATTTGCTTTGGGAAATTGTACTTTGTCATAGACATTTATGAATAATTCAACATGGAAACTTCCAAAGATATTACTCACCATTAGAAAATGTTCAGCAGAGATTTATGTGTCAATAAAATGGCCTTAAAAATATATGTCACCAGTAACATTTGAGTCTAAGATGTAATTTGCAATGCAAAAAGGCGGTAAACATACAGAATGGTACTTGAGTTTTAAAAGATGCAGAGAATGCATGATACTCTCCGAAGGGAGTTATTTGTAGACAAGCAGCTTGGAGAAATATATTATCCTGTAAATGACCAGGAGTGTGCAAATTATACGTCATCAAATACTCTAGCGGTTTATCTTTGTGAGTTAGGATGGATTGCTTTCACATGAACTGTACCCCTGACCACCTTTTGTAAGACCTTGTAAAAACACGGTTGTTGTGTATCACTGATTTGTAGCCAAAACTGCAGGGAGGAGAAAGACAGGACAAAGACAGTGTTTATATAAAGACAGGCTGAGAAAACAAAGATGGAAAGAGCTAATAAAGTGTGTACCAGACTCAACCACAGGCTAATAAATAATCAAGAAAGGGCTCATGGATTTAACAAAAGGATTCTAAGAAGCTGAACCCGGTTGCAGAACTTTAGACTCCAAACTCCAGAACTCCATATATAGGATGAGTGCAGGGTCATCAGTCTTTAGGTCCATTTCCTTGTAAATGGAAGACCTTTTTGAAAAGTGTTTATCTGCTAAAAGATAGGCTATTTGTCAATGTTTAGGAGCACTAGCATAAGATGATCTCAAAGCTAATAGACAAGAACTCCAGATCTCCAACTTCAACAAAGAACTTAAGCCTGCAAACAAAGCCACATTAGGTTTGATCATTCAAGATGCGTGCCAGTGGATGGCAGTGCCAAGCTCAGGGATGAAGGCCATCACACCCGAGTACATCTGAATCACAGCCAAGCTGTTCTTATAGTTCCCTTTCGTTGTCACTCCGAGTTACGTCGGATGACGACGAATGGTGTTTCGCTTAGAACACCTATCGACTTCGAGTATTACAAAACGAGCCAATGGCAAAGAAATGCCATGGGTCTGCGGAATTTGCATGACGTAACTCCGCCCCACCTCGTGGGTATAAAAGGAGGACGCCGGCAACAGGCAGATATGTTTTCGCTTCGGAGCCAAGAGCATTTCTTCACTCCACAGTCATCTCTGACTTCGCTCTACGAGACGAGCTTCTCTCTCCGGTGTTGGTGTGACGGCGATCTGCAGCGAGCTCACAGTGCCTGCTGATCTGTGCAGTAATCTGCCAGTGTGTGTGTGTCTCCCTGTGCGCTTCAACATCGCGGAGTTTTTTCTCTCCTCTCATAAAAGAGCTCGCACGCGGCAAGTCTTTTTAAAGACGGCTCGCCCGTGCATTTCTGGTTGCAGCGGACTGGTATCGGACTCTGATGGGCACGAGCGCTGTCTAGTGTGTTTGATCATGCTTGAACAGCGCTCGTGGGTGACTCATGTTCTCGCAAGGGAACGTGATCATCGCGTCATAAATAGGTCGAGACTCGGTGAACTCGCAAGAGTGAGAGTCCCCTCATCCACCCCCCGATCTTCGGCGGGTGGCCAGGGTGACCTGAGGGTTACGGTCTGGAACAAGGCGCCGACTATGTGTCCGTGACCCCAGCCCCCCTCTTCAATGACGGTGCCCGCTAGTGAACTGCTGATTCCCGCGAGTCTACCCTCTGATGGCCCGCGTGTTTCAGTTGAAGCTACAGAGGAAGATGCCATGTCTGTTGCAGCATCACTAGGTGGGCTTGAGTCTTCTGGAAGTGAGGGCTCGTCACAGCTGCCACCTTCCGGTGTGCATACGGCTGTGCCTGAGTCTGATCCGGAGATGACGGCCATGCTTTCCTGGGACGATTGGTTTTCGGTAAGGCCGCCGACCCTCGTCCGTGGCAAACCCCAATACCTCTCTTCCCGGACGTGCATGATGAGATCTCGAAGTCCTAGAAGACCCCCTTGTCTTCTCAGGACCGCTCGCTGATCTCATCCGCCTTTCCTCCCCTCGATGGGGCCGCTGCCCTTGGGTACACTGGGGTTCCCCCGGCTGAACGCTCTGTTGCGATGCTATGTGTCCTCAGAGTGCTTCTTCTCGGCGCAATCCTAAGCACCCGCCCGTGGCCTGTAGTTTTTCGTCTACGCTTTTGGCGAGATCCTATAGTGCCACGGGACTGACAGCCGCCTCTCTGCATGCCATGGTTATTCTGCTGGTCCACCTGACCCAGATGCTCATGGACCTGCACGAGGGCTGGACTGACCCAGGGCTCTTCACTGAGCTGCGCGCCGTCACTGACCTTGCTCTCCGAGCGACGAAAGTGACCGTACGCTCCCTGGGTCAGGTGATGCTCACCATTCTGTGGCTGAACCTGTCTGATGTGCTGGATGTCGCGCGGACCCGTCTGTCCGACATTCCCATATCCCAGGTCGGCCTCTCCGGCGGTGCGGCTGAGGGCTTGACCAACAGCTCTCAGCCGCTCATGAGCAGACTGACGTTGATTCCGTCCCGACGGCCCCGCCGTCCGCCCGGGTCCCTCGGTCTGCCCAACGCCGAAGGCGCCCTCCCGCGGCTCCCACCCCGCCCGTTCACCCGGGCCGGCTGCCACAGCCCCTCTCCAGCCCCGCCCCCCGCTACACGGCGGGTTAAGCGGCACTCCTGAGACGGGCTCCTCGGGGAAGGAGCAGACTGAGGTTGACTCTGTCCCGACGGCCCCGCCGTCCGCTCAGGTCCCTCGGTCTGCCCACCGCCGTGGGCGCCCCCCGCCGTGGGCGCCCCCCGCGGCTCCCACCCCGCCCGCTCAGCCGGGCCGGCTCTGGAGGCCGCGGTCGGACGCCAAAGCAGTCCTCTCCAGCCCCGCCCCCCGCTACACGCTGGGTTAAGCGGCGCTCTTGGGATGGGCTCCTCAGAGATGGGACTCAGTTCTTTCCAGGAGCTGGTAGCAGGACCACTCCTTTCCCCGGGTGAGGGCCGGGGAAGAATCCTTATTCTCCAAAGAACTGACTCTCCCGTCTCTGAGCACAGAGAGTTCGGACGTCACAGAGCGCCGCCCACATGCCGTGCTCTCCTCGTCCCCCTCTGTCCCGGAGGTGGTTGACACGGTGTGCCGTCCACGACCGCTTCGCCCCTGTCCCCCTCTGTCGCCAGACCCTTGACAGAGCAGGCTCCCGTGGAACGCTGGTCCTTCCCTGGCCTCCTCTGTCAGGGTGAGGTTTTGACCTTGCCCCCACTCCGGGCCGCTATGCCGTCCACGTCTGGGCCGGTCATTCCGCTTCGCTGCACCACCGGGGGGACGTCTGTGGTTCTCGACGCCGCTGGCACAGTTGGGAGCCTGCCTAGAGCTTCCCTATCTGTTCCGCTGGGTCGCGCGAACCATCGGCTCGGCTATGCGATTCAGTTCGCACGGTCTCCTCCCCACTTCTGGGGAGTCCGCTCCACTTTGGTCGATGGCTATGCCCTATCATGAGAGCGGAGGTTGCTACCCTACTGGCGAAGGGTGCGATTGAGACTGTCCCTCCAGCCGAAAGGAGGTCCGAGTCTACAGCCCCTACCTCATTGTCCCGGAGAAGTCTGGTGGGTTACGGCCAATCCTGGTCCGAACCGCTCCCTTCACAGGCTGCCGTTCAAGATGCTCCTGGCCAAACGCATTTCTGGATGTGTGCGGCCACAGGATTGGTTTGCAGCGATCGACCTGAAGGACGCCTACTTTTATGTCTCCGTTCTCCCTCGACTCAGAACATACCTACGGTTTGCTGTCAGGACGCGCGCATATCAGTACGCTGTTTTCCCATTCGGGCTAGCCCTGTCTCTTCGCGCCTTCACAAGGTTGTTGAGGCTGCCTTTGTTCCTCCATGGGAACACGGGGTTCGCATCCTGAACCATCTCGGTGACTGGCTGTCTTAAGCTCACTCCTGAGACCAGGTTTGCGAATACAGGGACCCAGTGCTCCGGCACCTAGCTCGTCTGGGCCTTCGGGTCAACCGGGGAAGGAGTAGACTTTGCCCCGTGCAGAGGAGCTCTTTTCTCGGTATGGACTTGGTCGCCTTCTCCACTCAGCCATTGCTGACTTGCCTGAGACTATCAAGCGCAAGAGTGCGGTCCCACTGAAGTTTCTTCAGAGGCTCCTGGGGCATATGGCATCTGCAGCCGCGGTTCGCCGCTCAGATTGCTTCATATGAGACCGCTTCAGCTTTGACCGAGTCCCAAGGTGGGCATGGCAACACGGCACCCTCCGAGTACCAGTTACTCCGACCTGCCGTCAGACCTTCACCCCGTGGTCGAACCTCAGTTTTCTACGGGCCGGAGTGCCCCTGGAACGAGCTTCGCGGCATGTTGTTGTAACGACAGATGCCTCCTCCACGGGCTGGGGTGCCATGTGCAATGGACGTGCTGCCGCGGGCTCCTGGACAGGACCCCGACGCCTCTGGCACGTCAATTGCCTCGAGTTGCTGGCCGTACGTCTTGCTTTGCGCCGCTTCCGGGCCGTGCTCAAGAACCAACACGTACTAGTCCGTTCAGACTATACCGCCACTGTAGCGTACATCAGCCATCAAGGTGGTCTACGCTCCCGCCGTATGTCGCAACTCGCCCGCCACCTCCTCATATGGAGTCAGAAGCATCTGAGGTCGCTTCATGCCATTATATCCCCGCAGCCCTGAACTGTGCAGCCGACGAGCTCTCACGGCTTCAGCCCCTCCCGGGAGATTGGCGACTCCATCCCCAGTCGGTTCAGCTGATTTGGGACCAGTTCGGGGACGCACAGTTAGATCTGTTTGCCTCTCACGACTCGACCCATTGCGACCTGTATTATTCCCTGACTGAGGGCACGCTCGGCACGGATGCACTGGCGCACAGCTGGCCGCGGGGCCGCAAATATGCGTTTCCCCCAGTGAGCCTTCTTGCGCAGACCCTGCGCAAGGTCAGGGAGGACGAGGAGCAGGTCATTCTGGTCGCGCCATACTGGCCCGCCCGAACCTGGTTCCCCGAACTAGTACTCCTCGCGACAGCACCTCCCTGGCCGATTCCCCTGAGGAAGGACCTCCTTTCTCAGGGACGGGGCACCCTCTGGCACCCTCGTCCCGATCTCTGGAACCTCCACGTGTGGCTCCTGGACGGGACGAAGCAGGTTTGAGTACCCTTCCACCTACGGTGGCGGCTACCTTCACTTCCGCTAGAGCGTCGTCCACGAGACACGTCTACGCGTTGAAGTGGAACCTCTTCGTCAACTGGTGCTCTTCTCACCGAGAAGACCCCCGGAGATGTTCGATTAGTGTCGTGCTTTCCTTCCTTCAAGATAGGCTGGAGCGAAGGCTGTCTCCCTCCACCCTGAAAGTCTATGTTGCCGCTATTGCCGCACACCATGACCCAGTCGAAGGTAAGTCTGTTGGAAGGCACGACCTGATCATCAGGTTTCTGAGAGGAGCGAGGAGACTGAATCCTCCTCGCCCTCCTCTCGTTCCCTCTTGGGACCTCTCAGTGGTTCTAACTGCCCTGCGGAGTGCTCCCTTTGAGCCTTTGCAATCAATGGAGCTTAAGTTCCTGTCTATGAATACAGCGCTCCTGGTTGCATTGGCCTCCATCAAGAGGGTGGGGGACTTGCATGCATTCTCCGTTGACGAAGCGTGCCTGGAATTTGGGCCGGCTTACTCTCACGTGATCCTGAGACCCCGGCCTGGATATGTGCCCAAGGTTCCTACCACTCCCTTCCGGGACCAGGTGGTGAACCTGCAAGCGCTGCCCCCGGAGGAGGCAGACCCAGCCTTGGCACTGCTCTGTCCAGTACGCGCCCTCCGCGCCTATGTAGACAGGACGCAGTGTTTCAGGACCTCAGACCAGCTCTTTGTCTGTTATGGTGGGAAGCTGAAGGGAAAGGCTCTCTCCAAGCAAAGGTTGTCTCACTGGATAGTGGACGCCATTGCCTTGGCAAACCAGCAGCAAGGTCGACCGTGCCCCCTTGGTGTGACTGCCCACTCCACCCGGAGTGTGGCATCCTCTTGGGCTCTAGCGCATGGCGCCTCGCTAACAGACATCTGCAGAGCTGCAGGCTGGGCGACACCTAACACATTCGCCAGATTCTACAATCTCCGAGTGGAGCCAGTGTCCTCTCATGTACTCGCTTCAACCAGCTAGTACTGGACCCACTCAGGTGTCTTCGCTTGCTCGCCATTCCACTCCACGGACTGGATACGTGCGATATTCTCCTCAGGTGAGCTTCCCCGAAAAGCCCTGAGTTCCTCCAGCACTCCTGACGTTGGCGCCAGTGTCTATTGCCTGTGCTGCGGCTAGGTGCCTCCCGTGTGCATGGTCCCTCCCCTGAGCGACCCCCACATGTGTATTTCCACTGTAAGCCTCTTGAGCATGTGTCTTTCCCTTGGCAAGCCACCTTGCCACCCCTGGGGTTGAAATATTCCACCTGCGGCTGGACACCCCAGTGTTCTCCATGTCTCCTTCGGGTCACATGTGTATTCTCTAAGTCCCCCCCTCTGGGCTGGCAGTAATTGCATATTTCCCCTGAATTTGGGATATGCTCCCCAGTGTACCTTGGTATTCCTGTGCTAAATAGGAGTCCTTCGTCCGTGCCAGTCTCACGACAGGGATCTCAGATTTACGCAGGGCACTGGAAGACAGCTGAGAAGGTGGTGTGATTAGACTGGTAACCCCATTCGTCGTCATCCGACGTAACTCGGAGTGACAACGAAAGGGAACGTCTCGGTTACGTATGTAACCCTCGTTCCCTGAGTAGGGAACGGAGACGTTACGTCTGCCTGCCACTTTCCGCTGTACCGCGGGGATCGCCTGAGCTCAGTCTTGGCTCCTCAGCGAAGAAACATATCTGCCTGTTGCCGGCGTCCTCCTTTTATACCCACGAGGTGGGGCGGAGTTACGTCATGCAAATTCCGCAGACCCATGGCATTTCTTTGCCATTGGCTCGTTTTGTAATACTCGAAGTCGATAGGTGTTCTAAGCGAAACCCCATTCGTCGTCATCTGACGTAACGTCTCCGTTCCCTACTCAGGGAACAAGGGTTACATACGTAACCGAGACGTTTTCATTAGGTCTTTGATGCCGAGTCATCAGATTGCTTTTACTCAAGTCCTCACGCTTTTTCCTTGCTTCATTCATCTACTTCCCCTTGTTCCACATTGTGCTGCTGTTAGTCTGAGCGACATTTAAGAGCAGTGATCAATGCCTGCAAATGGATATTTGGTTCCTGTGTTTTTGTTCAAGCTTTGATTCAAAGGGTTATTAAACAATTCACTGGTTATATTTTGGCGCAGGGCAATCATTGTAAAGCAGTTCTACATGATTATGCGGTCGATACTCAGAAAGCAACTAAGACTAAAGGTATATAAGAAAATACAGAAGATCAAATATGTTCTTAATCTCTCAAGTTTACAATACAACTTGGCAGTTTGTTGTTTAGAGCATTGCAATGTCAGAAATCAATCAGGGATCAGGGCAAAATGGCACAAATCAGCAGAAAAAAGGCCTTAAAGTGAGTCTATATATATTTTAAAATATCATTTTATGGGTTTGGTACTTCTGCATCTAACAGTTTCAGAAAGGGGTGTTAGATATTGGCTAATGGATTCTACCATAGTGTTAAGCGCTACCATTTCAAAGTTTGGTGGTCATTATATATTTTTTTTAATTTGTATTCATGTATTTATTTAAAAAAAATATTGTAATGAATTGATCAAAAGTGGCAATAAAGACAATGTTATAAAAAAATCGAATAAATGCTGTTGTTTTGAGTTTTCTATTCATCAAAGAATCCTGAATAAAATGCATCACAGTTCTAACTGTTTTCAACATTGATAATACTAAGAAATGTTTCTCAAGCAGCGAATCAAATCAGCATTAGAATAATTGTTGAAGGATCACGTGACATTGAAGACCCCAGTGATGATGCTCAATATTTCAGCTTTACATCACAGGAATAAATTACATTTTAAAATATTAAAATATAAATTTGATAGAGAAATAATATTTCACAATAATATTGTTTTTACTGTACTTTAGATAAAAAAATGCAGCCTTCGTTAAGCATAAGAGTATTTTGTCTAATGCATTTCTAAAGAAAAAAAAAAAACTATTGACCCCAAACGGGTCAAACTTTTTTTTTTGTGTGTGTGTGTGTGTGTGTGTTTATAGTTTAGTCATATTTAAGGTTTCATTTAATTTTATAGGGATCTGATTGAATTTATTTCACTCAGTATCTTTATTAAATTAGCTTCATTTATTTCTCATTTTTAATTATTATTCAATATTGTGAAATTCCACAGAAAATCAGTTCCAGGGGGCTGATATTGACCCTATGAAAAAGAAAGTTCTGATACTGTTCTATTGACTGACCTTTCCTCTGTTCAGGACTTCCAGTGACTTCCATTCAGCTGGAAAAGGTGCACTGATTGTCTGTAGATTCTATCTTAATCAATGGCACTTTTGGCTACTAGAGGAACCGATGTTTATCAACAGAAGGTTGTGTAGCAGTACAGTCTGTGCCTCTGGAGCCCTCTGGATCTAAAATCAAAGTGACATGTTTGCCAGGGTTTAGACACATTTTTTATCCTCCCGTTCATTTGCTGTATGTTCCAGACAATACAACATTGCTGTGTAAACACCATGGGATCAGGAGCTTTTCAGTGTCCACAGTTTGTCGAAGACATACCCACCAGAGAAACGGTCATTTGAGTGACTCAAACCCCCAAGCTAAGCTTCCTATTAACCAGCCAGCCATCTGGAACAACTGCCTGCAGCTTTGTGCTGGTGGCCTGAGCTCCCATCCCATAGATGTCCTCCATCACAGCCTGGCCCTGGGCAGGAGGCAGGAGGAAGGAGGGAAGCTAACCCGCACGGATGGAGCTTAAGCCCCAGAGAGACCTCGGGCAGACTGGATTAAATGCCAATCGTGTCTCTCACTTAAATCTCACAACAGTGCTGAGAACTCCATCCCACTGTAGGGCTGTTGCAACACATTTATTTCTTCTTATCTTTTCTCCAAACAGATTGTAGACCAAAATAAGAACTGTTTTTAAAGGGGTAGTCCACCAAAATGTGTGAATATGTTGGCATTCACTACTCACTCCCATGTCATTTTAAATTGAATGCTGCTATTTTTCTAAAGAACACAAAAGTAGAATATTCAGGCAGCTCATAATTGATTATTTAGACACTTAAGTTACACTTAATAATGTCTGAATGTCATTACATTAGATGTTCATGTACATTAGATGAGGAGACATTAAGACAGTTTTCCTTTTAATTAAGCAGAGTAGGGTAATGCTAGTTCATCACAGAACATGTTCCACAGTTTGAGAAGCAGTTTTTTTTCAATAAAATGCATAGATTCATATTGTGAAACCAAACCTAACTTTTAGTTTGAAATACAGTTGAAAAATACATTTCTAGTTACCAAAACAGTTCACTGTATATCTCATAATTACTTTTCACAAATTGACTGTATCTTTATGGCCTGCAATGTGACTGTTTATCTCACAATTACCTTTATAATTTGTTTTACTCTTCCAAACTTCTATCAAATCCCCAAAACACCAAAGAATACATTACAAAATATTTTGAATTTAAATAAATACTTTGTTTATCAAAAAATCATGGAAAAAATGTATCACTATTTACAAAATATTAAGCAGCACAATTGTTTTCAACATTGATAATAAGAAAGGTTTCTTGAGCACAAATCAGCATAAAAACACCATAAAGCATAAAAGTAGGCTATATTAATATATTTCCAATTTTTCTCATAGACAGTTATTGTATCACTTTAGAAGACTTACACGAAAATGATGTACTAAAAACGTCCCGGGTTACGTATGTAACCCTAGTTCCCCGAAGGGAAAGACGCTGCGTGAAATCGTGACTTCAACGTGACGCGTCTGAAGCATGAATGAAATCAGTCAATGGAGAGATGGAGCGTCATAGCAAGTGACGTCATCGACCAGGAAGCTATAAATATCCCCTGAGCACACAATACGCCAGCTTAAAGTTACTGAAGCAAGCGACTCAAGGGGATGCCGGGAGAATGGCAGGACACGCAGCGTCCGTCCCTTCGGGGAACTAGGGTTACATACGTAACCCGGGACGTTCCCCTTCAGGGACTACCGCTGCGTGAAATCGCAGTGGGAACGCAATACCCACATCCCCATACGACCAAATCCCCGTCATGTGTCATTAGGAGACACAAACCGACAAGAGAACCTGAGCCAAGGGAGTGGAGCTAAGATCAAGGGAATAAAACCTAACGAAAGTGTGCGGTGAGGACCAGCCTGCCGCATCACAAACGTCCTGAAGATAAGCTCCTGAAAGCAGAGCTGTAGAGGCAGCCATACTCCTGGTGGAATGAGCCCTTACAGCCAAAGGTGAAGGCTGATGGGCCGAACCGTAAGCAAGCGAGATGGTCTCGACCACCCACTTGCTCATCCTTTGCTTAGATGCCGGACACCCTTTCTTAGGTGACCCAAAACAGACAAACAGTTGTTACGATCTCCTCCACAGGGAGCTCTGTGGACATAAGCATCTAAAGCCCTAACGGGGCACAGCAAATTAAGTTTCTTCTGGTCTGACGTCAGAAAAGGCGGAGGACAGAAAGCCTGCAGAACTATAGGTCTAACAAAAGTAGTTGGCACCTTAGCAACATAACCTGGTCTCGGAAAGAGAAAGGCCTTAACCATTCCAGGAGCAAATTCCAGGCACGAGGGAGCCACCGAAAGTGCTTGAATATCTCCAATTCTTTTTAGAGATGAGATAGCGAGAAGAAGGATAGTCTTTAGTGTAAGAAACCTTTCCGAAACTTCCTCGATGGGCTCGAAAGGAGCTAGGGTGAGACCTTCTAAGACGATGGCCAGCTCCCAAGCTGGCAACCTCGTGCGAACTGCAGGCCTCAACCTCAAGGTGCCACGAAGGAAGTGAGATATAAGTGGGTGTCTCCCGAGAGAACCTCCGCTCGAAGGGGCGTGGTAAGCAGCTAAGGCCGCCACGTACACCTTCAGTGTGGAGTGGGATAACCCTGTGGAGAGACGGTCCTGCAGGAAATCCAGCACTGTGCCAACCGGGAAGTTAACTGGGTCCTGCTGGCGCACTCCACACCAAGAGGTGAAAAGTTCCCACCTCGCGGCATATAACTTCCTCGTGGCGGGAGCTCTGGGTTGGAGGATGGTCTCAACGACCTCAGTCGAGAGACCAGAATCTATGAGCTGGGCCCCCTCAGAGGCCAAGCCCACAGCCTCCATAGTTCTGGGCGGGGGTGAAGGATCGACCCACTCGCCTGAGAGAGTAGATCTCTCCTGATCGGTATCTCCAGGGGAGAGCCGTCGAGGAGAGACACTAGGTCCGCAAACCATACTCGGGCCGGCCAGAACGGGGCTATTAGCAGAAGACTGAGCCCGTCCCGGTGAACCCTCTCCAGAACTCCCGGGAGCAGAGCGATCGGGGGAAAAGCGTACAAACGTGACCTCGGCCACAGATGTACCATCGCGTCCAACCCCAGTGGGGGTGGCAGGCTGAGAGAGAACCACAGTGGACAGTGTGATGTCTCTCGGGAAGCAAATAGGTCTACCTCGGCACGACCGAAATGTTCCCATAGGAGCTCCACCACCTCGGGGAGAAGACTCCATTCCCCGGGCCTCGGCCCCTGCCTCGACAGGATGTCTGCCCCCTGATTTAAATACCCCGGGAGATAAATAGCTCTCAGAGAAAGAATTTTCCCCTGGGACCATAGAAGGATATGACATGCCAGTTTGTAAAGTGGGCGAGAACGCAGACCCCCCTGATGGTTGATATAAGAGACCACCGATGTGTTGTCTGTCCGGACAAGAACATGGTGGCCCCTTAGGTCTGGGAGGAAATGTTTCAGTGCCTGAAACACTGCCAACATCTCTAGACAATTTATGTGCCATAGACGGTGATGGTCCTCCCACAGACCCTGAGCTGAGCCACCACTCATGATCGCCCCCCCACCCCGTGAGAGAGGCATCTGTCGTTAGCATTACGCGACGACAAGGAGCTCCCAACACAGGGCCTTGGTACAGAAACCGAGGATCTTTCCACATAACCAGGGCGCAATTACACCGTCGCAAACTCATGATCATGCAAAGCGGATTTCCCCTCGGGGAGAATCCCCTGGTTCTGAGCCACCACTGTAACGGTCTCATGTGCAGGAGGCCAAAAGGTATCACGTTGGACGCAGCTGCCACGAGACCTAACAGTCTCTGGAACTGTTTTACCGTGGATGACTGGCCTAGCTTGACCTGATCTACTGCGGCGAGAATCGAAGCAACACGAGCAAGTGACAACTGTGCCTGCATCGTCGTCGAATCCCACACTACACCGAGAAAAGTGGTTCTCTGTAATGGAGAAATAACACTCTTCTTGGCGTTGAGCCTCAACCCCAACTTCTTGATGTGAGCAAGAACGACATCTCGATGCCGAACCGCCTGTCGTTCTGATTGAGCTAGAATTAACCAGTCGTCTATATAGTTCAGAATACGGATGCCCTGCAGCCTCAGCGGGGCTATAGCCGCATCCATACACTTTGTGAACGTGCGGGGTGACAGTGCTAGGCCGAACGGAAGAACCGATATTGGTAAGCTTCGCCCCCGAAACCGAACCTCAGGAACTTCCTGTGTTGAGGGAGGACAGATACGTGGAAGTAAGCGTCCTTTAGACCTATCGTGACGAACCAGTCCTCGGATCTGATGGCCTCTCGAGGCTGGCCTCTGGATGAACATCCCGAGTGACAGACAGAGCGCCCTGTAACGCACTGGCAGGGAACAGCTGGTCTGGGCACTCCACAACCCTCCTCGGAGGGGGCGAACGTCCCTCGGGAAATCGCTCGCCGAGTCTCTCTACGCCCTGTATAGGCAGGGTTAGTAGAGCAGACCCCTGAGGCCATCGGGAAAGACAGGGCACCGTGTTTTTGTGCAGTGAACTCAAGTCTTCCACGATGGGGACCACCCTGAGAGTCCTGACGTTCAGCACGTCAGGATTTTTTCGACGCGGCCTTTTTGGCAATAATGACGGTCCTCAGATCAGCCCTACCCCGAGAAGGTCGCGCCGGAGAGCGCCCCGCCTCGTCCCTCCAGTTTCTCTGCGGGGGGGCACGAGACGCGACACTCTGTTTCTGCTGCACTCCTTTTGAGGTACTCGGCGGCTGGGACTGCCCTCGCTTAGCAGCCCCAGTGACACGCACTTTAAAGGGCATACATTTCTGAAAAGCAGCCGCCTGTTTCTTCTCTTCCTGGAATCTCTCCGTGACAGAGTGAAGAGCGTCACCGAAGAGGCCCGCAGGCGAAACTGGAGCATTTAAAAGGAGAGTCTTATCTTTCTCCTTCATAGAGGTCTGACTCAACCACAAGTGTCTCTCTGTGGCCACCATGGCTGCCATAAACCGGCCGATAGATTTAGCGGTCTCCTTGGTGGCCCGGAGAGTGAGATCAGCAGTCTGCCTGAGCTCATTAATCATATCAACAGAAATTTCACCCCCCTCACAAGCATCTTTAAGCAGGTCAGCCTGATAAGCCTGCATAATGGCCACAGTGTGTAGACATGCAGCCGCCTGACCCGCCGCCGAGTAAGCCTTCCCCACCAACACAGAAGTATTTTTTAGTGGCTTAGAGGGCAGAGCCGGTGCTTTAAGTGAAGATGACGAAGCAGGAGAGAGATAGCTAGCGAGCATCTCCTCTGCCTTCGGCATGGTCACGTACCCTGAAGCTTTTGCACCAAAAATGTTTCTATAAGCATTAAACTGGTTAGTATAAATTCTGCTTGAAACAGGTCTGACCCAGGTCTTTGAAACCTCAGAGTGAAGATCTGGGAAGAATGGTAAGCACCGGCGAGAAGGCTGAGGACGGGCAGACAGAAATCTATCCTCTAATTTTTATTTTTTTATTACTAGACTCCTGCCTATCACTTGGCCACTCGATGCTGAGCTTTTCAACAGCCCGAGATAACACATCTATCAGCCCCTCTTCAGCAGTATGCTGGGGTGACGAGTCAGTTTCTTCTGATGCAAAACTTTCAACATCGAGCTCCTCAGAACTGGATAATCTAAGTTCGACATCATGTGCCTTGACCCGGGCAGAAGTAACCGCCGCAGCGCGTGCTTCCAGAGCCGGTTGAGAGGCACTAGATCTCGCCGGAGATAGCTGAGATAGGGCGGAGCCTGTTTCAACGTCGCCAGTGAGATCCATCTGCGAGCCCCAAGACAAGTGCCGCCGCTCTGCCTCAACAGAAGCGGGACCCGAGCCTCGGGGAGCTCGCAGCAAACCACTCTCCTCGAAGAGCGATCGCCGCGAGTGCAGAGTTCTCAAGGGAAAACGCTCGCAATGCTCACAATCGACCCCCTCGAGAGCCGACTGGGCATGCTGCAATCTCAAACAAGCAACACACAGCTGATGTGTATCCCCACCCATAGTGTATCGTGTACAGGGGGAAACACACTTTCTATATTGCTCGCTCGTCACTTTAACACTCATATTGGTTTATATATATATATATATATATATATATATATATAAATATATATATATATATATAGTGAGAAACTCCTGTCTAAACAGACAAACACAATCGATAGATTTCAGACACACACAGAGCTTGCTGAAGTAACAAAAAGCTGGCGTATTGTGTTCTCAGGGGATATTTATAGCTTCCAGGTCGATGACATCACTCGCTATGACGCTCCATCTCTCCATTGACTGATTTCATTCATGCTTCAGACGCGTCACGCTGAAGGGCGTTCCCACTGCGATTTCACGCAGCGGTAGTCCCTGAAGGGGAACAGAACGTTTTTCCTTTGCATTTACAGACACATAAAGACGTCAACGTTGTGAAAATGATCCCTGTTTACATGGATCTGCGAAACCACAAAACATGCTGTATTCTCCTGTAAGGCCAGTAGTTGGCAATGGAACTTTGTAAAGAAACACACATGCATTTGACATATCTGTGTTCACAAATTAGCGTTTTTGTAGTTAACACTGAGATGATAACTGATTTTTTTTTTCCCCCAAGCATTTTCAGGTCCTAAAAACGCCATTGTTGTGTAAATGAACTTTCAAAACGCATAAAAAGTGCTCCTTTTTTAGTTGAAACCGGTGTCATGTAATCAGCCCATTAGACTATAGACAAATTGTATGGATGACTTTATTTTTCAATATTTTTTATAAAGCTTGTTGGAGCTTAAAAACAGTTGGTAAATGAAGAATTGATAAATGCTGTATAATGATGATTAAGAATTCCTGATTTCGTGTTCCTGAATTTAAATTTTTTGCTGAGCTATTCCTTTGATTAAAATAAAAAGTGGAATTATTTAAATGGTTCGCATTAATTTGAATCTCATGATTTAGTCTGCATGTTCCACATCTTTTTACACTCTCCTTGATCTACTTCTGCCTGACCTGCGCAGCTGCCATAACATCACAGAAATGAACTCTCCTTTACCCCCTGAAGACACAGCTAGTGTGAACACACAGACAGAGATAGCCGTGGGCAAGGAACAGCAGAGATACGCGAGGCGCTGAGTCAGCACAGCCCTATGGGAGCACATCAGGCCTCGCTGCCAAGAATCAGGGCCTATGATGCAACCAGCAAACGAAAAGGAGAGGGAAACATCATTTGACAGTTTAGAGATGGCTCCAAGCATCTGGACATTAGATTTTCCAGCTACCTGTCACATGTCAGAATTCCAGAGACCAGGACTTTTTATAAATACACAACAAATGAAAACGAGCAGGGCAGTTGTCAAATCTGGAGCTTTGTGACTTTAAACACCCTGAAAGCAAGTAAGAAGCACACGTCAAGTTCAAAACCCCTGGTGTTAGACATTCTGATCTAAAAGCCCAAGCAGTGGTTTGAAATCAGAAAAGGGATCTCAGAGCAAGACATAAGATGTGTTCGACGGAGAAAAGGGAGTAAGATCAGTAAGGAAACAGTGTCAGTGCGAGCAGAGGAATCTAAAAACCCTGCAGCCTCAACAACACTAGCAGCAATGACACATCATTTATGGGTCTGAAACCTGCTTTGTCCTGAGCATAAGCTTTCAGTCCTTTGATATCAGTTCAAGAGATGAATCTACAAAGCGTTGCAGAGCAATGGAGCCTGTTTCTGGAGCAATGCTTCCTCTTAGTCTTCACCAATGAGCATCAGCATAGACAGGAAGAGAGATGGGACTATTTCAGCTGCTACAGGACCTGGACTGATGTGTTAGCAGGCTATCCACAGTTTAATTTAAAGAGACCTAGTGAGCTTCCTGTTTACTGCCTACATTTTATGGAAGAATGCTTAATGAAATGGAGCTTCATAAGCATAAACTGACCAATACTTGTTTTAACCAATATGTATATATATATATATATATATATTTTTTTTTTTTTTTTTTTTTTTTAACAGTATGCACACATATGAACATTTTTTCCAGTTTTTTTTTTACTCTCAAGTGTCTTTTCATGTATCTCAAACCAAAGTTAATGAACAATGTGATGAAAATAAATTCTTATTCAGCTTAACTCCAACTTATGTCATTAGAATCAATATGATAAACGGTAACACTTTATATTACGACCCGCAAACAACTGCGTAAGTAAACCAAAATTACAGTGGACATTTCTGTAATTATAGTGTACCTCCGTGTAGGTATAAGGGAACAATAAGTTAAGTTTTGGGTAATAAAGGGGTACAACCAGATATACAAGCAAATTATTTATAATGTAATTATTTTAAGACTAACAGGTACCTATTCTGTTAATATATTCCAGGCAAAAATTTTATGTCTGTTATCTATAAAAGTTTTTATCACATTTCTGGCAAAATATTCTTGTGCAATGTAGTTAGAGGGTAATTTTGACATCTCTGGGTTGTAAATTAAACGTGTAATATAAATATATAAATATATATATATATATATATATATATATATATATATACATACATACATACATACATACATACATACATATATATATATATGGCTGTATGAAAGCACACTATGATACAAATTTAATTTATTGGCTTTTCTTACTAAACTACTTAACGTTAAGCCAAAAAAATAGTTTCTGCTATGATTTTAGTTTAGAACGTACCATGTTTTGTTTTATATATATAAACTTTCATATTGTATTGCAATGACAGAGATGGTGCTATATATATATATATATATAATTGTTTAATTTACAACCCACAGATGTCAAAATTACCCTGTAACTACATTGCACAAGAACATATTTTGCCAGAAATGTGATAACAATTTTTATATACAACAGATGTACAATTTTTGTACATGGAATATATTAACAGAATAGGTATCTGTTAGTTTTAAAATAATTTGCTTGTATATCTGGTTTTACCCCTTTATTACCCAAAACTTAACTTATTGTTCCCTTATACCTACACGGAGGTACACTATAATTACAGAAATGTCCACTGTAATTTCTGTTTACTTACGAAGTTCTTTGCATGTTGTATATCTGCTTGTTACCCCTTTATTACCCAAAACATAACATATTGTTCCCTTATACCTACACATAAGTACACTATAATTACAGAAACGTACACCGTAATTTCGGTGTACTTACGCAGTTGTTTGCGGGTCGTAATATAAAGTGTTACCTGATAAACTTATTTGATCACATTGCTAATCTAATAATGTAATAGTATGCACATATATTGGGTTATATTTATCATTTGATCTATTTGAATCAGTGTTTTTAGGTATTGACAGTAATACTGTACTCTATAAGAAAACAACTATAACATGGACACTACTATTCAAAAGTTTGGCGCCTGTAAGATTTTTTTAAAATAAAGAAACACTATCTTTATTCAGCAAGGATGTATTTAATTGATCAAATACAGATATGTATAATGTTACAGAAGATTTCCATTTTTTAATAAATGCTGTTCTTTTGAATTTTCTATTTAAACAGCCCTGAAAAAAATTATTTTATGGTTTCCAATGTTTTCAAAATTGATAATATTTATTCATTGACATATATTATAATGATTTGTAAACGATCATGTGACACTGAAGACTGGAGTAATGATGCTGAAAATTCAGCTTTGCATCACATGAATATATTCTATGTTAAAATTAATTTTACCTGTATCACAATCAGCTTATTCCTCATTTCCTCTGTGTATAAGCAGCTCACTATGTTTTGGATCATAGTTTTAGACTGTACATCAGAAAATAACTCCTCCTTCTTTGTCACTTTTAGTGTGAAAGCATCTGCTAACAAGCTGATTCAAATATGGAACTTTTCTCAGTTTATTTTTCCTTTGTAACACCTGAACTTTTAAATGTACTGGTTAGAACTGCAGCATATGTTCACTGGGCAATCTGAGAGATGACTTGGAATAATCATATTAATTCATAAGGAATGGCTTTATCTGCACTCAGATTCTAGACTTATCTTTATTCATAAGTGCATTGTGTCAGTGAGAGAACACTGTAGTTTACAAATGAATATTAATGGTATTCAGCTTATGCTGTTTTGATTGACACATCATTCTTTATTAAACCTCCAAATGTACAAACACATTTTTTTCCATCAAAAAACAGTTTTTAGCTAAAATATTCCTAATACAGACCTTCCAGAGACTCAAGGCCACTAAAAGAAAAACAGCCACTCTTGTGCTCTTTTTCGATTTTCTGTGATTGTCCGTCTAATATCCCAGATGGAACGATTTATGTGTGCGTGTTGCTTTGATAAATTTTGTTCAATGTGTGGAGAAAAGGTAACCGGCATCGGGTAACCTTATGAGTGATGGAGGTTGTAAAAGCAACTTTTTTACTTTGTAAGTGTCCCTTGTTGAAAAACTTTATTATAGAGTAGGAAATTAAATCTTCCAAGCCAATAAATCACTCGCATGCCTAATACTCCATCTTTCTACTTTTGATTCCTGTTAAACGAGAAGCTTAATTAGTCTGACTGTAAAGCCCTGTTCCACTCCTGCTCTCCCATAAGAGCACTTTCCAAGCAAATGATAATTGTGTTAATTTGCAACGCTTTACTTAATGGAAACACTCATTCTGAATTATTGTTTTTTTTCCATTTGGTCCCATTGGATCAGAGTCCTTGGCAGGCAAATACAGACTTCCAACTGAGGTCTTCAGTTGTTGTTGTTGTTGTTGTTGTTGCATTTGCGGAATGGCTGGGTTCTGTAATTGTGCAAAAGTAATCCACCAACTGCAGGTAAAACTGTCAAAATATTGATTAACCTCACTTCTCTGAGTTTTTGACTGAGTACTTCCAGCAAATAATCTCTTGGCAGTAACTAAAATGAGTCATCCTCCACAGCAACAAATCGTTTCATTTAAAAAAAAACGATGTCAATGATATATGTGAATCCCTTTTAGCGAATGCCAAATGAAGAACGTTCTTTTTAATTGATGGAAAAGGCTAAACTTAATTTGTGAATTTGACAGATTGCTTGCAGCAGTTTCTTTCATTGCTGCAGTCTGTAATCATCTGGTCTCCTTACTGGTCATTAGATGCAGCTTTGTATAGTGTCATTGTTCATTGTTCTTGATTATGCAGGCTATACATATTATTTATTTTTTAAGTATTTAAACCCTGTGAATTAAATCTGTAATAAACCCTAAATGTAAAAAAAAAGTTTCATTAAGATAAAATAATTAAAAATGTTATATGTGAAAATTGTGATTATTATCAATGCAAGGTAATTTTTGAATGTGTTTGTCAATAATGTACACAATCATTCATGTGCTGACTCTGACACAACTTTATTCTCATTCTATCTAGAAGGTGACACCGCACTTCTGCAGCAATCACAACTTCCTCTTTATAGGATCATAAAATATTGAAGTCTCAAGTCTGGCTTCTGTCAGCTGTTCTGATTTTAGAAACAACTACTTTGCAATCCTAGTCTGGTATTTCATAATAGCTCACCATGCTTGAATGGTTATATTGGTGGCAACCAATTATATGTCAATTAGGTGTATATCACATGCACTTTACTTTGAGCATCTAATGGGCCTCATGGTAAATGGATACATGTTTTGCATGTCCTTTTTTATGTTCAGATCCTGATAAATGATTGCAAGCAAGATTTGTATCTATAAAAGTAATGACAGGATGAAGGACTAATAACTGAATTTGCCAGCATTTCAGAGGTCAGAGGAGAATGACTAGACTGGTTTGAGCTCTGAACGCACAACACATCGAACCTTGAAGCAGATGAACTACAGCAGCAGAAGACACTTTTTTGGAGTGTGTTGCAGCCATCAAAAATGGATTTATATTTACAAATACAATTCAATTGTTCAGTGAAAACATTGGAAATATTTTCTTTGTACTTTTGACAGTTAAATAATGCTGAAAGAGAATTAACAAATCGCAGATTCTTGATTTTATTGTATTTTACAAAACATGTTCAACTTCTGGTAAGTTGTTAATACGTTGTGATAGCATCAGTATTTTTTAAATAAATTTTACCTGTATCTTATAGTACCTGTTTCATGTATGTATGGCTGCCATATGCATAACATTAAGTTTTGTAGTTGATTTTACTATGTTATCAAAGTGCAATTATCATTTGCTCATTATGTGCTCCCCAGTAGGCCTACTTGAGCGAGCTCTTAACGCATTATAGTCCTTCACGTCTATTGCAATCTCAAAATTCTGGCCAGATGATAAAACCTAGAATATCAAAATTGACTGATGGCGGTAGATCCTTTTCCTATTTAGCACCAACACTTTGGAGCAATCTTCTTAACATTGTCCGGGAAGCAGACACACTCTGTCAGATTAAATCTAGACTAAAAACACATCTTTGGCTTAGCATACACATAACACAATATAGACTTCTATAATTCAATGTTAGGCCGCATAGTTTAGATCAGCTGGAACGGGGAACACCTCCCATAAATCCTGATATACTTGTTACATCATATGAAGGATGGTGTCTACGCCAATATTAGTCTCTCTGTTTATCCCGAGGTTTACCACAATCCGCCGGATCCAGGCCATATCCAGATCTGATGAAGGGCCATCGCATGGACACGACGACAACGCATTCCTGAAGTGCCAGCCTCATCAACACTGTGAAGGCATCATAGACACCTCAACAAACTCATCTCCATACCGGCGTGATGACTCCGACCCCCAACCAGATGGAACTGGGTAAATATTGTGAAAGTTCTGGTCCAATCTGACTTCTGACCTATAATGCTGCCTGAATCATAATCATACACTGTTCGTTCATTGGCCAGAGGAGAACTGGTCCCCCGAATGAGCCTGGGTTCTCCCAAGGTTTTTTTCTCCATTCTGTCACCTGATGGAGTTTTGGTTCCTTGCCACTGTTGCCTTTTCGCCTTTCTTCGCCTTTGTCACCATTGGCTTTTGGCTTGCTTAGCTGGGGACATTTCATTTTATATTTAACAAAACTATTACAACATTATTTTCCTGTTATCTCTGTAAAGCTGGTTTGAAACAATCTGTACTGTAAAAAGCGCTATACAAATAAAGGTGACTTGACTTGATAAAATTAACGTTTCCGCAGTCACAGGTTTTTCTTAGAGTCTACTTATCATTCCAATAATTTCAAGCTATGCAGAGCTGAGCGGTTTTGGGGAAAGAATTATGAGCATAAACCGGAGGTATTTGAGATTCTAACGTGACTATTTATGTGCAATGAGAAATTCAAATGCGTGGGGCGAACTCATAAATAGAGAGGTAATAATGATAGCCTGTTTATTGTATGGCTTAAGGTCACAATCTAAATAAAATGCTTATGAAAACAGCCCCAGATGCCCTTCCTCAGGGGCCACTGGGAGACCCCATGATACTCTTTAGCATTCGCTCAGCCCTGATCTGATTTGCATGATTATGAAGAATGAGGGGAAAAGAAAACAGCAAATCTCTATTCCCTCCTGCGGCAGCAACAAGCACTTTTTCTGGGGCACTTATAAAGAAGCCGATTGAATTTGTATTTCAGAGGTGCGTGAGTAAATAAAGGTGCCGAGGCATCAGATTGAGAGCAGTTAGCAGTGGCTCTTAAATAGAGCGTCTTGGAGTGTCACGTCTCTGAGGGGCTCTGGGGGAAGAAGAGGAAGATTGAGTCTTCATCACCCCTATACTGAGACTGATGTCTGCTGACAGTCAGATGATTGCCATTATGGCTGGGAGAATAGCAACAGGTCCGCACACACGTCTGGAGATGAAAATGAGTCTGTCTCTGTAAGAAATACTTGGTATTTTCAGTAGTGCTTATCTGTAAGTGAATAAGGGAATGGTGATTGGACTGAGTCACAGATGGAGGAAGCCAGAGAATTAAGCTCATTGTTTCTGTGTGTGGCATTTGCGTAATAGCTGTATTGTTTAATTTTACGAGATCATTCAATCGTGTGTCCATGTGTCCTAAAAGTCGGGCTGTTTAATTAACTACCTTTGTTACTTTCGGGTCTCGGATGATTTGAATGGCAGGATCAGGCTGAGGGTTGGGCTCTATGAAAACAAATGAGCTTTTCTTGTGGCAGAGAGAATGAGAAAACCTCTGCAGATATAAATATTAAAACATCTCGTCTTTATCTAATTGACTTCTGGGTCTAACATAGCCTGTGCAGATTAACATTCAGGACTTTTGGACTAGTTTTGTTTCCATATAGAGTTTTCATGAATGACAATTAATGACCAAATACATTTTTTTCTTTAGACAGTTCTTTTGAATGCAATGACTGTTCATAATGACCATGACTTTCAAACTCAAAAAGGACCAAAAACACCTTAAAAATGTATTGTATTGTATTGTATAGTTTACTAAAAATGTATATTAATGTATTATTATATTATATTATTAAATTGATGACATATATACATATTTCAATATTTATTTATATTAATGCATTTTACATTTTTTCATATATTGCATTTTAGGTATACATTTTATCAGTTCCTTGAGAGTCAAAGCCATGATGTTGGCATAATTAAAATGCATTATTTTATTGTTTTTATTTAAAAGCAAATGTGAAAAGATTCCAGACTTTTGCTAGAGAAGAAAATTAGCAATGAATAATGACTTAAATGTTGTGTGGAAAATAGCTGTGAAAAAAGATTAATCATATCTCTTTCTGTGTTCCATGGAAAACAGGATTTGCAATGACATGAGTGTGAGTAGAATATATCAAACGTTTCATTTTTGGTTGAACTATTCCTCTTTAAAATGTTGCTAAGCTTATCTTATAGTAAAGAGCAGTTTATTTTGTCTTTAAAGGAAATGCAATTTATTTCTCTCGTTTGTGTACATTTACCACGCAGCCATTATCAGTTAAATACTGCAATATCTGGTAATTACAGTTCCTCATAAAACGAAGTCATATACATATTTTCCACTCAGTGTGGAGGCAGTATGTTTTTATTTGGCAAACAAGAAAATTAGTCCTTGTTTTACCTCAGCAAGATTCATCACCCTATTTTTTTCCCATTACAACTGTAATCTAAATGCAAATTTTGATTGGCTCTCTTCTCCAAAGCGTTTGGATGCAACCCGTAGACACAAGCTTTTGTTTTTCTCTCCAAATGGGAACATCATTTTTATGGTGGGTTTCGATAAAAGGTGATGACGGTCTACTGGGTTAACGTGCCACTGAGGGTCTCAATGAAGCATCTCAATTCGAGAGCAGGGATTTGTGTTAAATGAGCAAAAGCACTCACGACAAGAGTGCCAATCCATCATATCATCCTTTGGGACATGATAAACTCCGATTTTCTCTTCCTATTGCTCTTTCTCGGTCGACTGTGTGCGTTTGTGTGCGCTCATGTGTTCCTTAATACCCTTTAACAAGCTTAAAATACATTTGTATCGATGTGGAGACTCGACGGAAGACACTCTATTGTTAGGACACAATTCAGGTGGGCTCAGCGGTGTCAGAACATTGATCCAAAAGAACTGCCTCTTGCTGCCCCGTAAACACGTGTTTGTCCCCAGCCGTACGATTCAGACTCCCAAATTAACACAGTGTTTCTCATCCTTCATTGCTCTGTGTCATCTGACAGGCTGAAAAATAGCAGAAATGCGTCAAGCTTGTGTTCCTGTCTGTGCCAACGGCCGGCTCTCAAGGGCTATAGCGAGGGAACAAAACCTTGCGGAGCCCCGTAGATGTTTTGCATCTGGGCCTGTGGAAGAAGATACGGAACAGTGTCGGTAAGTGCTTCGTTTTATCCACTTCCAGCCACCCTGGCCATCAATCTTTGCTCTGGCCAGCTGTTAGAATGAGTGACATGGCATTCACTTAGCTCTAGCTGTCAAGCATTCCCTTGGCTGACACACATACGTGCGCACACACACACATTTTTAATACATTTACAATGCCACATGCAGCTATTGCTGAGAGGCGATTGTGCTAGGGAAGATACGAGAAACAGAACCTATTCCAAAGTAAAGTCACCAAAAGCTTTTGTGACGCTTATTCTGTTAAAAGTCCTTGAGTATCTGCATTCTTTGGCTTATCCAAATAAAATGCGGTGCTATGACATTGCTTGCATAGTGGCCTATATTATGGCACTTCTATGAGAAGTATGAGTTGTGAACTTGCAGCCTGCAATGAATGTAATGAGAAAAAAAAAACACTCTAGAGTCCACACAATAAATAGACCATGCATTGCTGTATTTTGTTGTCCTTGTCGGTTGCTTGCAGCAAACGTTGTGTAATCAGATCAGTGTAGTCTGTCTTGCAAATAATTTACTCTTATGAACTAAATCTATCATGAGAACCGTTTTCAGTGTATATGTGAGGCTTACAGCATGTCTGGTTGTTTATATCAGTGTTTATAGTAAAATCAGTGTTTCACTTAATATCAAAGTCCCTTTAGGCAAGTCAGTCATTTTACTCGGTGGCCATCTTTGAAATGCCTCTCTCGGGCAGCTATTTCAGTCATGCAAGTGCAGCTCATATCTCTTTGAATGGGGAAACATCTAATTCTCCAATGCTGTTCATCAAGCTTACAATTAAATTTTGAAATCACCAATAAAATCTGACAACAACGGCTACCATGCTTTTGAATCGCTCTCGTGGTACTCTGATGTCATGCATCAATCGGCCTGCGCAGCACCGGTTCAAGTCAAACAAGCCTAATGACTAGTGATTGTCCCTTTTATTAAGAAGGCGGGACTTATTCTGCCAGATTTGCACGTTGCCCTTTCTCCAATTTATAGTAATATGAGTGCACCGTGTTTGTACATCTACAATCTTTGATTATATAAGATGTAAGGCCGCGTGTCCACCTTGGTGTTTTTCCCGAGGCGAGTATATTTTGCTGAAATATGTTCAACTTTGGGTAAAACACAGCCCTCATCAGCCGTCAATTTTTACCCAGCCGTCCAATCATCACAAATACCTTTAGGCAAATACTAGCAGGTTATTTGACAAATAAAACAACGGCCAAGCGTCACATTCTTCAAATGATAAAATCAAATATTAATTTCACACAATTATAAGTCGTAAGTAATATTTTTGAGTATGTGTGGTTTCAGTTGTTGCTTTACTTTTTTGTTAATTTAGAATACATTTTAGTACAATTCAGTTCATGAAAACTTTCATATGCAGATTTTGCGATGCAATTTGTGCATATGCATGCTTAGTGAATGACACCCATTTTCTTTAAATACTGTAAGCCATTATTAGATTTCAATGGAAAGTGTATCAAACATAGTGGCACTATCAAACATTTATTTCTGTCTGCAATATTTGCTCCACCAATGGAGACAGTTTAACACAGACATCTGTTTGTCTGAGCAATAGCAGATCAGAGGCCATGTACAGAAGAGTATACAGATACTATTTTGCATTCAATTTGTAAACATTGGTGCACTGCTTTTCTTACTTAGTATTTTTCTCTTGTTTCCATTGCAATTATCAAACATTTATTAAATCAAGATGGATTTACTAAAGTAGTAAAATGACATAAGGAAATTAATCAAAATTAAGTGAGTTTTTGCTTAAAACAACAAAATGATCTGCTAATGGGGTATGAAAAATAATCTTGTTTCTGTTTGAATTAAGTTTTTTTTCTTACCCCATTGGCAGATAATTTTATTTTTGTTAAGCATCAACTCACTTAATTTTGATTAATTCCCCCGGAAAACAGTTTATGTCATTTCACTCATCTAGTAAGTGCTTCTTGATTTAAGAAATTTTTTTGTATGTGGACTGGAAATTAAACAAAAATACTAATTAAGAAAAGCATTTTCTGCAGTGTGGCGCATAAATTACAACGTTAAAAGATAAATTACGTGTTACTTGTTAAATATACAAAAAATGATCATTGGTTGCACTGTACAATAAGGTTTAATTTCTTAACAGTTAATACAGTTTTCAATTTGAAGGTGCAGTATGTAATATTGACAGCTAGCGTTTGAAATGGGACTTCAGTCCAAATTCTAAATATTGACCCTTCCCCCTCCTCCTCAGACTCGACGCTCATGCAGGTTGGTAGATTGAGGAGCGAGTGAAATTGACAATGGAAGGCGAGTAGACTTTGATTCCTGAATATCTGCAAATATATTATGGTATTGTTATGCTTCAGTACAGTGAAAAAAAAATACGAAATGATTTTTAAGATGTAATTTATTCCTGTAATGGCAAAGCTAAAAAACAGTATTAAATTATTTTCAATTTAAAAACAACAACAAAAAAAAACTTTTAAACACTGTAATATATATATATATATATATATATATATATATATATATATATATATATATATATATATTATTATTATTATTATTATTATTATTATTGATTAAGTTTTGAACCTTTGTTTAAAGGTGCATTGCGCAATAATTCATGTTAAAAAATACCCGTTTTTCTAACCCATACATGCTTAAAAACTGTCTGATGGGCTGAATGAGCCCTTCTCTGCGCACTGAGATTGCCTCTATAATCCTGTACTGTAAAATATATAAGAGGGATTCGGGTTCGAATTTGAGACTGGGCGTGACGTCGTGCGCGTTCACGCTCACCAGGCTATGTCTCGCAGGTTTGTGTATTCGCCGGCGCCGCCATTCTCCGCACCAGCGAAGACAACTCGTGTGTCAAAGGTAGAAGATGGATTCAAAGAGACCGGCTTGTAGTCCATTCCAAACCCCAACGCAAACTCCACGTAAAGTAAAGAAAAGAAAACTTTTGTATAGTGCCACCAAAAGGTCCAAATTGGAGTCAGACAGGCATCGGAGTAAGACGAGAGTCAACCTCGGGAAGGCATTCAACAAATGGAGAGATCTCCGGTCTGCTCTTGGTCTCAAACGGGATCCTCAGTTGGCTTTTTTCTTGATAAAACGGTAAGATATAGCCCAGTCTCTAATGTTTGATACGGCCAATCTATGTACGTTATGATAACAAATGACGATGCGTAAAATGTGTAATGCTTTAGCGTAAGCTAGATACATGTACAATCAGAATTGGTTTTACTACCATTGTTAGTGAACCGTTTCATAAACTAGGAATTGTGTTCGGTAGAATAGTACATCATGAAACATAAAACATATCCAATAAAAGATGATAACTATGTTTTTGTGTATGGCCTACCGGTAACGTTAGCCTTGTGTCCATTGCTAACATGCTAAGGTGTTCATGTTATTGACCAACAAGGAAGAACGCCGTTGCATTGGCTATATTGTATTTTTCGGTAAAAATAGTAAATTGTTCCCGTGAATGTGGTACATTTTGTATGTAGTATAGATGAGGTATGGGGGGGCAACAATGTATTATACTCTATGTAAAACAATACCTTTCTTCAGAGGGTAACTTTACTGGGTCTGGACCTGGTTTAGCTCTGATTTAATCCTATTTTAGATATTACTCTGATGTAATAATCATTATTACCTGTAATAAATTGATATGCGTGCGTGTGCGTGTGGTCCATGAGCGTGCACAACTCTGGTTGTAGTTTCGCTTGTCGCCAGTGGGGGCGTAGTTCTGCAAAAACTCAGAGACTTGCGTTTTGCACCTTTAAAGCTCCAGTAGGTAGCTTTTGTAAACAAATATTTGTTAAAACTCTCATTATGTCCTGAAAGTAGAATATGAGACAGATAATCTGTGAAAAAATCAAGCTCCTCTGGCTCCTCCCTGTGGTCCTACTGCCATTTGCAGAAATACACCGCTCCTGGTCAGAAACAACCAATCAGAGCCAGGAGGAATGTCTTAGCAGTGTCAATCACGCTCGTGTACGCGCTGATCAGCCCTCTCTTGCACAGCGTGAGCGAGTACCGTCGTTCGTGACTCTCCTGTTCATACTCGTTCATCCAAATGAACGAATCTTTTTTCGAGTCATTTCGTTCATTCAACGAACAAAATGACTCGAAAAAAGATTTGTTCATATTGAACGAGTCTTTTTCGGAGTCATTTCGTTCATTCAACGAACGAATGACTCGAAAAAAGATTTGTTCATTTGGATTGTTCACAGAACAGAGCAAGGCGAGCATTTGTGCTTATAAAACTTAAAGTTTTTTATTTATTTTTGAAATGACCGATCGTTTCACTAGATAAGACCCTTATTCATCGTCTGGTATTGTTTAAAACCCTTTGAAGCTGCGGTGAAACTGTCATTTGGTCCTCGAAACGTTTGTGTCCTATTGAAGTCCATTATATGGAGTAAAAGCCTGGAATGCTTTCATCAAAAAACTTAATTTCTTTTCGAATGAAGAAAGAAAGACATGGACATCTTGGATGACATGGGGGTGAGTAAATTATCAGCAAAAGTTTTTTTTTAAACTGAACTAATCCTTTAACGTTATCTTAGTAGCTATAACTTATAGAAAGAGTGCAACCTTATAAAGTTACATGTATTGCAAAATACATAATGATTTGAGGACCAAGTTTGTAGTCAAAGTATGGGCAGGCCATAGTCAATGTAAAGCATATTGTTGATGTTTCGTCCCAATTAGTGAATGTTCCATAACTGTTTATAATCCGCCGTCATCGGTGGTCCTGCTTACTAGCCTGCGCGTTCACGGCAGGCTCCGCTGTGGGGGAGGAGCTGTGGAGGGAGGAGCTGTAGCGCAGCAGAGAGCAAGGGGGTTGGACCTGTAAGTTGTGCTTCTTCAAATTTTCAGGCTAAGTCAACATTTTCTCAAAATTCCCTACTGCAGCTTTAAAGACTTACCAAATATTTTGAACCAAAATTGAATTTATGATTCAGGCCATTGCCTCAGGCGTGTCTCGGGGCTCCGTTTTCGGCCCTCTTCTGTTTATTATTCATCTATTGCCTTTAGGACCAATTTTTCCATTTTACCTCGCCTTTCCTTCAGATTAAGAGTCTGTCTGTCATCCTTGACAGAAATTTATCTTTTGAGACACATGTAAATAATTTTTACACGGTCTGCTTATTATTATCTTAGAAATATGAATTGTCTTCGACCATCTCTTTCTGCTAGTAGTACTGCTGTCCTTGTACATGCATTAGTCACATCTTGTATTGACTATTGCAATTCTCTTCTCAGTGGTGTTTCACAGTAACTTCTTTATAGACTTCAAGTGGTACAGAATTTAGTAACCCAGACCATTACACAAACACAGTTATTTTGAGAACATTTCTCTAGTTTTAAGGCAACTCATTGGCTTCCAGTTGATTTAAGATTTTACTTTTCACTTATAAGGCTGTCCATAGCATCTTCATATTTGCATGAACTTCTCCATGTGTATTCATCTACCTGTTGCTTCTAAAGTCTTTATTTTTTCCAGGCAACAGTAATCTGAAATTGCTCATGAGGCAGAATCTCCCACAGTCAGCATAACGCATACTCATCTCTGAACTCGGTCAACCTCCGGCACACATTTAGCAGCTTACAATAGTCACACAGTATTGTTCAATAGCAGTGATTCATAGCTGATCTGATTCAGCCAATTTATAGTCCATTTTCTGTTTATGGGTTGGTGTAGAGAAACCAATTAGCATGTTGTGCTCGCAGGCAGAGCTGTAGCATGACTGACACCCGTAGAAAGCTGAACTTTCTTTAATGAACCGTTTGCTCGATTTGCATAATGTTGCTCATTGTTGGGGCACGCGTAGCCCTAAGGAGATGATGTAGGCTTACAAAGATGCTGACTTCACTCGGGGAGTCTGGGAATTGTTTCCTCAATGGAGCATGATGGTTTGGCTGTGGATTTTAATGGGAACATTTGCTGTATTCATATAAAACCATTCTGGAGATGTTTCCCTGTTCTAATGTTAAAAACTGTGCTATGTTTTTAAAAGTTAAATAATATAAATTTTAACAATTTAAATGTTAACAATGGCAAAAAGACAATTATTTCTAAGTTATGTAAACATTGGTTCAATATTTGTCTAATTTAATATTCAAGTTATTTTTCTAGACAGAGAGTGCTAAGGTACCAAACTGATTCTGTACTAACAATCATTTTGATATATTTTATTTTGTTATTTAAATGTGTTATTTTATTTTATGTTTATCATTTATTTATTTGTGACAACATAGTACAGCAGCACTGCTACTTTTACCTAGAATAAAGTATAGGGATATATGAGCATCAACAAATTCTTACGGTAAAATGCTACATACTGTATATCAGGACTTCCCAATGTTTTCTATGACCTAATAACCTTTAAATACATATTGATTTCACATTGCTACATGTTGTTAATTGCAAATTGTTAAATAATTTATTTATTTAATTCATTCAACATCAAGGTTATGACAAGCTCACAAATCCCCTGCAGTTCCCTTGCAAACCTCTTGGGACCCTCTGGTTTGGAAACCACCGTATGAAGGCCCATTCACACCAAGAACGATAAGCACGCGCTCCAGTTTTGTCATCTGCCGCTTTAAATTCTCAAGCTCTTTAAAGCAGGATGGATTCTTATTTGCTGTCAATGTTTTTATCATCAGCTGGAGCATAATTGTTCTGAATGTGATTCCAACAATAATGTTTAATTGTGCCATTCGTTATCATTATAGTTGTGGTGCGGACTTGCAACTCTTTTTAGATTTACAATTATTTGACTTTTATGAGCGATAAATTAGAAAATTTGAAAAAGGCTCCTTATTAATAAATTATTCTTATTAATAACAAACACACATATTGGTATGTTTAATGCATTCCGCTATATTTAAATTTTGCTTAAACCTGGTTGAAGTATTGCTAGAGAAGAGGTTTTTGAGAGAAGCAAGTGATATTGTAACCAGAGGCCAAGGTCAAGAAGCAGGCAAGCAATTTCAATGGCAGCAATGAACACAATAGATTGAATAGCTTTTCAGTCCCCTGGATTTGTCGAAAAAGGAATTGTCTGATATTGGTTCTTTTACAGGTGATGTGAAATAATTTTGAGTTGTTCTTTGTCCTTTTCAGTTTCTTGTTCTTTCTTCCATTTTTTTCCACAAAGGAAGAGTTTACTAAAAGAAGATGTACTATAGTCTACACTTAATGGTGTGCAAACTAGCGTGAAGTAATGAAAGGGTATTGAGTTGCATTGCAATGTGTTTCTAACTGAGATACCATTACTGTGTGTGAAGGTACACGATCAGGCACCATAGACAGAATGAAAAATCTTGTTGCATCTTACGTTTATAAAATATGAGCTTGTATTCGGAGTTGTTCGTGGAATTCTTGCTTTGGGCTGGTAGGGCTATAATCCATAGAAAGTAAACACGTTAAGGTACTCTACAAGTAATTACAGAGTGCAGCAAATGTGCTATGGTCCAATAAGCATTCTGCATAAATAATGAAGGATTGGTAACTCGGAGAAAGATCTGATTAATTATTTAAAGCTCTGAATGGATTTACCATTTTACCCCCGAATGAATTATGGCTCAACATTACTGAGAGAAAGATAACAGGGAGACTAAGGAAATTCAAGAGCGGGACGCTAACATACGGAGGTGGTAAACATGTCCAAAACTCTTTTAAAAGTCTGGGATTGATAATTAAAATATATTTGAATTGCTTCAGAATCCTAATATTTTATACATACTTAATACTTGTAGAGATACAAATAAATATATGCATCTCAGAAAATATTATAAAGTATTTTGAAGCCAGCATTTGTAACATTATTAGTGTATTTCTTTACCATCAATTTTAATCACTTTAATCCATCCTTTCTTTAAAAAAAAAAAAAACACAAAAACAAATAAAAAAACACTTAAAGTAAACAAATTACTGACCCTAAACTTTTCAACTTTTCCTTATCAAATGTTTTTGATTGTTTTATAGGTCATCGAAAGTGTCAGCAAAGTTGTGACCATTCAACTCCATACAATACAATTGTAAAATAATAGCATTTTCATTAGTGGACACATGCTTTTGGATACCACTGTATATTTGGATTGTTTTATTGACCACAATCTGTTTTTGAGACCGAAAAATGAAAACTAGATTTCAAGAAATCAGCTCATTAAATATATTATCAGTATATAGATGGTTTCATCATGTTGGGCGGTGTTCATTATTAGAGAACAAATAACCTTAAGCAATTCATAATTTCTTTAGCATGATGGAGAGCGGGAATAAGAAATCAGTTATATATTAATTATATGCTCAATATATGCATGAATTCTCCCCATTTTATAACACGCACACATTGGTATGAAAAACACACGAGCAGCTACATTCAAATAGACTAGAATTTAATTTATCTGCTATGAAAACAGGTCCGCATTATGGGTAATACATTACCAAGAGACATGGCGTAGTTGTTCCATTACTTACTCAAAATAATGAGCTGAAACAATCGCATAAAAACAATAAAAAAGTGCCAATGCTTGGAGGAAATAAAGTGTCTTTTAATACAGTTTGCAGAAGGAAATATGTAGGAGTTATTCCAGATACGCATAAGTCACTATACAAATAGCAGAGATAAATGCATATACAGTATTGCTGAGGAAAAAAAAAATGCTTCCAGAGTAATGTGCTCAGCATAGGATGAACTTGAGCGCAGACACTAAAGATGTAGCTAGACTTTTTTTTTTTTTCTGAAACAGAACCAGAGGCCTGGTCGACCTCCAGGGAGACGTGCCATTAATATATCATTTTCTTCAAGGATGAACTTGAAAAGATGAACAAAACATGCTGGCCAGAGGTGTCAGCTCATGATAAGGATACTCTCTCCACCTGGACGTGGCGATATGTCACCAACGATTTGTCACCAACACTGCATGACAGGCAAGGGGAGTTCAGAATGGATGCCGTACATTATCCCACTCTCCACACTCTCTACGCCAATATCGACCGGCCCCAACTTTCCCGAGCGATTTGATGTGCTTTTCTTGGTGTTTAGCTTGGTTGTTGAGGTCATTCTAGGCTTAAAATTGAGTGTACAGTGCAAGGTGAGAACAAAGTTGACAGTGTGACCAGTAAGTGCAGAGGTTACTGTCACTTTAAAGAAGTAACATTTAGGGCCCTATTATAATGATCTAAGCACATGGCCTAAAGTGCACGGTGCAAATGCACTTAGGACGTGTCCGAATCCACTTTTGCTAGTTTAACGACGGGAAAAATAGTCGACGCACCAGGCATGGTCTAAAAGGGTTGTCCCTATTCTCTTAATGAGTAATGGGTGTGTTTTGGGTGTAATGTGCAAAAAACCAATCAGAGTTTCATCTCCCTTTACCTTTAAAAGCCATTTGTGCTCGCGCCATGGCAGATTGCTATTTACATGGCGGAATTTGCAAGAGGAAAGACTGAACGCTTCTCCACAGAGAGAAAAGGTTAAAGCATGCAAGCAGACCATCTACGGGACAAGCCAGATTCCACCATATATTTATGTACACAATAATAATATTTTACATTGTAATCGTTTTATTTTTTTTATATTTGGCTAGTGTGTGTGCTGCTGTGCATCCCTGTGTGTGTAATGAGAAGAGTTTTTGGTCGTTGTGCACCCGCCTATAGGCACATATTACTAATTCGCCCTTTAAATAACTGTATTAATTTTTTTTTTTAAATACTGCGCCATAGACTTTAGACCAGGTTTTTGTTGGTCAACGGTGCAGTCTATTACAGTTACCTCAAAATAGCAACGCACCAATACGCCTGAACACACCTCGTTTTCAGACCAGCGCATGGGCGCCCAAATGGGCACCAATGCATTTGCTATTTAAACAACGTGGCGCAGGATTTGAAAATAATAACTGCGACGGGCTGAAACTAACAAAAATTGTGCGTCGCGCCTGGCACCGCATTGTGCTGGGCGTATGATAGGGCCCTTAAGCTTTAACATCTCTTTGTCTATTGTTCTATCCGTTCGTCTGTCTGTCTGTCTGTCTAGACAGCTGTCTGTTTGTACATAAGGTCTCTAAACCATACATTTAAAAGAGTCACCCCATTAAAATTTTTTTTAAAAATATCTGTCTTGACAGTCCTCAAATTCAAACTCAATTCTAATTCAGGGTTTTTGCATTTTCTATTCAAATCTCACAACCCTGTTGGACATTGGTTTCATTACATTTGCATGCTGCTAGTGTAAGTGATATTGCAAGATTTACTCTCGGCCTGGGTCATTATTTAATGCTGTGTTGGTTTAAAGTCTTGAGTTAAAGAACATTCTAAGTGACAAAGACAAATGAAGTGTCTTTAGGCAGTGTGTTATCTGCTTTAATTAATACACTACTTGATTACATATGAATGTCCTTTGCCCCCTTACTATGTGTACTAATTAGTTAGGACTAAAATGAATGGCCACCTGTCTGGGGTATGTATCTAGTCTTAACTTGCCTTATCTTGTCCCCAAGAAATATCTTACCTGCAAGTTTGATGAAACCTAATTTTTTTGGCGCTGTGTTTCCCCTTCAAAATGAGCCATTATTCATCCACTGTGCATCAGATATTGTGGCAGTACCTGTGTATGTGTGTTGTACAATATCAATGGCTTTGTGTATAATTTTGTGGCTCTCATAAACACTTCTGGCCTTCATACAGGATAAGTTCTTACATTAAACAGCAAGACATTGTCATATATAGGTATATATTAAGGTATTTATCTGAGCAAAAAAGGCAAACTACAGCTGCAGGTTTTATTTGACTAAGCAAAACAAAGCATAGAAAAAAAATCTCACAGGAACAAGCATACATTGACTATAACATAATTATTAATATTTAGTTGGTTCTCTCTTTATTCTACAAGTGTTCATAAGACAGCACAATTTGGCATGTTTCATTGCGTTATTACACATAAAACAATTGACTCCAAGCACAACTACGCAATATGCTTACAAAATCTTTAACAAAGTTTTAATATATTTGAATAAAATGTGAAGATGTCAATTTTCCTAGTCCGCCTGGGGGCCAGAACCCCCGGTGGAACCCCTTCCAGTAAGTGACCTTTTTATGAAAATTCTTAAAGGTGGGGTATGTGATTTGCAAAACGGCCGGCAGATTTTGAAAATACACAACTCATAAGGTCCTACCTACTTCTCCTCCAATGCTGGCTCTGACTCCACCCATTCGAAAAACATGGACGCGCAATCAAGCACGAGCGAAAACTCAGATGCCCATACATAAATACAATCGCTCGCATCAGCTTCCTCCCCAAACAGGTTGTTTAGCTAGCTAGTTCTACATATGGCTGGGCTATAACGTTAGAACAGCTACAATTCTCGTGCGCATATCGTCAGTAAAGACAGTTCCCTGATTAGTAGTAAATACTACAAGTTAATCGGCTTCTCACCTGTCAAGCAGAAAAAATGCCACAGCCGCATCTGTTGCTAGTCCTTCCTGGTCCTTCAGTTGCCGCCAACGTTGAAAAGCATCGCCTAGAATGACCCTTGCTTTAGACCTTTCTCTTTTGGCCATTTTGTTCGCAATTGCTCTCTCGAAAATAGATTTCCTTTTCTGTGATGGTGTCTTGTCTAACATTCTCCAAACGGAAGCAACTATACCTTCTCCTTCTCTCTCTCTCTCTCTCTCTCTCTCTCTCTCTCTCTCTCTCTCTCTCTCTCTCTCTCTCTCTCTCTGTACGGGGTGACTTGCACTTCCTGTGACTGGGTCACGAGCTTTGAGTATAAGCACGAACGGGACACGCGCGCGAGGGTGGTGGCGGGAGATTGGCATGGTAAGACCGTTTGAGTGACGCATTCTCTGTCCAATGATTCTAGACGGTCTTGAAAATGATTGGCTGGAGTTTTTCGAGTCCTGCCCGTTCCACAGATGATTAAATTGCTTAATTTTCATTTCAGTGCTTCTAATTTACAGCCAGCAAGTGGGTCAGGAATAGGATTTCAAGTGATTTTGAAAAAATGGTCAAAAAAGAAAATCACATACCCCACCTTTAATAATTAGTTTGAGATGATTAAAGTGTATAATGTTGTACGACTTGAATTGTACGAAAACAAAATGTATATGAGCATTACTATGAAACATTTACACTTAAAAACACACACATATATATATATATATATATATATATATATATATATATATACTTCTAAGGCTGTCAAGCCAGCATTCAAAGTTTGTTTTTAACAAAAAAAATACACTAATTGGAAAATCAAGTAATTTTAATTGTACTTCCTTAAATTCAAATTTAAGAGTTATTGTTCGTTATACGAATTCATTATACATTCAGGAATAGAATTGGAATATATATTGGAATTTGACAATGATTAGGATTAGATTTTGCATGTACATTTTTATATAACCCATCTCATGCTATTCCTTGTTTAAATTATTATGACTGCTCACATTTAGACGTTGCATTATTTTCTGGTGATTTCCAGTGATTGTAGCATACCAGTGAAATCATAAAATAAAATGCAACCACATCCACCACTATTTCTGATGTTCTGATGTAGGCCTACATATTCTGACAAACAGATGCAATTAAAAAAATAATAATATGCTTCACTGTGTGTGTCAATCTATTATTTCATGAAACGGTGTCCATCTGTTGCCCATTGACAAATAATTATAAAAATAGAAAGAGATTGCAAGAGTAGAAAAATATACTCTTGCTCACACTCTTGCTCACATAATGTAGATATAATGAGAACGCTACTTCCTCTACAGCATGTGAAACAGGATACACCCCAGCACAAGTCCGCCCTTGAATTTGTGTTCACCCTGGAGAGACACCACCTATTCTGATTGCATTAAACAGTAGATTTTGCCAACTCAGTGAGCCTAAAACGATGCCGCTGACCTTGTAGCTCACTGGATGTTGAGTGCTGGGGTGATTCAGCTGTATCCCACCAGGATCTGCACATGTAGGTCTGAATTTGTATCTTATTCTCTCTGTTTCTCTCTGTCAGGCCTCTGGCTGTTCATCAGGACAGATTATTCTTTAGTTATTTTTTTGTTGTTGTTTTGTGTCATCTTTCTCAGCCAATTCTCACTATTTGACTTTCTCTCACCAGCCTGTATGCTTTCACAGTAATCTTCACTTTTGTTTTAAATGCTCTTTATAGTTTTGAACTCGAAACTTGCCATGAAACGGCAAATATTTCTCTGGTGATTTAAGGGTCGTTAGTCGCATTGAGACTCATTAGCGCTTTGAGAGTGAAAGGCTCTGTGAATGTGTGCAAGTGTACCAAATTGCGAGAGATGAAAGATTGCCAATTGGTTACACACTCTTGATCTCAATATATCAAAAAAAAGAGGAATTTCTCTGTGATGACATCACGGCACGGGTCATTTATAGCAAAACGCTAAAGGGGCATTCATGCTGGCAGCAACTTGCTGAGACAAAGTGACTGGAAGTCATTCATTTTCGATGAGAGTTGGCGAATTGAGGCAGCATGAGAAACACCAACCATTGGTGCTGCAATAGTTGAGCAAGATGAAGGAATAGTTCACCCAAAAATGAAAATGGCCCTCATGTTGTTTCAAACCCAACTTACTTTTTTTCCAAAATTGAATATGGGCTCAAATAACTACACATTGTGTAAAATCGGGACTCTTAGACTATTATCTGTCCTGTGACAGACAAATTTGGCTGCGCTACTCTCAGGCCCAGTTAACACCTGGTATTAAGATGTGTTTTGGTCGATCGAGTCACAAGTAGACGAGGGAGACACATTCCTGTTTACACTTGTTTTAATCCGTCTCTTTTGTCTACCTTCAACCACTTCTGTCCTGATTTATTAAAGTGGAGGGTCTATGGGCAGGTATTTTTATTTATTTTTGAAGTTCTTTAGATCTAATGCACAAAATAAGCTTGCGCAATTTACATATGAACATGCACGGAGATGACGGAAAAACATATGGAGAGCATCAGCTTTCGTCTCTGCTCTGCCGCAAGACAACACTGTGAGTGGGTGTTAGAAATCAGGAATGCTACGAAATACACTACAAAAGCAAACCGGTCGAATGCATATTTCGACTACCTCTGGAAGTGGTCGAAAGTGGACAAGCTCAAAACGTTTTAGACCCTGTTTACACCTGTATTTAGTGTCGTCCACTTGTGATTCGATCGACCAAAACGCATATTAATACCAGGTGTAAACAGGGCCTTAGATTCAGAGAAAAAGGACTAACGATTTGTCTATAATCCATTTCTATTATTCAAAAGCATTTATTTTCAGTGTCGTCCTTTTGTCAGTGTCTGTGTTGGTGCATGTTCTCTTAAAAACTTTTGTGTTGCTAATGGTTCCAGTTATCTAATTTCTAACTAATTGAACAGCACTACAATAGCACTTATTTAAAATGAATGGGAACCAAGCCATAATTGAATTAGCATGTGTCGTCTATGAGATGATCCTGAGATATTCTATTTATCAATGCGCACACAGGCCATTAAAAGCTGACTTTTCTGTCCAATTTTCCGAAAAATAGGTCTATCAAGTTTGATTACAGTGCATTATCCATTTGTCAGAGCTCTACATATCACTGCATGTTGAGGCCTCTGGGTCTGGTGAAGGATGTTAACCAGCACGGGCTCCTCATATCGTGAATATTTATGGCTGATCTACCCGGGCTTAATTTGACTAGGCGTAATTCCATTGCACTGTCATGCACTTGTGAATACCGAAAACAATCTCAGGCAAAGGTGACAGGAAGAATTAGGCCTTTATGGGGTGATGAAGTTCTCGGTACATTCAGTCCATTAAAATATTGTTTTGAGGCGCTCAGCCTTCATCTAACTCCCACCGTGCCTGGTGTAAATTGAATAAAGGTTCAGTAAATATATGTTGCTTCAGCTTGCGTCGGTCTTTCCATTTATTTTTCTTTTAAGTACATCTTATAAGAACCTGCAGTCGCTCTCCATGTACTCAGCAGTCAATTCGACTGAAAAAAAAAAGAAAACATAACTCTCTGCATTCATCAATGATCGCAGACAACACTTGACCGGGCATTGGTCATGGATATTTTAAGCCATTTGTTCATGGTGGCGGAAGCTGTGGCAGCAATCAGGCCATTTGCTGAGTAGCTAATAAAACGCTCTTGAGGACAAGTTACCACTCAAGTGGGCTGCCTTTTTGTTTGGCTTACGCAGCTATTTCACATGCTGTGTATTACACAAAAGTTTGGCGAGTCAAACCTTAATGTGATGATATATTCAGACGTATGCATGTTATTCAAAAGGAAATGTGTGTGCATTCTGATTTGTATTATATTAGATCTACACTACCGTTCAAAAGTTGTTGTATTTTAAGAAATTCATATTTTTATTCAGCAAGGAAGCATTAAATTGATCAAAAGTGTCAGTAAAGAATGATATGTAAGATTTGCATTTCAAATAAATGATGATCAAATAAATGATATCTGAAGGATCATGACACTGAAGACTGTAGTGATGACTGCTGAAAATTCAGGTCTGCCATAATATCACATTTTAAAATTTGATAAAATATGAAACGGTTATTTTACATTTTAATAATATTTTACAATATTGCTGTTTTGTTGTATTTTTGGCGAACAAATTCCATAATTGCTATGCATTTGAGACTTCTTTCAAAAACATTAAAACATCTTACTGACCCCAAACTTTTTAACAGAAATGTCAGCAAGGTTTTTTTTCTTTTTTTCTCTCTCTCACTTCAAGTGCTGGTTTAAAATGCTAAATTAATATTTAAGGGTACATTAATTATTCTAAGATTTGATATTGAACAGCCTCCTTGAATTATAAGGAAACTATTCTCCAATATGCAATTCACATACGCTAATGTATTTTGATTTAATAGCTGAGCCAGATGAATAAAATGTGAGAGACACCAGGCCGGCTTGGTCTCATTAGACCTCTAAATGCAGTAATCAAGTAGCAGGAAGAGGCACATTAGTCCTGGGCCATGTCACAGTAATCCCACTGCCAGGTATTAAAGTATGGCTATTTCAGGCAATGAGGTGATACAACTCACTTAATCAAAGACTTATCATGCTGTGAAGACACACAGAGGCATGCAAATCCCCAAATAAGTATGATATACCTCCATCAATGAATTAGACGCATGCTTTGCCATTTGCAGTATAGGCAGTTTGACAGTGAAAAAGAGATCATGTCAAACGTACTGGTGCTTTAGTACCCATAGGTCATACAAAAAAACAAACAAAAAAAAAACAGTCAATGATAGCAGTCTTTCTACTTAATTTGATGTCCAAAGGCTGTGTGACTGATATGCAACTGCTTTGAAATGCATATTTGTGTGCAGTAATTACTTGCAAACCTTGAAGCAATATTTAGAGGGCGGAGAAATACTTATTGTTTACATTTAGTAATATTTACTTGATTTTTAAAAATGAGTTTGTTAAATATATATATATATACACACACACACACACACACACACACACACACACACACACACACACACATATTTATATAGATAGATAGATAGATAGATAGATAGATAGATAGATAGATAGATAGATAGATAGATAGATCAAAATAATATGGCTCATTAAAATCACATTGAGATAATCATTCTGAAAAAGTTTTTTCAATGGAGCATTTTATAGAGAAACACTGTTGATGGCAAGTTGCCGACGTTCTTCCATCTGTTATCATCTGCCTTTTCCCTTTTTTACACTCAATTTTATCTTTTTGGAAGGTAGATCAGCCGCTGCAGGTTCTCAGAGGATGACAATATTTCCCTGTGCTTTTGACTACAGGCAATCCTATTGAAATATTGAATAGCTCAATTATAACACTCACAAAAGCTTTGAAACCGCTTCAAGTGATTCTATTTCTGAGCCTGAGTGCTATTAAAACATCCTGGAGTTCCAGGTATGAGAAGTTCTAAAAACCTAGGAAGTGAAAATGGATCTTAACTTCCAAGAAGGCGTTTGCAGTCTCAACTGTCAATAATTAAAGCGGCCGAAAAAGTAGTAAATGACACCAGCTAAAATTATTCAGAGTGTTCTGCATGTGTATACGCACAATTATAGCACACAGACAGTGTCTGTAAAATGGAGCCTTAGGGAAGACCCCTTTTTTCAAGTTCATCTATTTTGATCTAGGCTGTGGATGTATGCATTTCTGCATACATAAACTCCTGGATGTCACATCTAGGCTGTGTGTGAAGTCATTTGCTCACACCTATCATGGTGACTAATCAATACCCTTTCTTGGCTCTCTCGGGGCAGCCAGTGAACAAATGATAATCTATCATGTAAAACTCATTTAGGGAGTCCACATGCTCCAGTGCTTTGTTACAGTAAGTGTGGATGGTCATGTGTGCAAAGCCAGAAATGGTAGAGAGGTAGATTAAAAACAGGTATTGATGGAGAATAGAGGCAAAGCGAGCACAATAAAAGTATGAGACCTTCACAAACGTGCAGACACCGAAAACTCACTATTGATTTCCCCAGGGAAATTAGTCTTATGGTGATGCACAACCAAGGTAGGGCTGCAGCACAATGTAATTTACTTTTAATATATTACAACCTCCCCTATATGACTCATCATGCATTTAGTATATACTAGTGTGTTTTTGTACCGTTTGTTTCCTCCGAACACATTCTGTTCCTCTGCACTAACCGTGAAGAGCAGGTTGTGAATATAAAAGCTAATCTGGTTTCTCATACGCAGCGCCAAGCTAGGTTTGCTGTGAGCTTTATCCTATTGCCGCCCACTCTTCCATATATATGTACCACGGTGTGACATGCAGAATTGCTGCAGTGACAATGGGGAAAGCCGTGTTGCTTAAAATCTCTCCATCCTCGATTTGACCCATGGAGGGAATCGGAAATTGGTAAGCCTTGGGCATATTTGTGCAAGATTTAATTACAGGCACCATTGGACTTAAAGGAATTTATGACAAGAGCTTGTAATTTAAATGAGTGAATACAAGCGTAAAACGTTCAGTGAAAGTCTTGACTCTTTGTGGAGTACAGGAAATCCTCAACTATCTCTTGAGAACGGTCTTGATGGCTCCCTGTAGTGCTCTATTAAGAAAAAGAACACTCACAAATACTGTACGTGCTGTGGCAGACTGCAGGCACTTCACTGGAGGAAAAGTAGGACAGGGTTTGATTGACCTTTTTCGGAGCAGAGAACATTGAAGATGGCTGATTTCAGGACCTGCTAGAATGCATTTCCTTACTTTTCTCTGAAAGAATGTGTGGTTTGTTCTGCTTTGGCTTTTGGTTGATTCATAATTTCCTTTGAACATTTTGCTAACAAGAATCTAATGACGTTTAACTTATAGTCATCATATATGCAGAGTCGGTCATGAATAGTTACCCTCTTCAATTGACTCCCAAATACCCCTATTTTCATTTGCGTTACTAAATTAAGTTAAGCATAATGGCATAACTTTTAGTGGAGTCGTACAGTAATACGCTTGTCTTTTTTAGTACCAGTGTCAAACATGTACATTATATAAATATAAACAGTTGTGCTCAAAAGTTTACATACCACTTGTTGCTCAAGAAGGACACTTATTAATTAATCCTAAATTTCTCACAACTTGTGTGCTTTTTCTGGGCAAGACAGAGTGAAATGCGGTGCTAGAGTCTCGTATCGCGAAGTGCACAGAAGACCAATGGCCAAGGTCTGGATTTTCATTAAATAATACATTACATTTCAGTTTGTTTTTCACAAAGTACTATTGTACACCACCAGAACACTTGGGATATACTACACGTATTGCATGGGATTGTTCTGTGATACTTTTGCATCTTTTTTAAACCTTGATGCTGGTCGTTATAACTGGTATTATACAGACAAACACGAGTGGGACATTTAAAAAAAGCACTTTTTTGTGCTCCAAAAAAGAAAGAAGTGCTTTAAACTTGCACAAAAAAAAAAAAAAAAAAAGAACTCTATAAGAACAGTAAGCCAAGAACTAACCAACCTCAGTAGGGGCGCAACGATCTCTCTGGATCACTGAGGATGAGAAAGATCAACCCTCCTGGTCCCAGTGCACTTAGACTATAAGCTAGCTCAGATGCCGTGTGTGTCGTGTTCTGCCGAATGGAACACAGAGCAGTGACGTACTGTAGACAGAGATGACGTTTCAAATAGAGCTGTTTACAAAAAAAATCAATCACGTATGTGGTGTTACGCCTGCAAGGATCCCAAAGGCACTGCCGTATCTATTTGCAAAGTCTACTGAACATTTCTGATTATCTCTGCAGGCAAAAATGAGCAAATTCATTCTTTTTTTAACTGTACTTCTTGGCAGATGATATTGGATGATGACATTTCTGCTGCTCTGGAACGATGACATTTCTCATTCAGTTTCACCCTGTTACTTTTTGTTAAAGCTATTTCAGCAGGAAAGTTCTTTTTTTTTTTAAAAGCACAAGACAAGGTTTTGATAAAAAAACTGAAAATGTTGTCTAAAATAATTTAGAAAGACAGTTGACCATTTAATTCAGTTGATACCAATTTTTGAAAAAAAAAACTAATATTATTTATTTAAAGGTAGGCTTTTTATGAAGGTAAATAAAGTTACTATAGTTATGCGGCCAAGAGCTGTGCAATATTCTTTGATTAATAGCAGCAACCTACTAGTCAGCTGCATTTACTGCAATATCTGATTTTTGTCCTGTTTGTATTCACTTGAGATGTAACTGACATAGGTACCTCACCAAATAGTGCTTTGAACGGTTTTGTGCACAGCCGCATTATCACTGAAGTTCAGCCTTTGTTTTTCTAACTGGCTTGTGCATTAACAAAACCTGTCAGTAGTGTTAGTGCATTATCCATCTCCTGGGTTTAGAAGAATGGTTCACATGAGAATGTGAATTCATTTATGCGTTTCTACATTTCCAGTTGGTAATGTATTTTCTTCACCCTGTAGGTCATGTTTGATGGAGAGGGAATCTGTGAGTATGGATGAGGTGGGAAATAACTATTGCCTTCCTTTCACCTGCAGAGTATCAGGTTCAACCCCACCGCCGTCTGTATGCAACACCCCCGAGCAGACCGACTCCACAGGAAATACGTTTCTTACAGGTTTGGCTGCAAACACCTCACCACATCAATTTTTCCTCTCCTCTTGTTATTTATTTATTTCATTTTTTTATGTCTAGCTCTGGAGTCAGCGCAAGGAAGAATTACTTACAGGGGCATTTGGTATTACAGAGGTGGCAGATATTTGTCTTTTTACTTGATAAAATGAGTCCTTGTGTTCTGTATCTGTCTCTGTATCTAAATGTTTCTATTTGTACAAATTGCTGCACATTTATTTAATATGTAATAATGCAAGTTGAAAGGCATTTGGTTGGATAGTAAAACATATCTGCAACATTTATAAAGTGTATGGCTGATTGTACATGCATTTGTTAATTTCATCCCATACTAACCATCTACTACAGTCTTCTAATACTCTAATGAGAGTGAGTTGACAGTTAGTAGAATGTCTAAAGTGGACTAATCGAAATAAAAGTGTAACCTATTAGGATTATTATTACTACTACTACTACTACTACTACTAATAGTAGTAGTAGTTGTAGTAGTGAACATTATTTTTTTATTGTTTTTGTTGTTATTTCCTAGCTAGGTAGAAAGGGAAACATAAAGTATAAAATTAAACAAAAAAACGGGAATCAATGATTGAGAGAAGTACTATCTCATGGCGGTATGGTTTGCTCTTTTTTTTAAATAGTATTGAAACTGGTTGTCAGTGAGTGTACATTAGGCATCTGATCTTTAATATGGTACTATTGTCATCCCTTCCTGATTGTTGGCTTCTAGCAGGTGAAGAAACGTTTTATGACCAGACCATTCATTCTGTATCTGTTGCATACAGATACTGTAGAAAGGAAAGTGAAATGCGGTGAAGTAAAGCACAAAATGCTGCTCCAAGAAAGTTATGCACTAGGACACAATTCATTTTCAGTGAGATGTGCAAGAAGAATGGAGAGCAGCCGCATGTTTCATGAGACTGCCTGAATAAGGACGGAGTGCTAAATGCAGAAAACTGTCTTATGCAGTGATCTGCCGCTGTTTAAAGAACATTGTTTGAAGATTGGTACTTTTTGTAATCAAGTCACATATTGTGGCTGTTAAAGACGGCATGAAACGGAAGTTGCGACAGTCCTTTTCAACAATTAAAAAATGCAGGGCGTGATTTGATTTTAGCCGTGGGGACTTGATTGGATGGTTGAACTGTTGTGGTTTGCTATTGGTGGATCTCATGTACAGTAAGTGACAGGTTGCCCCGCCCCCGCCAGAAAACACAAGATGTTGCTGGAAGTGGGAAGGGAAGTAAATTTAGATTAAAGATAACAAGGGCACATTAATGTTTTTTTGTTTAAAAGAAAAAGATGTGAACATAAAAATAATATAATTAATAATAAATTCTGCAATATTCCACCAGTTTTGATTTCATGGTGACTTTAAACTAAAGAGAACACAAGAACAATATCATAGATTGTACCAATATTACATTCCGCCTCGGAGGCACAATGGTCTGACAACAGGGTGACTCTATGAAGTATATTCAGCATGAGTCAGGATTATACTATGATATATGGCAAACCAAACTTCGGCATTGAGATTCTTGCGATAGCATCAGGAAAATATTGTCCTCAGGTGCCTGTCATCATGCTGCATCTGCTGTCTAACAGATTTGTTATGCAGGATTAATCATGCATTTTGATAAAGAGATTCAATGATATCCTAAATCTCTATCTGCCTCCGACATCCTTGTCCGTCTTATTCTGTCAATCATAGTGTATCAGGCTCTCACCTTAAACCTTTCACCTTTCCCAGACTAAACTAAATGTGTTAACCCATGCTCTTATCAAAACCGACTCTTCCTTTGTTTCCAGGGAAGGCTCTAAAAAACAGTGACCTTCAGCCTCCCTTCATTCTCTGTGCAACTCGCCGGGCCCTCAAGACGCTTGGCTCTGTCATGATGATTTCTTATTCGATTTTGGTAGTTGAAGAGCAATGCTTTATCTCTACCCCGGGTTCATGGTTTATACGAGGCAGCAGTGTTGGAACGGAGGGGGGGCCGAGCCCTAATCCAAACAGTAAGCTGTTTAGTCAAAGTATGGTGATGAAACAACATTCTTCCCAGTCGTTGTAATTTAAAGGGGGGCTTTGGGAACATGGGCAATTTTGTTGTAAATCCGTAGCCGTCTGAGTCTTTGAATGATTCACAGATACGGTTTTAACTTTTCTATCTCTTCAGAGACTCCTTAATACATAAATACTGGTTTGTTTTGTGGACATTGTAAGGAAGAAGGTAGAGTTTGCACCGTCTTGGTCAAGGGCTTGTGGGTATTTGCTCTGGGGTCCTGGAAGGTTAATCTGCATCGGCTCAGATGTGGGTCAGAATTGACGAGGCGTGGACAGCATGTTGGTTTCTTACTGTTACACACATCAATCATGAAGTTGTTACTTCAGGAATAGCATTTGAATTTGTCTGAAGGCTGCTCAAGGGAAATGCTTTTGCTTTTTGGGTTGTCAAAAGTGGCCTGATTGACTGTCATTTAAACCTGTCCCTTTTCTGCACTCAAGAAAACTCAAGGGTCTCTGCGTGTGTGAATAGGTTAATGGTTGCTTATGTTTAATGCTAAGACTAATCGGTGACCATCCTGAGATCAGGCAAATGTCACTTGTATTTACACTGTAAAAAGGAATCATGAGAGTGGCTAGGACCGTGACCCTGCAGGAAGGGAACATGAGAAGGAGAGAAAGCTGGAGGAAGAGAAATCTCTGTGATTGATGAACAAACACTGAGACTGTTTGCTCCTTCCATCCAGCTCAAGGGAAACAGAGAGGCAAGCCAGAATCTGAGCCAAGATCCTCCACTTGAGTGAGGTTTCAGCCACCGCAGCAGCAGCGCACAGACTGCGGTTTTTATTTAATTACGAATCGCAGAATTTGGGCAAAAATAGAATATTGTATCTGTTTGTTTTCCTCCCTGGTGCAAACCCAGCTTGCCATGAATGAGGTTAATAAGGGTAACCTATTGCTATGTAGCATCAATAAAATACTATATCAGTCTTTCTACTTTAAAATTTCAATTTTACTTACCAATTCTTTAAAATGATTTGTGAAATTTACAAGCAATTTTTGAGTGAAAGATGTTTACACCATTTCCCCCCGAGTGTATGTTAGCATTAACTTATTACACTGTTTGGTTTCACTTTATTTTGATGGTCCCTTTAACACACTCTGTTGAATATAAGTACTAACTATCATTTGAGTATTAAAAATAGCTGATAAAATGTTTGTTGTATCTTTGTTGTTGTAAGAAGAAGATAATCCTGTTGTACTGGCTTGTGAAACGAGGTCAAATTGAGTAAGCAAGTATATTTAAATTCTTAAGAATTTCAGCTTTGTCGTAGATCAGACAGATGACACATCACCAGATGACACACTTCAAATGAACAGTTGATTTTCTGATGAAATCCAGCACACAACTGAAATACTTCTTGTGTAAATGTTACATTTATAATATCACATCATATACGTAAGGAAATTCCATTACCTTCTGCAACATGTATTGTATACACATAATATATTTCATTTTTCATTGAAATTCCTGACCCATTGGACTGGGAAATGACTTAATCAAGGGAAATGCTTTTTCCTCTTAATGAAATGAAGATAGGATTTGGCATGCATGGATATAACCTCAAATTTTCTGTGACACTCAGCAGTGGATAAAATATTAATTTCAAAGAGGTAGGAAAGGGCTCTGGTGACAAGCACGATTAGAAAGTTATACTTATTCGTACTGACAACCTGTGTTTAAAATGAGTCAAAGGCTTCACTTAGGCATTAGTCATGTTTAAATAATGTGGTCAGTATTAGTAATATGCCCAATCCAGTGAGATCTCTTTCTGCAAAGTTTAGCTCCAACCCTGATTGAACACAACTGAACCAGCTAATTGAGGAGCATTCACAGTCAGGTTTGTTGGATCAGGGTTTGTTCTGAACTCTGCAGGTAGGTAGATATCCAGGAACAGGATTGGGAATCTCTGATCTAGACCATTGGAGTATGGATATTTTTGATGAGACAGATCTTTTCTCTATCTTCCATTGCCAGATAATTACACGATTTCCATGGATTAATGCAATTCTAAATAGTCTTATGAAGTCAAATCATGGTATTACTGTAATTTCAGCATCTCAAATGCATTCCCAAAATTGTCATGCTTAAAAAATATATATATATATATATATATTTTTTTTTTTCTTCAGCAATCATTCACACTCAAATTTGACAATCCGTCTCATGATATAAGACATAATTTGCAGCTCTGCTAGCTAGAGGGCTCTTTGTGATGGACAAGTGTAAGACAATTTGTGGGGCGGCACTGAGTGCTATCAGTCAAACTATCAGCTGTCTTCCTACTTTCGAATGCAGCTTCAAACAGTCAACTGTCTTCCATGAACATGTAGCTTTGAAAAAGTAGTCTGAAACGCTTAATAGGAAATAGGTGTATGTATTTAAAATTGTTTGTTTTTATTTGATTAGCTTTTAGTTTCCAGAGATCAGGTCGTCGGTGCCCGTGCCTTCGAATGCCGCCAGATCCACTAAGCACCGGCCCCTCACGATCCCTCCTGCAGGTGGTGAGTCCACGGGAGGGCGGCCCCACGTCACTCTTTCTGCCCCATGGGGGGAGGCCCGGCCACCAGGCGCTCGTATGCGAGTCCCAACCACGGACCTGGCTCTAGGGTGGGGCCCCGGCTGCGCCATGCCGGGCGACGTCTCGGCCCTTGATTTCTCTTTCTACATAAGGGGTTTTTGAAACCGCTCTTAGTCTCCACTAAGAGGAGACCCTGAGGAAATCCTAGGACACGCTGGAGGGACACGCCTAGGACACGGCCGGCCTGGGAACGCTGCGGTTCCCCCTGAATAGCTGGAGGTAGTGTCTGGGGAGAGGGAAGTCTGGACGTCTCTGCGTAGACTGCTGCCCTAGCGTCCTGGCCCCGGATAAGCGGAAGAAGATGGATAGATAGCTTTTAGTTTAGTTATGAAAGAAAACGGCATAATGAATCGAGCGCTATAGCCTACAAACGTAACCATGGAGTAAGTTCAAATTTTCTTTTAAATATTTTGTGGTCAGGCATAGACGTAAGCTACTAGATTAATTTCATTTTTGAGTTACTGGATTGAAACATGTTCTTTCAAAATTAAAGTAAATTATGCATAGTTCATTAATGTTACTCATTTCAGTAAGTAAAATGTAACTACGTCACAATAAAATAAAGTGTATGTTTTTGTTCATGTCATATTCATTTATTTTTGTCAAATCAGCACATAAGTTTAGTGATGCAAATTTTATTTGGCAAGAAAGTGTGAAATTAAATGTGACTTAAATGTATTGACTGGCATCTACTGTAACTTCAAGTTCACTTGTACATTGATTTTGTGCAGATGTAAATTGTAATGTTATATTTATGTTGTGTATACTGTGTTTAGATAATCTCATAGATGCATTTGGGTGAGTAAGTTTTCATAAACTGCTGTTCAAAACATGTTTAGTAGTTTTGAAATTTAATAGAACTGTTTTTTATATTTTACTATGTTTTAAAATGAAATTTATGCTCCTGAATTTTCAGCATCATTACTCTAGTCTTGAGTGTCACATCATCCTTCAGAAATCATTCTAATATGCTGATTTGCTGTTCCAGAAAAAAATATGATTAATATTTCAATAATTTTGTGGAAACCATATTTGTTATGATTCTTTTATGAACAACGTTCAAAAGAACAGCATTTATTTCAAATAGATGATTTTTGTAAAAATGTAAAAGGCTTAACTGTCACATTTTATCGATGTAATGTATCCGTACTGAATACAAGGATTAATTTAAAAAAAAAAAAAAAAAAAAAAAAAAAGGAATCTCACTGACCCCAAACTGTTGAATGGTAGTATATATATGATTATTTGAAACAGTTAAACAATGTCTTTTTAATAAAAAAACATTACTTTTTCATATATATATTTTTTTTTTTTAATTCTCACTGTAGAAAATAAAAAAACAAAAACCCTTTGTTACCGACTATTTTTTAATTTTTTTTATTAATACCTGGTCATAAGTTTGTTCCCCATGGAACCCCCACATAATAGCTAATTCATGTAAATATATTCAAATAAATATTTAGTATGAATGCTATTCCAGGGTCCAGAGGGATTGAAGGTAATTGTTTGAGCTCACATATAGGCCAGAGATGAGTTTATGTATCAGTCTTTTCTCTGACAGAAAATCTATTCATAGAAAACCTCTCAGCATGGCTTGACACCATTCAGTTATGGATGAGAGAGAATATGTATTGATGAAATTAATGTGACTCTTTGGGCCCTTTTGTCTGAAAGGAGCATCTCTGATGCTTTGAAGTTGCTTTTCTCCTTGTCACCCCTTCTTTCCTCTTTGCTTCCTCTTATTTTTATTGTTTTCTCACAACAACCACTTCAAGTTTTTGATCATCCAACAGTCAGCCTTTTTAGCTCTTTTTCATGGTAAAAGAGTCCCCAAGAGAGTGGGACACTGTAATATGGCTAGGGGAGAATAGTCAGAGCCCATCTCTGAGGGCCATTAGATTCCCCATTTCCCCCCAGTCCTGCAGTCTCCGTAAACTAATAGTCATTCACCTGGTTGACAGGAAATCTTTCCCCTGCTGCCGATGTGCGATGGCTGGGTTATGTTTAAGGTTACAAAGCCTCGGAGGAGACCATCGGTTCTGTGTGCCTACTCCAGCATTCCCCTGAGCCTCGGGGCTCCACAGGCCACCCTAGACTGATGAATGCAGCCAAAGTGGGAAGAGAGATGTTTTGTACAAATGTCTGTCGGTCTGAAAGGATGTATTGTGGCTGGAAAGGAGAGTTGATGAGAGTTTATCTGGAGAACGATTACTGGTATCGGCCTCACACAGCTCAACCACAGACTGCTTGATGCATATTGCACACAAGAAAAAAAAGTTTGTGAATTCCAGGTAGATTGCTTCAAGTGTCAAAGCATAATGATTTTTATAAATAAGTACAAATAGGTATCTATCTATCTATCTATCTATCTATCTATCTATCTATCTATCTATCTATCTATCTATCTATCTATCTATCTATCGGTCCATCCATCCATGATCCATCTATCTATCTATCTATCTATCTATCTATCTATCTATCTATCTATCTATCTATCTATCTATCTATCTATCTATCTATCTATCTATCTATCTATCTATCGGTCCATCCATCCATGATCCATCTTATAAATAAAGTACTGTTATCTATCTATCTATCTATCTATCTATCTATCTATCTATCTATCTATCTATCTATCTATCTATCTATCTATCTATCTATCTATCTATCTATCTATCTATCTATCTATCTGTCTATCTATCTATCTATCTATCTATCTATCATCTGCATATCTGTCTGTCTGTCTGTCCGTCGATCCGTCCTCCTGTCTATGTAGACTTACACATATACAGTTAGGGGTAGAGTACAACGTATGTTTGGCAATGTCATGCTGAGATTAATACAAATGCAGCATATGTGGCATTACATGCAGACACACAGAAACTTTCTTTCTATTTTACAGACGAGTGCTCACACATTTTCTGTCCCCTGCTGCAGCAGTGGCATTTTCTGCATGGTTCTGGTACTTCAGCCAGTTTGTTTCTGTCTGGATGTTGTTTCACTGTGTGGGTTTCACCTCGTCCCAGGAAAACCCATGAATATATTTAAAACTTCCTCTACAGCCTGAACATATCAGCTATCCAAATGGCACGGTTCTTTGACAGACATTCAAAAAAATAAAAAAATACAAAAAAGGAACTGAAAATAAATACAATACATTGATAATGTAAAATACTGAAAGGGATCAAAGCCATGCAGAGATATTCATTAACAGTATGATGACAGAACAAGTGGATAATGTCACTGCACACACAGCATCCACAGAGAGAAAAGAGGAAGGTTTATACAGGAGACATCATGGCACGGCATGTGACAGCGGCATGATGCAGCACAGAACCGCATGCTGGAGAACAGAAATGAACCGTGGAGAGTGAATAATGCAAACACATCACGTGAAATGGTGATCCCAATTATTTAATATCCATAATGTGACATTTACAACTAAAACAGAATATTTAGTGATAAATACTTTAGGGTGAGACTTTATTTTATCAATCTGGGTTTGAATGAATTGAGAGAATTGGTGAATAACTAACAATAATACTAATTTAGCTGGCAGGCTTGCTTGAAAGGTTTTATGTTTTTTTTATATATTTTTAAATACTTAAAATGTATCTCTTCATGGATAAAGAGAAGAGATAACATTAAAACACTAGAACATTACAAAGATATATTTTGCACTTTTATACAATGATAAGAGATTGCCAAGTAAAACATGTTTTATGCAACTCTATCTCACGACCAATTCGTACGAATTTGTACGAGTGATTAAAAAGTGGCTAATTCGTATGAATTCTTACAACCTCACTCGTACGAATTTGTACGATTTGTCTAAACCCACGTGATGGGTAGGTTTAGGGGCGGGGTCAGCAGTAGGTCATTCGTACAAATTCATACGAATTGGGCAACTCGTAAAATGTGTACGATTTAGCAAAAATCTTACTAATTTGTACGAGTAAGGTCGTATGAATTCGTACGAATTAGCCACCTCGTAAAATTCGTACGAATTGCCGTGAGATCGGGCTGGTTTTATGAAATCATTAACTGATATTATATCACTCTGCGTGCAGCCTTGGTAAGATCAGAAAAGATGTTTCAAAAGCTGAGAATGCACTTTGAAGCTTTTTTAAGAAAACTTGATAAATCGTGCACAAAAGGACCAGGGATGTTTATAAAAAAATGAAATTGGGTCAAATGTGATGTCATGTTGTCTTTTCACATTGCAAGATTCATTTCTTGTGTGTCTTTTTTACTGCCTCGTTGTTTTTTTTAAATATTATAATTTGTTGTTGTCTTTATTCTTCTTCCAAGCCACCTCTGCATTGGCAAAGGATTTCTCTTCTTCCTACTTTCCTTTGCTGTTCTTTCTCTCAATGGAAATGCAATAACATGAGTTCTTCACTGTCTGCAAATCCCTGGGGAAAAAATGCAGGGCGTGAGAACAAGAGAAAGATTTAAAAATAGGTTGGAAATATTATTTTTAATATTTGTGAAACATGTTTGACGCTCAGTTGAAGTGTTTATCTCTAGACTGGTATAACACTAAAGACATCAATAGTCAAATTATAGCTAGTATGCAGATGTGTTGAGACTGCCATGTACTAGTGTGTGTATGAGTAGCTGCTGGAAACGCGCTGGGAGGATGGAGACAAATCAATATAAACGATGGGGAGAAGTGGCTATCATTCAGGGGGGAAACAGGTGCAATATCTCTCTCAGATAGGAGCCCATCCATCACAGCCAGACTTTAATTTGAGATGTTTAGACCCCCTTCTGCTGATTGTCTCACAGCAAGTGTGTGTGTGTGTGTGTGTGTGTGTGTGTGTGTGTGTGTGTGTGTGTGTGTGTGTGTGTGTGTGTGTGTGTGTGTGTGTGTGTGTGTGTGTGTGTGTGTGTGTGTGTGTGTGTGTGGCAGGTGGAGAGTGACAGTGAGGTGTTACATGTTCAAAATAAAACAAAAGAGCTTGAGAACTGTTGGAGTTCTGAAACGGAACGAAAAAAAGACTCACGTGAAAGTGATGGAAATGAGACACAGTGGCTCTGTTCCAATTCCTTGTGTACTGCCTTGGGAGCATACAAACTGTAATGGACTGATTTTAAAAAAGCTGCACATGCACAGCAGTTCTTCTCACAAAGTGCACAGCTGTTGACATGTAGCTAAGTAACTAAGCAATACCCTGATACGATTTACACTATTGTTCTTAAGTCTGTTGTCTCTTGTGCATCTTATGCTCACCAAAACTGCACTTGATCAAAAATACAGTAAAAATAGAAATATTGTGAAATATTATTACAATTTAAAAGCACAAATTTTGTGGAAAAAATATGATACTCTTTTCGAGGATTGGTGAATGAACAAAGAGTTTAAAAGAACAACATTTATTTAAAACATATTTCTTTCCACTATAAATGTAGAGTAAAAGTATTAATTTCTTTAAAAAAAAATTCCTGACCTCAAACTTAACGGTATTGTATGTTTTTAACAGATGAATTCTTCGGAATTGAATCCTTATCTTTCAGATTACTAGCCTCACACACTACCAGATGAGCAAAAAAAAAAATAATGAAATAAAATAAAATAAAAACACAAATATTGGGTAACTGCTATTTGTTTTATTTTTAGGCATTAAGTTTATATCTAACATTTATTTTACTCCATCTGCCATCTATTTTCGTAGCTTGTTGAGATTACTATTCTTTTTGAAGAACATATGCAATGCTGCCTTTGAATTTGGCTAAAAGAAAGCGTTTATAATGTCAGAAGCTCGGTAGCTTTTGAAACGGAGGTGGTGAATGTTTTGTTGTTGTTTTAACATTGAAACGCCTCAAAATTATTTTTATTCCATTTTCTTTATTTATTTATTTCAGGCTGCTATATGTTGAATAGATTGTGCATTGGAGTTGGTGCAATATATGTTTCAAAACTTTCAGAACAGCAGTAGCAATGTCATGGTACAGTTACAGATATATTCGTGGCTGCCAAGGACATCTCAATTGTGCGTGAGTAGACGCACGTACACGAACACACACTCAAGCAGCTCTGTGATAAAACAGTGTAGAAATAAGTCCCTTTATTGAAGCTTTAAACTACATATGGCCCAAGGTGAAGGGAGTCCAAATAATCTCAATTATTGATCGGCGTTGGGCAGAGGGCTCTCTGCAGGAGTGTTTGCGGCAGTGAGTGTTGATGCCAGGCATATCCGGATGAGTGATCTGGTGGGATCTCTCGCTCTGGATGAAAATGATAATGGATACTCAGATGCACACAAGCACACGCACACACCCAAGTTCAATACCAGGAGCTATCATCACTGCAGACATGAAGGAGGGTATGAGCAGCTGATCTGTCTTCCCATTAAAATTACATGGGAGAAAATAAAAGAGCAGCGACAGGAAAGCAAGAAGTAAGATCTTAGAAAGCGAGAAAGAGATTAAAATAACCACTGCAAAGAAAGAAAGAACTAAAAGGCATAGTTCACCTAAAACTGAAAATTCTATCACCTTAATGTTGTTCCCTGTATGGCTTTCTTTTTTTCCGTACAACACTTGTGAAGACATTCCTTTTGCGCTTTTTCCATGCAGCTACAATAAATGGTGACTGGAGCTTTCAAGCATCAAAAAAGCATTATGATATATCATAAAATATATCCATATGTATATTTTAAGTCTTATGTAGTCAAGTAGAATTGAAATATGTCGAATTTTGTGATTAAAAAGACCAAAAGTCATAATTAACTTGACAGTCTTCCTCTCCAGTGACCTTTTATCCATTGCAACAAGAATATTAAGTGACTTAGTGAATCAGTCAGACTGGATTCAGATTCTCATTTTGAACCAAATCTACTGATTATTTGAATCATTAAAATGAATAAAGTGGTGAGATGTCATTTCGAACAAAAATAGGCCAAAACGGAGGTCATTTGGAGTTCGTTTTGGGAGTTCGAAATAGCTTTGCCAAAGCGAAGTTCGCCCAAGCTGGTAAACACCTTTGAACTACCATTGTTCCGTGGCGATTACAAAATATTAATTATGTGTGCTCTGGGACACTGGCTTCTTTGACAGTTCAGTTCTCCTGTTCAGTCCGTGGTCGTCAGATTTCCACGAGTAAAAGCATTAACACACCGAGATGCCGCTTTTAGCAAAAACTGAAGTTGTAATTCTAACTGAATAAGACACTGGCACTGTTTTTATGTGTTTAATAATGTAAAGCTGCTTGCTTTAATGCAGTACATTGTATAAAGTGTGATATAAAAAAAAAAAACTTGTTTGCTTACTTGTGACGTAACTTCAAACTTCTTTTTAACCCTAAATGAAGAATGAAAAATAATTTTGCTGTGAGCTATATTGACCAGCCGTCAAAATTTTCAGTGAATAATGAGTTAAATTTCAGTCTCTTTTCCAGTCACCTATTGTGTGGAATCTGAAAACAGCAACAAGTCATGGAACACTTTTATGATGCATTTTTTTAAGCTTGAAAGCTTCAGTGCACATTTAATGTTTAATGGAAAGAAGCATGGAAACCTTCAAATTTTCTCTTTTGTGTTCTGCAGAAGAAAGTCAAACACGTTTGGAACAATATTAGGCTGAGTAAATGATGACAGAGCTGTAATTTGTGGATGAACTATTCCTTGAACTGTCTAAGGCCTTGTTGACTTTGGCATTAGAAGGGTTCAGCTGGCCTGTCGCATCACCTCTCTGCCACCCATTCAGTCTCCAGGATATCTGAAGGCCCTCGTCAATCACACAATAAGTACACGGGATTACCATGGATCTTTCCTGCAGCCTACGGCTCCGTGCACCACACCAGAGAGGATATCCTCCTCTGTACAGCACAGCCCAGTCATTCACTCCCTCAATGCTCTTTCACTGCATCAGCGATGGCTTTCTTTAAAGAGAGAGCTTATTCAGCTGCATTATGCATTTAGATCACTTTAAGAGAGAACTCGAGATAAGCGGCTCAGGTTTGTGTGAATGAGAAGAGCCATTGGGCTGGTTGAAATGAGGAACTTGATGCTTTGGAGAGTCAAGGGAATGTAAAGTGTGTTAAGGACTTGTTGTGAAGTATATCTCTAGGCCATATCATACACTTTGGCAGTATTTTATTTTTTCTGAAGTCCACTTATAATGTTAAAGGTTTCTTGCTGCAGAAACCGTTGTAATTTAGTTCTTCATGAGCATCTGTCTCCTCCTTTCTTACATTTGGAGTTAACGGCATGCATTTTAGCTATTTTTCCACAGGAAAAGATTTTTAAAATCTCATCAGATTTTCAAAATGTGAGAGACCACAAACATGACAATAAAAAAATCATAGATTTAACAGTTTTGTTTCTATAGTGTGTGTAATGCTGCAATGTGACCAGGACAGCACAGCACACACTAACAGATACCATTCACAAACAACCAGAGTCCCGACTGTGAAGACAGAAAATCTTGCAAAATCTCTTGCGGTCAAACGTGACCAAATTGTTAGAATGAACAAACATGGCGGACGACAGGCACGAAGAAATGACGATAATAGTGTTTGGAATGCTTTTTACGGAACATTTTTGAGGATAAAAGAAAAAGGTTGGATGATGCCGTACTATGCTTCCGTCTTCCATTAGCTTGCTTTCTGATTGGGTATCGTTTCGTTCCACTTGAAAATCTACAGAGTACGTTCGCGTTTGTCCGCAGAGTTCTACATATTTAACATGGTGGATATTTAAGATTTGAGATTGGTGCGGCTCAGACATTCTTCCAAGCAAATTCAATCACGATTAATACACAAGAAAATCTGATAAGATAATCTCTAGAACTATCAAGATAACCGGGACTTTACCTAGGAGTGAATGGGTAGAATTGGGCCCCAAAATCGTCCCGGTTATCTTGTAGTGTGTGTGTGTAATCAAAAGGTGATTAGCTCTATTTTGATTGTTAATGCAGACATTAGTGTTTATATCCAAATAATAAGGTTTTATCTCTGTATTTCTGTGATCATTTGGATACTTGTAACAGAAATAATGAAACTGTCTCTTTGAAAAGATGTTTGTGAAGCTGTTTCATACTTAAACATGGCAACAGCTCTCTCTGGCTCAGTGATAGCGATAACACAGATTTGAATGTTCCTGTATGATTTTGTCAAAAGGTCTAATGGAAACAGGCGAATCGTTGTCATTTAGGAATAAGATCGCATGGGTGTTCAAATCGAGAGAGCAATCTTTTACCAATTAATCGAGCAGCTCTACTCAATGTTTATGTGCTTTTAGAATGACCCCTTTTGCAGTGATTTTTTCATAATAGTCTAGTTAGACTGTGAACAGAGCATGTCTACATAGTGCATTGAATTCATTAATTTAATGTAAAAGAAGAAGTAAAGCCCTTTGGTCCATGATATGTTTAATTTGGTAATTTTATGGAGATGGATAGGCTGGGGGGTTTTGTGGGAATGGTCAGACATGGGCAGTATTTCAATTAAATGTATTTTAAATACGTATTTAATTACTTTAGTGTATTTTGTAATTTGTATTTTGCAGGTGTGGAAAAAATAAAATGTAGTTTGTAACAAAATATTTTGAGGGAGTGTATTTAGAGTATTTCAAATACTTAAATACTTAAGAAATATCACCATAGTAAATGATTTTGCCATATTTTCGGTCTGATGTTGGCAATGGCAATGTCCAGGTTAGATGCACGAAAATCACGTGACACCCTGTAGACCGGGCTCCCTCCAAGAAGTGAATGAGTTTTGAACTCTTAAAAACGGCATTAAGGTAAAATGTTTTGTGAAAAATATACAGTCTACACACACACATATTGTACATTGAACGGCATTATAGAGAAAATAATTGTGCCTTATGAGATCAATGCACTGTGTTGTCATTCATGAGATCAATGCACTGTGTTGTCATTCATAAAATTAAAAGGACATCATAGGCCCTACCTATTATGAAACAGCGCGTCTGTCGTAACTCCACTGAAATCTTCATGCTAAGCAAGCGTTCACAATATAACATCCATCTGCAGTTTTTACACGTTTTTAAACGTATTACATATGAGAAATATTGATATTGATTTTGTATAAAATAATCATCAATCCTATTGTTTTTCAGTAATTACGCACGCATTCTACTATGGAAAAGGCATACGCGGTCAGGACAGTTAGAGTCTCGTGTGTAAAACAAACCCACACATATTATGATTAATATGATTAATCATATATATTATGATTAAAATGGAATTTTGATTTTGTGATGAAAATTCTCGGTCTGTTATTTTCACACAAAAATCGCTGCAAAAGATGCTTTTCAACAGGTTTTATCGAAGTTTTTGTCCAACTCCATTGACTTGTATTGGATGTTCTGTGAGGTACGGTATTACTCCGCCGCCGGAAACGGAAATGGGGTTGTATGTATTCTTTCTGTAGTCTTCCAGTCGCGGTATCGTAGGCTACGCTATCCAAACATTGGCAAAGGTGCATTATCGCCACCAACTGGGCTGGAGTGTCTATTATTCAAGCTCTCAACGGAAGAATGTCCGGTTGTGAGGCGTTTGGAAAAAAAGGTCCACAGTTTTACAACGAATGGTAAAACACCTGTTGGAAAGCATCTTTTGCAGCGATTTTTGTGTGAGCATATCAGTGAACACCCTAGACCACTCGGTGAGTTTCACGTCTTTGTAAACTAAAGTTTAATGCGTTTTATGAATGATTCTTCCAGTGCCCCATGAAACCATTGTGGAGGTGGGGGGCTGCTAATAAAAAACCGAAAATTCTCGGGACAGCAGCATTTGTCCAAATTTCAATCTTAACCGGTCGATTTAATCAGAAACGATCTTAAAACAGGGCTTTAAGTGTAAAATTCCGAACTTGTCCTTTAAGGCACGAGTAGAGTAAAGGTGATAATATGGCTACGTAGCCTACATCAAACACGTTTTGCTATTAAGGGCAGCCTACCACACCATTGATGTGAATTTATCTATACATGCCATTTACGTCAGAGGGAGCTATTTCCGGCCCTGTAGAGATTTAGTGAAATGCCCATACTTTTTTTATTTTGCTACTTCGCCATTTTGAATTTACACATTTCTCATATTTGTGTTATTGCTACTATTTGTGTTATTGACCTTTCAGTAATAAAAAAAAAGACTTAAGATTATTGTGGGAGTATTTTTGTATTTTCAAAATACTAATTACTTGTATTTTATTTAAATACATTTTTCACATCAGTACTTTGTATTTTATTTTGTTAAATTTCATGAGCCAGTATTTGTATTTTGTAACAAAATAGTTTTTTGATGTATTTGTGCCCACCTCTGGGAATGGTATAGGGGCACGTTCAAGGTTAATCTGAATGTTTAGGTCTATAATACGCACACACACACACACACACACTCACATATATCAGTGTTTCCAGCTGTTATTGACCCTTGTGTTCATGTCCCTGGACCAGTGCCAATTTATGTCATCATTTTCTCTCAATTCCAATTGAATTCTGATGAGAGGGACATAGGGACATGTCAAATCTTGCACTCACGATCCCCTCCGTCTCAGGGTTCCCATCTGCTTTGAGCTGATTAGACCTCATTTAGCTCACCATCAAAGCCGTCTCTCACTCGGAGCTGTCTCTCTCTCCATCAGTGCTGATTGTCTCTCTCTCTGTGAGCTGTCTGTCTCTGGTGTTACCAACTGGTCAAAAGAGGATTCCTCATTAAATCCAATGCTAGTGCATCTGCTATATCGCTCTGGAGAATTGGACTCTTGTTGGGACACGGCTTTTTTTTCACCAGAAGCTCAGATCACTAGGAGCTCTGCTTCTTCTACTGTCTGCTCTGATCTCTGTCACAAAAGCAAACCAAAGACCTGCCAGCACTGAGTTTCTAAAGTACGTTCAGGAGGGATCTTTGGATTGTCCCTGCCTACTGATTTCAGACACTGATTGAAGCCTGGTGTTTCCTGTCTTTGTAAAGGCTGGCTTGATCCAGGGAAAAGATAGGATGTGTTTCGGTTTCATCTGTGAGTTAAATTCTGTCCACTGACTGTTGTGCATTCATCTTTTATTCTTTCTTTTTTGTCCTAGAGCGTCCCACAAATCCGTGCAACCTTTAACAGATGGACAGGATCAGCTTTTTTTAACATGGGACTGCAATTGCAATGCCACAACAGATCAAATGAAAATACGTGGATAATACAGTTAGAGATGGGACGATATTGTGTCGTATTCCTGGCACATCATATCCTCTGATTTATGACAGCTGTAGGCAGAGTCTGGATGAATTTAAGTGGATGTCAAAGCTCACCTCCTATTATTTTTAACATCGTTTTCTACTTTGTGGTTTATTCTAGGAATGCTGATTCTGAATTGTACTATCCAGAAGGGATTACGCCACACCTCCCCCAACACACACACACACACACACACACACACACACACACACACACACACACACACACACACACACACACACACACACACAATACGGTTGTTCAAACAACCACTGGAAATTATAGATGTTTTATCTAAGGGAAAACTTACCACCAGAGTATTATTCTACAGTATATTTGGTTACACTCGCCATAATGAGTAATTCTGACAGTCATGAAATGCTTTCAACACTGATTTCTGAGATTAATTGTGGGTTTGATCTTTATATTAAATCTGCAGATGATGTTCTTTTTGCATTTCAATGCAATGTTCAACGCAAGAAATGCTATTTTTTAAGTGTCTGAAGTGTTTCCTACAAGCAAACATGTTAAATAAATGCAACTTCTATAAGGAGTCTGAGACCACTTGTTAAAAGGGCAGTTTTGCACCTTTTTCCTTACTAATTATATTAACAGTATAACAATTTGTTTCGAATTACAACATTGTATAAATATCTGAATAAACTCAACAAGAGAAAACCCTAATGATCATGATCTCCAGGATGATTTGAAATTATCCAAAGACCATTTTTGTGCTTCAGTGGAAGCAAGAACATCTGGGCCCGTATTCATAAAGAATTTTAAGGCTAAAAGTAGCTCCTAACTGGCGAATTTAGGAGCAACTCCTAAAAATAATAAGCGTGTCACTCCTAACTTTAGGACTCCTAATTTCTTTCACTAAGAGTAATTCACGAAGCATTTTAGCCCTAAAAGTAGCCCCTAAGTCTGGGACAGCTTAAAAGAAGTCGAGAGGGCTCCTAACTCACAAAGACCTATTCACAAAGGATTGCAGCGCATACCACCGCCTCTCGCAGTCGTCCGGGGTCCGCGACACAAGCGGGAATGCTGCATTGATCTGCAAACAAATCCTCTCCCATATCTCACGCTTAGTTTTACTTGATATCCCAGTGTCGAATTTCCCTTTTATTTTATTTTTTCATTTTTTTTTCAGCACCAACACCAAGCAGCAGTAACTGATCCTGCGTCCAGTTGGGCTTTCTTTTCCGTTTTGGCGAGTTCAGAATCCACCGTCATTCAACTATTACATTACTTCAATAGGAGCAACATTTCCTTGCTTTAAGTAGTCTATTTAGGCTATGGAAGCTTGTTTCCACCACAGAATGAAAAATAAAAAAAGGTAATTGCGACTTTTTATCTCACAATTGCGACTTTATTTCTCACAATTCTGACTTCATATCTCGCAATTGTGAGATAAAAGTCAAAATTATTATTTTTTTCTTATTCAGTGGCAGAAACAAGCTTCCATACTAATAGGATGTCAATTAACCAAGCAAGTGATAATGCAAGTGTCGTTTTTCATTATTAGGTAAGAAGCGGTTTCATTAGGGTATTAGGCTACCTTAATTTAATTTAATTGAATTCACCACTTTTCTCTCTCTCTCTGCCTTTTTAGAATTACACTTCACTGGGGCCTGCACCAACATGTCATTATATATGCATTTCGATGACATTACTATTATTATTTTGTGTAGGACACAGACATATTTAGATGTCGTAATTCCATGATTTGTTGCGTATGTGTTATGTTCCGCATGATGGCCCTGTCATCTAACAACCAATCACTGTGATCATTGCGAGGAAACTCGTGCATGAGAATTGACGTCATCCATAGCAACGAAGACTCACTCTTATTTTAGTTGTCATTTTTCCTAACTAAGAGTAGGTCTGAAAGGCGTTGTGAATAACTTTTAAGAGAAAACTCAGCTAAAATATGTTTGTGTGATTTAGGAGTACTCCTAGTGGTAAAATAAAATTCTTTGTGAATACGGCCCCTGGTCTTTTGTATTAATGAACTCACTTTGCTAATTTCACAAATTTACATTTTTTTTTCTTTAATAATTATCAAACCCCAAGACTTTACTTATTTCTAGGTTCAAATGGTAAAAATGTATATTGAGATATTTCCAGCCCTAAATCAAATAATAATAATAATTATTATTTATTTATTTATTATTGTAATTAATCTTTTGTTGCCAGGCTGTTATAAAAGTCAAGTCATTTTCTGCTATCACAAGTCTTGCATTTGATTATCCAAATCAGCATGGAACATCAACCTCCTAAAAACAAAGAAATACAGTAGAGTGCATTTTTATTTTGTATTCTTATTTGTTTTGTATGTAATTCATATACCTACAAGCAACAACCGAAACCGCTTGAGGTCTAATCCCTCTCGCATATCACAAAGTCCATAATCTCTGTGAGATTAAATTAATATGTGCATAAACACCAGTGCTTTGTACATTACTATATCTATATTAATAGTATGACAATTATGTGTGAGAAACAAAGATTTAACAAATGCATTATGTGGATTAAGTATCATACTAATAATTCACAACACGCTGAAACTGTTCTTTGCACTGTTGTTTCATTTGGGAACAAACTGTCAGTAGAGCCAGAGATATCCAGCGCTGCAAGTAATTTGTCTGTCTTTTCTAGTCCCTCAAAAGCAAATGAAGCAGGAACTTGATGTTGCTCTTGGCAGAGCTCTTTTTGAGCTAGTGTTTTACTACTTTGTGGCAGTATGAAACGAAGCACGCATCTGCTTTAATATGTAAATGTTGCCTCACACTCATGATTCAAACTCACATACACTCCAGGTACGAGTGTTTGCATTGGTGGGTTGCAATCAGGATTTCCACTCAAATCTCTGCAAGCATCAAGCCAGGTTTCACCTGACTGAAGTCAGCAAAACAACATTCCCTCAGCCTCCACAGTCAAACTCTCATGCCTTTCGAAAACGAGGGCAAAACTGTTCTAAGGGTGCAGGGATTAATCATGAGCATGTTTCCTTCTGGGCTCTTAGCACTGCAAGTATTGCATCTTACATGGCTGTACGATTGAGGATATACGCTCATAATTGAGGATGCTGACAGGTCAGTGATTTAGGAGCGGCTTGAGCGGAACCCAACACTTACACCAAGAGTTATGAGCTCTCCACGCACCCTAACTGTACATTACTGACCTGGTAAGAAAGTCCACATCAGCAAAACACACACACATATTCAGGAGATTTGAGCACAGAAAATGTCCTACCTTAATTGAATCCTTTTCCACCGGCCAAAATGATAGATTGGGTCTGGAAACCAGTAAAATCCAAAACGCTTCACAAACTCTCTTCCTTCATCTGGCCTCAGCCTCTTTTCAATCCTCGTTTCACCTTGCCTTCCTTGTTTTAGTTCCTTGTTTTCTCATTTACTCTCTCTCTCTCTCAGGAGTCTATCGTTCTTTTTCATCATGTAGGCTATAGTACAGAAGCGGAGACAGATGCGCGGCACGCCAGTGAGGAAAGAAATATGGTTGAACGAGCGCACGCGCGAGAGAGTGCTGAAGTGTAAGTCCCTGCGGTTTTAGAATGAACAGAGCGCTCGCGAGTGTGTGTGTGTGAGGGAGAGAGAGAGAGAGAGAGAGAGAGAGAGAGAGAGAGAGAGAGAGAGAGTGACAGTGAGTGAGCTGGTTGGAGAGAAAAAGAGGGAGAGCTTTGCTGACTGCCTTGCTGTCTCGCCGCTCTGTGGTCCGTGGCGCGCGTGATTGGAGAGAGTGCGACCCCTGTCAGGTCTCCGGAGTGAGGGATCTTCATTAACTACATTAGAGAGATGGAGCCTCCCCTCTATTCTTCCCTTCACTCCTCCTCTCTCCCTTCCATCAGTCCCGCAGAGAAGCAACGATCTGTGTGGTCATCGCAGGAACATGCACATCCCGTTCTCGGCGTCTCACAGGAACTGTTTTTTTTTTTTTTTTTTTTTTTTATACCAAACTAATACACTTGCAGATGTCCTGTGTTAGTCTGGTTTCTCTCTCTCTCTCTCTCTCTCTCTCTCTCTCTCTCTCTCTCTCTCTCTCTCTCTCTCTCTCTCTCTCTCTCTCTCTGATTGATTTGAATTACTGTATGGAATGTCTTGTCACTTTTGAAGGTATCTGGTGTTGTAATGAGGCTTTGTGTTCTGTATTTCAAGGACTTCCAAAGATACATAACAGCTACAAGTGTATGAACTATGCAAGCACTATAGGCTACCGTATACAGGATTCACCCTATTATACTTTGTCCACACAAATTGATAAGTCAAACAGCCATCCCCAAATAGTCTATAGCTACAGAAGAATACCATAATTAATCCGTTCAATTAGGCCTAATGGTGTGTTCACACCGGACGCGAATAGAGCGTCAAATACGCGTCTATCGCGTCTAGTTAGACGCTTGAACATTCGCTCGAGTTCCAATTTTTCAACTTGCGCGGAAGACGTTCGCGGCAAACGCGTCGCCCAATTCTATTCGCGTCTTTGCATTGACTTTGTATATAATCTATTCGCGCAAATAATTCAATTCGCGGTCGGTGTGAACACACCGTAAAGCCTGTTTTAGAATTCTGCGTCGAATCGACGGCGTAGGCTACCCCCGCAGACCGTGAAGCCCTCCGCCGTAAGTTCAATTTTTAACTCCTCCAAAAAATTTTAACTACTAGCTCCCCCGTAGTTCGCACCCTGGGTGAAGGGGTAAATCCACTAGGGAAAATTGTTCTGTTTTTTCTAATCTAATCCTTTCTTTCATTACATAATATATTATACGTGCTTGGTGCAATGCTGCTAACCATGAACTTTTTGCATGGGTAGTTGGTATGATGGCTGAATGATTGAATCCAGGCTGGAGTCTTTTACACTCTGCTTCTACTCCTACCCTCATAAAGTGACAGGCAAATATAGATGGTGATATGTAACCTTTAAGGATATGGGGTTTGTCATGAAGAGGAGCTGTGTGCTTTGACGGCCATCACTCATGAGAAAGGTTAACTTTTCCGTTCACATTTCTCCTGTCCTGCATCTCAAATAACTACACCTACACTTCATGAATGCAACATGGAATAATGGTTCTCTTAAAGTATACCTACAAGACTTTTTTTTTTTATGAGCAAAAATAATGCATTAAAAAAAATCTTCATCTTCTCTTTCAATTTAAGATGCATGCTTTTTCAGCAAGTATACTAAGATGTCTTATTCCTCCTCTTGTAACCATGTTCAGTAATTTCAGAAATAAAAGATGACATCATAGACGCCTGAAGTTTTCAACGGAGTGTCCTTCAGGATGGGATAGAGGGAAGATAGGACAAGGTATTTATTGCCCATCACTGTCATCCACCATATCCTACTCTCTTGACCATTATCTATATTTCAGTTTATTTTTGATCTTACAAAACTGATGCAGCCTACAGTATACTTAGCGCACATTATACAGTATCAAACTTGTTTCTGGTTGTTGTTGCCTTGTCAGAGCCATAATGTACCACTCTGCAGTAAAAATAAAACAACATTCTTAATGACTATTTTTGCCTTATTTTCCCTTATAAAAGATTATTACTTGAGAAATTTCTCTGCTCGAGATATTAAGACAATACATCTTCAATAACTGTGTGTTTTCTTATTCTACTGACAGATAAAAAAAAATATATATTTAAAAAGTCCAATATTTTATGCCTTGTTGCTTATACTATATGTGAACATGCATTTCAGAACCTGATTAATTAATCATCAGTCTGATCATTGGGAGTTCCTGCAGAGGCTCAGCTGTCCCAGTGAATCCCTCCAATCAACAGCTTCCTAAATGTTCTTTTTTATCATCAGAGATTTTGTTAGTAAGCTCAGAGATCGCCTAGGGCAAACAAAAACATTCAAATAAGAATTATCAAGAGATGCAAGAGAGCTCGGATTACAAAACCCCCTTTTGGACCTTTCTTGTGATCATGGGAAATATGTTAATATGTTGACTTTCAGAAATCATTATGAATGAGGTCATTTTAATTACCTCATCACAACTTAATGCCTGATTGGAATTTTCTACCGAACTTCCAATGAACTTTCTTGGATCTCTTTCGAGTTTTTTTTTTTTTTTTTGCCTTAAAGGGACAGTTCATCCAAAACCGAAGCGATGCATTAGTGTAAGACAAATATCCATATTTAGAACTTTATCGACTAAAATAACTAGCTTCCGGCAGACGTGACGCATTGACGAATGTGGAAGCGCAGAGGATAGAGCAAAACAAAACACCAGTCACAGTCTAAAATGAGAATTTTTAGAGAGAAATGTCGGAGGAGCTCGAGTTTTTTGCCCAGCGCTGTTTGTTTGAACTGCGAGAGGCGTCAAAGCTTACGGTACTCCTACATAATACGTCATACATCGTCAAGGGTTACTCTTTAGCCGTAAGTCTACTTGCATAGGCCGTCTGCCAGAAGTGGATAAAGTGTTATTTATTTATTTTCTTACACGAACGCATCGCTTTGCTTCAGAAGGCCTTTATTAACTCCCATTAAGCATTCTCTGAGCCAACCGTGCCAGTCTTCGCTGATAATCAGTGTGATAGATAACATTAAGGAAGCAGTTGTTCGTAGTGATTCATTTGGACAGCTCCCCCTCTACTGGAACTGGGAGTGATCAGAGATCATTTAAGCAGGTGTACAGCTGCGACAGATGAGCATCCAAACATATGGACATGAATAGAGCGAGAAGGAGACAGGCACGTGGGGACAGCCAGGCTAAATGATCCTGTAGTGTCTTCCCATCTCCCTGAATGGTTAAATCCATTGACTGCTCAGTTCAGATGCAGGGGGAGCTATATTCGGTATGCTTCCATCGAATTGGGACATTACTGGACAGGAGTATTGGATTAGATATACACACACACACACACCATCAACGTTCTAACGGTTCCAGACGTGGCCCCTCCCCACTCAGGGTCACCTCCCATCCAGATGGTGTGTAACCCTCAGCGGGGCATGAAGATAATCCTCTTAGAAAACACACACACACATACACAAATATAAAGCACATGCTAAGGAAAGGGATAAGATAAAGATGAACGGCCAACCCCTTTGCTTAAGCGTACTTGTGCTTTTGGTTATAGACTCTTCGGTTTGTGTTGCTGGATTAAACTCTTTCATCTTTCGTCTTTTAGCCAGTCCATCTCACTCTGCAGTTTCTGTATTTCTGGACCTGTTGAGTTCAGAGAGTCCTGTGAGTTCTTTTCCCTTAAATATCTGATGCTGTCTGACATAAAATGGCACAAGGGTATCATGCCTGCCACTGAAATCGCTTGGTGCATATGAAATTGTCTGCAAATTGCTGTTTGTAGAGAACAAGCAAATTGAGGCATTGCAATTCTTAGACAATGTGGAGATAAATCAAGTGGTCTAAGGCGAATTGCATAGTAATTAATTAATTAATAATTCACTTATTCACTAATCACCCAAAATCCAGTTTAACTAGACCCTATGTAACAAAGTAAAGCTAGTTAGAGCTGTGAAGGTAAACCTCACTCCCCTGATCTCAAGAGGCGTGCTAGCGGATTATACTAGAGACTGCGGTCTTCAGCGCCCTTGCTAGCGTACCCGCCTCTCATGCAGTAGTTGCCAGTTTGAGTCCCGCTCGCACCTAAATATGCTTAAAAAGCATCATGAAGACATTGGCCCCTATCACACACCCAGCGCAATGTGTCGCCAGGCGCGACAAGTGTTTTTTGCTAGTTTTAGTCTGACGCAGTTATCATTTTCACGTCCTGCGCCACGTTGTTTAAATAGCAAATGCATTTGCGCGCCCATTGGCGTGCTTGTCTGAAAACGAGGTGTGTTCAGGCGCATTGTTAGCGTGTTGCTATTTTGAGGCAACTGAAATAGACTGCCCCATTGACCAACTGAAACCTGGTCTAAAGTCGATTGCGCTATATTTTTTTGTTACTTGAAGGGCGCATTAGTAATATGTGCCTATAGGCGGGTGCACAATGCACGTACACTCGGCTTATAACACACATGGACGCACAGCAGGACAAACATGCCACATAAAAAAATGAAAGGATTACAATGTAAAAAATTATTATTGTGTACATAAAGATATGGTGGAATCCGGCTTGTCCCAAAGATGGCCTGCTTGCGATTTAACCTCGCACACGAGCAGATCCCTTTGCTCTCTGGAGAAGCGTTCAGTCTTTCAGCTTGCAAATTCCGCAATGTAAATAGCAATCTGCCATGGTGCGAGCACAACTGGCTTTTAAAGGGAATGGGAGATTAGACTCTGATTGGTTTATTGAATGTAACGCCCAAAACACACCTATTACTCATTAAGTGAATAGTGACAATCCTTTCAGACCATGCGCCGGTCGCGCTGACCATTTTTCCCGTTGTTAAACTAGCAAAAGTGGATTCAGACACATCCTAAGTGCACTTGCGCCCTGCTCTTAAGACAATGCGCTTAGATCGTTAAAATAGAGCCCATTGTCTTTGTGTATTGCATATGGACTTGTCTGAACTTGTCTTTCAACCAATCTGTCTTTGTGTCTGTCGCACTCAACATTTTCTAGATGTCTTGAGTTCAGAGAGTCCCGTGAGTTCTTTTCCCTTGAATATCTGATGCTGTCTGAAGGAAAACTGCATAAGGGTTATCATGCCCGCCTCTGGAATCACTATGTACATATGAAATTGTCTGTAAAAAATACTGTTCTCATAGAGTGAGTAAAGCAAGACGTTCTGTTTCCTAGTCAGGGTAGAGAATTAAGTGGTCAGAGGATGATTCAATTAGAAATTAACAAAGGTAATTCATTAATCTGTAAAAAACTGAATGTCACTCAGGAATGAATGTAAAAAAAAATAGACTTGACTGATCTCAGAGTCATGGCTGAATTAACACTATGCAAAGTAATTCAGCTCAGTCTTATTTAATCATCACAATCCAGTTTAACCAGGCCCTAAATATTCTTACATTGACTTAATTTGAAATACGTTCTTTGTTTGAGTCTTTTTTTGCATTGCAAAAACATGTCTACTTTCTATGTGTTAAAATATATTGTCTGTGCGCTTTTGTTTTGATCAGTGCAGCAGCAATTTATCAGACATTCGTTATCGAGCATATATGTAGAATCGAGGTGTAATCAAACATACTTTTTTCATTTGAAAGAGTTGACTCAGATGCCTGGATCACAGTGATGTCGTGAAACTGTTAAATACCAGTAAAATATTCCAGAACTAAAACATTGCATGCAAAAATCTGCAATAGAACGTTCACACCAGCTATTATGCAACACAATCTCATTTTCGTGTGAAATTGCGTATCTATACCACAAATGTTATTTATTGTGCCATTTATACACCAAAAATGGTTTTAGCGTTCATATGCTACGCACTGATAACCCCTTGGTTAGGATTGGGGTGGGGAGTGTGTATTACATGCCATAAAGTGCGTATCATATGCATGCGAACACTTCGTATCATATGCATGCCATATGCATGCCGTATCATATGCATGTCATCTTATGCAAAAATATTTTTGACTTCTTTGCATCACAGGGGAAAAAGTACATTTTAAAATCTATTAAATAGAAAACAATTATTTTAAATTGTGATACTATTACAAAATATTACTGTGTCTACAATCTCAAGAAAAAAAGTTACAAAAGCTGTCACTAAAGTACATTGAGACCTAAAGGAACCAAAGTGTACCTTTTGAAAAGGTGCAATCTGAGATTGTACTGTATTTGAATCATATAAATGCAGCCTTAGTGAGCATAAAGATACTTCTTTTTTTAAAAATGTTTAAAACATCTTACCTACACCAAACTACCAAACTTTTGAATAGAGTGTGGTTCAGTCACCCAGAAATGTTCTCATCGTTTACTTACCATTATGTTATAAATCTTTTCTAGATACAAAATGTTGTATTGCCTTGGAGCTACAAGGCTAATATCAGTCCAGAGCAGAGTAAACACCTTAAAAGTAGCATTGCATACTATATTTCAAGCCTTCTGAAGCCATATGATAGCTGTTTGTGGGAAAAGCGTGAGTTGTTGTTATTTGCTGAAACTTTCCTGCCACGTCTCTCAAATCTCATTTAGCTCAGCATGTTGTAATCAGTCACAATACATGCTAGAGCTAATTTAATTTGACAGTTGATGTCAAACCTCATGCACTGTATGTTTTGGCAGCAAGTTTATAATGTTAAGTTAAAAAAATTGTGTGCAGAAGTGGAGGGGGTGATTACATTTCAGTCTCCTCTTCACACAAGTCAAATAGTTTCTGCCTTAAAACATAATGCACAAGCCATGGTAATGGTTTCATGGTACTTATGTTGATCTGTCATTTTTAGCGCTGCAGCTTGAGGGGAAAATACAGAAATACAGGTTTGTAAATGAGAATGAGTAAATGATGATATAATTAAAATTTAACTTTAACTCTAAAGGTTTAGCCTTGGGTAAAGTAAAAGTAAAAAAATCTTTGGAAATGCCTTGAATGCAGCATAAAGTGACATTTTTAGAGATGCACCGATTACAATTTTCTAGGCCGTTTCCGATTTCTCATGAGTTTGGCCTGCCGATACGGATTTTAGCCAATTCCGATTTCATTGTTTCCACCCACTTTACAGCAAACACAAATATTTATGTTCTATCTTTTCTTTAATAGAACATTTTACATAGAACTAGAATTTTTTTTTAACAAATTAAATAAAACAGAACTATATAAATTGTTACCCTCCTGGTGTGGGAAATTCACACATATTTAAGTGCAGTACGTGTTATTGTATGGAATAACCATTTTCAATTCCTATATTCAACTAAAAAAAAAAGTGATATATTTACTTATTTAGGAAACTAAACTTCTGTATGAAAACAGGTAATGGCAATAAAATAATATATAAATAGCAAATAAAATTAAAATAAATATATCTTTGCAGTATAAAGATATTTCTCAAAACACACACAGGCCTATTGCAATCACTGGTACATCAATGGCAAGTTTTATTTCGCAAACAGTTCTTCTCTCATCTGCCACATGTCCAGCCAGGCTAAACAAGCGCTAAGCTCGGGCATAACGATTGGGAGAACGTACAAATAATTTATTTTCTGACATAGCCTACTAGTTGTTAAAACACACCAGACATGCAAATTCTGTGCATTTTGGGTGAAATAATATTTATTTTGTCCAACAAAAGTGGGCTTTAACTTTAATTGAGTGTGAGCAGCGCAGCAAAAATAGACTGCACCGAAACCCCGCTTCACTGCTGCTCACGCGACGCTCCTGCTCGACGCTCACGCGCTGCTCCTGCTCTCGGTGTGAATGCACTCATTGATTAACATGCACGCCGAAAAAAACAAAAAAAACACTACACACTCAAAAAAATGGTTTTGTGGCACTGTTCTTTTTACCCAATCATGTTTTGTTAAAGTAACACACATATATTTATTTTACCAACAAAACACTACTGTATTGCGTTTAATTAACTTAACCTGTATAATTTACCACTTTACTTAATTATCAATCGTTAAACTAATTTAAAGGGTTTAATTTCGCGATAAACAAAAACTTAATTTGATTGTGTTCAATCTGCTAGAATATGTTAAATTAAAGTTTACTTAATCCGTTTGTGTTGGATTACATGAATGATTTGTGTTGCAACAACTGAAACTGGGCGGTGCTTGTTAGTTCCCAGCATGCTTTGCATATAGCTGAATTAAGACAAAATAAATGTTGAAATGAAGTGTTATATTATGTGTTTTTTAGAAAATGAGGAAAGGGGAAGACTTTATAGTGTATAATTGTGTTTAATGTTCAATTGTATTGCAATTATTAGAACCATTTAAATTACAGTGGGTTACCATTGTGGAGAAGAGAAGAGCACTTGCTTAGGATATGGACTGATTCAAATAGATTTGCGATTGTTGCTGAAAGAGCATATAAATCTAAGCATTTAGTATGTTAATAACAGCTAGTTATTAGCTAATAGCTAGCTGTAGTCTAGTAATTCATTTGAGAAATCATGTCAATCCTAAATACATTTATTTTTCAGTGCAGTTTTAAATAAACTAAATCATGTTCACTAAACTTAACTGATTTTAGTTACAGGGAAGCAATTCCATTGATTTGTTTGGACTCAATCCGTTGAGTTGTCACAACAGAAGGAGCTTACATAGATTCAAAAAATGTCATTAACATTACTACAAAATAATTTGCTTGTGTGGAACCACTGTCCATAATTGAATTAAGTTAGTTTAAAGAGTAATTTTTGAGTGCATGTGTGTTCCGTGTGCACGTGTGATGCTGATGTTGCCGATGTTAATCATGCCGCGCCTGAATGCATTAGACCGGCAAAAAAAAACCGGAATATGTCAGACTGACAGGCCGGTCGCTGGTCATGGCCGATCACGTGAAAATCGGCCAATCCCGGTCACCAGCCGATCAATCGGTGCATCTCTAGGTTAGGGTAGTATAAAAGTCTAGAGTTTCTTTTTGAGAGTGTGTTCATCATTTATCACAACTTACCAACACTCACATAACACAGTGCATATGAAGAAGAATAAGTAGTAGTTTGTTTGTAGTTAGTAATCATCTAGCTACCTCTTTTAACAGAATTTAGATGGTAGAACATGGAGGTTTAGTGATCGGTTGCTGTTTTCCCTTTCGGGAAGGGAAAACAAAGTATGAGTCATGCTGAGAGGAGTTGTCCCGACTGTTGTGTCATTGTATGCACAGAAACAATTATTCTGACTGGAGAGCGTTTTAAAAGACTGCTATCAGCAAGCTCGATTCCCTTTCACTCAGATTGACAAATCGACCTTGAGAATGAGTGACCACTAAGTGACTCCATTAGGCACAGATGCTCACTATTGAATAGAGGAAACATACCTCTTTTTTTTTCTTTTTTCGAAAGTCTCAATCTCTCCCTGATTATATTTCTCTCTTTATGCAGAGACAAAATGACAAGCAAAATTGAGCTTCATTTTCACTGAACCAATTAACAACTCTTTATACCCATGCATTATTATGGAGAGGTACACAACAACTCTCCTACAACAAGGAATGCATGCATGTTTGTGAGATACCACTGCAGAGCCACAAGTTAGTAGTTAGTTCTACGTCAGAACGTCGGCTCACTATTGGCCAGCATCACATGCATCACACACATGGCCAGCGTCAGCCAATAGTGAGCCTACATTCTGACGTAGAACCCAGAAGCGCTGCACTGTTTACACTATGTCAACAGCATAGGAGATTGACATGGAAGAGAAGAGATTGTTGAATAAAGTCGTTATTTTAGTTTTTTTTGCGCACAAAAAGTATTCTCATCGCTTCATAAGGTTGAACTACTGTAGTTACATGGACTATTTTAACAATGTTTTTACCACCTTTCTGGGCCTTGGAAGTTGATATTACGTTTCTGTCATGATTCTGCCCTCATGTCCTTGATTTTTTCTAGTCTTGAGGCAGGATCATGACAGACCCATGTTTTGTGTACAAGCACATGGCCTTTTGTTTGGGCCATGTGCTTGTGCTGACTCGTTACCTACCCCGCCCCCTTGTTATCCTCATCTTGTCATTATTGTCTAGTCAGCTTCACCTGTTCTTGTCATTAGTGTCTCCCTATATCATCCCCTTGTGTTTGCTGTCCTTTGTCGGTTCATTGTGATTCTTACCTGTGTCTTACCTTACCTGTATCATTCCTTGTGAGTATCCTGTCGAGTGTATTGTCTAGAGAAAGTTCTACTGTTTGTTTTTCATCAAGTCTTAGTCTAAGTTAGTGTCTCCTAGTCTTGTCTGTTTTGCCCCCCCACGTGGGTTTTGTTTTCCTGCTTTTGTTCCATTAAACCTTGTGTTCATTGTACACTGTCTGCATTTGGGTTCTTCTCCTTGCATCATAACAGTTTCTGTCAATGAAGGGACAGAAAGCTCTCAGAATTCATCAAATTTTTTTTTTTTTTTGGATTTTCTATGTGTATTAAAGCATTCCTCGCATTCCATTAATTCCTAAGGGGTTCAAATTGAACCGAGAGTCAAGTCACCTTATTTATGTAGCACTTTTTACAATACAGATTGTTTCAAAGCAGCTTTACAGAGATAATAGAAAAATAATGTTGTAATAATAAAATGAATATTGTTAAATATAAAATTAAATGTCCCCAAATGCAAGCCAAAAGCCAATGGTGACACAGACGAAGAAAGGTGTAAATGGCGACAGTGGCAAGGAACCAAAACTCAATCAGGTGACAGAATGGAGAAAAAAACCTTGGGAGAAACCAAGCTCAGTCAGGGGGCTAGTTCTCCTCTGGCCAACGAACGAACAGTGTATGGTTATGATTCAGGCAGCATTATAGGTCAGTAGTCAGACTGGATCAGAACTTTGACAATATTTATCTGGTTGGGGGTCGGAGTCATCACGCCGGTATGGAGACGAGTTTGTTGAGGTGTCTATGAGGTCTTCACAGTGTTGATGAGGCTGGCACTTCAGGGATGCGTTGTCGTTGTGTCCATGCACAGGTCCTTCATCAGATCTGGATATGGCCTGGATCCGGCGGATTGTGGTAAACCTCGGGATAAACAGAGAGACTAATATTAGTGTAGACGCCATCCTTCTTTTGATATAGTACATCAGGATTTATGGGAAGTGTTCCCGGTTCCGGCTGATCTAAACTATGCAGCCTAACATTTGTTTGTTTGTTTGTTTGTTTTAACTTTATTGTCTGTTCAGATTTACTGGACAGAAATTTATCTTTGATACTGGCTTCAACAACATTCTACAACCACATTAAACACATAAAACACATAATAATTGATAAATACATGATTCGATAAAATACAGTATACATAATTCACAATAACAACCCTAATTGAGAATTTGGTTTAAACAGTAACTGTCAATGGGACAAATGATCTTTTAAAAATATTCTTTCTAGCATACGGTGTACGTAGCCTGCGACCCGAAGGGAGGACTTCAAAGCAGGTGTGAAGAGGATGAGTCTGATCTGAGAACACAACTAGCGCCTTTTTCTCCATAAAATTTAAGAATAGTTCTTGCAATGTACTCTGTTTATGGCTGATAATCTTGTTTGCTTCGTTAATTACTCGTGTTAATTTATTCTTTAATTTCATTGTTAAATTTCCATACCATGAGACAATATTATAGGTTAAAATGTTTTCAATCATCGATCTATATACGATGGTTAAGATCCTCCTTTCGATGTCAAGGTTTCGCAACTTTCTAAGTAGGCTTAAACGCTGTCTTGATTTCTTATGTACATAGTTCACATTATCCAAAAACAAAAGTTTGTCATCAATGATTGTGCCTAAATATTTAAAATTTTGAACTTGCTCAATCTTTACACCTTTTATAGTTACTTCTTCATATGGAAGCTCAACTGTACATTTCTTATTCTGATTCCCACAGCATAATTCCTTTGTCTTCTCAATGTTCATCATCTCATTTGTCAAAGAATCTGAAAACGGTTTGTTCAGACTCTCTAATCCTCTCCTTTTTTGCGAGCCTCCGCTGCTCTGATTGGTCAGATGGCCCATGTATGGTCTACCGCTTACAGAGTATGTCAAAAAACGAACCGCATATTACCATATCTGAATTTCAGCTCTGGATCTTCCTCAGCGCTTGATACACAGTGCTATGAACAAAAGTCTTCGCTTTACCATATCATTTCCGACATGTCGACAACACAAACCAAGCTCTTCCAGGCCTCAGCCACAACAGTGTTTAAACGGCCTGGTCAGAGTAGACGTTGTTCGAGGGAAACCAATGAAGACAATAGGTTGGCATTATGCAAATGTGTTACATTGGTACATAGGTATGTACCAGGAAGTGAGACTGGAATGGCTGAACGACTCGATTCAGCGGTTCAGAATCGATCCTTTCTTTCAGGAGATGATAACTTTATTTGTGGTCCATTTTGATCTTCAACATTTTTTCAGACCTTTTACATTCACAAACAGCTATTACATCCTGCATGAAAAGTAATATTAAAAGCAAAAATTATATTTAAAAAAAGCATTATATAGGGGCACTTTAAAGAATTGTGCTTGAAACCTTGAGGGTTCAAATCAAATAAGAGGTCTTCAGAATTCCAAGAAAATAGGCTAAGTGGTCAGAATTTCTGTGAAAGATGGTGTGTTCAAGGATAAACTGTCTAATTGCAGTTCCTCAAACAAAGCTCTTTAGACTATTTTTTGCAGAAAACCTTGACACAAGACAGTCTATTTTAGTGTTTAAGAAATGTTTTGTTAAATAACCTTTATTTATTTTATTTTATTTTTAGTAATAACATTTTGTGAATGGAGATATGGAAGGATGGTAAGATACTGTAAAATGTTCAATACAGGAAAAAGGCTTATTCTTGCACAGAGGTTTTGCTTTGCCCTCATGCACATCTTGATGTGCTGCCACTTCTCAGAATTGCTGCACAGATAGCTGGCCTTGTTATCTTGCCACAACACTGTGTTAAAAACCACAGTTATTGGTTTTTCAATGAATTTGTTCAATGTGTTTCCTTCACTGATTTCGAATATTCATTGAATGACATGTGAGACTCATTGGGGGGCACTGACTGCAACTCAGAGGCTGAGTTACAATACATTTGCAATGCAGGGAGTCTGCTTAACAAGCCCTACAAAATATGCTTTCTGAGAGATTATTAGGGCTGGGCGGTATGATGGTATAAATAAATAAACATGTATGTATTTATCGATACTTGACCTCCCTAATTTAAATAGAAAAACAGCGCCAAAATTGAGCATTACCTGATGGGATTTATTTGTCATTGTATAGCATGATACACTTATTTTCAGATAATTACTGTTAATTTGTATTGTGTTTAAATTGATATTTATCCCTGGAATATTAAACAAAAAAATAATAGCTATAATATTGGCTATATTTTTTTATTTTCTTTGTCATTATTTTAGCTTGAAATTACCTAATTAACTGATTGGTGAATAACTCTGATAGAAGCTCCTAACCCTGGTTTTAAAACTAAACTTAACTTGTCCCTCAAATCTGATTGGTTGATTGGAATGTTGGTTATCAACATCTTTGTTGATCCAGGAACATGTTGTACTTGGTGAAATCAGGTGCTGCCTAGTTTTAATCTCTTTTTAAGACCCCTGTTCCTAAATTAACTATTTCTCAGTATCTGCTTCGTCTTTGTATAGCCCTTCTTATTTTCTGTCCCTTCAAGTGTGAGCTGAAATGGGACAGATGATGACTTTCTGTATTGGTTTGACAGTGTCTGTGAGTGTGCCGTGTGTGTGTGTGTGTATGTGTGTGTTTGTCTCTAGGGGAAAAAGAACATTGAGGACTCAGGTGTGTAAGTGTCATTAGTAAGCAAGTTAATCGAAGGGCCCTGCTGTCTGCGGACCACAGCCCTCTTATAACTAGAACGTTTGCTCTCTCTGGACCAGCTGTGTGACTGTCTGTGTCTGTGCGCTCATGAGTCTCAACAGTCTGGGCTTTCTTTGTTCCTGGCTCATTATGTACCACAGTCTGAACCCTTAATTCTCATCCATTCATTTAGGTTATCTCATCCTCACTTTCTTTAAAGATGATAATGTGACATTGTGTTCCCTTTTCAACCTGGATGAAAAGACTTTTCGAATCAGGTGCAAAATACACGTTTCTCACATAAGCGTCTAATCATCTTGATGTATTTATAGCATGCATAATTAAAATGACAAAAGACAAAGGCATGCTTTTGTCTTTATATATGCACTTTACAAGATCGTTCTATTTTGTTCACTGCCTTTATATACATTATGTTTGTGGTAAATCAAGACTATAAGCAACAAAAATATTTTATTATCTTCCAAATGCTTTCCTGCAAGATAAATCATTTTTACATTTTTGTTTGAGATCAACAAGGTTTCCTACAGATTTGTAGTCATTAAAAACCCAAACTGAGAGTTTTAGTGGTATATGCTATTTTGGTTAATGAGACTGTCTGTAAAAATGATCCATGATTTGATACTTGAACATCTGTCACAGACCCAAACATTTTAATTGTAGTAGTTGTTTAAGTTTAAGGGTTACCTTACCTGAATGGTCAAACGGATTTGAAGAAAAAAAATAATAGTAAAATAAAATAAAAAGAGTGAGGAAGAAACAATAAAAATTCGACCAGTGCCACATAGAGAGACTGTTCTGATTCCTGTTAGTCTGACATTTGCACTTCCATATTGACATACTCTGGTAAACAAGGTAAACAAAGATTCCACTCTTCCTGCTCTCTCTCTCACTAGAAAAAAAAACAAAAAAACATATTGGAAACCCAGTCTGCATTTTTGGATTTTCTAAAGATAATGTGCTAAACTCACAGCCCAAGGTGTTGTGGGTGGTTAAGACTGGATTTATGTCGCTAGGGAGTTCTGAATGTTTGCTAGATGGTAACTCAGTCTAAAGAGCCCACCCACAAATACATATGATAATCAAATTTACATTTGCATTTACATTTAATCAAGTAGAATATGCTTTTATTCAAAGTGACTTACAAATGAGGAGAACAATAGAAATAGTTAAACTAACAATAGGACAACAACATTTAAGTGCTGTGACCCTTTCCATTCTATATGTAACACACACACACACACACACACACACACACACACACACACACACACACACACACACACACACACACACACACACACACACACACACACACGCACACACACCAAGTAAGAAGACACAAGACACACACACCAAATAAAAAGAAACAACAATTAAAAAGACAGCTGTACCAGTGTCTCCACAGCTTGGACTGGTAGCGGACTGCACTAAATATAATATTTGTTAGTGACATAATTATTTTATTCTGAGATTTATTTAACCTACAGATACAGCTTTACATTAACTTTCGCAAAGTTACTTGTAGAGTGTTAATTCGAGCTGTGACAAACATTTTTACTCGCACTAGTCCATCTTGGTCACTTCAAAAGCACAAAACAAGCATCATTGTAGGCCACATGCAGCCTTTGCAGACTGACTTTTTTACAGTTAGTCCAAAGATGGGTCGTGTACAGAGATGTACAATATGTCCAAAACAGAGTCATCTTAACATTGTCTGTACAGTGTCCAAACTTCCGTGCGAGATTATTAGCCTGGGCATACAAAGTTCTACATTGTCTAAAAATGTTTTCATCATCAGACATTTTTTCCTCCGTGAAGATATGCCCAAGATACTTGATTTTCCTTGTGACCTCAAGAACAACATTTGACAGAAAGAAGTCTGAAAATTTCATAAACCAGTCTTCCTGGTTCCTACAGGATCATGACCACACTCTTAGTTGCATTATACTGTACAATATGGCATGTTCTATATCATAGACTGGACACATGTTGAGTAACTGCTGTAGCCCAGCAGTGCCCGGACTAAACACTACGAGATCATCTGCATACATCAGGTGATTCAGAACAAAATCCCCAACCACACAACCAGTATTACACTCTCTGAGCCTTGTTGACAGTTCGTTCAAATACACGACAAGTTAAAATGGAGACAAGATTCCCACCCCATTACTAACTTTGAATGGAGCAGACACACTGTTCCCCCATTTGATCTGCATTGTTTGCTGTGCATACCAGTAGGTTAAGATACGTACTACATATTTGGGTACACCTTTTTGGGATTCATTTAATAAATAATTTTCTGTGGTTTACTCTATCGAATGCTTTAGATGCATCTAAGAAACTCATAAAAATGGAAGAGCTCTGGTTTTTATATTTGGCAATTATCTCTTTAAGAGCATGTATGCACATGTCTGTGCCCAGCATAGCCTTAAAACCAAACTGGTTATCTGTAGATTTAAGAAATTCTGAAATCCTGTCCAGCAGGATTGTTTCCATAATTTTTGACACTATGCTGGCCAATGCTATTGGTCTGTAATTGTCAGAACTGCCAATTTTCCCAGTTTTGTCTTTGACCACAGGAACTAACAAGACAGTTAACATTGAGTCAGGTAAAACACCATGTACAAGAGAAGCAGTAAAACAGATAGAAATCAGTGGAGGCAACCTCGCACCTGCAAACTTTAATTGCTGAGCAGCAACACCATCCAACCCACTAGCTTTATTATTAGACAATTTGCAAATTGCTTTAAAAACTTAATGTGACAATTATATCTATGCTTTCAACTTTACCCACAGTATAGGACTCACTCTTAACACAATTAAACAAACTACTGTAGTATTGCCGCCAACGTTCTAAGATAGTATAAGTATCTGACATGCCATCAACCACACATGGTAGTGACATTTTGCTGGCAGTCATGCCTTTTACTTCCTTCCAGAAGTCATGCGTGTTGTTACAAAAAAGTTTCCTGGCCATTGAATCACCCCTAATAGCTCTCTCATTTTTACTAATAAAACGTACAGCGTACTTATATTCGGCATTGGTGACCTTCTTTGCTCCAAAACAGACTCATATCTTGGTCTACCTGCAAGTATCCACTCTTTAGAAGCTTCTCGTTCCTGATTATAAGAGTCAACTACATAAGTATTCCAGCCTGGTTTAACTTTCTTTTTGGTTTTTAATCTTTGTGAGAGATCTCTGATCAAATGTCTGATCTGTGTCTCGAGTTTTTACAGTTATAATCTCTACGCAAGGCAGCCTCCTTTGGCAGGTAGATATATTTTAGCAAGTTATCCGTTTTCATAGAATATGATAATATTTATACTCTCTTGAGTGCTCCAATCCAAGTAAGAAATGCTACTTTAATTTTCGAAACTTTGTGTCAAAGGTAAAAATTCATAGTTGATTTGCATCTCTAATGGAATATGATCAGCAGTTGAAAACTCATATAGAATTTTCATGTCTGTTAATGAGGCGTGTGCATCTGCTGTAGCTATACAATGATCCAGCCATGAGGTTATGTATGCCAGGCCTCGCTTATACGTATATGTGTGGGCAAAAGCGCTTTCGTTGACAGAATTCACCCATTGTCTTCACAAAACTGGTTCAAGTGATTAGCAAAAATGTATTTACTGTCAGTTATATCCGAATTCATATCACCAACAACAAATACATTAGATCATTTATTGTCCTGTATAAACTATTTTATAAAAGAAAGTTTATTAAGATATTCAGTTTCATTAAGTTGACACTCATACAGGGTGTACACATTCAAGATAACATATTCCTTGTCATTTTGTTTTAAGTATAGCTATACACCAGTCCACTTCAAGTCTAATTATGTTAATGCGAGAGTCAAGTCTCTTATCCCAGAGAATTGCCATTCCGCCAGGAATGCGCCCTTCACTTATATCCATCACTAATATCCACACTGGACTCCCCAGCCCCATGGAAGTTATCATTTATTGCGCTTAATCCATTGTGATCCTTTTTTTGTCAGAAATGTCTCTTGTAAACACAGCACATCATACTGATCCAGGATCTGGTCTATAACAACACAGTGTGCTCGGTCTTCTGCACACAAGCCCACGACAGTTGTACGATACTACTTTTATATTCATTCGTTCAGTGTTAAACCTCAGTGGCATTGGCAGACGAGGCCCCAGTCACTTCCAGACCAGTACGGTTTGCTCCAGCAACACCAGATCTGCTGCGTTGCTCATAAAAGTGGCGTACATAAGCGGCCACAGGCCAGATCTCGGGTTTATACATCTCCGCCACATCATTGAATACTGCCGACACTTTAAAGGATGCATATATGTTAAAACAGTGGTTATTGTCTGGCACGTAACCTCGCGGCCCAGCTGATCCCGTAGATAGTCAGTTAATGTCTGCACATCAAGGTCAGGCGAGAATTTAGAGGCAAAAACACTGACCAGTTATGTGGTTGTAACCCACCCAACTAATTGAGGCTGTGTTATATATTTTTCATGTATGAATTTTTTTGTTTGTTTTGTCTTGATTATATATATATATTTTTTTTTCTTCTTTCCTAATGCATGAAATGTTCAGACATGTTATTTTTTTGTTGTAATTATTTTGTATTCGCTGAGCAACAAAATTGTTAAGAGTATTGCGTCGATGAGAGCTGACGTCATATGCGCGCCAGCTCAGTGAAGGAGTATGGGGTCTCTGCGGAACAAAAGGGGGTGTTTCTAAATTTGTGGGCGTTTTCAAACTGGTGGGTGTTTATAAATCATGCAATGAAAATGATGCCTTTCACCTGACCCCGCTCCTAAACCTACCCTCACTGTGACATGGGCAAATCAGGTAACGCGCTTGAAAACGCCCCTCTGTCGCCCACTGATCTGGTATCCTATTACTGTCGTGCAGAGACCTATATTTGCAGTGAAGAGAGAGATCGTGAACCACATGTGTGGCTGTCGATAATCTGAACCATCGTTGTCAATATCTTTCTAAAAAGGTGTTTGAACTGTTTTGTTACATTAGGTAAGTCACAATTGTTTTGTATTTTCATAAATATTGTTTAAGTTTGTGTTTGTTAATATACGAAAATGTGGATGGTTAATGCTGTTCATAATTGAGTATAGAGTGTGCAATATAACACATGTAAAGCATTTATGCTGTGTAAGTATACTTGTTAGAACTTGTTTGCTCATTTATGTAATGAAATAATGTTTAAAGGTTATAAATGTTAAAAGTATTGCGTTGATGAGAGCTGAGGTCATATGCGCGCCAGCTCAGTGAAGAGAGAGATCGTGAACCACATGTGTGGCTGTCGATAATCTGAACCATCGTTGTCAATATCTTTCTAAAAGGGTGTTTGAACTGTTTTGTTACATTAGTTGGGATTGTTTCGACGCTCTGGGATCGTGTTCGAGTCGCACCGTGAGGGAGAACGCGCTGGATTTCCACTGTGGAGGAATTGCGTCATCGGGGACTCTGCCTTCACGTTCAACTTTCATCACTGCAAAGAGTTTAGTAGATATCAACTTTCACGCGAACTGAGTCATCTCCACTTTCACGCGATCTGAGTCATCTCCACTTTCACATGAAATGAGTCACATTCCAAAGAATTGAACTGAGCCACATTCACATCAACTGAATGCTCATTTGCATAGCACTTATACTGCAGTGTGCACAAACTGATTTTTTATTTATTTTTCTTATTATATTTTATTTCCTTTGATTGTCAATGATTTTGTTTATAATCGGTGATTTGTCAAGGGGTATTCTCATGTGATGTGATGTGATGTGTGAAAAGTGATCCGTGCACATTGAAGGGAATGGAATTTCAGTAAACAGTTACTGTTCAGTGATCTGGTTTATCTGTGAATTCATTTCATTATCATTTATTAATTCATTCTATTTCATATTTAATTTTATTAATTGATTTACTTAATATTATTTTCATTTATTTAATTGTCCAGTTAGTACTACAGACATTGGCTTAAACAAGTGCAGACACACATTTAAAATGATTAATCATATGTTCTTTTCTTTTGATTAAAGCAAGGTGTGAGACCCCGAACCCCGGACTCCAGATGAGATTTATATGTATTTGGTGAGCTCAGACCCAGTAGATATTTTTTTCTCCTTTTCTTTAATTTTCTTTTTTTTTAGGGGTGTTAGATCCTACTAATGGGTTACATGGTCACAGTCTTAATGTGGCCTGCTGCTCCTGTTAATGTGCCCTGCTGCTCCTGTGCCCACAATTGCCATGTTTTTACCCTTTTCCCTTATACCAGGTGTAGCAAAGCGTCCTTCCGTGTTGGCAGTTTCTGGCTGTAGCTTTCCTCTTTTGACAACAATACTCCACTTTGGGGAAGCAGGCAAATGTGTAACTTTTCCACCGTTCTTCTCTCCATTGTTGCATAGAGCGAGGAACCTGGCCTCACCACCCGCCTTACACGCAGAGGCTCGAGTGGCAGTTCACATCCATTGCGATCACACGGAGGTCCGCACACACATCCACCTGGAGCGCACTCCTCATGGCACCGATGTCAGCATGCATCTGCACCATTTTCTTCACCAGGCCGCACGCATCCATATTTGAGAAAGTCACTGTGGGTAAATCTTTCAAGTAATGCGATACAAAACGTGGGACGTTTTCCACGCATTCATTGAGGACTTTCAGACAAATCGTTATGTTGTTTGCACTCCTTTGTGTGATATATTGCGCTGCGATGAAGGGCACAGCTCAAACAACACTTTCTTGGAGGCCTCTACATCTTTTCAGAGTCAAACGTGTTAACAGCCAGTAAAACAATTTCATCCTGGCTTAATGTTCTAGATTTCACAGCAAGAAAGTTTAAGAGTTCATCTTCCACAATTACTTTACCATCCACAGTCCTGTAGACTTCAGATTTTAGTGTAGATCGACACAATGCTAGAGCAGCAGGAGCACAGGCTGCCGCACCGTATATATATATATATATATATATATATATATATATATATATTAGTGCTGTGCGTTAAACGCGTTATTAACGGCGTTAACGCAAACACATTTTAACGGCGTCAATTTTTTTATCACGAGATTAACGCTCTTTTTGGCCTAGCAAACTTTGTATTTTTTTCACATGCTGTTGCAACAACTAGTAACGTTAGAAAAACTACAACATCACACCGGATAGCTAGACCGGAAACAAAACAACAGGCACGCCGCACGTACTTGTTTGGGCTTGCGCGCCGGCCAAAGAGTAGTAGGCTAACGGTACGTTTTGAGTGGATGGCGCGAGCGCGAGACGCCGATCTAGAGACGTGCACTCTCAACGCAATAGAGTGCGGCGCGGGACTAGATTTGATGGCCGAGAGCGAGGGCGGGCTCGAGCGGTAATGCACTCACGGTGTGCGGATACGGGAGAATAAAACGATTCGCGGGACTCCCGCAAACTAGAAATATCTATGAATAAAACATAAAAACTAATACATTTTTATTCATATGTTGCAGAAAAGCAACAAGAACAACTAAAACAAAATAGAAACGATTTACAGGCCAGAGTTTCTTTTTATAACATGTTTGCAGCGTTGAGGGATGTAGCCAATCACAGACATATGTGTTGATTTCTTGAACGCAATGGCGAATCAGAAGCATTTAAAATAGACTCCCCTCACCACTCAAAACAGACTTTTTATTCAGTGCTGAATTCTGTAAGCTGGCAAATCCTCAAATTATAACAAACAAAGTGTATATATTATGAAAGATGCATTGTGCAGTCAGCTTCACTGATAATAACAGATGTGTGAGATTGCGATGAACTGATGTCAGCTTTTTAGGAATTATTAAGGGAGCGCACTTTGCGCGCATTCAGTCATGCCAAACCATGCACTCAGTAGCCTGCTTGCTTTTATTTTATAACAGTGGTTTGTGTGTTAATGCTTTAATAACAAATAATTTATCAGGAGCATTTATGCTGATGTGTATGGTGGCGACACGTAGGCGAAAGTATTTGGAGGTAGCCTACAAAAAAAAGAGTGTATTTGCGGGCGGGAGCGGGACAAAAATGTTGCGGGCGGGAGAAAGTAACATAGAAAATAGTTGAGAACGTCAGTTATAACGACCCACGTATGAAAAAAATGGACGGGTTTAAATCGGGCTCGGGCTCATAATTACAGTTTATGTGTCGGGCCGGGCTCGGACACAATGCGCACGGGCTCGGGTCGGGCTTGATTTTTTGGGCCCGAACTAAGCTCTACAATGGATGACTTCAGACAGAAGCACATGGATACCACAGCTAAGAACAAACTTACTGCTGATCCACTTTTCCATGTTGATAAGAGCATTAAAATTAGAAAAAATAATGAGACAAATAGAAATCAAGGGACATTTAGAATAGATAAAAATGTGCGATTAATCGCGAGTTAACTATGGCATTAATGCGATTAATCGCGATTAAATATTTTAATCGTTTGACAGCACTAATATATATATATATATTGTTTTTTAGATATAGAGTAGAAAAGAAGAGAAAGGAAAGTGTTAGTGTTAATGGATCAAGTGTTGCCGAATAAGATGCATTTCTCATCTGTTTTTGCTAATGTGTCCTAGATGGTTTTTGGCATGTTGACATGTTCCTGTATTTTGAATGGTTGTTGGCACTATAAATAGTTGCTATATGCTTACTTATTGGATACTACAGTATGTTCAATGCAAGTGAGTGATTTTTTATCATTCAATCATTTGTTTGTTTATTCTTTTTTTTTTTTGCCTTTTTTTTTCACCCATCAGGCAAAATTTTAAATCTGATGATCTGAAATTCAGTTTGAAGTGTCATTCATATCTGTAACATAAAAAAATAAAATAAAAATACTGGATAGGTTTCATTCATTTTCTTTTCATTCAAAAAAATGTAATACTGGATAGGTTACACACATTTTGTTTAGAATTTAATCTTTCTTGTTTACTGGTTTACTTGTTTTTATTGACATACTCTGGTAAACATGGTAAAACAAGCTGTAAATTCTCTCTCTCTATTTCTCTCGAAGCAGACCTTCTAAATGGAAGTGAAAGGAGATCAGAAGAAAAATACATAAATCGAGATAGAAACGGAAAACAGTGCGCCCTCAGACACACATCAGTAAAGCCATTGACTGTAATCATCTTCACAGACAGGCTGCATTGCACTGCTAATCAGACCTGAATAAACCCTAATTCTGAACTAATACAAGGCAGAATTGGCTTATTTAGACATGATTCTTATGAACAATGAGGAGAGATTCAGTTTCTAAATAACACAGACACATGTGTAATGACTGCTCATACAAGAAAATGTCCATTGTCAGTATTTTCAAACCTTGCGAATTTCCACTGCAGTGTTGGAAAGAAAATGGCCTCAGGGACACAGATGTAGATTTTTGTGTGTGAGCAGAAGATAGAGAGGAACCACAATGCAGTGATAGTCTGGCCTGTGAGAGAGTGAGAGAGTGAGAGTGAGGGGAAGATTGAGTGATGATTGTGTTGAGTGACAGTAGTACACACAATAGCTGACAATGGAAAACACACAGACTTCCTGAGTCTAATGCTGCCACCACAACGAGAACTGTCCTTTACTTCACCGGAGCATTAGTGCATGGCTTATTATGGTGATGTGTGTATTTGTGTATTAACCGTCATGGTCAATGTTCCCTCATAGCTAATGTTAGTCCAGCACAGACAATTAAAAAAGTCTGCACAGAAGGCAGGCTCAAATGTGTGAAAAAGCTAGTGAGTCAGAGCTAAATGAATGGGCATCATTTCAACTGGAGTCCATCCACGTGTCCATTGATTTTCAGGATGGAACAGAAACTGGGAAATCTTGTGCGTGCAAGTGTGCAGCGATGATTAATTCACAAAATAAGCTCTGCATCCTAAAATAGTACTGGGATTTCAAGTTCATAACATCACTGTTTTGCAAAAGATACAGTGCTGTTGTGAACATGACATTATATGCACGCGCACACACACAAACACACACACACACACACACACACACAATGTATGGGTACTTTTTGACAAAGGCCAAAATTTTTTAGTTAATTTTATTTGATAAAGCCAATTACAAAAGTAACAATAGATACTGTATTGCAAGTGTATATTTATATATTATAAAACGATACTCGGTTACTAACGTAACCTCGGTTCTCTCTAGAGAGGGAACGAGTATTGCATAAGTTTAGCTTACGCTACGGGAAAGATTCATCTTCTCGAGATATTGAAGCCAAAAAATTATCCTTAATTTTGTATTCCTTGTCAACGCAGTGCAGCAGCTAGCAGACCTAGAGCAGGCCATCTCGCGTGCTCATTGGCTGCCCTGCAGGCAACTGCTGCAGCCTACCAGTGAGCCCGGCGTGACGTCACGCCCAATGAAGGGGCGCCCGCGCCTTCATAGCGTCACAGCCCGCCGGAATGGGCGTGGCTTAGCGTATAAAAGTAGGGGCTGTAGGATGACTTCTCTGGTTTTTCGTCGACTAAAGCGCAGTCGCTCGCGAGCACGGCCGGTTACGCAATACTCGTTTCCTCTCTAGAGAGAAACGAGGTTACGTTAGCAACCGAGTATCGTTCTCTTATGATAGGTTCTCTCGTATTGCGTAAGTTTAACTTACGCTACGGGAACACTTTGTCAGCGCCGTGCGCGCCAAGCATCCACCATGAGACCCCGAACTTTCAGGGGAACCCCATAAGTGGAAAAAATAAGGTGGCCAGCCACGCAGGCCATTACTTGTACATAAGCACACATAGGGAATACAGAGCAGCGCGCTGGTCTGTATAGGCACATGGCACATACCCTACTAGTGCAGCTCAACCAGGAGAGCTGAGTCACGTGAGAGTGATCTGAGCAGGAAGATCTGGGCAGAATACACCTCTCCTTCAAACTGACAAAAGTTTAGCCTGCAAGGCAGGAACTTCTAGGTTATAAAACCTGACAAAGGTAGACGGAGAGCTCCAGCCCGCCGCTACACATATGTCATGGATAGAAATCCCACTGGACCACGTCCACGACGAGGCCACGCCTCTCGTGGAATGAGCCCTGATGCCCAGAGGGCATTGCAGACCTTTTGACGCGTAAGCAGCTGCTATAGCGTCCACTATCCATCTGGACAGGCTCTGTTTCGAGGAGGCGAGACCCTTGGTGCGCCCACCATACGAAACAAAAAGCTGTTCTGAACGCCTGAAGGAGGCGGAGCGCGTAATGTAAAATCTCAGCGCCCTGACAGGGCAGAGGAGATTCACCTCACCTTCGCTGTCAGATGCAGGCAGAGCTGACAGCGAAATAACTTGCGCTCTGAATGGAGTGCCCATCACTTTAGGAACATAGCCATGTCTAGGTCTGAGGATGACTTTAGAGTCATTCGGCCCGAACTCAAGACACGACGCGCTGACAGACAGCGCATGCTGGTCCCCCACACCTTTTACTGACGGCAGTGCAGGAACAGTGCAGGCGTATGACCAACTCATGTCTTCCCAGTGACTGGCCGTGCGTCGATTCTGCGAACGTTGCCACGCCGCCACGTATACTTTGAGCGTGGATGGGGACCTCCCCTTATCCAACAGCTCTTGGTGAGCAGATGCGCCACCCGCATGTCCGTGGGTCCAGACCTCTGTCGGTGCACCATCCGGAGAACACCGACCATTTAGACGCGTAGAGCCTTCTCGTGGAAGGAGCTCTAGACTGCGTGATCGTGTTCATCACTCCTTCTGGCAGGGCAACGAGTACACGTTGATCAACCATGCGTGCAGAGACCAGCGCTCTGGATGGGGATGCCAGATCGTGCCGCGAGCCTGAGAGAGGAGATCTGCCCTCACCGGAATCGGCCACGGAGCTGTAAGTGACAGCCGTGCTACTTCCGGGAACCAAATCTGATGCTCCCAACGCGGGGCTATTAGGAGCACCGAGTGGCGCGTTTCCCTGATTCTCTTGATCACCTGTGGTAACAGAGAGACCGGAGGGACCGATATATATTGACCGTGAGACCCAAGCTTTCCAGGCGACTGAGAAGCACTGTTCTGTGAGATAGCTGTTCTGTCTCTGACTGTGCCAATATCAGCCAATCGTCCAGATAGTTCATTATTCACAGCCCTTGACTTCTCAGGGGGACGAGCGCCGCGTCCATGCACTTCGTAAATGTACGGGGTGCTAGGGACAGGCCGAACTGCAGGACGGTGTATTGATATACCTGACCGTCGAAGGCGAATCTCAAAAAATGCCTGTGACGGGGTATTATCTGAATCTGAAAATAGGCATCCTTCAGATCTAGAGAAATAAACCAGTCCCTCGGGCGAACGTGCGCGAGGATCTTCCTGGTCGTAAGCATTTTGAACGGTCTTTTCGCAAGCACTTGTGCAAGCACAAATGTCTCAGATCTAGGATAGGTCTGAAGGCTCCGTCCTTCTTGGGTACGAGAAAATATCGGCTGTAAAAACCTGACTCGCTCAGAAAAGGCGGTACCTTTTCTATAGCCCCTTTGCACAGCAGCTTTGCTATTTCTGCGTGAAGTAGGTGTGCTACTTCCGCATTAACTATCGTCACGGTCCGGGCTTGAAAGCGCGGGGGACGGCAAATTAATTCAAGTGTATAGCCCTGCTTTATTGTGCTCAGCACCCATTCTGAAATCCCTGGGATAGTTTCCCACGCAGCTATGTGAGCCGCTAGGGGGCGAATGGCGGGCGAATTCAGATCGCCGCCATTTGCGGGGTTGTGAAACTGAACCGGAGCCGAAAGCGCGGCGCGCGCGCTCTCGGTTCTAGGCAATGGCTGCTCGCTGAAAGCCGAAACCGGCTGATTTATGTGAGATGTCCCAATCATAAGGGATGGGGAACATCCTTTATTCACTTTTTGACGCGCGAGCAGCGCTCCGGGTGGAAAAGCTTCCTGTAAGCGTGTGCGTGTGTGCGCGGGCACGAGACTTACAAGTGTATTTGACGCCCCGATCATAATGGATGGGGAGCGTCTTATTAATGCCCTGCGTTTTGTGATAACACTTAAACGCACGGGCGGAGCCCGGGGGGAGGTTTGTGTTAGCAAGCGTGAACGCTCTCTGGCGGGCACGAGACTTACATTCATAACCTGCTTTTTTGATCGTGTAACAGAGCGGGCAGATAGTGGGCCCAGACCTGTGGACACATTTCTAACATTCTACACTCGAGCGGCTTTTCTGTGCTTTATGAGAGTGTGCTCTGTGAGTGACACGAGATTCTAAGTGCTTGTGTGTAGGGGTGAACACTGGGGCGTGGGCACTTTCACTACACTTAAAACACAGACGACGTGAGCCGGACCAGACATTATACTCTTTTTGAGATTTCTCTGGGTCGCCGTTAAAACGGCGTTTATGTGCAGGCGAGAGGGTGAACAAACCGGCTCGTCGGCTGATAAATGAACCACTGCAGTAGCCTGTTTGAAGGGGACTGACAGGGAAATAAACTTTGACGGCGGTCCGGCCATAGCGGGACACGCGCGTCTTTTCTCTCTCTTTGTTAGGAGGGCTTCGCGTGCTCAGACTTCAGCGTGATCTTCTGCCGAGGCCCTCTGGGGGGTGGCGTTCTGTGACGGCTGTCTGAGCGCGTCCTAGGGCGGCCGCCCTGACATAGCTGCGAAGGCTGAGGCTGTGCTGGACGCTGGGCGCTGGCTCGCACAGGAGGCTGTACTTTTCTTTGTCTCTCGCGATAGCAGCCTGTAGCAGAGCTCGAGCGTCGCGGCACGAAGAGGTTCATGGCCTACGTGGTCTTCTGTACCTCAGAAAAACTATGACGCTATGAAGGCGCAGGCGTTTATGCACATACACATACAAAAAAAAGAACAAATGCTAAAATGTATACAACCTACTTAATATAAAAAATAAAAGAAAAACAAATTTCCCCTTTCTCTTTGTTTCTCCACCCACTATCTTACTCAGATGTGGCGCATTCATTGTTGTATTGGCACACGTTGATTGATGCCTGATTGATGTTTCTGTTTATTTTTAAAAAAAATAGAACCTCTGTCATGTTCTTCCTGCCTGTTCTGTATTTTCCCATGCCTATACGGTGAAGCATATTTGACTGAAGATAATCAGATTATCATTGCTGTAATTATTTATTATTCTTCAGTTATAAAAATAATTGATTGACCAATATTTTATGATTCTGGATTTTTGATTGGTTGTAATGCATTTCATGATTTGCATGTCACTGAAAAGATTCACAGAGCTGTTTTATCGATGATGTGAAGGTTTGTGTGAGACGTGTTGGGGATGCATACAGAAACACAGGCGGTTCTCTGACAGCTAATGATATAAAATGCTGATTTAATTATCATTGATTATCCTTTATAATGAAGTGTGTGTGTACTGTTTGAAAAGTGCATTTGTACTGGAGGAAATTATTAGCATTAGTTTAAAAGTCAACATGAAATGGGATTCGCAGCTCATTTTATTTCCATTATCAGACGTATTTCCAAGTGAATATATAGGACAGATTGGATTGTAAAAAAAAAATAAAAAAAGCTGTGTACCTGATTGGAAGGAAGAGGTTGAAAAGTAAGAGGGATACAAGTTCTAGTTGCCGATAATGTGCATTAAAAGGGTAAATAGAGTGAAGTTCGATTGAATATAAACTCCAATAGAGTCCATTGTCCTCATCTATCTCATCTAATTCAAACTTTCAGGGAAAATTATTTTTTAAATAAAACTGAAAGAGTCCGATTTACATTAAAATGCTCAAGTGACCCAATTCCAATTTTTCTTTCCTCCCATGTGGCGCAGATCGCATATGACCCATGAACGTGTAAGCAGGAAAAAAATCACATTGATTACGATATTCTCAGATCGGATTCAGGCCTTATTCATATGTGGAAATGAATCTTATATATGAGTCGGATACATGCAGTTGAGTCTGCCATATATGGATCAACCTGATCTCACTGCAATCCATACGTATTTTATGAGGTGGCAAATTTGTACGAATTAATACGATTTGTTCTCAATCTAACGTATTTTACAAGTTGCCCAATTCGTATGAGTTTGTACAATGACCTATCGCTGACCCCGCCCCTAAACCTACCCATCACTGGGGTTTAGACAAATCATACAAATTCGTTCGAGGGAGGTAGTACGAATTCGTACGAATTAGCCATCTCGTAAAATATGTACGAATTGGTCGTGAGATAGCATTGGACAAATCAAATATTCGCTTGTCAATGCGAGTCGTACATCATTGAAAAAGTGATGGTGGCGAATGTCAACTCAGAAAAAAGCAAAAGAAAGCAAAAGCTTGTGTTATCATTTGATCTGCATCCATTGCAAATCACGTTTTTACTTTTCCGGGTCAGTACGTCTGACTTGGGTTATTTCACCTAGTGTAACTGCAGATATTGGAAATGGGTCACTTTTAAAAATATGTAAGCTGGTCTTCAAAATATTATATATAGTCAACAAATCAAAATTGGGCATCAAGGCTTGCAGTGTAAATGCAGCCTTGAAGTGTAGTTTGTTTATAGCATACATTTAGCTTTTTATTTCTGGCGATTAAATTTAGGCTTCAAAATTCATAAAAGCTGTGTTCATTTGTGAAGGTTATCATGATGCACAAAACATGAAAGAATCATAATCACTTTTGTTAGACACAAAGCTATAGGCTTATCCAAAAGCCAATGGAAAAATCCCATTTGCTTTTTTGGGGTTTTTTTGTCAAGGGAACCAGGGTGATCCTAACTTCTGGGTTGGCCTACAAAAATGCATTAGCCCTCCATCACTCTATTTGTGTATCATTGTTGTATTCTCTTGAATTCTCAGGGGCCAGAGCTGGAGGTTTGTGCAGAGAAAGGGATTCTGGGTGATCATACAGCGCAGCTCTGTGTCCAACATGAGTCTTTCTCGTTTGCCTGAGCTTTCATTCACAGGCTGGACACTTGTGGGATATTATCACGTGGCGAGCTCAACAGAAAACCCTCTATCCTCTCTCTCTCTGCTCAACTCTCTTCTCACTGGTGGTATTCATACAGAGGTCACATTGATTCGAACTGTCTGGATACTGTAATCCTGTTTTATATGCTCTGGGAAAGCCGGGCCAGGGAACTGTTCTTGCAGAGACATTTGTCATTGTTAATACGTTTACTTATGTGATTCATTTGTGTTTAATGGCGTTGCATGTTTATTATTTTTAGTGGGATTTCTGGTCCAAGTTAAGTGTAATTTGTTTTATAAATTTAATATAGATTGGATATAAAATAATTTGCATTCTTTTTAAGGGTACAGTACAATTGTACATCAAATCAGTACATCAATTGTTTCTAAATATTGTGAATATGATATATATATATATATATATATATATATATATATTATTTATAAATGATTAAAATGATAATGATGAATGGATAAATAGTTAGATGCATAGACACGTTTTTTAATAAACGTGATCATTTGCTATTTTAGCATTTTAATGATGACATCTCATCTTTCATGGACTGAATATTCAGGCTCAGGCGTGTTGTGATCCTTTTCGGTCAGTTATATTATGAATCGCATGACTTATGCCGGACTTTTAATCTCTCTAGAACATGATGTAGCTTATTTTGAACAGTTATGATCACGAAAGTCATTTAGGCGACGGAATAAGCAGATTTCGGCCTTCATGTCCCCTGAAAATTGGGTCAGTAAATTGATGTGGCCTTTGCCAAGCAATTCATTTTTATAGTGCTTCGCTGTCAATACAGCTGGAAGCATCATCATGTCATAGTGCAGATGAATGCTTGTTTTGGCAGATGTGCCCAGAATGAATATTAATTTTGTTTTTGTAAAGTATACTGTCGACCAAACATGCATTTAAAAGAAAAGTAAACTTTTAAAAGAAGTGTATGATGATTTATGTGTGAGGGAGCTGTAACGCCATGTATATTTATATTTTTTTCCCCCTTATTGGCAGGTTTATGACACAGATTTGTTTTGGTTATGCTTATTATGGTCCAGGTATACTTAATTTTCCGCTTCCTGCTCCGTCTCGTGCACAGTAGGGACCGCACAGCTTTCAAAGTATCGATTAATGCAAATTGACACTTTCGACACATGCGCAGTACAATTGCTTTTTTACACTCTACCAGATGTCAGAGGGCAGCAATGAGTCTTTTCATTTACATGATATTCGCTCAGAATGATAGAAGATTGATAGACCTCCATTGCTTGCAAAATTTAGAACAAGAACCAAAATGAAAGAGAAGCATATGCTGCTTTGTTTACAGTTTTGTTTCACTCTTGACGCACTCTTCTTCGACTACTGCACAGTGCACAGTACATCGCAACTGTGCATATTGCCACCTAGTCGACTCTGCTGTCTCAACATTCACCTTGCGCATGCGCTGTTGTACGTGCACCAACCATATGCAACCCAATTTTTTTTTACCACGAATTCCTGCTGACACCCATTGACGAAAGTTACGGCTAATATACTTTACGGCTTTACTCTGTGTTCACACCAGACGCGAATAGAGCATCAAATTCGCGTCTGCCGCGTCTAGTTATACGCTTGAACACTTTGAATCCATTCATCCACTGTAAAAAACAAAAGTTTGAAGCGACATTTACGCGCGACACGCGCATTGGAGGCGAAATCCGTTGGCGGCCATCTTTTTACAAGATGGCTGATGTTGGTCAAGCATTCATTGAGAGAGTCACTGCTCTGTATTTGCTCTGGAGAGCAGAACATCGGCATAGGGATAATTGACCCTTCGCTAAGCCACGCCCGAAAATCCCCACTGGCCAATCGTTTCTTAGCAACCGTAACTAGGCGCGGGAAGTCTGGCATGCTTTCGAGCGAGGGAAACATGCCGAAGCGTTGTGCGTATGAATTGTGCAAATCTGATACCCGGTATTCTAAAAGTTTGGACGGGGGAGTGGAATTTTTTTTCTTCCTGAAAATCTAAAATACAAGGGGAGAAATGATGTGCGTGGATCAAGCAGTGTGGGAGACCCCATTCACAACTTAGTGTCGACAGGATTAACCAAAACACATATTACGGTTCTTTGTTCATAATGCATATATTTTAACGTACAATAAGACGTTTAAAGACAAGACAGAGGCTCACTGACATACTTTAAAATATATTTCAGCATTTTGTTAATCGACGGCCTAACGTTACTGTTACCCCTGACTGAGGCCACGTCCACACGAAGCCAGAGCTGTCCCTATCCGATCTTTTTTTTCCTCGTTCTAAAAAAAATTCCGCAAACTCGGCGCCGTCTCAAGAAATATCTGCGTACACACGAAACCACTGAAACCGACTCAAACCGATGTAGTATACATGCCAGACCAGTATGAGGTGCTGTATTTCTGACACAGATACACTAAACACAGAGAAGAAGACTTGCGCATAAACCTTTCGCGCTGTATACAATAACATAAAGTATGTAATATTAGGCACGGTAGCTACTTTTCTTTTTTTACCAAGAACTTTATTGAACAATATGAAAAACCATAAATGGCCTGGTACAAAATAGGGATGAGGCACGATATTCGATTAGTTAGCTAAAGCATAAAGCTTGCCACAAAGAACCGGCAAATAGCCTAATCACAAGGAGACATTTGAATTGTTTATTAATAAACTAGTGTTTTCTGTGACGATGCTGACTCGCCACCTTCGCAGTGTTGTGAAGTTGCCTATAAAGAGAAAAGCGCACTTCATACGGATTATTAGAGTTGTCTGTTTCTTTTCTTTTCGAATTGTTTTGTTTAAAAGTAGACATTTCAAGCTTAGATATATTTCTGAGTTTCTGTTCATTTATGAGACAAGCTCCAGTTCACGTGCGATGCACGTTATATCGCGTCGGCGCCTCCATGTCCTGATTATAGGCTATTGTCTGCTATATTTGCTTCTTATTTATTAAATCCAGGAACTTGGTTGATGAAACATTGATTAAAATTAAGATACAAGTTATACAAAACGAAATTCACTTTAAAGAAAGGCTTTATACAAAACAAAAATTAATGAAGTGATCAAAATGATGCGTCTCGATATTGCACATCTTAAACAGTAACTAAGGAGGGCGGGGCTTAGCGAAGGGTCAATTGTCTGCGTATTTGGGTCCACCAGACCCTTCTGAGGCGAACCCAGTTTGGCAAGTTTCACCATTTACTCCAGGAGCTGCGTCTGGATGACGGCCGCTTTCAGCGGTACTTCCGCCTGTCCCGCACCCAATTTGATGACCTGTTGTCCCCCATCGGAGCGAGGATCACCCTTGCCCTCACCCACCCTAATCTGTAATTTATTTTTGTTTTGATGATAAATGGAGCCAGCCTACTACAAAAGTGATTAAACTGTCCTGTATTTTTTTTTTCTCACACAACACTGTCCAGAACTATGTTCTTGCACTAAAGTATGTTGGTTGTCTTTAAATTATAAAAATAATAATGTTTCATATCATCTAGATTAGATATGGAATAAATAGCATTCAAAATTAAAATCAAGTATTTATGTGATAAAATATTTACTTCACCACGTGACAGCAGCAAGCAGGCTCCTGATTGGTTAACGGTGCACAAACTGACGCAGAAGTTCAGATTTTTCAGCTGGGACGGCAGACTCTTTTTATCGCGTCAAATGTGAATGCATAAAAAGCACTAAATAAAATAATTTGCACGTAACGCGCCAGACGCTCAATTCGCGCCATTCGCGAATTGATGAGGCGCATTCACGTCTACCGCGTTGCGCTCTACGCCTCATTCGCGCCGCAGGATTTTTTTACGTGCGTAACGCTTCTTTGCATTGACTTAACATTGAAATCACTCACGCCAAACGCTGTATTCGCGTCTGGTGTGAACACACCATTAGGGGATTCAAATTTTTCTGATAAAAAGTAAATTGGTGGAAAAAACACTACGGGACCCTATTGACTATTGAAAAAAATATAACATTTATTTTTTAAATATCTTATTTTGTGTTTCATGTAAATAACTTTTTTCTTTTACTTTTGTTTTTTTGGTGAACTATCCCTTTAGTTTCCTCAGTTTTTTTTTTTTTTTTTTTTTAAAGCAACAATACGATTAAATTGAAGCATAAGGAAACCTTTGGTGATTGCTTCCTGATTTCAGGTGTTTCTGTTTAAAAAAAAAAATTTTTTTTTTGATGTTTCTCGCTTGAAGATTCAGCAAAGATGGCTTAAAATGTTTAATTTCATTCATGTCATGTCATGTCATGTCATTTAATTTCATTATTTGATTTAATTTCTGTGCTTAGGGTGGCATGAGTCCATAGCCTGCCATCAAAAGTCAGAGATTTCAATATGAACTCAACTTTTCATCAAATTCTGGACCATCCAGTTGTCTAATTGTATAGTCTCGTGAGCAACTTCTGAGAAATTTAATTTTCCTCTGGGGTCAAGAGAATAGTTTTAAAGATCTTTCAAGACATTACATGTTATCCTTTTTAATTTACCCAGTATCCTCTCATAGCGTTTCTAAATCTGAGCAGCCTGACTCATATTTAAACAGCCTGACATCTAGCCGATGCTAAATCACAAGTCAATGGTGGATCAAAGATACATCCGCTTTGTTTATACAGTAACAGCGGTGTCTTGGTGTGCTTTCTCTGTGCCTAATGTTGTTATAATTGTTATAGCAATGATAAGTCGCTGTGACTCTGGAGGAGAGCGCTGCTTTACCACAGAACACAAAGCTGGATTATCTCCATATATATGCAGAGTTCACAGACACATCCACCCGGATATTTTCCATTAGTTTTGTGTCTTTCAGGTTTTTTTTCATACTCTTTGAGCACCAAGGGAAATCAAATCCACAGATTTATGGACTCGTGTGTGTGTGTGTGTGTGGGTGTGAAAACATCATAGGGATGACTGTTCATACAAACACTCATTGCTCCGGCAGCAGCAGACTGCTGTCATTATCAGCTTTTGATGAGACAGCCACCCTCTCTGGGAATGAAAGCAAAACATCTAAAGTGTTTTTTATATGGTTTATGTAAGGGGAAAGGTGCAAGTAACATATAATATGTACAAAAGGCTTTTTTTTTTATTTATTTTTTTATATAATACAATCTTCTGTTGAAGGGAGACATGTCATAATTCTTACCCATATGGATTTAAAGGAATTTTGCAACCCAAAAATGAAAAATCTTGACATTATTTACATCAAGGATGTAACCTTATATTCAAGGATGCATTCATATGTTCATTCCCAACCTGTCTCCTTTTTTCCCCTCTGTAGAACACAAAGGGAGTCTTTGATTTCTTACGGATCATGTGGCACTGAAAACTGGAGTATTAATATAACTCCAATAAATAAATTACATTTTAAAATGCATACAAATAGAAAATAGAATTATTGATTTTTTTTGGTCGTAACAATATTTTGGTAACACTTTAGTTTAGGATCCAATTCTAATTAGCTACTTGCTTATTACCATGCATATTACCAGTATATTCTCTGTTTATTAGTACTTATAAAGCACATATTAATGCCTTATTCTGCATGGCCATATTCTACATCTCTTAATCCTACCCAATACCCAAACTTAAAAAAAAAAAACCTTACTAACTATTAATAAGCATTAATTAGGAGTTTATTGAGGCAAAAGTAGTAGTTAATAGTGAGAATTGGACCCTAATCTATAGTGTGGCCAATATTTTTTTCCAGAATTGTGATCAAACAAATGCAGCCTGGGTGAGCATAAGACAATTCCATAAAATTTAAAAAATAAAAATAAAATAAATAAATAAAGCCATACAAGAGTTTTGTGAACAGACTGAATTTTATTTTAAAATCAAATATGCGGATGTTAGAAGTGTCACTTCATTTTTTACGTCAGTTACAGTCATTGGAGATGACATCACCGATGTCAGCATTAAACGTGGCATATTTGATTTGAAACGGTATTAAGGGGATTTTGGAGCCATAAACAACTTAAATTTTAGTCACACTAAGCTATTAAATGACTTTAAAAGAAACTGGGAATATGTAGCGCTATAAACAATATTTGTATAGAAATAACTTTATTGAAACAATGCGTAAATAAAACCAAAATGTTAATATTTTTGGTGAACTGTCACTTTAATCTCATTTTGTAATTCTAATAAATTAGACCTCGACTTTGGTTAAATAATTTTTAAATTAAGTTTAGTTTTGGATAATCTATAATCTGAGTTTGGTAACCTCGAGTAAATTGTCACCTAAAGTGAGTTCATGGTGATCTCTGGGTGTGTTTAGATGAGAGTGTGGGCAGACACAGCATTAAGATGTTTCCAGCAGCGTGACGCTCGTCTGTGTGGGGGAAATGGAAGGTGATAGGCCTTCAGGAGGTTTTCAGAGGGGACACCACTCCAGTAGCATTGGTTTAAGGCCCGTTCACACCAAGAATGATAACTGTACAATAATTAGTGTCTGCACCAATGCACAATATCGTTCTGTTTATTCAAAGTGCTCGATGCAGTTTTGTCGTCTGTCTCTTTAAATGCTTGAGTTCTTTAAAGCAGGATGGATTCTGATTTGCTCTCAAATTTTTTAACAATTCATCAGCTGGGGAAAAAAAAAATCATTCTACAAAGTGATTCCAACGATATTGTTTCTCTATGCTGACATCGGTATAGTTGTGGTTTAGTCCAGACTCTATACCAACCCTTAAACCAGACCCTATAGTTAAGTTATCCCTAAATCAGAGGGAAATGATAGGTGAATAATGTAGAAGCACCTAACCTTGGTTGCAGTTCTAAACTTTCTCTTTTGGTTAAACACACTATCAGTTTTGCTGTTTAAATTATTATTATTTTCCCCGAAGTGTTAGATAAGCTCTTTTTGTGTCTGTGCTAGGCAGACTTATCATTTAATGGTTATGAATAATCTGATATTTTTATTTGGATTCACTTCCACAAAAAAAACCTGTCAAATTATATGCCTTCAATTTGTAAAATATTTAATTGACTATCAAAAAAGGTATTATGGTTTTAATGTTATTCTTTTTATTTTCATCATTATACACTACATACTGTTCCAATAATGTGGTCATGCCATCCTTGTATATGTGTCACGTTCCCCTGATATCTCCTCATATTCTTCTTCACCCATCTAATAAAAAAAAAAAAATAGTGGAAGTCTAACTTCTCATTTATTTTTAAATACAAAAAAAATCTGCTGTTAAATGATTCATAAATTTTCTCTGCAGAGCTTTGAATTAATACCGCTAATAATATAAATCAATGGTTCTCAACCTTTTTTGAACAAATGTCCCCCTGACCAACCCCCAACCAAAAAAAAAAAAAAAACACTTCAGAAATATTATTACAGCTAAACATTTACAACACTGATACCTGAAAGCCTTAGTTTGTGGTCAAAAAACTGAAACAGAAGTTGCTTATTTTATTTAACCTACATGTAAAACCCTCAAGTTGAGAAATATTGTGCTTGGAAAAAAAGCAAAAACACATGGATTGTTTGAAAGGTATTGGTAATGTATGTATTTAGAAATTCAAAAAAATTCAGGCTCACACACACTTTTTTTTTTTTTTTAAATTAACCAATCACGTGAACAATAACATAACCTAAATGGCCAATGAAAAAGCAGTGGTCGTTCGCATTCCATGCACCTTTTGGTCATTTGATTTTCCTTTCAGAAATGGGTATTAAAAAACAAAAAATACAAAATTAAAATACAAAGTGTTTCTCTTTTTCATTGTCAAAAAGGGATCAGCGAAATTTTTTTAAATGATTTGAGTTTCATTATCTATTTCGGATAACAAAAAAGAAAATTACTTTAAAACCGCAACGAAAAAAGGCCCGTTTGTTCACATTCCAAGACCGGATGTGGCCACTTACGTGACAAGAGCGCCAAATTTGTAGGGCTGGGCGGTAGGCCTCTATCGAGTTTGTACAATATTTCGAATATTTTTTTAAACGATATGGAATGAGGCAATACCGTTTATCGATACAGTAGTTTGATACCAGCACATCTGAAAAATAGCGGAGGACGCAGTGTGAACTCCTGGAGTGAAAGTACATACTACAATTTGTCCTAAACATGACACAAGCTTATACTATGCGCTTCAAAATATGTAGTTTTATAGTTAAAAAGTTTAAAGCAGCTTGCCCTGTCAAATGCTTGGACAGATAAGTCACTGTTGCTGACTGACAGATAAATACTTGCGCTGTTTAATGCATTTGATACGTGATGCTTTCCTCAGTGCTTAACTTACATTTCACAGGTATATTCTCCATCTGTGAATGTTAGAAAGTCAAACAAATTGTCCATGTCACTGTCAGGAGAGGACGAGCTTCTGCAAGTGAATCTCCGCTAAAATTCAAGCTTCTGTGAACGAGCGCGCCAAACAGAGAGCATGATAGAATACTAGCGCAATAATTCTGACTAAAATATACATGATATTGCTAACATATTTGTTGTTGGAGACAATAAATGTGCCATATGTGGAATTTTAAACCTACAATTATATTTTTATGAAAGTGACCATTTATAATGGGGTAATCAAATGCAGTCTAATAATCAGTTTGTGCTTTTGTTTTTATTTTAATTTCTAGTTTAGCCTTTAGTCATTTTAAAAACAAAAGCATTATTTTTGTTTTTTTATCGTAAAGTTACAATGTTGGAATGTAATGTGATTTTAACCACCTTTTTGCACATATATATTGCATGGCCTATATTACATTCCCTATATTTGTTTCCATATCCTTCAATATCAACAACGTTTGGATATCATTGAACAGGATGTGAAATAACATTTTTTTAAATAAATATAGATTTTCTTTATCCAAATAGAAAAACATAGAAAGTACCGAGATATATCGTATATTGCCATTTAACCTGCGTCTGGTAGCGTCTGGTAGCCGCTCCGTAGAGGGGGGGTTATGTCACGTTGTCATGTGTTTGTGTTTCTGGTCTGTTGTGAGCACATGACTGTCTTGTTATTTCTTGTGCCATGTGCTCTCCTGTCTATTGTCTAACCCCGCCCATCTTTTTATCAGATTATTGGTTAATTTGTCCCACCTGTCCTGCTCGTTACCCTCCTTTGTTTGTTCCCCTATTTAGCCTCCCTGTGTTTGTAGCCCTGTGCTGATTCGTTGTCAATGATTCCTGTTTCCTTGTGTTACCTGTTTTTGCCTGAAACCTCTCTTGTTTTCCCCATCGGGGATGTTTTGTTTATAGCTTGTTTTATTTTGTATTATTTAATAAACCTCATCTCATCCTGCTCTTGTATCCTTGTCTCTGTTCAACTGTTCCGTGACAGTTTCTTGCGGAACATCCACTTGCTCCCCTATTAAATACTTGTGATATCTGCACTAAGATTTCTGTGGATGACAGGCCTTGTTTTGCAATGTCTAAAATCATAACTGAGTCAACTGACCATGTAAAATTTGACGCGCTTGTCACATAAAGCCTGTTTTACGCTTCTGTGTCGAATCGACGGCGTACCCCCACAGAACCCTTCCGCCGCAGCTCGACGTGCACCTCCAAAAAATGTTAACTACGCGTCGAGGCAACGCAGACACCAAGGGCTGTGATTGGTCAGATGCACCGCGATGCAACTCAACCTGACGCAGAACCATAAAGGCTGATTTATTCTTCTGCGTCGGACCGACGCCGGAGCCCCTACGCTATACACTACGCGTTGGTTTTCATTTATACTTCTGCGTCATTGTCCGCGTTGACGCGCAATTACACATGCAGAGGGAACATGTGAAACCCGAGGGAGGGGTTCTAGCAGACCAATCACAGCGCTTGCGTCCGCGTAGAATTGACGCGTTGTTACATTTTTGGAGAGGTGCACGTCAGGGTACGCCGAAGGGTACGCGCGCTACGCACAGCCTACGTTGTAGCTACGGCGTAAGTTTGACGCAGAAGTATAAATTGGGCTTAAGTGGCCACATCCGGTGTCGGAATGTGAACAAACGGGCCTTTTTTCGTTTCTGTTTTAAAGTAATTTTATTTTTTGTTATCCAAAACAGAAAATTAAACTCAAATCATTTTTAAAATTTCGCTCATCTCTTTTTGACACTGAAAAAGAGAAACGCTTTGTATTTTAATCTTTGTATTTTAAAACAAAAATCAAATAGCCACTTGTTTTTTAATACCCGTTTGTGAAAAGAAAATCAAATGACCAAAAGATACACGGACCGTTCGCGCACTCAATTAGGCAATATATAGCCTAACTTACTAGGCTTCAAATTTGAATAGCCGTCATTTGATTTCAAATGACGAACAAAGACGACAACAGCTCGGCCACCTGAACTGAAGCTGGCAAAGGAGCTGGAAAAGGAGCTGGATGTTCGTGGGTGAGGGAATTAATCCATATCTAACGTAGCCTACTCAACATACTATCTGCACTTCTTGTTTTCCGCCATGATGTTTGAATGTTTTTTGATATCAACATTATTTTAACCTACGTAATTGTGGTTGTGTGCATTTTGATTGGACACATTAACTTACTCTTAAACCGTGAAGCTTGTGTACATTTTGATTGGACACATTTATCTATTCTTAAACCGCAAAGCAGAGTTCGGAGGCTGCTGTCAGTCGTCAGTGGCGTTCACTCTTACAGCTGCGGCATTTGTTTTTAGGCGTTGCTATGGAGATCATTTAACTAGCCGGACAAGTCTGAGTGGACTACTAGCAATATTTAAATATTAATTCATTAATTTGCACAGACATCATTTTATTTTACATTCAAAGGAACATTGTATGTGTTGTCAGAGGCTTAAAAGAAGTGATGAATAACACAGAGTAACGCCCCCCTTTTATGCCTGAGCGCCCCCCTCTCTGCTGCCACGTTCACACCGCCCCCCAACTCTGTCCAAACGGTACGCCGTCAGAGGTGTCAAGCGGTCAAACGGTACCGCCCCCTTTGAGAAGCGCTAATATAAATGAAAAGTGAATACAGTTCTAAAAATGAACTGTTTTTTCATCTGAATTGTGACAGGTCATTGGATCAATGAAGTGTTTATTTATCTAGAGTCCTCTTTCTGTGCATTTAGCCTTTTGGGCCACTATGGTTCATAGGAAGAGCAGGAACTGTGGGATTCTGGGAGATTTACTTCCCTGCATGAGTGCCTCTACCAAAACTATCAGATAGGGTCCTTTCCTCTTTTTCACTTCCTTTCAAGTATTTTTTGTTTCCTTCATTGAACAGCAAGCAGCACAAAAGTTTTTGATGCAACAAAAAATTTATGATGCATGTTTCATATCCCTTTTGCGATTTGAAAAGCAATTATATCCCATGGTATTATTAGAATGACAAGTTAAGGAAAATATCTAATCAGATATTAAAGAACAAATTAACTTTTTTAAATTCAAAAGAAGGTTGAAATTAGTGTAATTGTCAGTAACTGCAAATTGCTTGATTTATCATAAATTCACCTCACTACAGCAAAAAAAGGATATAAAACCAGCACTAGTTTTCGCAACAGTTGTTCTTAACTTAGTGATAGATAAAGTGTAAATGCATACAAATATACATTCATGTGGACTTATGTATTACCTCACACATAGAATTATAATGTTACAGTTTCTGACCCTAATAAAAAATGAATTCACATTCTCACTGAAAATATACTGGGCAAATTTTTCAGTTCTTTACTTTCTCTTGTGCCGTTAAATCCTATCACTTGTGTCGTTTCTCATGCTAAAATACTTCTACCTTTATATGGTGGAAATGGGAATTGACTCACTTTTAACATCAAGAAGAGCATCGAGGCAGAAATGAGGAAAGGGGAACAGCTGCAAATTACTCTTTGGTTCTGGAGTGGCAGCTCCTATTGAGAGGAAGTTAGAAGAAGGAAAACTGATACCTTTACCCAGGAAATGATGATTAAATAATGGACACCCATGTCCTTGGTGAATTCATGAGCTGTCAGCAGTTTTCCCTCTGTTGGTATGGGATTCGTGATCAATAGCTGGCCCGCTGCCAAGCCACCTACAGCGCCAAACTTCAGTATTTACACCATTCCTGACAAACTGCTGGGGTAGGCTAATTGAATTAGTCGTTGTGATTGAACAAAGTTACAATTCTGTTTATTGTGATTTAAAATGTACAGTCTGAAGTCCTTTTGCAAATGTATATTTTGATACTTGAATAGAAACATAACAGTGTTGCACTACTGACTTTATATGTGTATATAGTATTATAATAATAATACAATAATAATACATTTTATTTATAGGCGCCTTTCAGAACACTCAAGGTCACCGCACAAAACAAAATGAAACAGTACAGCATTAAATCGATAAAATTAACAACTATAATTACATCACATAAAATCATGGAACATAACAAGTGGAAATAAAAATTGAAAAAGAATGATCACGTGGGATATGCCAGTTTAAAGAGATGAGTTTTCAAACGGGATTTAAAAATGGAAAGCGTGTCACTGTTGCGGATGTCTGGTGGAAGCGAGTTCCAGAGACGAGGTGCTGAGCGGCTGAAAGCTCTGAACCCCATGGTGGCCAAACGAGCAGGAGGTACAGTGAGATGAATAGATGAAGAAGACCTAAGAGTACGGGTGGGTATGTTAATATAAAGGAGGTCAGCGAGGTACTGAGGAGCAAGATTATGAATGGCCTTAAAGGTAAGGCCATTCATATAGGTAGTGTGACTGTTGTTTAGCCCTTTTCAGAATGAATGTCATTTTTTACTTTTCCAACACTTTGTGTAGCATTGTAGCAGTGTATAATAACTAAATGTTACCGTCACGATCACGTTATATGGACTCGTTTTGTTTCGTCATCGTCTACCTTCATAATTTATTTGTTGTCACGGACACTAATTATGTTCAGCTGTGCACTCAATCATCTTCATCATTATCACCGGTATATGCTCTGTTCTGTTTCAATACGGTGTCGTCTATTTTGAATGTGTTGTATGTTGCTCTATTGGTGTCGATAAACCTTTTGGATTTATTAAATATTAGCTGTGCATTTAATGAATGAGCACTGTACCACTGTTCATCCGACTGTTTGTACTGTATTTTATTTTATGTTTTAATTATTCTGATTTCTTTTGATTATTTTAATTTATTCTGTATTTTATCTTTTATTCTAAACTGTTTTAATTATTCTGATTTCTTTTGATTATTTTAATTTATTCTATGTAAAGCACTTTGAATTGCCATTGTGTATAAAATGTGCTATATAAATAAACTTGCCTTGCCTAAATATTACATATTTGTCATCATCATCATCATTGTGTGTGTGTGTGTGTGTGTGTGTGTGTGTGTGTGTATACAACCACCCCTGTGACAGCTACATAATGTTTCAGCATTTCAGAAATGCTTTCCTTGAATGTCTTCTCTATTTAACAGTGGGAATTCTGATTTGTTTTAGTAAATAGTTTTTTTTTTTTTACAGTAATTACAAAAATATACATTGTGTAAATAACAAATTAATATGTTTTAGTTTCCTTCCTTCCGTCCGTCCATCACAGCAATTAGAAATGACTCCATATGGAACTGCAGTCTGTTTCTTTTTTAGTCATAAGAATAGACGCTGTTAGTCCCTGTTCAATGATTGTTGTTCTCTGCTTGCTGTCCCTTCTTAGCTGAAGCCCCACTGATAATAGATCCTTTAGATTCTGGGTTCACTTGTCTCTTTCTCACAGGAAGACTTAGATACTTTAAAGAATCTGCTCTGACTAATCCTTACATTGCAAACAGGGATTTTCACCAGTGATTTCTTACGCTAAATTGCATCCCAAAACAGTGGAAACACCTCTTTCATTTAACGAGTTATTGTGTTGTAATGTGCTTGGCTTTGAAGCCTTTAAAGTTTGTGATTCTGCTGAGTCGGGCTGAGCGGAGGGGAGGCAGCTAGGCATTGAAATCAATGGTGTTTGAATCAGGAAATAGGTTTTAACCTTTTAAGGATCAGCAAAACAGACTCTAGACACTGGAGAAAATAATGACTGCAAGAAAAAAAGGCTGTCTACCACTCGCTGACTCGAAACAACAATTTTGTTCGGTGTGTCTCACTTACAGACTGCGTTTGCTGAAATCTTGCGCCGTTCTACCAGAGGTCTGTCACCCTCAACAAATAAGGAAGGAAGAAGGGCGACATATTAAACTACTGCCTCTTGACATTTTTCTACGATTTGCTGTCACGTGAAGCTCACTGAAATAAGGAATTGCAATGTGGACAACCAATTCTATTGATTTGAATGTTTGTATTCATTACACACATCGTATTATGTATTTGTGAATATATTCCCTTTGACTTTTAAAAAAGGAAGTTTGCCCTAGGCATGAATCATTTATTTATTCCAATAACACAAAGTGACATTTAAAATGTGTTCAATGACCATGCAAATATAAAATATTGTGTTCTGAAGATGGTGTTTGGTGACAGATTTGATATTCAACATCAGCAAATATATTGATTATTTAGGGGTGTGAATCTTTGGGGTGCAAATTTAAAATGTGTTCAAATTTAATTTAAAATATCTTGATTTTAAAAAAAGTTTAAATTTGTAAAAAAAAAAAATCTATTTGAAAAAATTTTAAATCTATTTGCTCCCCAACGTTATAAACCTCTAAATAATCAATGTATTTGATGATGTTGAATATCAAATCTGACACCAAACACCATCTTCAGGACACAGTCATTTATATATTTAATGGTCATTGAACACATTTTAAATTATTTATATCGTACTTTCAGAACAACTCAGTTTTATTTTATTTGAAATGCTTTAGTAGGTGTCACAGTTATCTGGACTCATTCATCTTTAGTTTCACTTTCATGGACTTGTTTTCATCAGTCACGTGTGTTCCTTTGTTTGAGTTTTCAAAAAGTTGATAGGAAGTACAATACAAAGTTATGGGAAGGAAAAGTATCCTCAGCTTCTCGGGTCATGGTATAATGGAGTGATTTGAAAGGTTATGGTTTTACCTAATCAGAGCTAAAAATACATTGCAGTTTTCTTTGAACTCTGGCAAAAAAAGAAGGTGAATCTGAGGAAGAAGGCGCCTGAAGATCACAAAGGAACAGCCGATGTGAGACTGTGTATCATCATCAAAGACAATAACTTTGAAGCCAGCTTTCACTGGGTAATAATTAGACTCAGTTGAGCATAACATTGTTCAAAAAGCTCGCTAATGACTTTATGTACAGCAAATTTAATTAAATGCCTAACCATTCACATCAGTCGCGAAAGGAATATGGAAAGTGTACTCTCTAATGACTTGAAATCTTGAAGAGAAAGTAAAAGTGTGGCCTTTCCCCTTCAGAGAACGACTTCGATAATAGCAATATTTAAGGAATGGAGATCATAATTGATGAATAATTTGAAGGCCCTTGGTGTACATATTAAGGGATTATATTTATGTATGCTAATGGAGATGAGGATGTCTCCTCTCAAACTGGACATCAAAGTCTGGTACAGAGAGAATGTTAACCGGTAATTTCCACACTATAATCTCTAGATGGGTTGGCTGAAACATTTTTCAGAACCGTTCATGTTATTGCATCAGCCAGTACACACATTCAAAAGTTCTGTTCACTTTGAATTGAAGTTCAGTCTCTGGTATTTGGCTTTTAAAATGAGAATGGCTGTTGTCTACTGAGACATATTTTAGCTTGCTCGTTGTTTTACAGCCATTGCTTTTTTCCCCATAAATGTCATGCTATACCAGAAGGAAAACAACATTCTGATTGACAATTACTGATTGGCTGATATAATCATGAGGATGTGCACAGTCCCAAGTCCTTGACTAGTATATAAGAACTCCTTGCTCCAGGCTAGTGCATGAGCTGTGATGTCAACAACAGAACAAAAAAATGCAAGTCATGCTTCTAAAAGCCCTTCAAAAAAATGTCATTGGTGAAATATATGTTGCTTGTCAAAAATTGATATGTGTGTACATTTATACAATATTGTAAGTTTGGGGTTAGTATTATATAATGCTTTTGATTAATTTTGTTCGCCAAGGGTGAATTTATTTGATAAAAAAATTCTGTAAAAACAGAAATGTTATTAACAATTAAAATAACAGATTTTTTATTTATTATTATATTTAATATGTGATCGCAAAGCTGATTTTTCAGCAGCCAGTCTTCATTCTTTCAGAAAACATTAATATGCTAATTTGCTGCTCAAGAAACATGCCAAAAAATAATGTGGAAAACAGTGGCTTAATATTTTTGTGGAAACTGACAGTTTTGTTCAGGTTTCCCTGATATAGAAAGTGCAAAAGAACAGCATTTATTTGAAACTAAATTTTCACTTTTTAGACAATTTTCACTTGTCTAAATTTGTATTTCTGTAAAGGTGTATTTTTGTAAATTTGTGGTTTTTTTTATATATTTTGGAGTGGACAATATTGTTAGCTATGTCTGTGTCTTGATTGGATTATGGGGTGTACATCATTCAAGTTCTGCTTTTCACCAAAAAAAAAAACAACAACACTGGATCCCCCTTCCTTCAGCAGCAATAACCTAAACGGCACCAAACTTTCCCCGTAATTGTGGATCAAACACGGCCCATACACATTATTTCTATGAAATGACAAATGTGTTCTCTCTCACAGTTCATGCAGTAGCAGAACACCACAAGGGAGTGTTTCCTCAGCAGTGCAGGACTGGAGTTCATGTGCATCTCTCAGTAATCCTCTCAGCCTGCTTTCACATGCACACTCTGTCCTCACAGAAATATGCTAATATTAAGCCGAACAGGTGTAGGGGAGAAAGGGCAGCCTGTTTAGACACATTTACCAAGAAAAACAGACTTTTTCACACTCCTCAAGGTCATGCAGATTGAGGACACTTCCTGTGATTGGGACTGTTACCTGTAATCATAGTGGACCAGAACCTGGCATGGGTTACACCTTCTAATGAGGAAAGTCTTTTAACATTTTTGTATGCACATTTTAGGGGTGATTCACTAATCTGTAAATGTATTTCATCAGATTAGTTTTATTAAATGGTATTTATTTTTTCATATAGGATGATGTTTTGAATTCTGAAAATTTACATAGTGCATTAATCTGTTTTTATCTCTAAAGATTAAGGAAAATGTAGACAATTTTAAATGTATTCATACATACCAGGTGTGAATTCCAAATTTAGAAGTTTGCATTCACATTTATGCATTAACCAAATGCTTTTATCCATGTATTATGAGTTAATGCATTTAATGAAGGCACTATCTATGGCCTTGAGGTTGCTAGCAACACTGCTTGCATATAGTATTTAATTTTCACTTTTTGCAAGATTACAAAAACACCAGCCCAGGACCTCCACATCCAGCATCTTTACCAGCCACACGGACAGCTGCTGCAACAATCGGTTTGCATAATTAAACTGAACTAAACTGAATTTCTGCACAAACTGTCAGAAACAGTCTCAGGGAAGCTCATCTGCATGCTCTTTGTCCACATCGGGGTCTCGACTTGACTGCAGTTCGTTGTCGTAGCCGACTTGAGTGGGCAAATGCTCACATTCGATGGCGTTTGGCACTTTGGAGAGGTGTTCTCTTCACGGATGAATCCCGGTTCACTGTACAGGGCAGATGGCAGACACACTGTAATGAATTGCTGTAAAAATTACAGCATTATTTTACAGCAGCTGGCTGTTTTCTAATAATACAGAATATTGCTGTAAACTGCAATGCATTCTGGGGTCGCGCGGCGGTTTGATTCAAAATACAGAATATTGCTGTAAATTTCAAATCTTCAGAGGCATTGTGATCTTCAACGGTCGTGTCGTCGACTTTCGGGTAGCGGCAAGAGGAGTGATTCTCAACTCTGTGGTAAGTGACTTATTATTTCAGTTTCTTGTTTTTCATTCTATTCGCGGTTCATAACTTAACCCCGGATCACACATCCTCCGACCGCGGGGCGCGAGGGAGACTTGCCTGGGGCTTCAGCAGCGCGGACGCGGTAGTACTTCACACATTCCTCGGGATCTATGGGCTCCTATGTTAAGAATTACATGCTTTAATGACAAAAGTCGGTATTCACACGAGATTCGTGTTGATCAGCACACTTCGTCGTGATTATTGTATGGTGTAAATCAAATCAAAATCAAGTCATCTGTTAAAATGGGCGCCGAAATTAAAACGGCGTTGCTAAAACCTTGCGTCAAACTCACAGAGGATGTGTGTCATATAACGTTAGCCTACATTTTGGATGGTGCTGTAATACCAGTTGTCACATGTTTAATATGCCGGTGTAAAAATCCCTTACATTTCAGTACATATATTAGCTATAGCCTACTCTGTGTGTGTAATTAGCTTATTGTTTGTGTAATGCCTTTGTTTATTTTATTTAAAAGAAAGAGTTCCTGCACTCTAAATACTAAAATATAGTTTAAATATAAAAAGCTGAAAAATAAAAATGGTATAGTAAAAAATTACTTTTGCCACAGTCATGTGCTATTGTTTTAGGAGACAATTTGACAAGTGGACACTGGAAGGCCAAGTTGTGTGTGAGGAGAGCATTCAGCCCAGCTTCCTGTCTGGCCTTGCCACACTGTTCACTGCATATTTCATATGCAATCAGGAGGAGGCACCTTGGAGTTCATTTAAAGGTAATGATTGAATTCTTAACTACTTCAGTACCTGCATTTTACGCATGTATTCAATATCAGAACTTGCCTTTAGATATATTATCTGTTGAGTTAATGAGTCTTAATTACATATTGTCTGTTTCCTGGCCCTTTAGGTGCTTTGTATGTATCAATCCGGAGAGAGGAACAAAGAAGTCGAGAGAAAAATTGCCATCTAAAACGACAGGGCAAATGGTACAGAAGAAACAGGTTGCAGTGAACCCACATGTTGCCACTCTTCCCAGCAAAGTGATGGGTTATCAGTGGAATTTCTGAAATGTAAGTAGTACAAAAACACACACACACACACACACACACACACACACACACACACACACACACACACACACACACACACACACACACACACACACACACACACAAAGATCTATTTTTTCTTTAATTGTAACCTTTTAATATTCTCTACCTGTCTCTAACTGTATCTGGCATCCCTCTATCTGTCTCTGACTATATCATTATGTTTTGTAATATATCTGTCACCGGGCCGGAACGGGCCCCTTGTTAACGTACCACCTCGAGGAGTTTATCCAGAGACACCACAGACGGACAACAGGGTAAGTAACAAAAGTTCAATTTTATTGAATTAAAATCCTATGTACTAAAACACTTGGTGGAAGAATTCCAGCTATGCTTTCCTCTATCCAGCAAAGGTGGGGAGGACTTGGCGCAACAGTCGCAACCCAACGGGTAACGGAGCCGGGACGTCGACTCGATCGTTCTTCTGCGGTCAATACTGGTAAGTAGCCACAACAGAGTTCACAACGGTCCTTCTCCGAATGAGCACGGCAGACAATGCAACAGGCTGTGGCAAGCGACTTTCGTACAGCGGCTTCTCTTCGGAGCAGACAGCAGCAGACAACAGATAACGGAACAGACGTTGGTAAGAGATCTTCACCCAGCGACTCTTCAGAACAGACAGCAACAGACTGTGGTAAGAACGTTTATACAGCAGCTTAACTCCAGAGCAGGCAGTGGAGACTGTGGTAAGACACTTTCACCCAGCAGCTTAACTTCAGAGCAGCCAGTGGAGCAGTCAGCGGACGATGGGACAGGTGTTAGTAAGAGGTCTTCACCCAGCGGCTCCTCTTCAAAGCAGACGGCCACAAACTGTGGTAAGAAACGTTCATACAACCGCTTAACTTCAGGGCAGACAGTGGAGCAGTTAGCGGATAGTGGAACAGACGTTGGTAAGAGATCTTCTCCCGGCGACTCTTCAGAACAGACAGCAACAGACTGTGGTGAGAACGTTTATACAACCGCTTAACTTCAGAGCAGGCAATGGAGACTGTGGTAAGACACTTTCACATAGCAGCTTAACTTCAGAGCAGGCATTGGAGACTGTGGTAAGACACTTTCACACAGCAGCTTAACTTCAGAGCAGGCAGTGGAGACTGTGGTAGGACACTTTCACACAGCAGCTTAACTTCAGAGCAGGCAGTGGAGACTATGGTAAGACACTTTCACACAGCAGCTTAACTTCAAAGCAAGCAGTGGAGACTGTAGTAAGACGCTTTCACACAGCAGCTTAACTTCAGAGCAGGCAGTGGAGACGTCAGCGGACGATGGGACAGATGTTATTAAGGGATCTTCACCCAGCGGCTCCTCTTCAAAGCAGACAGCAACAAACTGTGGTAAGAAACGCTCATACAACCGCTTAACTTCAGAGCAGACAGTGGAGCAGTTAGCGGATAATGGAACAGACGTTGGTAAGAGATCTTCGCCCAGCGACTCTTCAGAACAGACAGCAACAGACTGGGGTAAGAACGTTTATACAGCAGCTTAACTTCAGAGCAGGCAGTAGAGACTGTGGTTAGACACCTTCACACAACAGCTTAACTTCAAAGCAGGCAGTGGAGCAGTCAGCGGACGATGGGACAGATGTTATTAAGAGATCTTCACCCAGCGGCTCCTCTTCAAAGCAGACAGCAACAAACTGTGGTAAGAAACGTTCATACAACCGCTTAACTTCAGGGCAGACAGTGGAGCAGCTAGCGGATAATGGAACAGACGTTGGTAAGAGATCTTCACAATAGTTCCTACACAACACACGCTGCATCAACAATGGTTAGATGGGTCTCTCCAGCTCAAACCTCACAAACCTGCCCACTGGGGCTAACGGGTGGAAGCAGAATTATACACCCACACTTGTGCATGCAGTAAGTCACTTCAAAGAATCACACGTGTTCACTTCACACTAAGCACTGCAGTTCACATCAACTCACAGTGAATAAGGCTCCCACTCGCGGCCCCGGCCGGCGTCCTCTCCCATTGATGGATCTAATACACAGCACAGTGAGGATTACAACTGCACAGCCATTACAGTCAATATCTTGACTAATTTAGAGACACTGTCCACTGGTTGATACACCCAAACGAAGATTGAAGATACAGGGACTTCACAAAAGAATATCTGAGAGACACTTAACTGCTGCTTGGGCCGTGTGGATGCTCAGCCACTCTTTAATCCTTGTCACTCTCACGTTATGAATCCATTATTCCAATTCCCCGGAATGCCGAACATTAAGGACTGCCTTCCCGCTCTGTTACTCTCTCCCGCTCTGTTACGCTTCCTTCACGCCAGATTGGCCTTTTTATAATCCCTGTAATAGATACGTGTCCCAATCGCTGTCCGCTTTCCTCCTCCCGCACAGCTGACGCTTGTCTCGTCATTTAGAAGTTACGCCCGGACGCAATACATGGGGAAAACCCCGGAACCGGCTTGGTGTCTCACTAAATCCGCTCCCACTAGGAAACATTTCCGGGAATAATAGTTCCTTTTGGTTCGTCGCCCGGTGACATCCTCCCACACTATTTCGGTCTAGTCCCTAGACCGGGGAAGCCGAAACCCAATCTCCATACCTCTCGGGGGGTTGACCTCGCGTCTCTCGTTGGGAGCGTCTAGGGGGCGAGACAGGGTCCACTCTTCTCACATCCATATCTGGGCCCCTTGGGACCACAGCCCACCCCACCAGGGGTAGTCTCGGAGGCACAGAGACTGCCGGAATACCTGCCGTGGCCTTCGGATAATTTGGGCAAGGGCGCAGTAGGTTCCGATGCAACACCCGCTCCGGACCAGACTTCCCTTCGGGCCGAACGGTGTATACCGGTTGGTGAGGTCTTTGTTGTCGCTCCACCACATACGGCTGGGCCTCCCAACGATCTCCAAGCTTCCCTTTTCCTTGGCGCCGATTGTCCCGTATAAGTACCCGCTCTCCCGGTAACAAGGGAGCCTCTCGAGCCGTCCGGTCGTACAGCCTCTTATTTTTAGTGGCCGCCCTACTGATTCGGTCAGTGACTCGTTGGTAGGCCACATGGAGCTGCTGGTGATGCCGATTCACCCAACCCGTAAGACTCGGACGCTCTGCCACCATAGCCGTCCCCCAGAGCAGATCCATGGGCAGGCGCACATGTCTCCCGAACATCAGATAGGTGGGGGCATAGCCGGTGGTACTATGCACACTATTATTGTACGCCTGCGTCAGGGCAGGGAGGTTATCCATCCAATGGCTCTGATGGTCTGTGTCCAGGGTTCCTAATAGGCTCAGAAGGGTCTGATTAAACCGTTCGCACCCTCCGTTGCCTTGAGGGTGGTACGGAGTGGTGTGGGTCTTCTTACACCCATAGAGCCGGCACAGTTCCTCCACCACCTTGGACTCGAAATTTGGCCCCTGATCAGAATGTAGGGTTTCCGGACATCCAAACGGTTGAAACACCGACCTCCAGAGGGCATTCACAGTAGTGATCGCTGTCTGGTCTAGAGTTGGAATCGCCCAGGCATACTTTGTGAATAGATCCGTCACCACCAAGATATTCTGGAAACGATCAGTGGGTCGGCTCAGCGTCAGATAATCCATAGCCACAATGTGTAAGGGGGCCTTAGGGCACAATGGAACCAGAGGGGCCCTCACCTCTCTCCGGGCCTTGAAGAGCATGCAGCGAGGGCATCCCTGAATGAACAAGTTCACTGACGCCTCCATCCCAGACCAATAGAAGCATCTCCGCAGCAGGGACACCGTCCTCTCCTGCCCCTGGTGTCCCAACTGGGCATGATAAGCTTTTAACAGCGGAAGAATCTGACCTTGCGGTACTACCACCTGGAGCACAGCTTCGTGGGTTACCGGGTCCTGGACAGAGCGACAAACCACTCCATCTTTTAAGCAGAGACGCTCCCGTTGTCCAAGAAGCTTCTTCACTACCCGTGTATGAGTCCGTCTCTCTGCTGCTCCAAGAGGCATCCCCCGTTCCAGACAAGACCGTACCACCACCAGATCGCCATCCTCCTTTTGCCGTTCTGTCCATCGCTGTGGGTCCCAGCCCCAACTAGCAGGGGTTTCCTCCGGATGAACTCCGGACGCCTCCACCACTCCTACCATCAGTTCCTCCTCATGCTCAGCCAACCGCCTCGGCGGGGGGCCACCGGTATCAGAAACCGGGAGTCTGGATAGAACGTCAGCATTAGTATGCTCTCGGCCCGGTCGATACTGCAGCTGGTAATCATAATTGGCCAGCTGAGCTACCCACCGCTGTTCGACTGCCCCCAGCTTGGCCGTACGCAAGTGTACCAACGGGTTGTTATCCGTGACCACGAGTACCTGGGCTCCCCACAGGTAATCTTTAAACTTCTCACACATGGCCCACTTCATGGCCAGCAGCTCGATCTTAAAGGAACTGTAATTGGAATCGTTCCGCTCCGCGGGATGGAGGCTCCTGCTCGCATAAGCTATAACCCTTTCCATTCCCTGTTGCCGCTGGGCCAGCACTGCTCCAAGCCCGGTGTTACTGGCATCAGTATAGAGGATAAAGGGTTGGGCGAAATCCGCATAGGCCAGAATGGGGGCCTGTAATAATTCCCGTTTCAGCTGTTGAAAGGCCGTTTCACATGCGGAATCCCAAGCAACAGGGGGAGATCCTCGACCACGAGAGCGTCCCGAGCCCGCGAGAAGTTGGTTCAATGGCTTGGCAGTCTTGGAGAAGTCCTTTATGAAGCGCCGATAATACCCCACGAAACCCAGAAAAGATCTTACTTGCCGCACTGTCTTGGGTGGTTCCCAACCCTGGACGACCGCCACTTTGTCCGGGTCCACAGAAACTCCAGCAGCACTCACACAGTGTCCCAGGTATTTCACCTCCTTTCGGAACAATTGGCACTTGTCTGGTTGTAATTTTAGACCATATTTCTCCATCGCTTGAAACGCCTGTTCCAGGTGTCGTAGGTGTGAGTTAAAATCCGGGGAATAAACGATCACATCGTCCAAATACACCAGTGTGGAATCCATCAACTGGCTGCTCAGACACCGCTGCATCAACCGCTGGAATGTAGCCGGGGCATTACAAAGTCCAAACGGCATCCGGTCCCATTCAAAGAGCCCAAAGGGGGTAGCGAACGCAGTCTTCTCCCGATCCCCCTCCTCTACCCGCACCTGCCAGTACCCGCTGGCGAGATCTAAGGTGGAATACCATGCGGCCTGTGTCAAACTGGTGAGGGAGTCCTCTATCCTCGGCAAGGGGAAGGCGTCTTTCTTGGTAACTTGGTTCAGCTTCCGATAATCCACACAGAATCTCCACGCTCCTGTTTTCTTCCGCACCAGGACGATCGGGGCGGCCCACGGGCTGCTACTCTCGCGGATAACCCCCTTCTCCAGCATCCCTCGTAGCAAGGTACGGATCTCTGAATACAGAGTTGGTGGCACTGGACGGTACCGCTCCCGGCTGGGTGCGGCGTCGCCTGTACAGATCGGATGTTTCACAATGTCCGTGCATCCATAATCCTCATCGTGAGCTGAGAATATGTGCTGCCACTTTGCCAAGAAGTCCTGGAGCTGTTGCGCCTGGCCTTCTTCCAGACCCTCTCCTCGCAGCGACTCCCCCAGGAGATGGGCCGGCATTCCCCCCTCAATAGGGCCAGTCGGTGGATCCACTCGCCCAAGGGCTACCTCGACCACCGTGGAGCTTACTTGACAAAAGCGTGCTTCTCCGCTCTCCCGCACTTGGTAAGGGCTCACCGAGGTGACTCGGACCAACCGCTGATGGCGGTAGAGGTTAACGGGGTATGGGTTCACGTTCCGCACCCTTACGGAAACACGGCCTCGACGGGCCACCGCAAGTCCTCGAGCCACTTCAACACTTTGACAGTCCCAATGTGGCTCTACTAGGACCCAATCCTCTGGCCCATATGACCGAGCGGGTAACCGGGCCCAGACAACAGCTTCACTCCTGGCTGGGACAGAAAGGGCATATCGACAGGCCACTCGGCCAGTATCTTCCCGGTCCCCCTGGGAACTGGCCATTTGGATCCTACGGCAATCAGCCACGATCCGCTCCCATTCCCTCCTCTCTGCCATCGAAGTGGTTCGAGCTGGCCTAACACTAAATACTTCCTCCCAACAATCCGTGAGGACATTCATGCCCAAAAGGGCTCGACACCCCCCAAGGCAGTGGTCTCGTACAACCACAACCCCTTTCTGGGGTACGGTGACTCCATGAATCTTGAAATCGGTTACCAAGTATCCAACATAGGGGATATCCAGGCCATTCGCCCCTCTAAGAGTGAGCCACGGAGCTTCCATTTCCTGCAGTTGACGGACATCAAAAAGTTCTTGGGACAGACTTTCAGAAAACAAGGTGACTTGGGAGCCAGTATCTATCAGGCACGGGAACTCAACACCATGCACCTGGACCTCCACAGTCGGGCAGTGCCCCACCAAACTGTCTCTAGGAACAAATAACGAAGGGTCCGTCAAGGGGGCCCCGACCACTTGACCCACAGTGGCCGGTGACTCTAAAAACCCCCCTGCGAACTGCGGCGAGGGCCGCACTGTCGGCTAATGTGCCCAGGCTCTCCGCAGCTGTTACATATAGGCCGCCCCTGTTCGTCCCACTGGAACCTCAGACCAGTAGACCGGGCGAGACGTCGCCCCGGCTCTCGACTCCCGTCCGAGTAGGAACGTTCCCGGGGTAAGGTCGGGGGATGGGGCCGGCCCCGGCGCAACTCCTCCAAGAGGGTCCTAGATAACTCCGTCATCTGTTCTCGGACGTCGTTCATAAGCTCCGTCCGTAAGGTCTGCTTCCAATCGGAGACTTCCGAAGGTGCAGGGGCACAAATCCCACTAGTGGCCATACACACAGAAGGGTCAACCGCCTCAGCATGGTCCAGTTCCAGGGCCAAGGCCTCTCGTCGCAGACCCTCGAACGTCAGTGCAGGGTCCCGGCGAAGCTGTAGGCGTAAACTCTGCCGAATGGGCCCCTCACGGAGTCCCAGGAGGAACTGGTCCCGCAGCAAAGTTTCCTCTTCCCCCAGGCCGTGATCACGTCGCCCCTTCAACCCAGCAAACTGCTCCCGTAGTCGCAAGGCGAAGGCCCGCAGAGTCTGTCTGGGTCCTTGTTTACAATTAAAGAACTGGGCTCTCAGAACAGCCACCGGGGTGGCGTCACCATACTGTCCGACCAGGAAGTCGAAGATTGCTTGGGCGGTGCTACGGGTGGCCTCGGGTGCGGCTTGTACTTCCCTTTTGGCCTCGCCTTCAAGTGAATTCAACACAAATTGGGTCTTCTGCGAGGCACTCAGCCCCTGTAGTCCCGCCAGGTACTCTACCTGAGCCTTCCACTCCGTCAAACTCAATTCTGATCCTGGTCCTCCATACTTCTGGGCCCAAGGGGCACCAACAAAGACAGGCGTAACAGGAGGCCGGACTGCCGGCAAGTCTTCGTCCGCCATCATGGGTCTCTGGGCGCTCAACTCAAGGTGGAACCCTGCCGACTACGCCAAGTTGTCACCGGGCCGGAACGGGCCCCTTGTTAACGTACCACCTCGAGGAGTTTATCCAGAGACACCACAGACGGACAACAGGGTAAGTAACAAAAGTTCAATTTTATTGAATTAAAATCCTATGTACTAAAACACTTGGTGGAAGAATTCCAGCTATGCTTTCCTCTATCCAGCAAAGGTGGGGAGGACTTGGCGCAACAGTCGCAACCCAACGGGTAACGGAGCCGGGACGTCGACTCGATCGTTCTTCTGCGGTCAATACTGGTAAGTAGCCACAACAGAGTTCACAACGGTCCTTCTCCGAATGAGCACGGCAGACAATGCAACAGGCTGTGGCAAGCGACTTTCGTACAGCGGCTTCTCTTCGGAGCAGACAGCAGCAGACAACAGATAACGGAACAGACGTTGGTAAGAGATCTTCACCCAGCGACTCTTCAGAACAGACAGCAACAGACTGTGGTAAGAACGTTTATACAGCAGCTTAACTCCAGAGCAGGCAGTGGAGACTGTGGTAAGACACTTTCACCCAGCAGCTTAACTTCAGAGCAGCCAGTGGAGCAGTCAGCGGACGATGGGACAGGTGTTAGTAAGAGGTCTTCACCCAGCGGCTCCTCTTCAAAGCAGACGGCCACAAACTGTGGTAAGAAACGTTCATACAACCGCTTAACTTCAGGGCAGACAGTGGAGCAGTTAGCGGATAGTGGAACAGACGTTGGTAAGAGATCTTCTCCCGGCGACTCTTCAGAACAGACAGCAACAGACTGTGGTGAGAACGTTTATACAACCGCTTAACTTCAGAGCAGGCAATGGAGACTGTGGTAAGACACTTTCACATAGCAGCTTAACTTCAGAGCAGGCATTGGAGACTGTGGTAAGACACTTTCACACAGCAGCTTAACTTCAGAGCAGGCAGTGGAGACTGTGGTAGGACACTTTCACACAGCAGCTTAACTTCAGAGCAGGCAGTGGAGACTATGGTAAGACACTTTCACACAGCAGCTTAACTTCAAAGCAAGCAGTGGAGACTGTAGTAAGACGCTTTCACACAGCAGCTTAACTTCAGAGCAGGCAGTGGAGACGTCAGCGGACGATGGGACAGATGTTATTAAGGGATCTTCACCCAGCGGCTCCTCTTCAAAGCAGACAGCAACAAACTGTGGTAAGAAACGCTCATACAACCGCTTAACTTCAGAGCAGACAGTGGAGCAGTTAGCGGATAATGGAACAGACGTTGGTAAGAGATCTTCGCCCAGCGACTCTTCAGAACAGACAGCAACAGACTGGGGTAAGAACGTTTATACAGCAGCTTAACTTCAGAGCAGGCAGTAGAGACTGTGGTTAGACACCTTCACACAACAGCTTAACTTCAAAGCAGGCAGTGGAGCAGTCAGCGGACGATGGGACAGATGTTATTAAGAGATCTTCACCCAGCGGCTCCTCTTCAAAGCAGACAGCAACAAACTGTGGTAAGAAACGTTCATACAACCGCTTAACTTCAGGGCAGACAGTGGAGCAGCTAGCGGATAATGGAACAGACGTTGGTAAGAGATCTTCACAATAGTTCCTACACAACACACGCTGCATCAACAATGGTTAGATGGGTCTCTCCAGCTCAAACCTCACAAACCTGCCCACTGGGGCTAACGGGTGGAAGCAGAATTATACACCCACACTTGTGCATGCAGTAAGTCACTTCAAAGAATCACACGTGTTCACTTCACACTAAGCACTGCAGTTCACATCAACTCACAGTGAATAAGGCTCCCACTCGCGGCCCCGGCCGGCGTCCTCTCCCATTGATGGATCTAATACACAGCACAGTGAGGATTACAACTGCACAGCCATTACAGTCAATATCTTGACTAATTTAGAGACACTGTCCACTGGTTGATACACCCAAACGAAGATTGAAGATACAGGGACTTCACAAAAGAATATCTGAGAGACACTTAACTGCTGCTTGGGCCGTGTGGATGCTCAGCCACTCTTTAATCCTTGTCACTCTCACGTTATGAATCCATTATTCCAATTCCCCGGAATGCCGAACATTAAGGACTGCCTTCCCGCTCTGTTACTCTCTCCCGCTCTGTTACGCTTCCTTCACGCCAGATTGGCCTTTTTATAATCCCTGTAATAGATACGTGTCCCAATCGCTGTCCGCTTTCCTCCTCCCGCACAGCTGACGCTTGTCTCGTCATTTAGAAGTTACGCCCGGACGCAATACATGGGGAAAACCCCGGAACCGGCTTGGTGTCTCACTAAATCCGCTCCCACTAGGAAACATTTCCGGGAATAATAGTTCCTTTTGGTTCGTCGCCCGGTGACATATCTATATTGTCATTTTCAATAGTTCTAGCCACTCTTTGCATCCTGTGATGGAACAGCATCTGGAGCTGAATTATTCTCCATTTTTGATCAGAAGTTTGTTGGACTCACTTGGGGCCTTGTTGTTTGGATATGTTTGTCTGGTAATGAAGTGATGAAAATTCATCCGTGTCCGTGTTTTTCAGAACCATTTTATTATGATCATGTTGGTCAACTTCTGGTTTTAAATATATGTCGTTTGCGTATTTCTTCTTTGTGTGAAGGGCCAATACGGCTAATTTGTTTCAAGTAATTTAAAAATATTTAATTTCATGTCCATTTTTTAAAAAAATACAAGTTTGTAAATAAAAATTAAATCAAAATATACAAAACACACTGTTTTATTACTTTTTTTCATGCATAGTTTAAAGTTATAAATTAAACAAATGTTGACCTGTTTTTCCAGATTAGGATGTTGAATAATTTGTTTGTTTTGTGAAGTAATAGGGGAATTAAGTTGTGCATTATACAACACTTAATGTATTTAAAAACAATTTGCATTTGATGAATAATTAACATTTCAAATTCAGCTGCCAGTCATTAATATATATACTGCATTTTACATATTTCCTCTAGATATAGCAAATAAAGAGAATCATGTAACTTACTGTAAAAAATACAACAATTTAAAAAATACTGTAATCAAAGAATACAGTAAAATTCTGTAAATTAAATTACAGACGCTACTGTAAAAAATACAGTAACTGGCTGGCAACCCTGCTGCCAGTATTTTACTGTAAAATTTACAGGTAATTTTTAACAGTGCAGCGTGTATGGCGTCGTGTGGGTGAGCAGTTTGCTGATGTCAACGTTGTGGATCGAGTGGCCTATGGTGGCGGTGGGGTTGTGTAATGGGCAGGCGTATGTTATGGAAAACGAACACAGGTGCATTTTATTGATGACATTTTGTATGGATCTCGTCTCAGGATCTCGTCACAGAGATCCCGTGACGAGATCCTGAGGCCCATTGCTGTGCCATTCATCCACGACCATCACCTCATGTTGCAGCATGATAATGCACGGCCCCATGTTGCAAGGATCTGTACACAATTCCTGGAAGCTGAAAACATCCCAGTTCTTGCATGGCCAGCATACTCACCGGACATGTCACCCATTGAGCATGTTTGGAATGCTCAATGGATGGCAGATTACATTTTGTTCAGTGTATATATATATATGAAATTGATGATATGTATGACAGCCGCAGACATAACTAAAGGACAGTTGAGTACAGACAGTTAAATGGAACTGCTTCCCTGCATGTCTATAAACCGCATGCAGTGTATGTCACATATTAATGTTTATGCTGTGGAAACCAGAGCAAGAAGCTCCACTGTGGTACATCTGTCAGACTGCATTCCCTTGAGGGATTTTTAAAGTCCATAATATTGAATGTTTGGCATTAAAAAAGCCTTATTCTTTCAAATAAAAGTGTTGAAATATGAATTAAAATACAAAAAGGGTCAGGTTAAGAGTATTTTTTTTTTTCTGTTAAGCTGCTGTCACAGACACTAGGGTTTAAATACTATTCACATATATAAGTATGGAAAAATAATGGGGCAAGTGAATCACTTAGCTAATATCGTGCATACAAAAATCAGATTGTGGCAGTTTGAATGAACAGCCTTTGGCAATCTTATTTATAATTGAAAATAAAAAAAATATTCCTGAGAAACACTTGTTTCGCATCATTAGAAATTAGATTAAGAATTCCCTATGTGCCACATTTTCCTCTGAAGTATAATCTTTTAAAAAACGGATCTTCTTTTGACTATCTTTTTATTTCTTTTTTTTTTTTGAAGATGTCTAATCTGTTAGCCATTTTGATATGAGGCGCTGCAGCAAACCAGAAGCGACAAAGATTTGAACTACAAAAGCAAATCCCGCTGAGCCTTCATGCAAAGCCAAACCTGATGTGGAGAAGATGAGGATAAATGTCTTTAGTGTGGCAGATCGGACAGGTGAAGGGAGTGATCATCAGGTGTTTTTACAGCCAGAACATGAAAGCGGTATAGATATTATAAGCCTGGCTAGCTGTTTGCGTCTCACATAGATTATTTATTGGGATGCACTCACATGGATGTGTAAACAAATGAGCACAGTGACAGCCAATGAGGCTTTGCTTTCATAGAGGAGATACGTATAACTATAGTGAACGGGTAATATATCTCCCCTTAAATGCATTTTAAGAAACCAGTGGTTGAAAAAAAAAAAAAAAAAAAACATTGGACATTTGGAAAAAAAAAAAAGTGTGCAAGATTTTTAAGATTCAAAATGTCACGTTACAATTCCAGCAAACAAACACCAAGGTCATTGGCTATTTACCAGGGAATGTATGTACTATAAGTCATTGTGGATAAAAGTGTCTTTCAAATACATATATATTTCGCAGATGGCTTTATTTGATCCAAACTTAGCAATGGTGTCAGTATGCATTGACCTGAGGGATTTAAACTGTACATGTTTTTCTTGTTAAATGTGATACTATTTGACAGTCTGAGCTTGTTTTGTTGAAAAATAGGCATCATTTAATCTGATTAATATTTATGAATTAGTGTAGCTTTCAGCAGTGCCTTTCTGAGGGTTAAAGTGGTGACAATTTACATTTTATTGCATTCATCAAGGTTTTTCTTGGCAAAACATTGTCAGAATTTAGTTTCAAAATGATGATTAATCACTCTTTCTCTGATCTTTAAATTAATCTTTTTTATGATTTGGTAGTCATCAGGGCAGGCTGAATACTCAAATACTTTTTTATATGTAAATATGCTAATGTTCTTATGGTTGTCCGCATAATAATAATAATTTCTGAACGACCCGTTTTTGCTGCAATGGAGCTTTGGGTTGTGAACATTAGAGAAGGTATATTATATGTCCCCTTTAAAGCAGATCTGTGAAATTAGCAGGTACTGTACAGTATTTATTTTTGTTATGTGTCCTAACTAGGCAGGTTAGCACTGGCTTTTTCAAAAATAAACTACTGAAACTTTATTTTGTGCACGGAACTGATAATGAATCAGGGTGATTTCCACCTGCAGACACATTTTACGGTTTGTACCCATTCTCTGTAACAGAGACTCATTATCTTCCGGGAAACTCTCTTGGGTCATTGTTATTGCACAGCACGATACCAAATGAAATGTATCTGGCCTTAGCGTTTCAATATGAAAATAACACTAATGTGTGATTTGTTGATATTATTAAAGTTTGAAAAGCTGAAAAGTAGTAAAATGTGGGTAAACCGATAGACTATTTATTCAAATATGTCTATTTATTTTCCCTTCTGTATTTTTATGTATTCTTTTCAGCTGCATTGTCTGAATAATTGGCTAATCTGGCATACACCAAGGTTGGCCTTTTGATATGACTCAGGCCAGATTCGAACCCATGTCAATGCAGCAGGCCTTCATGTTTTGCACATTTTTCGAACATTTACTCATTAAAGAAACATGCATTTAACCTGAGGCTATCACCAAATTTGAAGAAAATTAAATGGCTTCAAATGCATTGAATTCTTCATTAGGATAATGCACTTGGGTATAGAAATGATTCCGATTTTCTTTTTCCCCCGGAAAGAAGCGCCTAATACATGCAAATGCATGCATCAGCCTTCAGGTGGCTTTAAAATTAAAATGTCCCTAAACAGGCGTATACAAGTGCGTCCTGTTCTCTTCCTCTAACTATTCTGAGGTCATAAGTTAATAACACCACACTATCATTATCAGACAAGTCAAGCAGCGAGAGTTTCAAGGGTACAGTTGAGTTGAAGGGAATCCTTGCGTTTGGCCAAATATTCTGACTAACGAGATCTTTTGAGTGCCTTGTGGCAAGGTTTGCCATTTAGTGTCAGGATCCGAATCGAAGGGTTCAAGGAGAACTGCTCTCACTGAAGGATGCATCTGTATATCCTCGGCTGCTCGGGTATACATCCACATCCTTGGCCTGTTTTTCACCTAGGGAGAGTGCATTAGGTGTGAAGAGTGGCGTTCACAGTGGGGTCTTTCGGGTCAACAGAGGTGATTTCGGACACAAAATCTCTTCGGGCTGTCTGGGGGAAGTCATGCGGTAAGTCCTGCATCCACTGTGAATCACAAACGCTCTCCATTCCAGCCAAATCGTCACCCTCACAGGCTGATTTGTCAAACAGAAGGGTTTCTTTCACCTGCTCTCTCTCTTTCCTCACTGTCACTAGAGTCTCCAAGCAGCCTATTTGACAGTATTGATCTGTTTTTTTGTTTGTTCGTTTTTTTCGCCTCAGGACTGTCTACATGCTTGTAGCTTGATAGACTAGGCTCTGAGTTCGTTTTTAGTTAGAGAGTGTGGGAGATAAGCCTTTAAGACAGCATTCGAATAATCAAACTCTCATGTCAGACAGGATGAGGCAAGCGACATTTTGAAGCAACCCATGCAGATGTAGTGCGTCTTAAATCTAGAGATATCCAGCGAGACATGACATTAACTTTTTTGCTTACTGTGTGCTAGCCACTCTGCATTTTCACTGGCCACAATTTCGACATTGATACCATGGAGAAAAACTACCATATAGCTATTTTTAATATTATCGCATTATTTGAAAGCAGGTATATTAGGCTGATGTCAATTTAAGACCTGATGCATGGATCCAGTGGCGAGCACAGACCTCCTCAGGGGCAGGGGCGGAAGGACCAAAAAGGGCAAAAAAAAAAAGAAAAGAAAAAAAGAAAAAGAAGTTCCTTGTTTTTTTATCCTTTATTTCCCTGGCATTCTATGAAAAGATGTTGGTACAATTAGAATGTATAACACATCAAACGAAAATAGGGAAATTATTATAATATTTTCTTAACCAAACAAAACAGTGAGAATCAAGAAGGTAATTATGAGGAATTCATGTTTAGTTTTGTTGATGTTGTAAATTGTATGTATGTATTATATTCGTATAGTGTTAACTATCATGAAATCAGTACCACTTTACAATAAGGTTTCATTAGTTAAATATGTTAACATGAACTAATAATGAACTGCACTTCTACAGCATTTATTCATCTTAGTTAAATTTATTTCAGCATTTACTAAAACATTAAAATCAAAAGTTGTATTTGTTAACATTAGTTAATGCACTGACTGCGAAATAACATGAACAAACAATTAACAGGTGTATAATTATTAACTAAGATGAACAAATACAGTAACAAATGTGTTGCTCATGGTTAGTTCATGTTAGTTAATACATGAATAATAAACAAATTAACCTATTTGTAAAGTGTTACTATGAAATCAAAGAAATATATTCTTTACAATTTAGAGTTGGACATGCATGGACTTACTAGATGAACATTATTTTGGATTTACTAGATTTCACTAGATGTATTTCCCCAAGCTAATAAAACTTGCCTTGGATAAAAACAAATGACATTGTCAGACTCAGAATGCGGCTGAGATCGAGTTATACTTTTAATTTAGTTAAGCATAACTCGCATGCTGCCGCAACTTTTACAGTAGCATGGTAGGATAAATTTAACTTTTCCATATTAGCTTAACGTTACCTGCTGCTCCTGTAGTTTGAAGACTCGTGGTGAACTGCTGAGTACATAGCGGGTCACCGTGATTTTGAAGTAAGACATGTTCCTGGATAAACATATTTTGTTGATCCTGGAATAACATTCCTGTCCCAAAATTTAGTCCTTACCGTAACTCTACCCCTAAACCTAACCCTACCCATAACTTTTCCCTAAAATCAGAGGGAAATGATCGACGAATAACACCGATGTGTACATAGTGCTGCAAAGGAAACTCCGCCTACCACTTCATCTCAGCCAAATGCTTTTTTTATATAATATTTTTTTGTATTATTATTGTAAGTTGCAATAGTGTATACGTGTATTTTTATCTATAATACTATTTATAATAATAATTATTATTATTTTTTACAATTATCAGAGAGGGGCACAATACATTTTGAGACAAAAGGTGCAGGGGCTTGAGCCTTTGGGTGCGAGCACAAAATCTGCGGGAATGAGTAAAATTATGGTCAATACGTGCAATCCCGTGCTGAAATTCAAGTCCTGAAACACTAACAATATTCATCCGTAGCAAATGAAACAAGTGAGTGAGGGGAGGCGGATTTGTGTGTCCACTCACTGTCGGAATGATGAGAGAGAGAGAAAGCGCAGATAGTATAGTGTATCTATTCTGTGTAAAATCAGTATTGGAAGCATTTCAGATATTTCAGTATCAATATCGAAAAATCTATATTTTTTACAACAATATTATTTCAGATGCAGATGCATAATGACTACAGTTGGCACCAAAGTGGCTAGTAGGAGTGACTCCGTTACACGCCACTGCTGAAATCCACCTTCATTTGGGGTTTGGTGAGTGTTAATGTCAGGCCCTGATATTCTATGCTCCTGCCAGGACTAGAGGGCAAGTCATATAACCTTAAGATTCTTAATCGTTTCAATCTAATTTTGCACTCTACAGTTTAGGAACCAATTTACTAAATCACCATAAATAAAAAAAATATATATATATTTTTTTCCAAGACAGTTTTCCATATTCTCAAAATGCAGAGTATTGGTAAACAGTATCAGACTGATGCTGTGGAAATGTATTTTCACCCAATTTAGATTTTCCGTTTGAAATCTGTATGCTATTTGTTAGCACGTCCTCCTGTAGTCTGGGGGAAAATAGGGAGCAACAAACATTTGGAAAGACTTTGAGAGGAAAACAAAATGCACAATGTCACACAAATTGTAACTCAACAACAAGGATTGCTAACTAGGGTGGGACAGAAGGGCAGAAAACCTCAAACGGTGTGTTGTCTCTCGCTTTCCCCAGCGCTCTCGCTGGAGCTTTATCTTGAAATCCTCGGGGCACACACACACCAATGAGTGTGTGAACAGCGCCCACGTAGGCAACTGAAAACTGGTAATCACTGTTAATCTATCAGGGAAGCAAGCACTGGGAAAAAAAGAGGCACACAGATTCCTGTAACACTCCTCAGATGAATAACATCAAAAACAAAATATTACTACGTCCTTGGACTTAGCTTTTGTTGTATTACTTTCGGTATTAAATATATATTTATCTTTTTTTATATACAGTATATATTGATATTTGCTACTTTGCTGTATCTAAAAAATATGTTGCAATTTTTGCATAATCCTCCATAAGACTTGGGCTCTTTCCCCTGAGTTGTATCAACCACTTTTATTAATCATTATATGACCCATATTATGTCATATACAGTCCTAAATACCTTCAGTCATAAATTAATCAAATAGCAAATATATTCAATCAAGCCTCAACTGTTCTTCACGCCACATTGTGTGTATAACTGCATAAATACCTGAATAAATAATAGCCTAAATTAGCTCAATGATGTGACTTATAATGAGAAATTGAAATGAGTTTCATTAATGTGACCTGTAATCATCATGTTTCCCATTCTGTTCCCCTCTTCCTACTTTTTTTTCTGCAAGTCTCAGTTCCTGTACAGTAATAAGGAGTGATTTAGTGAGTTGGACTCATGTTGTGCTATTTGATTTCCTATTATCTGCATGCCAAAACCTCGCTGATTACTGAGACACAGTGAGACAGAGGAAATCAAACTAGAAAGTGTATAAATGTGCTTCCTGTCCTGATGAATTATGCATTTGTCTCTTTTATACATTTCCTTTTTTCCCCCTTTTTTAAAGTAAGTCATACCTGTATGATAGCACTTGTTGCAGGATATAAAAAAAATAAAAAACGGTTAAGCACAAATTTGCAGTCAAACTATCTCCTGCTGCTTTACAGTCTTCAATAACAAAGTATTTGACTTGCAGTTTATTTTAATATTTATTTTAATGTGTGAATTTTTTTACCTTTTAAATACACATTTTGTTTTTCATGGCCATCATAACAACCGTTATTGCAGTATGCATTTATCAATTAAGGTAAAACATTACATATTAACTAATTTATGAATTATTAATAATCATTTAAATTATTTTATTGCATTATAAATATGCCATTTAAAATAAATACATTTAATATACATTTTATTTTATATATTAAAGCTTGAGGTCTACATTTTTTACAATGTTTTTGCTCACCAAGGCTGTATTTATTTGATAGAGTAAAAACAGTAATGTTATGGCACAGTATTATATCTTAAAATACAATTTATTCCTGTGATGCCAAGCTGAATTTCCAGCTTCATTACTTCAGTCTTCAGTGTCACATGATTCTTCAGAAATCATTCTAATCTTCTGATTTGGTGCTCAATATCTACATTTCTTATAATTATCAGTTTTGGAAACAGTTGTGGACATGTTACTTTTTTTATTCCATTATAAATAGACAGTTCAAAAGAAAAGCATTTGAAATATTTGTTTATTGAAACAATGTAAACATATTTAGTGTCATTATTGATCGATTTAAAAATAAATAAAAATCTTACTGATTCCAAACTTTGAACGGTATATCGTTCATTGGTATTACTGATACTGCTCACATGAACATTGTAATGAAAAGTGAGACAAATGATTTTGCAGCAGTCTGTAACTATGCGATCATGATATTTTTATAATTCACCGAGAATACAATAAATACTGATTAGTTTGTTATATATGGCCAGAGGGTCTGTGACACAAGCTATCGATTAAACTTCTCGCCCCTTTGGCTGCCCGTTCGGCAGCTATATAGTGAAAAGTGTGTGTGCTTCCTTCATTTTTCTCCCCTCCACTTACAGGCAGGAAATGTATTACTGCAACCCTGTGCAAGATATCCAGCATCCATAATTGAGGAGCATTTGATAAATAGCTGGGATTTTCCATTTGCCAGCTGTGGATGGGTAAAGACTGTTTTGCAGGAGGAAGCTCACCCTGGTTGCATCCTTGTGCAGAGAACATTTTCAACCTGATAATTTAGCTTGTAAAAATGTGACTTATTTATTTGCCATAAAGTGGTGTCTGTGCTCAGAATTTAGAGACGTTTTGCTGCTTACCTGTTGAAAAATATATGGTCTGTTTGTTAATATAAACTCTGTCTGAGCTGGTCTTTTATATTCATAACCTCGATGTAGCATGACTGAATTTGTTCTTTTGAGTACTAATGGACATGTGTTTTTTTTTTTGCCAACAAGGTGGTGTGCATGACTGCAATGTTGTTTTAGCATTATGACAGGATATACATATGAAACTGTTCTGCAGTCACAGTAATTAAAATAAAGATTAGGTTAATTGTTGTGGTATTATTGAATTTAGCGTGTCTTCTAAAGTTAGTTCATATGGACTGGACCTTAAGAGGCAAAGTATTGACCTGAAATGTTGTTCTATAACATGGAGTTGCCAAATGCTCATCTTACAGTAAGCCGTTCAGCCCAGTTATGTCAGTATACGTTCCCTTTAATATCTCTGCAAAACCTGCAAACATGTAACCATGATCATTTTGTATGTCAATCAACTTCTCTGTACTGCCTCGTTTTCCTCCTGAAGGCACATGAAGTTTGGATGGTCTAAATACAGATTGTGTGTGTGTGTGTGTGTGTGCGTGCGTGCGCGTTTTTGCACTGATGAGCCAGAACATTATTAATATTGTTGATCATCTTCTAACAAGGCCACATATTAAGGTCTGGGTAGATAAAGACGATAAGCAAACAATCAGTTCTCGTAATCAACATGTTGGATGTAGGAGAAATGTGTATGGTTTTCATTTATCATCCTTGCCATAATACAAACAGATTCAAGCTCTATAACACAATGTTCCCTTTACAGCTTTGTAACATGTCACTAAAAATGGTTTTAAAAGAAAGAAGTTGTAGAGAAGTCCGATATGTCTTTAGTCAAACGCAGCTGTCTAACATGACTCATTGGTGCACTGTTGACTTTTCATGCTCAATCTAATTGAACATAGCAGACATATTTGTAAGGATTTACATCATGGAATGATATTGTCATTTGTTATGAAATACGGGATTTATGGGGTGCATAAACATCCGATTTCATAACAAGTGACCATTTCATTCCATTGTCTATTAAGGGCATAAAAGTTGAACCCTTGTGATCTGTCTTGTCATAATAAGGATAGGTAGCATTTATAATTATATTGAGGGATCCTCCCAAGGACACACACTCACTGTCTTTTTTATCTCTCTCGCACTTTCATTTTCTCATCCACTTCCTGGCATGATCGTTTATTAGAAGAGTGCTCTCGCTTGATTAAAAAATGATTTAGTTGAACGTCTCGATTCCAGAGACACTTTGACTGCTTTATGTATTTATTTTATTTATTTTTATGGCTTCCCTGCAAGAGCTATCCCAGGTAGAGCATGTGATGGTGCTCTTAAAGCGATAGAACCCAAAAATGTGAACTCTGTCATCATCTACTGTACTCGACCTCGTGTGGTTTCAAACCCGTATGACTTTTGTTCTTTCATGGATCACACAAAGACAAATTTTGAACATTTACAATTTTTGCCTTTTTCTCTTACATAGCTATTGTATGACTTCAGAAGATATGCAATATAGTGGGCAAATCATCTGGACCACTTTATGGTGCTTTTTTGTCCTTTTTGAAGCCCTAGTCTTTATTCAATTTAATTGCATATATATATATATGTATATATATGTATATATATATATATATATATATATATATATATATATGTATATATATGTATATATATATATATATGTATATATATATATATATATATATATATATATATATATATATATATATATATATATATATTAGTTCTGTGCGTTAAACGCGTTATTAACGGCGTTAACGCAAACACATTTTAATGGGGTCAATTTTTTTATCGCGAGATTAACGCTCTTTTTGGCCTAGCAAACTTTGTATTTTTTTCACATGCTGTTGCAACAACTAGCAACGTTAGAAAAACTACAACATCACACCGGATAGCTAGACCGGAAACAAAACAACAGGCACGCCGCACGTACTTGTTTGGGCTTGCGCGCCGGCCAAAGAGTAGTAGGCTAACGTTACGTTTTGAGTGGATGGCGCGAGCGCGAGACGCCGATCTAGAGACGTGCACTCTCAACGCAATAGAGTGCGCCGCGGGACTAGATTGGATGGCCGAGTGCGAGGGCGGGCTCGAGCGGTAATGCACTCACTCTGTGTGTGGATACGGGAGAATAAATCGATTTGCGGGACTCCCGCAAACTAGAAATATCTATGAATAAAACATAAAAACTAATACATTTTTATTCATATGTTGCAGAAAAGCAACAAGAACAACTAAAACAAAATAGAAACGATTTACAGGCCAGAGTTTCTTTTTATAACATGTTTGCAGCGTTGAGGGATGTAGCCAATCACAGACATATGTGTTGATTTCTTGAACACAATGGCCAATCAGAAGCATTTAAAATAGACTCCCCTCACCGCTCAAAACAGACTTTTTGTTCAGTGCTGAATTCTGTATGCTGGCAAATCCTCAAATTATAACAAACAAAGTGTATATATTGTGAAAGATGCATTGTGCAGTCAGCTTCATTGATAATAACAGATGTGTGAGATTGCGATGAACTGATGTCAGCTTTTTAGGAATTATTAAGGGAGCGCATTTTGCGCGCATTCAGTCATGCCAAACCATGCACTCAGTAGCCTGCTTGCTTTTATGTTATAACAGTGGTTTGTGTGTTATCAGGAGCATTTATGCTGATGTGTATGGTGACGACACGTAGGCGAAAGTATTTGGAGGTAGCCTACAAAAAAAGAGTCTATTTGCGGGCAGGAGCGGGACAAAAATGTTGCGGGCGGGAGAAAGTAACATAGAAAGTAGTTGAGAACGTCAGTTATAACGACCCACGTATTAAAAAAATGGACGGGTTTAAATCGGGCTCGGGCTCATAATTACAGTTTATGTGTCGGGCCGGGTCGGGCTCGGACACAATGCGCACGGGCTCGGGTCGGGCTTTATTTTTTTCGGCCCGATCTAAGCTCTACAATGGATGACGTCAGACAAAAGCACATGGATTTCACAGCTAAGAACAAACTTACTGCTGATCCACTTTTCCATGTTGATAAGAGCATTAAAATTAGAAAAAATAATGAGACAAATAGAAATCAAGGGACATTTAGAATAGATAAAAATGTGCGATTAATCGCGAGTTAACTATGGCATTAATGCGATTAATCGCGATTAAATATTTTAATCGTTTGACAAAACTAATATATATATATATATATAAACACAAATCCCAGGATTTGGTAAGAAACAACAGTGGAGCTGCATTGACTTGACCCTGACCACCATAAGAGCATGCATCACTCAAAGCATATTGTGAGTTAGCAAATGCTGGCCTATGAAAGAGATGACAAGCATGAACTAAATAGGATATTACCTCAGCTGAAGGAGATTGAGGTCTGCTATAAGACATTAGCTTAAACTGTTAGGACACAGACTGATCAATATACTGAACACATTACCCCACCCCGCACACATCTTCATGGCTTAATGCACTTCAAGCACTGTAAAAGAATGGCAGGCTCCGGAAAGTGGCAGGTGCGTAATTCTTTCCACAAATTTAAAATATAAGTTCGCTGTGCTGGATGGGAATCACTTAAGGCCAGTTCACACTGCACCAACAGACAGCAACAGACACTTAGTTGGATAAGTGTGTTGACACTTGTCTGGTCGTGGAATGTCTGAGAAGTGATACACTGTAATCTAGTGATTATCCGCGTTGGTTGCCGTCTGTCTGTGCAATGTGAATTGGCCTTTTGAGGTATTTTTCCGTGAGTACTGTTTTGTATATTGATTTCCTTTTAATGTTTGCAAAGTATTATGGGTAAAAATCCCAGCTTTTTTTGAGTGAGATCTCTTAGATAAGTTACACTATTATTTTATATGTGCCATGTTTTACCTAAATTTTAATTAAAAATTAAAAACGTCTGGAACAAAATGTACTCAATTATGTTGTTAAGGGTATAATCATTCTGTTTGAATAATTCCAGATGAAGATATTGAGTGAATCCATCACCATGCGAATTAGCAATTTTGCCAGCACACTTCCCAGCATGTCCTCTGGCATGAGTAATCAGAATAGCTGCATTGTATAATTGCTTTGTTTACATTGTTGTTGTGTCTGATCGGAATGTTATCTGTTCGGAGGTAGTCGAGGACGCATTGTGATCGGATCTCAGCGTAATGTAAACGCAAACCAGCCATCGTATCTGCTTTCACAGGTGGACGTCATATAAATCCTCGCCAAGTCTCCCCGTGTGGCTGTCAGAATATAATGGCCAGACGCAGTTTAGACAAGAAATTAAAGTTATTTAAACCTTACAATAAACATCAATCTTTAAAACAGTTTATTTAGACCAGTGGTGGCTGCTGGTCTTTCAAAGGGGGGAAGCTCTTTTTTTTTTTAAACTCGACTGTCAGGTGTGGGGATGGAGAAAGGAGCGAAGACTTAGGTGCAGTTGATTGGCTTTATTTTAATAATAAAATAAAACAAAATACAAACATTCTACAAAATTCATCTTCTGATTGTGTGCGTGCGTGCGTGCGTGTTTTTTTTTTCTTCTTCTTTTTAATGATGGTTGGCAAACAAATTTTTAATATGCATTACCACCACCAGCACAAGACTGCAAACACAAGGACAATAAATAGGAAGCAAACAAGGCAGGTAACGAGGGAGGACAGGTGGGGCAAATGAATCAATAATCAGGTAACAAGATGGGAGTCGATACAATCGACAGGAGAGCACACGGCACAAGGAAACACATGACAAGCCATGTCCTCAATGGCCTGGCTCTGCCCTCCTATGTACTTCCACTCAATTCTCATTTTCCTTCAGTACTAGTCTGGGATTGTGCTGTAGTCTTTGGCTTTGTAGTCAAACGCTAGGCATACGTCACAACCAAACGTTAGCGATTGGTTATGGCAGATCCAGAGTGACTTTGGGCAGATCCAATAGTTTTAGACTTCAATAGAGTACCCGCCTACAAGGAAGTTAACGCTTGTCAATGGAGCGGTGCCAGACTCTATGTAAAAATGAAATGAAATGTACGAGAGTGGTGGGACCAGGCTATGTGCTCACACCAAACATGACAAAAAACACAAGCACATGGCCAGTAAAACAAATCTCAAGCAAAGTGCTCACAAAAAATGAGACATGAAGAACATGAGAACACTCACAAGCCACGTGTTCACAAACATGACATGAAAGCACACAGCTAGTGTAAAACACAAGCTGTGTGCTATACACAGCACAAGACAAAACGTGACATGAAAGCATGCGGCCGATGTAAACACGAACCGCGTGCTACACAAAACACACGTGAAAAGAGCGAACACAAAAACCACAAGTTCACACGACAAGACAGAGCATTATGCACGAGATCGAGCGTAAGCTCATCCTGTGCGCTCACAACAGAAAACAAACATGCGGAGCATGAATGTCCGAATTCCGACACAAAACCGAAACCAAACTAGACAGATGTGCTGTGATCCAAACACCACGCCCCGCACATGTAACAAAGGCACCTGACATCGACGGAGGACATGTGGGAATTCAACGCAATCTCACGACCAATTCGTACGAATTTGTATGAGTGATTAAAAAGTGGCTGATTCGTATGAATTTGTACGACCTCACTCGTACGAATTTGTAGGATTTGTCTAAACCCACGTGATGGGTAGGTTTAGGGGCGGGGTCAGGGGTAGGTAATTCATACAAATTCATACGAATTGGGTAACTCGTAAAATATATACAATTTATCAAAAATCTTAGTAACTCGTACGAGTGAGGTCGTATGAATTTGTACGAATTAGCCACCTCGTAAAATTCGTACGAATTGCCGTGAGATCGGGCAGGGGAATTAGGTTAAACTGTGAAATGTATGATGAAAATTGGCTAGCAATTTCGTCAAGAAATAGGTTACAGCAGTTTGTCTTTCGAGTACACAAAATCCGCGATGGGACTGAGCTCGAATAGCTTTTTATTGTACAAAATCGCTGTCAATCAAAATGAGATGGAGTCTTTCGACAGACCCTCCAATCATCACGCAAAAGCCCAGCGTCCAGCCCCGCAGATTTTGCAGATTTATCCAATGACCGTCACGTTTCGAAGCCCTGAAAAAAAAAAACTGTTCATAGCAGCCCCATTGAAGTCAATGAATGCTCGGCTTCAACAGGGAAATGCACTGTGACGCCTCGGGAATGAATGAGAAGGAAATCGAGTCAGCCGACCTGATATATGTAGCTGATTTTGAACCAACTCGTCTTCAAGATGAACGTGTTCTAACGCATTTTTAGTCAATAAAATGTTAACACAATAGTACACATTTGACCATTAATTTTTTGACATTATAGGGGAAGCCGAGCTTCCCTTGCAGTCTTAAAAAAAACGCCACTGATTTAGACTTACATGATACTATGCATGTCATTTTTCATTTTAATTGTGCAACATTATCTGAACGAGGCGATCACCTGTATAATCACAGTCAGTCATGAGATCTTAATGAAGAGCTGCACGCTGCTTTACCGGAGGGATAATCGGAATTGGATTTTTTTTTATGTTTTAAATGTTGAATGTTTTTATTGTTTCAGCATGTTAATCAATCTCCCATTTCTGTCAATATAGTCATTGCACGCTATAACCTTAAACCCAGATGGTCGATGATGTGACTTGTTTAACATGATCAACCCAGTTATTTTTGTATGATCAACTCTGGAAGTAGGCCTATTCCTTCGTTCAAAAAACTCAATTTTATCAAAGACTGGAGATTGCACAGGAAAGTAAAGTGAGTAAGTTAAAGCAATTGGTACATTGTTTAATTGGTATCATCTTTTACTCTTAATCTGGTGTCGTGCCACAGACCTAATTTAAATATTATGCAGGAAACAGAAATCTGATCGGTTTTCCAGAAACAGAGGCTACTTAATGTGAACAAATGTAATCATACCATGTCCTGATTGGCTAATGATCCGATCTCCTTGATCTCCGGTGAGCATTAACATGCATGCTAATGCCAGGTGTAAACTCAGCCATAGACAGAAGAGCAAATTAACAAGACACACATGATCTGAACTAACAATCAATCAAACACCATATAATCAAACAGGCAGGGGGCGGATAAAGACATAACTGAACTAATTGACGGAACACAGAAAAAGACAAAAATCAAAACAAACTGACAATGTGACAGTTACTCGTGTGATGTGTAATGTGATAAATCTGATATTTTTAGGCTACGTTTACACATACCCGGGTATTTAGAGAAACAAATATTTCTCCCTCCTCCGTTTTCAATAATAACATCGTGCACACAACCCGCATAAATACGCCGCGAGCGCCATCATAACTATGCCAAACCTATGGGCGGCAGTGTAGGGAGAAGGATAAAGCCATGCAAGCCAATCACAATCCTCAGAATTGACAAGAGAGAACCTAAAACCTCGTTTCTCCCAGTTGACACGACAACACATAACCGGCGTTTTCCGAAATCTCCACTTTGGCCGGAGATTTTAGAAATTATTGTTTTCTGTGATAAAAACGGGGTTTTATTGTAAATGAGAGGCCAAACCGCAGGGAAATATCTGCATTTTCCCTTCGTGTAAATGGGGCCTTAAAAAGCAATCTTCACTGCCTGATATTTCTTGAGATGAGAGAAACACAATTTAAAACAATATAAACAAAGTTAATTTCAAATTAGCTTATTTTAATACGTTATGTAAATGTTAAATGTATTTTATGTTTGTGATTGCTAGAAAATCACACAAATTAGTTTAAAATTTACGTTTAGACATGCATTTAGTTTTGGTATATTGAGTAAAAAATAAATAAAATGTCTCATTAATACAATCAATATTTTTTAGGATCTAGGGTTCTTTTATATGCTCTATTTTGTACCTTCTTCATGGAAAGTGACTCATGCCATTGTCTGTTGAGTTTTGCCTTCGAAGTGACAGATATATGTGTGCTGATATGGAGCATGTATGTTGATGATATGTTCCTGTCTGTAATGTTTTCAAGTGTGTCCGCTGCTCACGTTTCAAAGCTATGGAAATAACATGGTCATGTTGAGAATAATCTAAAACATATTCTTTAGACCAAAGTTGGAAATTTCATCACCGTTTCCTATAGATACTGAAAGACATTTCAAGGGTATGAATGAATGTCAGAGAAAAGCTTTCCAAGCTTACAACAGCAACAAATATCAGAGAACTGGCCATGAACTGGCTTCAAAGACTATCCCTCAAAGAGATGTTGTGTTTGACAACTCCATGTCTTTTTTCTTTTTTTTTAAATCCATCTTTTTGATTGACATTCGAAGTGTCATCACTTTGAAACACAAGTAAGTCATATCTGGAACCTGTCAGCTCACTCAGCATGTATGTATTTATACGAACACATTATTTGTCCTTGTATCTTCCTCATGAGCAGTTTTCTTCTTGTGAATCTTGGGTATTGATATGAAGCCAGAACAGGAGGATTACTTTGAAGAGGTGTCATGGATCAATAGGCTTTGGTCAACCCATTCTTAATGATTGTGACCTGTTACACACTTGCAAAATAAACCAAGGTGCCAAGGAATAAAATATCTTTATGATAGGGATTAGATTAATTAAATAAATACATAGATAACAGAGAAGATTTTTTTGCATAAGGATTAGTCAGCATCCAAAGGGAGTCCCAAGTGGAATTCGGTAACACTTCATTTCTATAGTCCACTTTCTACTAACTACAAGTAACTTTGAAACATATAAACTAGCAGCAACTAGAGTATCAGTAGACTGTCTGCTAAATATCCAACCTGATCTCACAGCAATTCGTACGAATTTTACAAGGTGGCTAATTTGTATGAATTTTTTGAGGTGGCTGAATTTTACGAGGTGGCTAATTCGTATGCATTTATACGACTTCACTCGTACGAATTTGTACGATTTTGCTAAATCGTTCATATTTTACAAGTTGCCCAATTCGTATGAATTCGTACGAATGACCTACCCCTGCCCCCGCCCCTAAACCTAACCGCCACTGGGGTTTAGACAAATCGTACAAATTGGCATGAGTGAGGTGGTACGAATTCATACGAATTAGTCACATTTTACTCACTCGTACAAATTCATAAGAATTGGTCGTGAGATAGCGTTGAAATATCTGCCAACACTTTATTTTGATGGTCTGCCAACAGACATAATACTGACTATAAGTTCCTTTGCAAGTACATATCAACATATTCTAACCCTAACCTAATAGTCTTCAAATACTAATGAGAGTTGGCTGGCATTTAGTTTCAAATTAATGAGAGTTAGTTTACACATAGGTGCACAGTTACCTTTTATATGTATAAAGTGGACTATCGAAATAAAGTGTGACCAGGAATTCTTCATAATTGTCTATTTTACAAACTGTTTACGATATAAAGTGAAGATCAAGTTATGTAAAAGCTCTGTAAGAGATTCATAATTGCATTCATACATTGTAAAACCCAGTTTTCACATCTAAAATGACAATTTCTAAATTGTCCATGCATATAGAATCTCTCAGCATAATGAAGGCACTATGCAAATGGTATTGCATTAACTCTGTTAAATGTATTATTCTTTCTAATTAAATTGTATTGTGTATTCTCATCTTTATATTTGTTGGGATTCCAAAAGGCACTTGTTCAAATCAAGTCCTAAAATCATGGAGTCTTGATATTTTCCACAATCCCCTTAACAAAAGCTTTTATTTCAAATGTCTCTTGAATGAACAATATCAGCTAATTTCATGATGGCAGCGTCAACCCCTTATCTATCTTTTACAGACACTCATCCACATCTTTTCATCAGCTTGAATAGCCACAGTTTGTTTTTCTGTTGATTAATTTGTTTAATTTAGCTTCTGAACTGCTGCATTATGTATCCCTGCTCAGATCCAAAACTGCTCCACCGAAAGTACCCCAGGTTCTGGGATGGCATTTACATTGATTCCTTAACTAAATTGGGGGAAATTCCCAACATATTCCACAACAAATTATTTAAATGTAATATTCAGAACAGAACAAGAATTTAAAAAATAATAACTATATTTTTTGATTGATTGATTTGTTTATTTAAGTGTCAAACACCATGGTGCCCAGCCCTCATGGGCTTATTAGACACTACAGTAGTAATTTCACCAATATCTCCAAATAGCCACGTGACATAACACAAAATCCAAGCCAAAACTATAAACAAGCCAAAACGAAATAATTTAAAGCGAAAGTAAAAGTAAGGGGCATTATGCTCACATAACTATCTCATTAGAATCATAATGTTTCAATATTCGCGAATCACAATGTATTTGATCGTAAACTATTCTTTATTATAGGCTTTGTACAGTGCTTGAAGTGGGAAAAGAAAGGTGACGGGACTCTCAATTGCATTGGCAAATCATGACATTTGAGATTTCTACAGTGAAAAACAAAACTTATAACAAAACTTATTGTGCGTGTGTATAAGTCCTGCGTGTGTGCAAGTGCGTGCGAAAACGGAACTCCTCCAAGTCTGCGAGTCCAAAAATACATTTAGATTACTACATTTTATTTAATTAAATGCATTTATGGTGATATTATTATATTTTCATGTCAATCTGTGTTTTGACCAAGAACCATGAGCTGTCACTTTAATTCACCGCGTGCAGCACAGCAAAAATAGACTCGGAACGATCTCTGCACTGCTGTATACGCACAGCACCAGGAGCGCATTGACGGAGCGCATGTGCGTGCAGTGTGAAAGCTCGAACCTGTTAACATGGGTGCGGAAAAAATACGCACTGCATACGCACTGCAAACGAAGTATATCAACGGGCGTGACACTGGCGCTTTTTCTGTCAGTGGTCGAGTACCGGCTACATGCGAGAATTTTTTTTTATTTAAATCACTGGCGACCCATTTTTTAATTCTCGCGACCCACCCGAGGGTCGCGACCCAGGGTTTGAAAACCACTGGTCTATTGTGCACTTATTTGTTTAATGTCTCATCAATCTGTCTTGGTATGAGATGTCTCAATTTCTAGGTGTTAAAATGAACTGCAACCTAGTCTTAAATTTGTCATCTGTCTTAGGCCTACTTCATACAAATGAATATAACTTTTCCAAAAGAAAATATATGTTATCGATTTGTTTTGTTATCAGGAAAATTGTATATTCATCAAACTAAATGGAGTAGCTCAAAAGCCAAGTTTGCTAATGTTAAAACAGCTTTTAAAATGTATTTAGAGTCTGTAAAGTTTAAAAAAAAAATCGAAAAGCCCAAAGATCTGTATATCTGCTAAATTAATTTAACATATGTTTGTGATGACTTTTATTTTTAAGTTTCTTTTTTCTTCTTTGTTTATTTTATTTAAATTATTGTTGTTTCAAGTTATACTTACCAAATGTGAAAATGTGTATGTGAAAATGTGTCAAGAACTTGATATTGAATTCTGTAATTTTGAAAATTCAATAAAATAAAATAAAAGACCGTTTGTTATGCTTCCGTCTTCCATCATCTCGCTTTCTGGTTGGATATTGTTTCATTTCATGTGATAATCTCCAGAGCGTGCGCGGCTCTGACGTTCTTCCGAGCAGGTTCGGACACTCTTAACACACCTCACACCACAGGAATATCTGATAAGATAATCTGTAGAACCATCAAGATAATCGGGACATAGTTAGGATTGTCGGAAGGGGGGAAATCAGCCCAAAATCCGCCCGATTATCTTTTGTTGTGTACCCAGCATTAAGCATGAGACGTGTTTTATATTAAGTGCTTCAATTTAAATCATAAACCTACATTGCTTGGCCTACTGTCAGATGTGTGTAATGCCTTTGAGACGGGTTTTCCTCAGTGCACTTACATCTTATGGTAAATGTTACAAAATCATGCAAATATTTCCATTTCGCATTAAGCGTTTTCCTGACAGCAAGTGAGTCTCCATCGTTTTAACTCGTTTCACACAGACTTCATTGAACAAGTGCCGCTGCGCATGTGTGTCAAATAGACAGGGGATAAGAATGGGATCGCCATAATTCTAACCTTATTGTAAAATATTTTGCTAATATATTTTGCATCCAAAAGTGTAAGCACTTTAAAACTCTTCCCCCAATTAGAACAGCACCATAAAATGCAGTGTGTGTTGCTGCCAGTTGCAGTAATATTGACAGACTTGTTTTTGTTATTATTTTATGTAACGGGTATATATTATTTAAGAATAATTATTATTTTTGGGGGACTTTTATTTTGACGGGTGGATTGGTTTTCGGTGTTCGTGTGCTGTGAGAGGAGAAGAAGAGCACGGTGTATGAGAGTGTCGCACAGAAAAAAAGTGAGTGTTGTGTCGTGTTTGAGAAGCTAGTTCGATTAAGTAACTTAAATGGAAGTTAATCAGGGCTTTAGTCGAATAAAGGACGACATCAAGAGATTTTTGTTAACTGTGTCCCGCGTTTGCAGTTTGTTTTGATCCGTGGATCACATTGCATTGGACTGTTTTGTGAAAGCTACGAGAACTGTGAGTGTTTATAAACCTTATGTAGCCCCGCCCCTTTTCAGCGCTGCGCTCGTTGTCTTTTGACTTCCGGTCTGTATTTTCACAGCGATCTTGCATAGGTATGAATGAACTGCTCGTAAAAAATATTCCCGGTCGACATTTGTTAAGACATCTGCTTTACAATGCTTATGATAAACATTACAATGCTCATGATAACTTTTGTTAACTCTACAATAAGTAAATCCACATCACCAGCTAATTAGACAGCGATAGAAATATACAGAGCGACCGCCAAAACAGAAGTTCAAAGACAATATTATAAAGATGACGGCGCCCACGTTTCTCTGGTGCATAAGGTCTATAAAGTACAAGTTTAGCTTGATTGGTGACGATGATGAAGAGATTTTTCACATTTTTGAAAAGTTGTGCACTCCTTACACCTTGATTGAGAAGCAGCCTTACAAACTAATGATTCAACCAGACTGATCAAGTGTATTTGAGTGTTCTGCATGTGTCGTCGCACGTGAGATGGGAACTGCTGTATTTGCAGTTGGTGCTGAACAGAGTTTCAAGACGATTTGAGTTTCAGACCTTCAGAAACCTCTTTTCAAATGTAAACATGAGTTCACAGTGGGAATACACATTAGTCACCGCCCCAGACTTAATGGGGGCGGAAGTTGATTTACATTTTCTAACAATGGGAATTTGATTTGAGTTTTTAACTTGTGAGAGCAAGAGACCATTTGTCTGGAAGACACACGCTCCTGTGTGTGAATTATCTCCAAACTCTTAAACACCTTATTACCTTTTGGTTTACTTCTTTGAGAATGAGACATTTGTACCAGTCGCACTGAGACATTTCAAATGATATCAAACATGTAATACTGTTCGATAATTATTCACATCAACCCATATAGATTTTGGGTGAATTTCAGGTGATCTCAGCATGATAGCTCAAAAGAGGAATTCAAATGTTGATTTCCTTTGTTCTCTCAGAGAGTTGCGCTATCTTCCAGTTTCTCCAGTCTTACAGTTTGATACATCTCAGTTGGTACATTTAATTTTGATTAATCTCAGTTTGATTAATTTGCTTTTTGACTCATTTTTGATACATTAAATTATTTTGGGACATTTCATTGAGCTTGAGTGAATCAACTACGCAATCTCAAGTTAATTTCAACGCACGCTACGTGAAGACAACGCATCTCAACTCCTTAATTTATTCCTTTTTGATATTTTGTTCCAATGAACAGTGAACTGTGAGAGTTCAGTCGAACTACAGAACTGTGAACTGTGAGTGAACACACAAAGGGACGTTTCCCGTAAGTGCTCTTCCTACTGTGGAATTTCAATGTGTATGCCATTGTTGTTGTTGTTGTTTTTTTCAAATGTGATTGTTTGATTATTTGAAAACGGAGAACACATCCTAAATGTTTACAAAAAATTAAAAGTGTTTTTCATTTTGAAGTGGGATTTATCATTGTACAAGTGTACAGCTTTTACATTGAAGGTGGTTGTGTTGTAGTGAGTTTAAAAGAAAACCATACATTTTATTTATTTTCTTTTATTTAGTGTTTATTAACACCGAACTAGCTAACATTTCAAGAAAGAAAAATATGGGCCTACACTATTTACATAAAATAAATTTGTACTTCCCTTCAGTGTACCATTTTGTTTAGAACTGTCTATTAGTACGGGCGTAGTCAGCTACTTTATTATAAAGTATATAGTATAAAGTAGTCAGCTATTTTATTAGACCAGGGGAGGGAGGAGTATATTAGACTACATGTGTCTCACATATATTTTTACTTCAGGAAGCCATCTTGTGACATTACTCAAACTGAAGCCTACCCTTGTCGGTCTGTAGTGTGCATCTCAATAAAGTAGGACACAACATACATACATTTTGTGTGTAACGAGACTAAAAGCACTGAAATCGGGGACTAAGATTCTTTCGTTATTCAGTCTTCCAGGGTAGCGCTAACAAATTTCCCCTACAAGACAGGCTAAATACCCCATTACATTTAGGACAGACAAAGTTTTATTTTTTAAATACAAAACATGGTTTGTTTTTTCTCCTACTCTACCAAAAACATACCAAACCTTGATTTTTTGTTTCCTGTTGTACCCTAGTGTGTATCTTTGACTGACATTATTGCAGGCACCACACAAAGGTCATTCAGGTAACTGTATGTTTTAAACATTATCATTATCATTAACATCCTATTTTTTCATGGGGGAATATAATATTTCTTGCTTTGTCTTTTGATTGTGCAATGACAGCTAAACAATACCGTTACCAGAATCCACTGTATATTTATAGGCCTGTTCTGCCTTCCATGATCAGGTTATTGTAAGTCACATGTAAAGTCAAAGGGTTCAGAAACTATAGTTTTGAGTACTCAACACCCAATCATCCAGGCCGTATCTCAGCAAAGCTGACACTAATGCACCGTCGGATGAGGAAAGTGACACACGATAGACCGATATCAGCATACCCCCAGGCTAAGATTGTAGGGGCTCAAGCGCAGACAGGTCTGAAACGGACCAAACATCCCATAATTAGATCTGCAGGTTGAGAAGGAAATGGCCTCATCGTCTGATCGGATAACTGGAGAGCATGGCCGAGAGATTAGAGCCATGTAATGGTGTAGCCATCTCGCTTAACACAAGCAGCCGAGCTGTGATAGACTTGCCAGTCCGATCAGATAGCATCTCATAAACGGTGCCACAGATGGCAGCGCTAGAGGTGAGGATTGCAAACTGATCAGAGACATGCACAGTCATGTTGGGCCTGTTTCATTAAGAAATCTGCCACGGTGGGATGATATACTGCCTAATCTCATTCGCTGAGAGTACTTGAAAGGTTTATGAACAGTGATTGCTTTGGCTTCTTTGAACTGCCTTGCTAAATGGCCTGAGCTACTATTTTTTTTAAGTATGTATATATATATATATATATATATATTTATATATATATATATATGTATATATATATATATTATATACATACACTGAACAAAATTATAAACGCAGCACTTTTGTATTTGCCATGTACACAAAAGGCCTATTTATTACTTTTTTTTATTACTTGTTATTTTTTCGGAGCCCCCTAGGTTCCGGGAAGAGAAAAATAAATAAACTGTGTGCACGGTTTTACAATCCGTGGGGACGGATAGTTTTAAACTGTGGGTACAGATTGTCAATTTACATCCATGTGGACAGATTGGTAAACTGTGCGCAGTTTTGTAAAACTGTGCACACGGTACAGTTTATTTTCTTCAGTAATGAAGCTTGGCTGTCCGTCTAGTGAAAAATGTTGGTACTGCGCCCGAATTAAATCTAACTGAAAGCTAATTTTTGAGATGTCAACCTAAAATTTGGTACACAACTTCTTCAGATTTTTGGCTTACATTTTCTTGCAGTTTTCGAGTAAAATATATTTTGTAATATATATATATATATATATATACAATAATTATATTTTTACATTGTTCATTTTCATAAACTCAAACTTGTAAAGCTTTTTTTCTGTTTCACTTTCATAATTTCATAATACTTCAACAATAATCTGTCAAATTTCTTCTTTAAAACAAGAACAACCATAGGTCTATATTCTAAAGCATTCTTGAATTACCACCATTTAAGTTTGGATAGTGATTTTCATGTCTATGCGAAAAATGGGGGAGTGGCAGTTAAGGGGTTAAACGATATTAATCTATAATATCTATATCTATAATATCTAAAATATAATTAATATATAAAAACTCTCCTGCAGTCCAGTCACCATCAGTCGCGATGGTTGCGACTCGCACGTATTTTCATTTAAACGTCACTCACTGATGTTTTCCTAACCAGAAAAAAAGAAAAAAAATGAGTGCCCTGCTCTGCCTCTGATTGGCTAGTACTCGTTGCCATCTGGGTCAGAGCCAATTAGAAGCAGGATGTGGGTGGGAAAAAACTCTGTGTATAGGGAAAGGGGAGAGACAGAGGGAACAGGCAAGACAAACTCCTACGTTTAAATAACATATAGAAAATATCCGCTTGACCACGAGCTGGGAACAAGCCCAAATAAGCAACTACACTTTAGAAACAAGCCCAAAAAAAACGCGACCCGCGACTGCCAATATTTGTAAGCTTATAATAAGCGGACTTGGCAACACTGAATACAATGACGCTGGTAGTGACGATTCTGCTCGATTCTGACGATCGGTCTGTCTGACCAATCAGTGATCTACAGTGCTTCCACGTCACATTTTAGTATCTGTACGGTACGCTTGGAACCTCAATAGAGGTGGTACCATTTAAAGCGAGCTGAAGCGAGCCGTACCGTACCATGCAGTGGAAAAGCGCCACAAGTGAGCCGTGCCTAGCCGAGCCGTACCATACCATGCAGTGGAAAAGCGCCAAAGCGTGCTGTACCGAACCGAACTGTACCATACCATGCAGTGGAAAAGCGCCATTAGTGACCACTTCTCCTTTGCTGAGATAATCCATCCACCTCACAGGTGTGGCATATCAAGATGCTGATTTGACAGCATGAATATTGCATAGGTGTGCATTAGGCTGGCCACAATAAAAGGCCACTCTAAAATGTGCAGTTTTACTGTATTGGGGAGGATTCCAAAAACCAGGCAGGACCTGGAACATGCTGTCGTATATGCCAATCCAGAGCATCCCAAACATGCTCAATGGGTGACATGTACGGTGAGTATGCTGGCCATGCAAGAACTTGGATGTTTTTCTCATTACAGGAATTGTGTACAGATCCTTGCAACATGGAGCCGTGCATTATAATGCTGCAACATGAGGTGACAGTCGTGGAGGAATGGCACAACAATGGGCCTCAGGAACTCTGTGCATTCAAAATGCCATCAATAAAATGCACCTGTGTTCGTTTTCCATAACATACACTTGCCCATACCATAACCCCACCGCCACCATGGGCCACTCAATCCACAATGTTGACATCAACAAACCGCTCACCCACACGACGCCATACACCCTGTCTGCCATCTGCCCTGTACAGTGAAAACCGGGATTCATCCGTGAAGAGAACACCTCTCCAAAGTGGCGGCGGCCATCCTGGCTGAGGGCTCAGGCGGCGAGGAGGCGGCCATCTTGGCTGAGGGCTCAGGCTGGGCAGGCATGATGTGAATAAGCCTTGGGTCTGGCTGTGTTCCGAATCGGTGCACAACGCTCTCCAGACATCGGATGACGGTCTCCCTCCAGTCCAGTACGGTGGTGTCAGGGAGGTCGATGGGATGGTTAAACGTGACCCTGATCCGGAACAAGGTCCTCAGGCTTTCGTCGTCGATGGCGCTGGTAACGGCAAGGCGGCAAAAGTCCTAGGTAAAGGAAAAAAAGTTTTGGCTCCCGTGAGCCATGACGATCATTTTTACCCTATCGTCCATTTTGGGTGGTCCGATCTTCTGTCACGGTGTGGTGCAAGCAGAAGAAGACGAGGGAGAATAAAAAGTTCAAATGCAAACTTTTACTCACAATATAACTCAAACAGGTTCATAGAAAACAGGCAGAAGGTACACACACACACTTAATACAACGGAGATCGGACAAAGACTGACACTAAATACAAACACTGGTCATGATTAACTAAACACAGGTAATACAGATGAACTAAATGTCAGTAACCATGGATACGAATGAGTGGTGGGAAAAGAACAAAGGAAGACATGTGACTACTGAAAATACAAACAAACACTGACACGTGACATATATATATATATATATATATATATATATATATATATATATATATATATATATATATATATTATGTATATGCTCACACTTTAGTTTAGAGTCCAGTTCTCACTATTAACTAACTATGACTTCCCTTAATAAACTCCTAATTACTGCCTATTAATAGTAAGGTAGTAGTTAAGTTTAGGAATTGGGTAGGATTAAAGGGATGTAGAATATGGCTGTGCAGAATAAGGCTTTAATATGTGCTATACAAGTACTAATTAACAGCCAATGTTATATTAATATGCATGCTATAAGCAACTAGTTAATTTTGATAATTGGACCCTGAACTAAAGAGTTGTCATATATACTACATGTATATTACAGTGATGCTAAGGAAGGTTCAGGGAGTGCATGCATGCAACCTGTTAAAAAAAATAGCTTGAAATCTATGATGCTCACATCTGTTGCTCATAATGAGGCCTTACTTTCAGTATATGAGATGCTCGTTAAGTGAATGTGTTGGGCCTTGAGCGATTTAAACTTTCAAAAGAAACAAAAACAGAGAAAGTCAAAGGACAAAAGTGAGGATTTTGAGGGCAGAACTGGTTATTCCAAAACCACTAATGAGATCTAAATCTAAAATGGAAATTAAATACTTGCACTTATCAAACATACAATTATTGTTGAACATAAACAGATATTTTCAGAAGGTCTTGCAAAGGCTAATTTTATAAATTAATTTAATGCATCTGAGTTTGACAGTGTTTACAGAAAGCTTAATAAGTAAAACCAGTGGTGTATGGGTGGTTTGGAGTGATGTTCTGTGTGTTAGTGAGTTCATGATGATTGCTTACTACTTTTGAATCGCTATTGCTGTTTACATTCACCCACATAATCTTTTACTAATCAGATGGCTCAAATAGATGGAAAAGTATTCATGTTATCACCTTACATTTTACCTTACAATTCATTTTAGTTTTTTCATCAAGGCTATAATGCCAGTTCTACTCACAATAGCTCTGGTGACATCAGCATATTAGAATGATTTCTGAAGGATCATGTGACATTGAAGACTGGAGTAATGATTATGAATTCAGACTTGCCATCACAGGAATAAATTACATTATAAGAAAATTATTTTAGATTGTAATATTTCACAGTATGTCTGTTTTTATTGTAGTTTTTATCCAAATAAAAGCTTTTTTGTTGAGCATAATGGACTTCTTTCAAAAACGTTAAATAATCTTATACAAACTTTTTGGGTGTACATGTAAAACAAAAACAAAAACCTAAATTACTAATGGCATAATTCACTCATAATTGTATAATCTAATATTATATACTCATCCTAATGTTGTTCCAAACCTGTAGCTTACAACTTTCTTCTGTGAAATGCAAAAAAGTTTGCTTTTCTTTTTTTTACATTGGGGAACGTTGGTGTTCAAACAACATCAAACCGCAATGACTTAAACAACATAGAACACAGAAGAAGGAAAGTGTTAGGGTTTGGAATGACACCTGATGGTGATATTTGAGTGACATACATGTATCTGTTAAAGTATTATTTATTGTTAGTTCTCCACACCTACTTTATTAACAAATGTTAACAAATTATACCTTATTATGAAGTGCACAGTCAATCAATGCTGCTGTGTCAGGCGAGATGTTCAATCAAACTGAGAAATTTGTTCAGAGGGCAATAGTATTTACACTTTCTGGAAAATCAGCCGGTAAAATGGCTTATTTAGCCATTAAGCTGAGAAAGAAGAAACTCTTTCAACAGAAAACAATTACATGCATCACTTTTTAATTCAATGAGAAATGTTGCTGCAGCTCAGCTTTAGCAGTGCCTGGAGTGCACTCGTCCTGACGTCATTTAGATATGAAAGATATGATAACATAATTAGTTTCCACTCTCCAATTAAGTATTTTTACAATCCCCTCCCTGCTGTTGATGTGGTTGGGGGAAAAAACAGAGAAGTGGTTTGTTAATTGAGCCTGAGCTAGGAGAAATAGTGATGTCATACATATTTAACCGTCTCCTCCTCCTCTCTTGCTCCTCTTATCATCTCTTTCTCCCGTTTCACTCTCAGCTAATGAGCCGGCAGCGGAAGTGATTGTCTTATCGTTCTCATTAACACTGGGCCGCTTTCTTCTGAGTGCTTTAACTCACTGATTCTGTTGCACCAGGAGAGCTGCTCATGTGATTTGACTCCAAGTTTGACGTCGAACGTTGAGCGGGTCTGAGATGTGGACCGGAGGCTCGGTGAAGCTAATGAGAGAGGATATAAATGATCTGGTGACACTGTAATTATATACCCTGCCCTCCCTATCAGCTAGCGTCTCACTCATCTTCTTTCCTGCTCCATCAAACTTTCCCTATAGCTGTGAATCAAAACTTAGTGAGCTGTCTACTTAAGGCAACATTTCTGTCATTGTTTGTCCTTCTTCTCTATACCTTTCTTTCGTTTTCCTATGTAGATATATTTGGCCTGATTTTGTCTCTCTTCTCACTTCATCAGTGAGTCAGCAGGAGTTTGGCTTTCATTCATCTGCGTTTTTGCATCTGTAAATGATAGACAAAAATTGTTAGTAAGCATAATGTTACTTTTATCTTTTATGTTGACATCTTTCAATAATTTGCATTTATATTTTGGTCTAATTTAGTAGTCTACACTTCTATTAAAAACACTTTCCCTTTCGAGGGAACTTGCGATGCGTCGATGATGCTTTGGGAACGCCCCTTCTTATTGCATCTGAAGCACATGTGTCAACTAGTCCAATGGCGAGAATTGAGCGTCACGGGTGGGTGACATCATGACCAGGAAAGGATAAAAGCACATCCGTTTTAGAACCGCACTAGCTTCTGTGCCTCAGCAAGCACTCTGTGTTACAAACTGTCTGTCTTATTTATTGTTGTTTGTCATGATATATATGCAGCTCAATCTAAGATATTATGGAGTCCAAACAGTCTTTCAAGTTGTGTGCTTCACCTTGCCCTCGTTACATCACGGGTGGAGATATACACAAACTGTGTGTGATGTGTTTGGGAGAGGAGCATGCTCTGTGATGTGTTTGGGAGTGGAGCATGCTCTGTCAGCCTTCAAGGGGGCTGATTGTGAGCATTGTGAGAGGCTGCTGCTTCGCACACTCCGCTCTCGCTTGTCACTCTTCAAGGAGGATGTTCAAGTGGGCGTTCGCTGCGGCTCGGGCCCCGCTGCTGCTGAGGCAGCACGAAAGCTCTTGACGTGGGGATCGCAAATGCATCTCACGTCAGGGTTTGAGACGGGCCCCGCCCTTTCTCAGCATTTACCCGTGGGATCCAGTGCTTTCTCTCCGGAGTTGGAAGCTCGCCCCGCGTTTCCTTCCGCACCGGAAGAAGCGCAGGTGCTTCAGCTGTCTAGTTCCTAGTTCAGGGTTATCTCCTTCCACACTGAAGGTCTATGTTGCGGCTATTGCTGCTTACCATGCCCCCTTGGGGGGTTTATCCAATGGAAGAAATCCTCTCATTATAGTTTCCTTCATGGCACCCTGAGGCTGAGGCCTGCAGTTCGTACCAGAAGTCCAACTTGGGATCTGGCTCTTGTTCTTGAAGGTCTATCTGTTGCTCCCTTTGAGCCTCTCTAGTCTGTTTCAGAAAAATTTCTGACCCTCAAAACTGTGTTCCTTCTAGCTATTTCCTCACTATAAAGAGAAAGAGATATCCAGGCCCTGTCAGCAATTCCTTCATGCCTTGAGTTTGCACCTGGGATAGTTAAAGCATTCCTCTATCCTAAACCCGGTTACGTACCTAAGGTTCCAACCAATGTACCACGGCCTATCATACTGTAGGCGTTCTGTCTTCAAGTATTTATACCAGGAGAAACTGAACCTCATCTGTTCATCTGTTCTGTCACAGCATTGGATACTTATGTCCACAGATCTGCTCAGTGGAGAAAGTCTGATCAATTATTGGTATCCTTTGGGCCCCCTAATAAAGGCTTTTCAGCATCCAAGCAGACGGTTAGCAAATGGATAGTGAAGGCTATCTCTCTTGTATATGAGGTTCTGGGCCAGCCTTCACCTCTGGCCACTAGAGCCCATTCTACTAGGGGTATGGTGGCCTCCAAGGTCCTAATTTCTGGGGTGCCCATTCAAGAAGTTTGTGATGCAGCTGGCTGGTCTTTGCCACTGTTACGGTGTTTATTCATTTTGTCATGTTTCTGGTTTGTGGTTTCTCTGTCTTTGGTATTTTATTCAGTTTGTGCCTTGTTAATTGTAGTCTGTTATCCTAGTCATGTCATTATTAGGTCCCTTGTTTCAGGTGTGTTGTCTTGTTAGGTTGTATGGTCCCGCTCGGTGTTCTGATTTGCCCCAGCTGTGTCTTGTTCCCTCATCCCGTCTGTGTATTTAAATCCTGTCTGCTCTTTTGTTCGTGGTCAGTTATTGAATGTATGTTTAATGTGCGTACCACGAGTATCTTGTCTGTTCTGAATCTGTAATTAAAGTCTACTGCTGCATTTAGATCCGCCTACTGCCTTTGCTTCCACGCAAATTCGTAACAGAATAACTGACCCCCTAGGATCTAGCAGCCATGCCTACCTGGAGTCCTGATGTCCAGGTCCTCCGTCTTCGCCAGGAGAATCGTGCCATCGAGGATTATGTCGCAGAATTCCTCGAGCTGGCATATCTCGCGCAAATGAACACCCACGGCTTGAAGATCTTCTTCCGCGGAGGATTATCGGAACCACTCCGGTCTCTGATGCCCGAACCTGGTCCTCACGGATCTTTAGAATGGTACGTTGACCTGGCCCTGTTGTGGAGCGGTTCCCCGTTTACTGTGGGCGTGGAGGAGAAGCTGCGAGAGCCTGCGCTTAACGTCAGCCCGGTCGCGCCCGCGCTTCACTTCAGCTGCTCAGCCGAGACCACGCTCCACGAGCCTGCGCTTCACGTGAACCGAGTCGAGCCCGCTTTCCACGACATGCCTGAGCTTCTTCCTGCCGAGACCGACATGCCTGAGCTTCTTCCTGCCGAGATCGACATGCCTGAGGCTGAGCTTCTGTCTTCCGAACCCGCACGTTGCTTCAGCCTCGACGAACCCGAGTCAAGTGAGTCAAGTGCCGCCGAGTCAAGTGAGACCGCGCTTCCCGAGTCAAGCGAGTCAATTGCCGCCGAGTCAAGTGCCGCCGAGTCAAGTGAGTCAAGCGCCGCCGAGTCAAGTGAGTCAAGCGCCGCCGGGTCAAGTGAATCAAGTTCCGAGTCAAGTTCCGAGTCAAGTGAATCAAGTTCTGAGTCAAGTTCCGAGTCAAGTGAGTCAAGTTCCGAGTCAAGTGAGTCAAGTTCCGAGTCAAGTTCCGAGTCAAGTGAGTCAAGTTCCGAGTCAAGTGAGTCAAGTTCCGAGTCAATTGAGTCAAGTGCCAAGTCAAGTGAATCAAGTGCCAAGTCAAGTGAATCAAGTGCCAAGTCAAGTGAATCAAGTGCCAAGTCAAGTGAATCAAGTGCCAAGTCAAGTGAATCAAGTGCCAAGTTAAGTGAATCAAGTGCCAAGTCAAGTGAATCAAGTGCCAAGTCAAGTGAATCAAGTGCCAAGTCAAGTGAATCAAGTGCCAAGTCAAGTGAATCAAGTGCCAAGTCAAGTGAATCAAGTGCCAAGTCAAGTGAACCGACTACCGAGTCAAGTGAGTCTACCGAGTCTACCGAGTCAAGCGAGTCTTCCGAGTCAAGCGAGTTACCGAGTCTGCCGAGTCAAGCGAGTCTGCCGAGTCAAGCGAGTCTGCCGAGTCAAGCGAGTCTGCCGAGTCAAGCGAGTCTACCGAGTCAAGCGAGTCTACCGAGTCAAGCGAAGTCAAGCGAGTCAAGCGAAGTCAAGCGAGTCTGCCGAGTCAAGCGAGTCTGCCGAGTCAAGCGAGTCTGCCGAGTCAAGCGAGTCTGCCGAGTCTACTGAGTCAAGTGAGTCTACTGAGTCAAGTACGTCCAGTAGTGAATCAAGCCCAGTGAAGCGTCGTCGCAGAAGGAGGAGGAGGACTCGTTTGCTTCGCCAGGCTACGGAGGGCATTCCCAGACTCCTCGCCCTGCCGGCCCCGCCTCTGCGCCTCGCCCTGCCGGCCCCGCCTCTGCGCCTCGCCCTGCCGGCCCTGCCTCTGCGCCTCGCCCTGCCGGCCCCGCCTCTGCGCCTCGTCCTGCCTGCGCCCTTCAAGCTCCGGGAGGCCTGCCCGGAACCCATCTACCACCTGGAGGTTCCTCCCGAGGATTTCCCCAAGTATTTTTTGGGGGGGGGGGCAGAAAGTACTCCGTGAGGGCCATGGAGACGACGTCGACATGGTCCTCATCCTCGTCTGAGTCTGCTCCGACCTGGCCACCATCTCATCGTGCTCCGCCCTGGCCTTTGCCACGCCATGCTCCACCCTGGCCTTTGCCGCGCCATGCTCCGCCCTGGCCTTCGCCTCGTCCTGCTCCGCCCTGGCCTTCGCCTCATCCTGCTCCGCCCTGGCCGCCGTCACATCCTGCTCCGCCCTGGAGGCTTCCTGTTCCGGGCAAGCCACGCCCTCGTCAGCCTCCAGGGCGCCCACCCTCCCGCCCCTATTTGATGTTCATTCGGCGCGGGGTCGCGCCTTATGGAAGGGGGGGATAATGTTACGGTGTTTATTCATTTTGTCATGTTTCTGGTTTGTGGTTTCTCTGTCTTTGGTATTTTATTCAGTTTGTGCCTTGTTAATTGTAGTCTGTTATCCTAGTCATGTCATTATTAGGTCCCTTGTTTCAGGTGTGTTGTCTTGTTAGGTTGTATGGTCCCGCTCGGTGTTCTGATTTGCCCCAGCTGTGTCTTGTTCTCTCATCCCGTCTGTGTATTTAAATCCTGTCTGCTCTTTTGTTTGTGGTCAGTTATTGAATGTATGTTTAATGTGCGTACCACGAGTATCTTGTCTGTTCTGAATCTGTAATTAAAGTCTACTGCTGCATTTAGATCCGCCTACTGCCTTTGCTTCCACGCAAATTCGTAACAGCCACGTACGTTTGTCAGATTTTATGACCTAGACATGGATTCCCCAGGGTCCAGATGCTCTTTGCCTGTGACGAATTCTCGCCATTAGAGTAGTTGACACAGGTGCTATAGACGAAACCACGCAGGGGCGTTCCCAAAGTTTCATGTCGTGACAGTTTAACACGACAGGTTCTTGGCTGTATGGTGTTCGGGCATTCTCATTCCCAAAGCGTCATCGACACATCGCAAGTTCCCTCGAAAGGGAACATAGTTTCCGGCGCGTTGCAGATCAGCTCAATCCGAACAATTGTAGTTAAAAAGTATATATATATATATATATATATATATGTATTTTTTTTTTAAATAACCTATCGTTGCGCGAGATAAGACCCCCTCCTAAGCTGTGATCGTGCACAGCTGTTTCAAGCACTTCAAATACCTTTGAAACTGCATTGATTTGGGACTCAAAACGCTGGTTGTCATTGAAGTCCATTATTCAAAGAAAAATCCAGAAAGGTTTTCCTCAAAAAACTTAATTTCTCTTCCACTGAGGAAAGAAAGACATAGATATCTTGGATGGCATTGGGGTGAGTAAATTATCAGGATTTTTTTTTCCTTTAACTATCCCTTTAAAAGCTGTTTATACCTGTAAACTGCTGGTGTACTGGACATGCAATGCTCTTAAATGGTTTTAATAGTATAATTTATGAATAAAAAACATTTTTGACAAGAACATTGCATGGATTGTCTTTTGATTTGCAGTTATTCTGAAGTTGTATTATACTATTATTACCTATAGATTTATATACTGTGATAACTAATAACAGTCGTTAAAGATGACCTATTATGCTTTTTTACTTTTTCAACTTTCTTTATTCTGTAATGTTGTTTGAGAATGAAAAAGGTCTGCAAAGTTACAAAGCACAAAGTCAATCCAAAGGGAGCTCCCTAAATCCTTCCCAATCCTTTTTAGGGGAACTCCCTAAAACACCTCAACTGCAATCTTGAGTTTTCTTTAGGGAGGTACACATAACAATATTCCTCATTTTAATAATCCCTGCCCAGGATTTTTTTTTTATTTAAAAAAATAAAATTAAAATAAAAATGGGTGGGTTGGTTATGTGTGGGTGTGACATTTTCAAAACACGTTCAAAGCGGTTGACCAATCACAACACACTGGTCCAGCTGACCAATCAGAGCACATTCTGCTTTTTGGAAAGAGGGGGTTGAGAGACAGGAACTAAACAGAAGTGCAACTGACAGACTGGGAAGAGGCTGCAACAATGTCAATTATGTGAAAAACAGTGTGTTTTCTGAACAATCAAGCATGGAAACCGATTCTAGTAGACCACAAAAACAAAATCAAGACTTTGTAAAGGGGCATAACTCTGTAATGGACTTTAAGTCTCTGGTGCTCTTTTTTCAATTAAATTAATTTACTATATTTTTGTTTTTTATTGACTATTTTTGTATTTTTAGGGGATTTTATGGTACTACATTATATGTATGCTGGATTTATAATCAATTTATTCACTTTTTGAGGATAAACCTAAGCAATTTAATTTTCATGAAGATATAGATAATGCAGAAAACAATATGGCAAAAGAAATCAAAACTGTTTTAAAAACTTTTGATCTGACTCAGCATGTACATGGACCCACACATAATCGTGGACACACTCTAGATTTACTTATCAGTAAGGGTCTAAACATTTCATCAATTGTTATTAAGGATGTAGCACTGTCTGATCATTTTTGTATTTTCTTTGATGATCTCTCCTGCCATTGAAGCTAGACATGTGTCTGTCAAGAAGAGATGCTTAAATGAGAACACTAGTGTACTATTTATGAAGGCTATATCTTTAACACCAAGCATATCTGCTGACTCTGTTGATTTTCTCCTTGATTCTTTTAACTCAAAAGTTAAGAGTGTAATTGATGATATTGCTCCTGTGAAAGTCAGGAAGAAGAGTGGCAGACAAAAAGCACCTTGGAGAAACTCAACAGCAGTGCAAAATATGAAAAGACAATGCAGAAAAGCAGAGCGCATGTGGCGGAAGACAAAACTTGTAGTCCATTATAACATCTACAAAGACAGCATCCATGCTTTCAATAAGGAACTAAGCAAAGCTAGACAGACTTTCTTCTCGAATATTATAATCAGCAATATAAACAACACACGCACTCTTTTTGCTACTGTAGAGAGACTGACAAACCCCCCAAGCCAGTTTCCCAGTGAAATGCTCTCAGTGAGAAAGTGCAGTGAGTTTGCTTCTTTCTTCTCTGAGAAAATCAATAATATCAGAAAGGTGATCAGCTCATCCTTGAGTTGCGCTGGTGTCAGGCAGATCAGACAACAGCCTGAGAAAGTAGCCACTATGTCTGATTTCGAAGAAATTGATGGCAAAATTTTGGAAGAAACCGTACAGCACCTAAAAACATCAACCTGCGCCCTTGACACACTTCCCACATCTTTTTTCAAAAATGTGTTACACAGCTTAGAAGCAGATCTCCTAGAAGTGGTAAATGCCTCACTTCTCTCTGGGAGTTTTCCGACCTCCCTGAAAACTGCTGTTGTCAAGCCCCTCCTGAAAAAGAGCAATCTGGATAAGACCATATTAAACAACTATAGACCGATCTCAAATCTTCCTTTCATAGGCAAGATCATTGAAAAAGTTGTGTTCAATCAGCTGAACAAATTCTTAAGCTCGAATGGACACTTTGACAATTTTCAATCTGGTTTCTGACCGCACCACAGTACAGAGACCGCGCTCATAAAAATAATAAATGATATTCGCTTAAATACTGATACAGGCAAATTATCAGTGCTGGTACTACTCGACCTCAGTGCTGCATTTGACACTGTCGATCACAAAATAATTCTTGACGGGCTGGAAAACTGGGTCGGGCTTTCTGGAATAGTCCTAAAATGGTTCAGGTCATACTTAGGAGGAAGAGGTTATTATGTGAGTATAGGAGACCATAAGTCTGAGTGGACATCCATGACATGCGGAGTCCCGCAAGGCTCAATTCTTGCGCCACTCCTATTCAACCTGTACATGCTCCCAATGAGCCAAATAATGAGAAAGAACCAAATCGCTTACCACAGCTATGCAGACGACACACAGCTCTACTTATCCCTATCGCCTAACGATTACAGCCCCATTGACTCCCTTTGCCAATGCATTGATGAAGTAAACAATTGGATGTGCCAAAACTTTCTTCAGTTAAACAAAGACAAAACTGAAGTCATTGCGTTTGGAAACAAAGATGAAGTTCTCAAGGTGAACGCATACCTTCAGTCTAGGGGTCAAACAACTAAAAATCAAGTCAGGAATCTTAGTGTGTCTCTAGAGTCAGACCTTAGTTTCAGTAGTCATGTCAAAGCAATAACTAAATCAGCATATTATCACCTGAAAAATATTGCAAGAATTAGATGCTTTGTTTCCAGTCAAGACTTAGAAAAACTTGTGCATGCTTTCATCACCAGTAGGGTGGATTATTGTAATGGACTTCTCGCTGGCCTTCCCAAAAAGACCATAAGACAGTTGCAGCTCATACAGAACGCTGCTGCTAGGATTCTGAGCAGAACCAGAAAATATGAACACATCACACCAGTCCTCAGGTCTTTACACTGGCTGCCAGTTACATTTAGTATTGATTTTAAAGTATTATTACTGGTATATAAATCATTCAATGGCCTAGGACCTCAATACGTTACAGATATGCTCAGTGAATATAAACCCAACAGATCACTCAGATCATTAGGATCACATCGGCTAGAAATACCAAGGGTTCACTCTAAGCATGGCGAGTCTGCTTTTAGCTACTATGCCAGCCGCAGCTGGAACCAGCTTCCAGAAGAGATCAGATGTGCTCCTACAGTAGTCACATTCAAATCCAGACTCAAAACACATCTGTTTAGCTGTGCATTTACTGAATGAGCAATGTGCCACTGTTCGTCCGACTGTTTGCACTGTATTTTATTTTATGTTTTAATTATTCTGATTCCATTTGATTATTTCTGTATTTTATCTTTTATTCTAAACTGTTTTAATTAATCTGAGTTCTTTTGATTATTTTAATTTCTTCTATGTAAAGCACTTTGAATTACCATTGTGTATGAAATGTGCTATATAAATAAACTTGCCTTGCCTTGCCTTGCCTTTCAACTTAAACTGACGAAAATCTTGAATGCTTTAGAGCACAGACTTAAGTTTGAGCACTTGGCAGATTATTGAAGTAAAAAAAGTTTTAAAAAGTGCATTAAAAAAGTGCAAAAACACTTTTCAATTTTTATATGAAATATATATTTTCAAAAACATGTTTTACTCTAAAACTGTAAAAAAAATTCTAAGCCATAAATCTAAACAAGTTGTTCAAACCCAAAATTTTAGCCTGATATCTCAAAAAAAAAAATGGAAGCATCAGCAACTGCGAACTCAGACATGTGTAAGTATCGATCTTTTATATTACTTTTAGAACACGATTGGATAGATAAGAAGGTAATAAGTGACGTAGCAATTGAGTCTTTCTGGCAGAACTTATGCTAAAGCTTCCATTTTCGTACCATTCCGATGAAGAAATAAAAAATAAATACATTTTAAAAAAGTAAAATTTTTGACCGAAGTGTACCAGAGAGTTAAAGTTTGTCTGGCCTATTGTGCACGAAATAAAAACATTTGTTATACTATATGCATCTGTGTGTAGAACATTAGTGAGTAGATTGTTTAAAATAACACAGCAGTTAATTTCATAACTTTATTTGTTATTTTCTGTTTTGAGAAAGCTCAGTCTCTCTTTCCCCCTATTATGCACCACCACCAATCAGAAACCCAAGCATTTCGAAATGAGCTTTGTCATCAATGAGTTCACAGTACATTGAGCGCTTTTATGTCAGAAGATCAAGGAAAGCTTGATTCCTCAAGATATGACCCTCAGCAAGTGCACAAACACCTGAACACCAGTAAGACATTGTGTTTCGGTAGGGAATTCCTCAGCATGTTGTATCTGAAAGCAATTTCCTCTCACTCATTTTCCCTCTGATATTCCACTTTCCCTTCGTTGTTCTACACACTCTCTCTTTTTACCACTTCTGGTTTTTCCAATACTGAATGTTCTTTCACCTAGTCTCTCTGTTGTCCCTTTATTCTGTCACTCTGTTTCCCTCAATGCCCGCAATAAGTGCCAATTTGCTCTCTCGCTCTCGCCGTCTCTTCCTATGTTTCTCTCTTCCCTCTATAACCCTAATGAACAGCGATGGAGGGAGTCGTGTTATGGCTGGTGCCGTGTCAGCTAGCGCATCGTCTCCGTTCTGACAGATCGCCCCAATTAACCTTATTTACCACTATTTCCCTTCGTCCTTTAACAAGTTCCTCTGGGCTTCTCCCCCTCTAATGACCAGGTGCCTGAGACGAGGGCTCGCCGCGGTTGGCACCCTCACGGCCCGACTACCCATTATTCAGGTGCTCAGGGTGCAGATCACATGCTCGTATGAGCACATTTGTGTTTTTCCATAAATGTTCACACCAGAGGCAACATCGCGTGTCAGGGGGAATTATGTTGACGTTAGCTCCAGTTGCTGTCTGAACTAATGCTTAATTTTTAAAGTAAGTATTATAGTACAGACACGGATTTTTGATCTGTAATGATTTCAGATGTGGGTGTGAGACTTTTCAAGCTCGTAATTAACGGGGACAGGGGAGGTGGAAACAGAAAAAAAAAAAAAAACAAGACGTGGGTGTTGTTAGCTTTGGCATCACATCAGCAGAACTCAATAGAAGAGCGAAACATCCATTGTATTGCTAAGCAACAACAGCCTAATATTTCTGTGGCCTCTAATGAATACCGTGGGACTTTGTGCAAGGTAAACATACCCTGTGCATGACTCTGTACCCCCTTCTCATTAACAAGCACTAAAAAGTATTGACATTTTTCTGCCTAATTGGTTCAGGAAACAATTACCTTAGTTTCCTTTTCTTATTTGTACGGAGCCATTGCATGGGGCTCTGAGTAAATGAAGTGAATATTTTTATAACCTTTTGCACATATGTATTGTGCTGTTGATGATAAATCAGATGTGCTCTAATGCAGAGATGTGGGCTGAATTCAATCTTCCTAGCTGAAAGGGAACCTGCACCTCTGCAGCTGAGATCCCACAGAGAAGAACGTCTTCGGTATGTGGGCATTAATTACAGCTCAAGTATTTTCATAGGTACAACCATTTTAACACTCGAAAACACGCTCCCAGTAGTCCCTAGGAGGCATTTTGTAAGTAAGAGAAAACATGTATTTATCTATTTTATTTTATTTCATTTTTTACCTATATATATATATATATATTTTTTTTTTTTTTTTTTAATTTAATTTTTTTTTTTTTTTTTGCGAAAGGCAGGTCCTTTTGGCTTTTTTTTTTTTTTTTTTTTTTTTTTTACATTTTACAATAATGTAATAAAACATTTTCAAACTTAGAAATGGATATTCCTTGGACATTATCTTCCTATTATTCTCTTCTGCCCACTCTTGGCACTTACTACGCTGGACTACAACCAAATCGTACATTTTCTTTTAGGTGCCCAACAATAGCAAATGAGGATTAATGATAAATTAAATGATACTAATAAGACTTCTTTCATAAACATTAAAGAAAAAAACGTATAATTCCTATAATTCATTAAATATGCACAGCCCTAAGCTAACCGCAATTTCAATGCATATAAAACGTTAAGGACCTCTAATGTTAAGAGGTTTCAAGGTTTCAATTTCACTTGTTTTATTTATGGTGCAGTAGTGAAACTGGAGTGTTGACTTTCCTGACTGCTTTTGTGTTTGTGTGAGCTTTTGGTCGTGTGTCCACCAAAACGTTTTTAGCCAGCTAAAAACACCAGCATTCTTATGAAAATACCTTATACTGCAGACACTTGAGAGCACTTTGGAATTAACTGCACCACAGTGTTTTTTTGTTGTTTTTTTTCAGTTGAGACACTATATGCTATTATACAGTTGTTTATTGTACCTGATTTCAGAAAATAGTTTGTTTCTGAATATAAATATGTTAACACAATGTAATTTACTTGCTCTGGCACTATTTTGAATGAAGAGACGTGTCATCTTGGTGTTGTCATCTGTTGCCATTGTAGAAGCACAATGTGGCATTTGGTTGCTGTGGAATTTTTCCCAACCCTCCTCCACTGTGATTGGACAGCTGAGTAAAAAGTGACATTGATAAGCGCTGTGTTTTACAAAGCTGCGTTGGACATTTTTCAATGTGGCAAGAAACGGCAAGCGCTCAGTGTGAAATAGTCGCTCAGTGCTTCGTCACACTGTTGTTGTTGTTTTTTGTTTTTTTTTAATTCAGCGCTCCCATTGAAAACAATTGGACAAAAATATGCTAGTCTCAGGATAAAACGGCTTGGTTGACACATGGCCATGCTCAGTAGATTTTTTCCAATTCTGGTCAGGTTTGTGTTGAATCACAAACTCTATTTCTCTCCCCTGGAACTCCTGTGTGTAAAATGAATCGGTAGCAACTGAGGGAACTGTCTCTATCTACGAACACTTACATCCTGTGGAGATGGCACGGCAACCCAGAGTTGGTTTCTCTGTCAAAGTTCAATTTGCAGACTAATTGGATTCGCTTTTTCAATGATCATACCTGACATATACAAATTACTGAGAGAAAAGGGCTCTGACTCAAATCGGTTCTGCTCTTACTGCCTGGAAATTGCTAAAATTGCCTCAAAGGATTAAGCCTGTAGAGTGTATGCAAAGTATCCTATGGCGCACCGTTTAAAATTGATAATGATGGCTGTCCTCTTCTCCACATATTACCTTGACACACATCTCCATTTTAATGGCTTTAAAGTCAGTGTAAAATACTGTTCGTAAATTTCATAATCTGCAGTATTTCTGCTGTATTCAACTAGCATAATACTTAGATTGTTGAACAACATGAGAGTGCGTAAATGATAACTGAATTGTAATTTTTTAATTTATTCTTGACTTTTGAATGGTTGGTGTTATTTTTGGAATTGTGTAATCAATCCTGCAAACAAAAATATGGCACTGATTTGTGGAGAAACATTCTAACATTACTACTTTAGAAAGGGTGCTGTGGCACCATTGGTCTGGTTTCACTCACTGATCTGTTTAATAAGCAGAGAATCTGGAAGGAAGGTTTCCAGTTCAGGAAGTCCGTTTTAGGAAGCGCTGCGGTGGCGACCGCACACCACAACAGGGAGGGGCTCGAAACCCAAGCTGACAGGGACACTGACATTTTTAAGGCAAAACAACATTTTACCTGGCTGTCTCCCTCCATAAGATTGTTTTGTTATTAAACGTGGTAACACATTATTTGAAGGTGACGTACTGTAGAGAAAGTAAATGCACTTACTATAGTAATAACAGTAAATTATGCATAATTACAAGCAACTAACCCTAAACCAAACCTCAACCCTAACCTTAATCCCATAGTAATTTAATGTAATTAATTGATAATGCACTTTAACAATGTCAGATTCAAATAATTGTGTGTGTGTGTGTGTGTGTGTGTGTGTGTGTGTGTGTGTTTACTTGATCAATGTTTGGTAAAAAAAGTCCCAGACATAATTTTAATTTATTATTTCAGTGGCTGCGTTATACCATCCTGTATAATGCATAAACATAATTTTATTCTGTACTAAATCTATGGAATGTAGTTTGTTCTGTATTTTATAATCTTACACCCAAGCAGAGCCCTAACATTGGCGTTTTATTTAATTTTTATTTATAGAAGTTTTGAATTGTAATCACTCCACTTTTAGTCATTTTCTTTCTAGTGTTTATTTGGTGCAGATTTTTACTGGATTTGTTGACATGCCAATTAAAAACAATACAATTACAGAGCCTGTTCATCTTGAAATATATATATATATTTATCCTTGTCCTTATAATTTGCCTAGTTATATGTGTAATGATACATTATTATGACATGAATTGTGAGATGCAGATGCAATAAAGTTTAAAGTCTAAAATGAAAGTGATTACATATTAAATGCATTGCTGCAAGGTTTTTTTTCATAGTGTTGTCAATTGTCACCTGCATCCAATGATTAATCTCAAATGGTATATGTGAGTAAATAAATGACTCGGTGTCCCTTATTATCCTCTGCTGATGTGAAAAAACAGGCAGCAGACATTTAGTTTTTCTCTTGTATTAGTAATATTAATATCCGTCACAACACACAGCAATGACATGAGGGTTTCATCTCCTTGAATCTTACCCTTCTTGTTTTCTTTTTCTTTTGGTATTTTATGTCCCGCTTGAGTTGTTCTTGATTTGTCTTTTAGTGGACTGAGGTTGAGCCAGCCGGTCTATATCCAGTTAAACGTGATCACTCAGATCAACATTTTAATGGCATATCATGGAGATTGCTTTAACATATAAAAATATCTCTGCATTAATTTTTCACAATGTAAATTACACACAAACATATAATTTAGATTGCTGGTCCTGTTCTGCTTGACGTCTGCAAAGACACCTGTGGATTCGCAAGTTAGGTCAATTGAATTTTGCTGAAATCCCAGAGGCCATCTTGCCCTTTATATAATCTAAACAGCATGTAGTGAAAAAGGTGCTTACTGTTTCATACAGTGAGAGGGGTTATCCAATATCTCCCTGATATTTAAAATTTTGCACTTTTGGAGGGTTGAAAACAGCTAGTTCAACAAAACCGTATGAACTTCAAAGGTCCAAATATATCAAAAGCAGCAAAAAAGCAGCACTTGCAGTGTTTGGTCCAAGTTTTGTGTAAAGTATTACACAAATGTACAAACTTTTCCAGTTTGTAAGTTTGTTTGTAGAATATTCAACCTGCTCTTGTCCATGCATTGAAAGCTGGTGCACTAAAATGCTTTCATTTAATTGGCCATTATGTGTCATGTGACAGATTGTTATGTGTCCTTTTTCAATTATATTGAGATTTGAGTGCTGTAGTTTTTTTTTCTTCCTGACAATTTTCCCTAAAAAAGAAAAAAATCTATCTGCATTATTCATTTTACGCCACTTTTGTGTAACATTCATGATCATATTCCTTGCATTATTTAAATGCAATAAAATAATATCAAGCCAATGATTGATGCAATCCTCCAAACTGCATTTTTGAGTTTTGTAGTCTAAACAACTCATATCCCCTTTATGAGACTGTCCTGAGAGCAGAGATATAAATGTGGGTAATAATATGACCATCATGTATAGCAATACTTGTTTGAGGTTCCAGATATCCTGTGTAAATCCCCCACATATCAAAACATCTGAACAGGTTTAAGCCAGCAGAAGCTCGAGTTAATAACTTACCATCAGACAGGTTTCTTTTGCCCCATTTCCTGTGGACACGACTGCAGTCGTCATTCCCTTTTTGAGATTGAAAATTTCACATTCTCCCTTAGGTCTCTCACCACTTCCTCTGCAAACAGTGATGTAAGTTGTAAGCAAGCATGTAGATCTAACAGATGTTGTGCACAAAGTGAAATTTTCATTATGTGGCTAAGAATATATGTGAATCATGCATTCAGACATTTATGTACGCATGCTTGCATTTTGTAAATACATTTACATACTTGCATATATCTATATTTAGATAGGAGGAAACACCCAACACACATTTTACAGCGGTATATTTTTCCGTCAGAGCAGAGGTAATGATTAATTTCAAGAATCTTTGGAAAATCTTTGAAATTGGCATTTGAACAAAAGAGCTAAAAGGTATGAAAGGTAAATTAATCAATTATTTTTGTAACACGGGGTACATAATTCCTGGACACAGGGTTTGAGCTTGTGGCAGCCTGCTGTTCTTTTCAAGTCTCTTTGGTTGATGTGGTTTATTGAAAGGGGCATCTGAATGGACCAGTGGGCGGAACAGACAACCTGTAATCAGGGCGATTGGTCACTCAGTGAAGGTGGAACCAAGCACCACCTGATTGTTCTCTGATAGTCTGAAATGAGTCCTGTTTCATTCTTGGGTAATTGTCACATGCAATTAAGGTGAGTAGAAATTCAGTTGATTTAAGATGTATATGTAAAGGAGCTTTTTGTAGATGTATTTATGAAATAAATGGGGGAAGTAGCATTTAAACTTGGATTTTCAACTTGACAGATGGTTGACCGGAGTTCTAGTGACTTCTTGAAGGGATAGTTAATCCAAAAATGGAAATTCTGTAATTAATTATCACTCTCATGTCGTTCCAAACCCACAAGACTTTCGTTCATCATTTTTTGCCGAAATATGAGTGATTTCTATCACTCAGTGACAGCTATGCAACTGACACTTCAAAAAGTTAATAAAGAGCTCGTAAAACTAATCCATATGAATTGAGCGACTTAGTCCAAAATGTTCAGAAGAGACACTATCAATTTGTGTGATGTACAGATTGAATTTAGGCTTTTATTCACATAGAAACATTCAACTCACACATCAGTTGTGGTAAACGGAATCTCAAGCATGCTTGCTTGACGTACGAGAACCAATGTGGTTCATTCTCGTGTTACGCAGCACGTTTGAGCTTCCACTAAGAACCAATGAGGTTGATTCTTGTGTTACGCATCACGTTTGAGCTTCAGCAAGAACCAATTAGATTTATTCTCGTGTCACGCATCATGTTTGAGCTTCCGTCAAGAACCAATGAGGTTCATTCTTGTATTACGCATCACATTTGAGCTTCAGCAAGAACCAATGTGGTTCATTCTCGTGTTACGCAGCACGTTTGAGCTTCCACCAAGAACCAATGAGGTTAATTCTTGTGTTACGCATCACGTTTGAGCTTCAGCGAAAACCAATGAGATTTATTCTCGTGTTACGCATCATGTTTGAGCTTCCGCCAAGAACCAATGAGGTTCATTCTTGTTACGCACCACATTTGAGCTTCAGCAAGAACCAGTAAGATTTATTTTCGTGTTACGCATCATGTTTGAGCTTCCGCCAAGAACCAATGAGGTTCATTCCTGTATTACACATCACGTTTGAGCTTCAGCAAGAACCAATGAGATTTATTCTCGTGTTACGCATCATGTTTGAGCTTCCGCCAAGAACTAATGAGGTTCATTCTTGTGTTACGCATCACGTTTGAGCTTCAGCAAGAACCAATGTGGTTCATTCTTGTGTTACGCATCACGTTTGAGCTTCAGCAAGAACCAATGAGATTTCAACGTGCAATCATTTGCATCAGCTGTTCAGCCTCACAGCGAGGGTATATAATTAGCAGATGGTGCGATTGCACTTCAGCTTTTTGCTTAGGAGCAAAGCACTTCGATGCTTTCTACAGAGTGTGAAATCTCTGCCTTTCTTTGACCACTCCATCAACTGTTGCGGGCGATACAGTACAGCAGCGCGAGTGGTCTTTCTCTCTCTCTGTGCGCATGTGCGGAATGTGAGTATGGAAGGAGCCGGTTGTCGGGAGTGAAAGTGTCTCTCTGGTTGAGTGAGATTTCTTTACCTTTTTTTTTCTCTTCTTTCTTTTCTTTTTTCTCTAGTTACAGATAATAGGTTTAGTTTAGCTTTCCCCCTGACTTTCTGTCAGAGAGTGGGGATCATGGGGTCGGAAACGGGAGATCTCTCACGGTTAACCATCAAGCATGGTTGTAAATGCATGCCTGAGGCCGCGGTGTCAGTGGAGGATTGCCTGATAGCCGTGAGTGCGGCGATCGGTGGTGCAAACATCAAATCTGCCTCCCGTATGAATAAAGCCATTGTTTTCTTTCTCAGCGAAAGTCAAATGGTGGACGAATTGATTGAAACTGGTTTGGTAATAAAGGACATTTTTGTGCCTGTATTGCCTTTGTCAAGCCCAGCCAAGAAAGTTATTTTGTCAAACATCGCGCCGTTTGTTAAAAATGAAAAATTAGAACAAATACTTCAGAGGTATGGTAAACTAGTGAGCACTATTAAAATGATCCCTCTTGGATGTAAAAACCCCGAGATTAGACATGTGATGTCTTTTCGGCGTCAGGTTTTAATGATTTTAAATTCTCAAAGTGATCCATTAAATCTGTCAGTGAAATTAAGCATCGATGGTAAAGATTACACTGTTTTTATTAGTTCAGAATCGATGAAATGCTTTGTTTGTGGCGAATTTGGACATGTCAGACAAACTTGTCCGAGGCGAGACAGGCCAGCTCCAGCTGCAGGTATAGAGAACAGCGAGAGGGCGCCCGGCGCGGATGTTCCTGCGACCGCTGTGGCGCCATAACCGCAGCCGGACGGAACGATTTCTGCGCTCGGTGACTTGCCCGAGGGGAGACCGGTCCGAGTCATGTTCCCGCTGTAACGCAGGCAGAAACGAGCCCGGGACAAGTGTGTTTGCAGGCAATGTCTGAAAATGATTTGATTTTTGAAGGAAAACAAACAAAGCCTGATGGAATTGAGAACCATGCAATTAATGTTACTGATGATTTAATAAAATCGAGTAAAGATGACTTTTTATCCCAAGAATCTGTGGATTTAATTGATGAATCTGACAACGAACATGACTATACAGAGATAATTAATGACGCGGAGGATTCGGAGTTCGTCTCTGGAGGTAAGACAAAACTTTACTCTCTTCAGCAGATTAATCACTTTTTGGATACAACGAAAGGACACCGTAAACCGAAAATTGAGTATTATTTTCCGGACGTAAAATTGTTTTTGTTGTCTGGTACCATGGGGATGAGAAAAGCTTCCTTGGAAGAGCTTGACGAACCCAAACGGTACCGTCTTAAGAAGCTTCTTAGCAATGTTAGAAGTTCTTTGAATTTACAAGGTAAAAAATGAATAAATTTTGGTTACCTAAAAACTCTTGTCGATTAGTTGTATTGTGTATTTTTCTCCTACTTATTTCCATGGCACCTTTGAGGATTAGTTCATTGAACGTTAATGGGTGTCGTGATGCTATGAAAAGGGCTAGTCTTTTTGATTATATAATGATGAAAAGCGCTAGTGTGGTTTTTCTGCAAGAAACGCACACAGATGAGAACAATCAGATACAGTGGCTGAGTGAATGGAAGGGTCAGGCTATATTGAGTCATGGCTCTAGTGTCAGTGTAGGGGTGGCTATACTGCTGACACCTGAATACAAAGAGCACCTTGTCAGTGTGTTTGAACTCATTTCTGGTCGTGTACTGAGAGTTGATGTAACTGTTCAGGGTAATAATTGTTCTTTTGTCAATGTATATGCACCCAATATTGGGTCAGAACGTGTTAATTTTTTTAAAAAACTTAAAACTGCTCTAAGTGACATCGGTCATTGTTCTGGCAGGAGATTTTAACTGCACTTTAAGTCATACTTTAGATAGGAATCATGAAGAGCCCCACAGTCAATCTGCAGACGTGCTTCGGTCTTTAATTGTTTACCACAATCTTGTAGACGTTTGGAGAGAATAATTTCCTTAGATTAGGCAATACACCTGGGTGAAAATAAATTCTAATATGGTATGTGGGGCTAGGTTGGACAGGATCTATGTACAAAAAAGCAAAAGAGATCATTTCTATAATAGCTGTATATTTCCTACTGCTTAGTCTGATCACCATTTTTTATCTATTAATTGCTTTACTGCAGAGAGCATGTGCAAGAATTTTGTTTTGGACTTTTAATAACAGACTATTATTAGATCAAAATTTTGTGCACTCTTTCACTCATTTCTGGGAGATCTGGAGAGAGAGTAAAACACAGTATAAGTCCCTGAGCCAGTGGTGGGATATTGGCAAAACTCAAATTAAATTGTTTTGCCAGAGTTACTCTGCTTACAATAAAAGTTTTCTGGACAAGAAGATGGAACAGCTTGAACAGGAAATACTTTTACTTAATTTTGAAGGGGACAGTGACACTGAGTCTTTGAAACAGAATAAATTTCTTTTGCGGAATCTACTGGAGGAATGAGCCCAGGAGACTGATTCGAGCAAGATTTTCATCGTTCAATAGCATGGACTCTCCTACTTCCTTCTTTTTTAACTTAGAGAAGAAGACTGTGGATAAGAAGATTTTAGGCTGTTTGAAACTTCCAGAGGGGAGGAAAGTTACTGATGGTCATGTGATTATTTCTTACGCACTATCTTTTTATGAGGATCTCTACAGAGCTGAACCTTGCGATGAAGAGCTGGCTGATCTTCTATTTAACGATTTACCTCAGCTTTCGGAAGGAGAGAAAACCAAGCTTGATAAACTATTGACTTTTGATGAACTATCTGTTGCGGTTAAAGACTTGTCTTCTGGCAAAGCTCCGGGATTGGATGGACTTAATGCAGAGTTTTTTAAAAATACAAATAAAAATAAAAAGTCATCAGAAAATAATTGTTTGCTGTTTTCATGGAGAGTTTTAAAAGAGGGACACTTCCTTTGAGTCTACGAAGAGCTGTGGTCACCCTATTACCTAAAAATTTAGATCTTGAAGACATTAGATGCTGGCTTCCGGTCTCCTTATTTGGAGTAGACTATACGATATTTTCAAAGTCTTTAACTAAAAGAGTAAAATTGTACATTTCCTCAGTGATTCATCCAGATCAGTCATACTGCATTCCAGGAAGGACTATTTTTGATAACCTTTTGCAAAGATACAACATTTTGACATTGGTTTTGTGTCTTTGGACCAGGAGAAGGCATTTGATGGGGTCGATCATGGTTTCCTAGTTAAGTGCCTTGAGGCTTTTGGTTTTGGTCCATCTATTATTGCCTATATTAAACTGTTGTATACTGACACCTACAGCATGCTGAAAATTAATGGTACCCTTACGAGACCTTTCAGAATAAGCAGAGGCATAAGGCAGGGGTGTGGTCTCTCAGGAATCCTGTATGCAATTGCAATTGAACCTTTTCTGGTTGCACTGAGAAGCAAGTTGGGTGGCATATCAACAGTGTGTCCGTCCACCTCAGACCTGAAAACTGTTAAGCTTAGTGCCTATGCTGATGATGTCACTGTTTTTATTAAATCTGCTCAGGATGTCAGGACTTTGAGAGAATCTTTGGAGGGTTATCAGAAAGCTTCCTCATCTCGAATTAATTGGCAAAAGTGTGTATCCTTTTTACTAGGTGAATGATAGACTCTGTCTTGATAGGCATTTGTTTTTAATGTCTTCTTATGATGGAATTTTTTCAGCTGATGTAAAATTTTATACTTCTGTGTTAAACTCCTGGAAAGGCTTTAAATTGATAAGAAATGGAAATAATCATTTTGGCCTTGAAGAACCACAGTTTTACAACTCAATATTGGGTGATAACATTTGTACATCTAATCCAGAATCGGCCTGTCTTCGCCGGCCAAAGATGGTCAGCGCAGACCACAACGATCTGCACAGGTCTTTCGGTCCTGGGCGAGCCCCATCCAATTGTGTCCCAGATCTTGTCGTAGCGAGTCGCGCCATCGTGTTGCAGGGCTTCCGCGTGGCAGCTTGATGTCGATCGGCAACCAGACCGTGACTTTGTGCGTCCATCTTTCGTCCGTCCGCCGCATCAGGTGCCCGGCCCAGCGCTTCTTGGACTTGTTGGCCAAGTCCACCGTGTCGGCCACCCTGGTCATGGCCCGCAGCTGCTCGTTGCGGACTTGGTCGATCTGTTTAACCCTGATCATGCGGCGCTCGATTGCGCGTTCAGTCGCGACCAGCTTTTGCCGGTCGGCCGCCGTCGTTGTCCAGGTCTCGGACCCGTAAAGCATGGCTGGCAGGACGGTGCTGTTGAATAGGGCGGCCCTGATGTCCGGGTCAATGGCTCTGTTGGTGGCTGTCTCGGCAATTGAGCCAAAGCTGACCCAGGCGGCTCGGCGTCGTCGTGCCAGTTCTCGACCAATCCTGCGGTCGGTGGTTAGCTCCTGGCCCAAGTAGATATAGCTATTGACTTGCTGGAGCTGGTGCTGGCCGACATGAAGGGTGGTGTCTGCCACCTGGTCGTTGTGCATCCACTTGGTTTTGGCCAGATTGATTTTGAGGCCGATCCGAGCGCCAGCCTGGTTGAGCTGGTCGAGCCGCTGCTGTACATCGACCACCGAACAGCCTATTTGCACGATGTCATCGGCAAAGCGCAGATGATTGAGCCAGCGGCCGTTGATCTTGATGCCGACCTCGTTCCAGTTGAGCTGCCGGAAAATTTGCTCGAGGCAGGCGGTGAAAAGCTTAGGCGAGATGGTGTCGCCCTGCTTGACCCCGCGGCTGACCTCGATGTTAAGCGCCGGTCGAACAGGCTGATGATGGTGGCGCAGTTGCTGTTCAGCTCCTGCAGCAGGGCCACATGCTCGTAACCGATGCCTTGTTGTTGGAGGCGAGCAGCACAGCGTTGATCTCGATCGAGTCGAAGGCCTTCTCGTAGTCGACGAAGGCCAGGACTAGCGGCATCTTATACTCCCTGGCCCGCTCAAGCAGCTGGTTCAGTACCTGCACATTATCCATTGTGCTAAAGCCAGAATTAAATCCGGCCTGCTCGACGGGCTGATGTTCGTCTAGCTGCTTGGCCAACCGGTTGAGCAGCACCTTGGTGAAGATCTTATATACGGCCGACAGCAGTGTGATCGGCCGGTAGTTGCTGAGCAGCTCACGGTCGCCCTTCTTGAACAGCAGTACCGTCTTGGCCGTCTTCCACTGTTTGGGGATTTGACATTGTGCCATGTAGCGGCTGAATCGGGTCGCCATGGCCGTCCAAAGGGAGTGGCCGCCTGCTTTGAGCAGATCGATCTCCAAGCCGTCCAAGCCAGGCGCCCGGTCTGCCTGTGCCTGCTCGACTGCATGTCAGACCTCGCTTACCAGCACTGGTAGGATGGGCGGCAGCTGGTCGAGCTGAAGGTTAGGTGGGGGGACGGGCACCTTGCTGGCGAATGGATCACTATAGAAACGCCTGCACTCGGCCTCAATGCCGGACCGAGTCCTGGTCGTCCGCCCGTCTGCCGTCTTCAGTGCTGGTATTTGGCCACGCTGCTGTTGCATCGCCCGCCTGCACTTTTTCAGGCTCTTGCGGTCCTCGGCTGTTGCCAGCAGGTGCCTCTGTCTGTATTGATCGAGGTCGGTCTTGAGCTGCTGCCGGATCTGCTTGCACAGCAGGCCGTACTCGACATGTGCTGGTCCTTGGTGGCGTCCAAAATTCGGCTGGCCCGGCTGTTGGTTAGCACTGCAGCTACATAGCGGCTTGACTTGAGCAGGCCAATAAAGTGGTCGTAGTCCTGGTCGATGTCGGTTTCAAGCTGTGTCCAGTTGGTGTGGTGGATCAGAGTGTAGAAGGCGGCCAGGTCAGTGGTAACCGGTTGCTTTGCCCGGTTGCTAGCTACCAGTGCGCGCTTTTTCGGTCCTGCCGTCGATGACCAGCTTGGCCCTTACCGACCGATGGTCGCTGCCCGTGTCAAAGAACTTGCGACGATGACAGCGACGCCCTGCAGGATGCGGCGGTGGCTGCAAAGGACGTAGTCGATCTCGTTGGTTGTCTCTCCATTGGGGGACATCCATGTCCATTGGCGGCCGTGGCGTTTCTTGAACAGACTGTTGCCAATAAACAGCCGGTTGGTCTCGGCCATTGTAACCAGTCGCTCACCCGGTCCGTTCCTGTTGCCGCTGCCATCCAAAGCGCTCGCCATCCAACCCCTTGCCCACCTTGGCGTTGAAGTCGCCCATCAGGAAAAGGTTAGTGGCACGGGGGGTAGTGGCTGCCTCGACGGCCTCGTAGAACTGCTCAAGCAAATCGTCATCTTGCTCGGCCGCAGCTGCTGCTGTTGGTGCATATATCTGCACGATCCGGATGGTGGCTTTGTTGTGTAGGCGCAGGGTGAGTACGCCGACTCGGGGGTTGGTCGCGTCGACCAGGTCAATCATTGGTGACCATCGTTTGGATACAATGAAGCCAACACCGCCGACAGGGCGCGTCTCTTCCCTAGCGCCCAAGATGACCGTCCTGCTGTCATCGCGCCGCACGTGCAGTGGCTTCCGGCGCTTAGTCTCGCACAGCCCGAACACGTCGCAGCGAATGCTGTTCAAACCTTCCAGGATGGTAGCCAGGTTGGCCTCATTCGACACAGTCCTGGCGTTGAAGGTACCAATATCGAGCGCCATGGTGTTAATAGTCCGGTCCTTTAATCGGTTTCCAGATGGCGGCCTGGTACCTGAGATTCTTAGCAGCCTCTCGTCCCTGGCCGGATCGCTCCGCCGCCGTAGAGCGGGCGCAGGGGCGTGCAGGGTACTGAGGCCCTTATTTGTCGTTGTCGTTGCAGTTAGGTTCAGACCTCGGCTTGCAAGGCCACTAGGTCTGTGCCCTCGTCTTTAGCCAGGTGTCTGTCATCTTCTCAGCATGGTTAAACCTACCAGGAATTGCTTCCCGCTGTACATCGGCGACAGACTCCTGTTTCACCCCCCCGCCACGGTGAGGCGGACGAATAGGACTTGGGGGGGATTGTTAATTTGTTAATTTGTTTTTGGAGAAAAGACTGACAAAAGTTTCAGATTTGATTGATACCTTGTCTAAAAAATGGAGGCCAATTATATTGCTAATCAGGCTGGTATTAAATCAGTCAGGACGATGGAGAGGCTCATTGGTGGGTTGAAATCGGCTTTTCCCTCCACACTCCTCCTGTTTGCTAACAGTTTTCTGTCTGGAGGTCCTTCTGAAGTTTTGTTTCCTAAGTTATTCGTTTCTCCCAAGGTAGGGTTTGAAAATAATCATGTAGGAAAGCTGCTGACATTTAACAGGTTACAAGAGCTTGATTTCCAGCTGGTAGGAAAAAGAGACCTATATCAGTTATGCGTTAAAGTAGATTACATTGAGAAAATTAAGGACAGGGATGATACAAAATGGAGAGATTTTTTAACAGTTCCTGCCGACCTTTCTCCTTCATGGAGGCTTTTTTATAAGGGTCCACTACCTAAACGATCTGGAGACCTACAGTGGAGGTTATTACATTGTGCACTACCTACAAATTCTCATGTTTCTAAATTTAATTTGAATGTGCTACCTTTTTGTTTTTTCTGTTCTTTACCAGAATCTGTTTTTCATGTTTCTACTGAGTGTTCTAGATTGGCTCCATTATTTATGTTGCTTGAAAGACTATTTGGGAATTTAGGTTTTGTTTCTAACAAGACACTGTTTATATATGGTTGTCAGTATTCAAGAGCACACCGACAACAGTGTACTGTAGCCAATTTTCTAACCGGACAAGCCAAATTAGCCATTTGGAAGTCTTGCAGACTGGCTGCTGAAGGGCGAAATATAGATGTTGTTCTGCTGTTTTTTGCTTTGGTGGAATCCAGAATAAAAGTGAAACATAGATTTTTTTCAAATGACAAATAACTTGCTTGAGTTTGAGTGTAAATGGTGTGCAAATGGAGCTTTACTGTCATTTTCTGAGGAAGAAGGATTAATGTTTAATTGGTGATGTATGGTGGTTATTTTGAGTGGAATTTATTATTATTATTATTATTTTTTATTTTTATTTTTATTTATGAACATTTTACAATATGATGTGTGAAGTATAATGAAGTGTTCATTCTCAAGATGTTTTAATAAAGTGTGTTAAAAGTAAAAAAAAAAGTTGTCCTAACAGCTGGTAAGTAGCGCAGCTGTGTGCCATTGGTACCCGAGTCGGAACCGGAGATGATGGCCATGTTTTCCTTGGCCGCCAACATGATCGGGCTCTTGTGGAACCTTCCACCGTGTCCCGGGCCCTCTAGGCTGGATGATTAATATCTCGGGGTGGCGCACGCTGGTTCTCAGCAACCCATCCCAGTGCCTTTCTTCCCGGAAGTGCACCAGTAGCTCACGGGAACGTGGACGGCACCTTTTACTGCCAGAAACCGTCTCGGTGTCTCCTCCCTCACCACCCTTGATGGTGGGGCAGCTAAGGGATACACGTGTATCCCGCCAGTGGAGTGGGCCGGAAAACCATGGAAAACGATGTCTTCCTTCCCGGGCCTGTAGGTACTCGTCGGACCTATCCGGCAAGGCTTACAAGGCCTGTTGTGAAGCTGCCTCTACCATGATGTTGCTGAAGGTCCATCAGGCCAAGGCACTGAAGGACCTGCACAAGGGTGGTCATGATCCACAGGTTCTCCAAGAACTTCGTACCGCAATGGACCACGCGGTCAGTGGGTCGTGCGATGTCCACCTTGGTGGTCCAGGAACGCCATCTCTGGCTGTGTCTGGCCGACATGAGGGAGACCGACAAGCTCCGGTTCCTTAACTCCCCCGTGTCCCAGACCGGCCTCTTCGGCGACGCGGTCGAGAACTTCGGGCTGGGTGATGTCAATGTTGTACTAAGACCCCGGCCTGGCTATGTGCCCAAGGTTCCTACCACTCCCTTCTGGGACCAGGTAGTGAACCTGCAAGCGCTGCCCCTGAAGGAGGCAGACCCAGCCCTGGCTTTGCTCTGTCTTTTTTGGTCAATATTAGGATAAATTAATGTAATTTTCACACCCGGAGTCCTCCAGGGTTTATCCCTCAATTATTTTCCGTCTGAGTCTGTGTTAGCAGAGCATCTATTATATAGAGTTTCAGTTTCATTGATAGAATTAAAGGGATCTACAGAAGCCCACAAGTTAAGGGAAAGACAGTGGTGAATCATTGTGTGTTACAGTAACATCGCCTATCGCTCAAAGTGCAGTTGAATGTAAGCAGATTGGCAGATGTGATGAAAGGAGTGAGAGCCTGTGAAGTGGTGTGTTGTGGGCAACATGTGGTGTTGCTCTCTCAGATGGTTTGCTTAAATTAACTCAAACATGATTTCGGGCGTGTGTTAGAGTCTGTTTGCGCCTGCCTGTTTAGTCCATCCAGTTACAACTTGTGTCCATGTGTGTCTGCCTAACCTGAGTTGATGTTGACTTTGTTTTCTCAACTTGGTGTGCACGTTATGTTTGTGCGTCTCGGTTGAGAAATGTATGTGTTTGTTACACTTTGGCACATTTTGAATGGCTGTTGACATGTTTGTGTGGGTTGGTTGGGGTGTATGAGTCAAGCAGCCAGTCTTGTCACTCAGCCTGGAAGTAGACTTGACATTCCTAGTGTGTCTGCAAAAGAGAGTTCACGATGTCAGCAAAAGAATGTCGTGGTGTGGGTTGGCTTGTGTGCATGTAGGGACCTATGAAATCTGTTTTATTTTTTCCTTTTGTTTTAATGGCTAAAATAAATGTTAGTGACAAAAACATGTCTACATGATTCAAATCAACTACAATTTAACAATTTATTAACAGTTTAATAAAATAAGTTGTTTAGGGTCCTTTTTTTTTTTTTTTTTTTTACAAAGTTTCATGATTTATTTTTTTCTGTATTTATGACTTACTGTTAAAAGCAAAACATGAAAAAAAGTGATTTATTCCTTAAATAAAGTTATTATTATTGTTGTTTTTATGTCACAGGTTGTTGTGACAACCTTTGAGTTTATGTGTGTATATGATATGATAATAGTTTTTATCAAATTAAATGGTGAAATGCTGATAAAGAAGAGGAAGTTCATGTGGAGCAGGGCATAAGCGAACTAAGCGGCTGCTTGGGGCCCCCTGGCCACCAAGGGGCCCCCCAATCGAGTTTACATTTTTTTTTTTTTTAGATGACTTAAACAAGTGACATAAATGAATATGAATGAATGAATAATTCAAGATAAGAAAAATCTGATTTTATGATCAATTTACCTGCCAACAACTGCTGCTGTGTCTGCCAGCGTTTAAGTCATGTGCATAATCTAGACACCTCGCGAGTGCATAGACAATTCGTGCGCAACTGCGCATAGTCACGGTATCGGTTTAAGTTGGAGAAAATAGCCGCAGGGGAACTTAACCTTCTAGGTTTAAGGGTAGCAGTTTGAATAAATAATAAACATAGCAGTTTGAACTCTTCTCCACTTTATTATACCACACATCATATCACTAACTCCAAAAACCCGCGACACTCTAGTACCAAGTGCGCACGACCCATTCATATCTACGGCAAGCACCGAGGGGAAAAAAAGATTGCATACACACATACAACGAGCGCCAGTACATCATTACCTGCGATACCGTTGGTTGATCCGACTATCTGTGGACAGGGATGCAAAAATGTGGAAGTATAATTTGTACTTTTCACAAAAGGGCTGGAGGTGTCAAAAGACTTTCGCTGACAAATAAACGTGAATCCCTTGGACCAGGCAACATGGAGAACGAGTAAACATTGTTCATTTACATATACAGTACTACCAACACTGTAACAATAGAAAGCGGGTTAACAATTGGCAGAGATACACTTTAAGACACTTTAAGCCTTATTGTTAATTTATTCATGACATTCCGTTTTATACTGTAAATTCCATTTTTATTACTGGATTCCAAGATTCTATCTGCTTTTTTCACATTGTTGAAATCATAGGGTCCCATGCATGTCTGTCTTAGAAAACCAACACGATGCATGTGTGAGCCTGTGAATCCATCTATGTGTGTCTAACACGTCTGAGTAAATGCTGTGCTGCTCTGATTGAGTTCACCCTTGCGTGCCGTGTGCCCTTTGTGTTCGGTCCCTGATGGGGGCCCATGTGCGTGACAGATTTGGTGTTCAGGTGCAGTCCGCCCAGTCTCCCCACCCCACAAAGAGGTTAAGTACTTCAGCACGTTACTTTAGGGACCTGCTACTGACAGACAGCCTGGTGCCCATTTGGGCTCCAAAGACGCCACGGTTGACTTGATAGAGGCAAAGACACTATTTTGAACAGATGCCATTCACTGAATAATAATTTATTTTACAAACAAAGATGGCTATTGGCTTCCTCCATTTATTTGGCGTTTTCAATGATAAAAACAACTTGAAATAACAATGATTCATGTTCTTGGTAAAAAAAAATAAACACGCATGTTTCCTCCTTGGGATTACAAATGTATTCAGAGAAAAATAATGAATCACGGCTGTCTCTTCAGTTTTAATTTACTTTAATTTACATTTCTAATTAAGAGTGTTTTTTTTTATTTTATTTATTCCAGACGCTTCTATTTAATCAAAACAGTGCAATCACATATTGGCAAAATGATATTGTGCCTTTCCAAATCATTATATTTGAGGGGTGCCTGTTCTTAAGGGCTCTAAACGTTGTACGTACAAGGAGTACATTTGTAAAGCTTATGGAATGGCATAGCAGAGCATAAGTTTAAATCACGATCAGATCTGTCATTCATTCTATCTATCATTATATAATTCCTTCTATCTATTGTTTTATTGTTTGTGTATCTATCTATCTATCTATCTATCTATCTATCTATCTATCTATCTATCTATCTATCTATCTATCTATCTATCTATCTATCTATCTATCTATCTATCTATCTATCTATCTATCTATCTATCTATCTATCTGTCTGTCTGTCTGTCTGTCTGTCTGTCTGTCTGTCTGTCTGTCTGTCTGTCTGTCTATCTGTCTGTCTGTCTGTCTGTCTGCTTTTACCATGCGTTATTATTACTATTAAGCATCATCATCACAAATTAATATAATTATTTTCAGTTTATTCATTGTTTTAAATTGTATTATTCATTCAAATGATAAAAGAAGATTGTAATGCCATGTAATTTAATGAAATGTAACTAATACAACTAAAATCATTCAAAATGTATTACTGTTATTATATATTAGTATTATTATATTATTGATTGAAGCTCCTGCTTTTCCCTATTGGTTACATTTGAGCAATACATCTAGGACAGTATAATCAGGGGCCCTATTTTGACGATCTAAGCGCATGGTCTAAAGCGCTCGGTGCAAGTGCACTTAGGGCATGTCCAAATCCACTGTTGCTAGTTTAACGATGGGAAAAATGGTTGGCGCGACCAGCGCATGGTCTACAAGGGTTGTCCCTATTCTCTTAATGAGTAATGGGTGTGTTTTGGGCTTTAAGTGCAAACGAGTCCCATCTCTAATTCTCTTTAAAAGCCAGTTGTGCTCGCTCCATGGCGGATTCGATATGTACATGACGGAATTTTGGGAGTGGAAAGACCTAACGTGTCTCGAGAGTGCAAACAGATCTGCTCGTGCACAAGGTTAAAGTTTAAAGAGGATTTTTTTTTAAATATTTGGCATGTTTGTGCTGCTGCACATTCCTGTGTTTGTAATAAGCAGAGTGTACGCACGTCGTGGACCCGCATATAGGTGCACATTAGTAACGCACTCTTTAAATAACAAAAAAAAATAATACTGCGCCATTGACTTTAGACCATGTATTTCAATGGTGCAGTCTAGCAGTCTATTTCAGGGGCCAATTGCATAAACCTCTAGACTAGTCTTACAAGTTAGACATCAAATTTGTTTCTTTTAGACTGTTCATAGCTTTTTTAAATCAGTTACATAAAAACTTAGATTGGCCTAATTTAATACCGAAAAGTAAGACTGACTGCCCCTGACTAACTGACTAGTGGGTCATACAAGAACTTAAGACACTGTCTTAACATAATTGCTATGTTTATGCAACCGGCCCCAGTTGCCTCAAAATAGAAATGCGCCAACAATGCGCCTGAACACACCTCGTTTTCAGGCCAGCACGCCCATGGCTGAACTAGCAGAAAACACTGGCATCGCGCCTGGCGCTGCATTACACCGGGTGTATGATAGTATGATAGTGTAACATACATGATGTGAAACCTAAAACTCAGTCCAAAGTTAATATTCTAATGTCCAAAACCCAGAATTAAGTTTCTTATTAAAGTTTAATCCATAAACAAAAAAGTAGAAAAATCATTTTTTTTTTTTATTATGACAACTGTATTGCTTTTAGCTGTTGACTACAGTTACATCAATAATTTAAGAGTGTTTAAGAATGGCCAAGGCAGATAACATCAATGAAGAAAAATGGACACTTATTTGCTCTCTAGGTTTATTTTCTTTCCTTTTTTATTTATTCTTTTTCTCTTTTAATTTCTGACTAGTGGGAGGCTATGGGATGTGTTGATGTCCCACTGTGTTGAAGTTGTCTTCGTGCTTGTTTGGTATTCCTATCACAAAACTCTCTCCTTGTTGTGTGAAGCCAAGGTTAACGCTTCTATACCATTATGGATGTTCCGCTGTATGTGGCCAATGCCCCGTACACCTGTAACTATGCAGTCTGCACACTTTTATTTTTAACCTTAAACAGCACTGGAAACACAATACAAGACTGCCATTAATTATTCATGTGACTTACAGTATAAACGAATAATGCAGCTCCATTGGAAGAAAAATAAATTATTGATGCAGTGGGGGGAAAAGAAGTGATGAAATTGATAATATTTAATTTTTTTCTTTCTTTCTTAAGGTTTTGTGCAGATTGTAAATTTTAATTATTTAATAATAAAAAAATCAGAGCTCCATATTGACCCCAAAAGCTAAAGTAAATCTACATCACTGGGTCAGTGTTTTTTTATTGTTTAAATCCTCTTTTGTAGCCTAGAAATCTAGACGCCTCCTAGCGTTAGCAAAAAAAAAATTTGCAGCAAAGTGTGGTCTAGCAACTCTCCGTTGGCATTCGAGCTGGAAAAAACAAACTCTGGTCAGGCCAATCACATCGTGTGTAGAGTTGGTGGGCAGGCTTAACATAATGACGGCAGAGTTGTGACGGTTCCGCGTGATTTCCATAGGTGATCTGTTACTTGAAAAAAAAGAAGATGCTGCTGGCGAACAGCGGTCTTTCGAATCGGCTTTGGCTGCGAATCTCGATGACTTGGAGTTAAGAGAACGTCACTTAAGTCATTCTTAAAAAAAGGAAGATGTGTTCAGAGTTTTGACGACCGGATACGGCAAAAGTTTAATATAGGCCTATCAACTAGCTCCGCTGGTGGGAAAACGCATGGGACTCACTCAGCCACAGCCGTTCGTTGCTCGTGTTGGTTGTAGCTCTGTCCTATTGCGTGCAGAGGGAATTTGAAAGACAACTGTTTATCCCGCCCCTCGGATTGAGGTATGCGAATTATGAGTTCCGAGACCAAACATCTTGATAGGTCTGGCTTGTCAGGCTACCTCTTTTGCTCTTGAAAATCTGTTTGTGCCAATCACTTTCCCTTTTATTGTTCTCTGGATTGTGTGCGAGGAAATGGCGTATCTTTGTTTCTCAGTGAGGGAGATAAGGGGTGCTCTTGAGAGTTTCCCTACCGTTCATTTACATGAATCTCAAATTTTCTGCTCCTCTCATGCTGTTTGAAGAGGAAGTTGCAAGATGTGATAGTGAAGGTTTAGAGAGAGGGAGAGAGAGAGAGAGAGAGAGAGAGAGAGAGAGAGAGAGAGAGAGAGAGAGATGGTGGCGGTGGTGGTGGTTTTGGCTAAGAGAGTAACGAGGCCTGGGTTTCATAGTAATGTTGCAAATCACGCTATTAAGATCATCTTAAATAACAGCATGCAGTATTTTATGATAGAGTAACATCTTTTTTCTTTTTCCCAAACCAGCATGTAGACTGCTTATTATTAAGTAGAAGGTCATAATTACAAGCTTTTAGATTCAAAGAAGCTGAAATATATCTTTAACTTTTGCAAGAGCACAACAACTAGTCTGTCTGTCTGCACTGCACAGTATATAAATTATGAAATATACACTACTGTTCCAAACTTTTGGGTAATATGACTTTTTTTTTATTGGCAAGAATGAGTTAAATTGAGCAAAGGTAATCAGTAAAATAGATGTATAATGTTATAAAAGATTTGTATTTGAATATGCTGTTCTTTTGAAATGTATATAAACAAGGGTTTCCACAAAAAAAAACTGAGCATCACAATTGTTTTCAACATTGATGAAAAGTAAAAATAGCATGTGGATGAGTATGAATGAATAAGTACATGATGAAATTCATAAATATTACACAATTTTAACATACTTAGGGATTGAAACAATCTTTGTTATAGAATACACTCGTTTGTTCACACTGAGTGAGTTCACAGTAAACATTCCCAACGCTATCTCACGACCAATTCGTATATCACTCGTATGAATTTGTACGATTTGTCTAAACCCACATGATGGGTAGGTTTAGGGGCGGGGTCAGGGGTAGGTAATTTGCACGAATTCATACGAATTTGGCAACTCATAAAATATGTACGAATTAGCAAAAATCGTACAAACTCGTACGAGTGAGGTCATATGAATTCATATGAATTAGGCACCTCATAAAATTTGTACGAATTGCTGTGAGATCAGGTTGTACATTCTTTTACTCTTAAATTTATGTTCAAGATCTGAGTTTAATTATCCATTGTCGCTTTCAGTATGGCTATAAATGTCACGCAAAATAATTTTCAAAATCTCATTATATTATTTTAACTTTAAATCATTACCTGAGATTATCAGTGTCATGCTTTGTGTTGTTGTTACAGCCACAACGTCTCAGAAAGAGAAACTGTTTCTAAAATGAATTCTAAAAATCTCTCGTCGGGTAACGGCATCCCAGCTGGTTAGGACCAAACTCTGTTTAACATGGAGGAGATGCCTTTTATCGCATATCACAATGTCATGTTGCATTGTTGAATATTGTGACTTCTTCCAAAAAGTTTAAAAAAAGGTTGCTGCTATTACTTTTCGACTGTATGTTATCCTGTCAGATCAAAGTCAAATATACAGGCAAAATGCATCAGCTCTCCTTTTAATAAGCTTCACAGTATGTGTATGGAAAAGTTCCCGGCCACCCATTAGAATACCGACAAGAGCCATAACATATACTGTAGGCTGACATACTCTGTCGATTTGATTTCCATCAAGGACACATGGGCTTTTACAGAAAGCGACTGCATTTGCTCTGGGTTGTGGGCGTGCTTCTGGGGAGAGAGACGAGACGTATGAAAATAGAGGGAAGCCTTTAATAGCTTAAAGGATGCTGGTGAGGAAACATTACGAGAACAGTTGTTGGACTAACGTGTGTGTGTGTGTGTGTGTGTGTGTGTGTGTGTGTGTGTGTGTGTGTGTGTGTGTGTGTGTGTGTGTGTGTGTGTTTGATGTGCTGATGTATGGGTGAGTGTGTTTGGTTGTGTGTTAGAGCACTCTGTTGTCTGGGGGGCTTATTTCGATTCAATGATTATCTAATGAGACGGTTTCCTTTCTCCGGAGTAAAAGGGTACCATTCCGCCTTTTCTGTGTCTCTTGGGATTTCACTGCTCTGACAGTCAATATAATGCAATTTGCTAAGTGTATTAGATGTGTGCATTTAATTTTCCTCACCCTTTATGAGGCTATTTAGCCATCTTACCCTTTTAAAACATATTTTATTTATATCTACAATATCTAAATGGCTCCTCTGAGAGTCTGGTCGTACCCCAGACCCTCAAGAAACGCACATAAACTCTCTCAAACACACATGCACAGATACAGTCCCATAAATCCAGGATACATATTGGGCTGGTTGGGGTCCAGAGTCATAGAGGATCCATTTAGATATTGCAGATATAAATAAAATATGTTTTAAAAGTTTTTAGTTTTTTTGTTCAACGGGCTGTTGTGATACAGTAGTTGTTCTCAGTAAATTCATCAGATGATGTTTGCTCTAAGAGTTTATTACTGCAAATATATCTTAATTGTGTGCAACACAATGACAACATACATAACAGGATTTATGTTGTTTATGGATTTGGAAAATTCGCATTGGAAGTGCACTAGAGTTCAACATGGGGTGTAAAATAAAAGTTGTGATATAAAATAAAGAAGTATTATCTATTTAAAGTGCCCCTATATGTTTTTTCAGATATTATTTTTGTGAATGTAAAAGGTCTGCAAATTTCCAAAGATCAATGTGCAAGATGAATGGAGTTATTGTCTCCCAAAAGAAATATCTGATTCTGAATCATTTGAAATGAGTTGTAAGTAATCACAGTCTTACTTCCTGCATGAACCTACATATTTCATTTGTAACAAATCTGCATAATGGCAGCCAATGGTATTCATTGGCTTCTTGCAAACAACGTCTACTTTGTCCCTCCCCTCAAACACTGTAGTTGTAGCCGAGGCCTGGAAGAGCTTGGTTCGTGTTGTCAGCATTTTGCACTGCATACACTTCCAAAGGGTGAGGACTCACATTGATGAGGTAAAAACTATGCCATAGTTACTGTTTGTATCACTGTATAAACAAGTGCTGAGGAAGATCCAGAGCTGAAATCCAGATATGGTAATCGGAGTTTGGTTTCCAACACAATCTGTAAGCGGTAAACCAATCACATCAGAATGGGCCATCTGATCAATCGAAGCAGAGTAGAACTCTCGGAAAGGCGGGGTTAATCAAGACCTAATCCTTCATCAAACTGTTTCAGACTCTGATTCTGCAATGCACTGAGAAAATTAAAGAGTTTTTTGACCTTGGATGGAAGTTAACCTATAGAAGGAGATCTTCCAAACAAAATTAGGATACTATAAAATAGCATAACATGGACACTAAGGTTTTTATTTCTATGGCAATAATTAAATTTGTGACATTCACTGTAATGAATTGCTGTAAAAATTACAGCATTATTTTACAGCAGCTGGCTGTTTTCTAATAATACAGCATATTGCTGTAAACTGCAATGCATTCTGTGGTCGCGAGGCGGTTTGATTCAAAATACAGAATATTGCTGTAAATTTCAAATCTACAGAGGCATTGTGATCTTCAACGGTCATGTCGTCGACTTTCGGGTAGCGGCAAGAGGAGTGATTCTCAACTCTGTGGTAAGTGATTTATTATTTCAGTTTCTTATTTTTCATGTTGGGTTACCCGTAGACTATGAAGGTAACTTTATATTCGCGGTTCATATTGGTAACCCCGGATCACGCATCCTCCAACCACGGAGCGAGGGAGACTTGCGCGGGGCTTCAGCAGCGCGGACGCGGTAGTACTTCACACATTCCTCAGGATCTATGGGCTCCTATGTTTAGAATTAACTTACATGCTTTAATGACAACAGTCGGTGTAGCAGGAAGGGTTATTACCCCTCCTACCTCTTACGTCATCGTTTAGTGTTTGGCCAATGGACAGGGTTCCGGTGCGTATAAGAGCATGAGCTTCCAGTTCCTTGGCATGCGTCATTATCCGGGGTCCTGACGTCATCTATGCGCCCTGCTGCTTTCTGCTGGGTTCAGCGTAACGTGCTGCTTGTAAAATTTGCAGAAGCTGTTTATCCACTGGCGGTGCTGTTGGCGGGTCTATGGGCTTGTTTGGAGAGTTGAATGTGGACATTTGAGACAGTGTAAGATTTATCGGCGCTTCATGCCAACGAGCTTGTCGGAGACATTCGCCTCCATCTATCGCATAGTCTGGGGATGGTGATTCTGGGACAGCGTGCTTGGTTGCATGCTATAAGGATGATACCTACCTTATGAATGAGTATTATCTGCCCTGTGCTTCGCTATACGACTTTGTTCGCGCTGTGCCTCATCAACTGCTGTTCTGTTTGGGTTCTGTTTTGTGTGTGTTGTTTTGTTGCGAGTGAGTCGTCTCGAGTGGCCGTTCAAGTGAACCGTTCAGGTGAACCATTTCAAGTGAACCGTCCTAAGCGGGCCATTCAAGTGGCCGTTCAAGTGGACCGTTCAGGTGAACCATTTCAAGTGAACCGTCCTAAGCGGGCCATTCAAGTGAGTCATTTCAAGTGAATCGTTCTAAGTGAGCCATTCAATGAGCCATTTCAAGTGAACGGTTTTCAGCGAGGAATGACTCTGTATTTGTGATATGTTTTGAGTTTGTTTCTTTTTTTGGTTTATTTCTTTAACTAGTCGAGACCGAGTATTTTTGAAAATTATTGAATTAGTGAATTTATATATATTTTTTGTGGTTACATTGTATTGCTGAATTTATGTGATTTGTTTTTTGGTTTTTTTGTATAACACTGCTCTTTAATGTCTTTTTTTCTGTTGTTTGTTGGCAGGGCCTGGGCATCCGGGGGCAGATGAGGGGGTAATTAGGTGGTAGGGTCCTCACTGTGTGTCGTGGTCTTTTCTGACCTGAGTCGTGGAGTGTGTGCTGCTGTGCTGGTGTGTGTGCACTGAATAGAGTATTCTTCATAGATGTGATACCTCGAGACTGCCCTTGGGTATGCCCAGGTTTCCCTGTCGCCCACTCTAGAACCTAGTGAATTGAAGAGAGTGATTGCTGGTCAACGCCTTTTATAGAAAAAGAACTGTCTTTAATAATTAATAAAATATAAATGTTTTCAATCACCTATGTCTCTGACTCCAACTGTGGTTAGGATCTGTGCATGCCTTAGCTTAGATGTCATATTAAATTCTTGGGGCGAAATTCCCCAAGTGGCGTAGTCGGAAATAATAAACTGAATTGAGCGTGGGTATAAATTGTTGTTACGCCCAATGTCATATAGAATAGAGCTGCCGCTCCCGCACCACTCTGCCACTTCACACGAGCTTCGTGTTGATCAGCACACTTCGTCGTGATTATTTTATAGTGTAAATCAAATCAAAATCAAGTCATCTTTTAAAATGGGAGCCGACATGATAATGCTGTTGCTAAAACCTTGCGTCAGACTCACGGAGGATGTGTGCCATATAGCCTACATTCTGAATGGTGCTTTAATACCAGTTTTGTCGCATGTTTAATTTGCCGGTGTAAAAATCCCTTACATTTCAGTACGAATATATATATATATATATATATATATATATATATATTAGCTATAGCATACTCTGTGTGTGTAATTTGCTTATTGTTGTATAATGCCTTTGTTAATTTTATTTAAAAGAAAGAGTTCCTGCACTCTGAAGACTAAAATATAGTTTAAATGTAAAAAGCTGAAAAATAACAATGGTATAGTAAAAAATAAACTGCCACATGTGGTATTGTTTTAGGAGACACTTTGACAAGTGGACACTGAAGGCCAAGTTGTGTGTGAGGAGAACATTCAGCCCAGCTTCCTGTCTGGCCTTGCTACTGTTCACTACATATTCAATCAGGAGGAGGCAGCATGCACCTTGGAGTTCATTTAAAGGTAATGATTGAATTCTTAACAACCTCAGTACATTTTACACATGTATTCAATATCAGAACTTGCCTTTAGATATATTATCTGTTGAGTTAATGAGTTAAATCAGGTGTTTTAATTAGTGGACATATACAACTTCCTGGGAGGTCCTCATGACTGGAGTTGAGAAACACTGCTCTAAGACATATGGTCCAATTTCAAAAACATGATTACAAGCATCAAAAACTTAAAACCAATCTTAATTACATATTGTCTGTTTCCTGACCCTTTAGGTGCTTTGTGTATCAATCTGGAAAGAGGAACAAAGAAGAAAATTGCCATCTAAAACGACAGGGCAAATGGTAAAGAAGAAACAGGTTGCAGTGAACCCACATGTTGCCACTCTTCCCAGCAAAGTGATGGGTTATCAGTGGAATTTCTGAAATGTAAGTAGTACAAAAACACACACACGCACACACACACACACAAATATCTATTTTTCCTTTAATTGTAACCTTTTAATATTCTCTATCTGTCTCTACTGTATCTTGCCATCCCTCTATCTGTCTCTGACTGAATCATTATGTTTTGTAATGTATCTAATATATTGTCCTTTTCAATATTTCTAGCCACTCTTTGCATCCTGTGATCGAACAGCATCTGGAGCTGAATTATTCTCCATTTTTGATCAGAAGTTTGTTGTACTCACTTGGGGCCTTGTTGTTTGGACATGTTTGTCTGGTAATGAAGTGATGAAAATTCATCCGTGTCTGTGTTTTTCAGAACCATTTTATTATGATCATGTTGGTCAACTTCTGGTTTTAAATATATGTCGTTTGCGTATTTCTTCTTTGTGTGAAGGGCCAATACGGCTAATTTGTTTCAAGTAATTAAAACATATTTAATTTAATGTCCATTAAAAAAAAAAGTTTGTAAATAAAAATGAAATCAAAATAATTCAAAATACACTGTTTTATGACTTTTTTCATGCATATTTTAAAGTTATAAATTAAATAAATGTTGACCTGTTTTTCAAAATTAGGATGTTGAATAATTTGTTTGTTTTGTGAAGTAATAGGGGAATTAAGTTGTGCATTATAAAACATTTAATGTTTTTAAAAACAATTGTTTAAAGTTTATGCAATTGATAAATAATTAACATTTAAAATTCAGCTGCCAGTCATTAATATTTAGAAATCAGGAAAATATATTGTATATACTGCATTTTGCATACTTCCTCTAGATATAGCAAATACAAAGATTCATGTCACTTACTGTAAAAAAATACAATATACTGTAAAAATACTGTTATTTACTGTAATCAGAGAATAAAGTAAAATTCTGTAAATTAAATTACAGAAACGCTACTGTAAAAAATACAGTAACTGGCTGGCAACCCTGCTGCCAGTATTTTACTGTAAAATTTACAGGTAATTTTTAACAGTGTTGACCATGTAATGCCTTTACAGATGATGATTTGCTTCCATTTAAGCTCAAGATGCTTTGGAACATCTCAAATTATGCTGGAGATTTTTTTTCATTTTAGCGCTTTCAGTGCAGAAAGAGTGTATACTAATGTTTTTTTTTTTTATGAAAACTTTTGTCTTAAATTGGAAAATAGTGCAAAAAATGATTTTGTCATCAATGGATTCAGAGCTTTGGATCGTTCTGATTGGCATCCTGATTGATTCAAAGCAAAACCTCTTTTGACTGTCAAGTGATTCTGTGCAGCTATATTTCTAAATCTCAACAGCAGAGTGAGATATGTATTTCTCTTCCACAGGAGGCCGTTCACCTTCTCAGCACTGTCACTTGATCCCAGCCCTCTCTCAACTTGATAAATGAGCCTAATTATTTTGATGAAGTTCAAAGGTGACGGTCCTTGATGTCACAGCAGCGAGGATAAATGATTGAAACTGCCACATTCAATATCACTATAGTTCTGTAATTAACGATTTTATAAAAAAATACTGTATTCATATTAGGTTTGTCCATTGGAGCTGCATGAACAAAAGCTAATGATTATGTTCTTCGGCATGAAGAGATTCTTGTGCTTCAGTAGAAACAAGCATATCTGATTGTCTTTACAAAATATTTCACATGACAAAATGTATCAGAGTTGCATAACTTTTTTTTACCTAAACAAAATCTTACATTTTATTTCATCAGTTGCAAACATTTCTCATTTTCATTAAGTTTAACTTGACACTAAAATAAAAAAAATTAATATCTAACAATTTTCATCTAAAATAACTAAAAAATTAAATAAAAAATGTATAAAAACCATATAGACATTTTTTTTAAATATATATTAAAAATGACAGACAACTAAACTACAAAAAAATATCTAAAACTAAAGTGAAGACAGAAAATATGAAAGTAACTGATTCAAAATATTAATGAAATCTATAACAGCATCTCAATGGTACTGGTGCTTGTATAACAACACTGGTTTCAAGGCATCTCAAATTTTTATTTCTCAAATCCACAAGATGATTTTATACCGCCTGAATATATCGTCTTAGGAAAAAACGTTTTGACTTTTTTCCCTCTTGACTTTTCACTTAACGACAACAAACAGAGCACCAACATGATTTTCCCGATGATGATGATGATGATGATGATGTTAATGTGAGATTACAGAGAGAACATTAGTTTACTTCCATTACCCTTGCAGGGTTACCTCAATTATCTTGCAACACTCTGGGCACCTGCTGTGAAGAAACCCGAGGACGGGGACCGGGTTTTTGTTGTGGACAGCATTTCGTTTGGGAGCAGAGGTGGCCTACAGGCAGCTGGTGGCCCACCCTGCAGACCCCTCACTGCTTCTGCCCATGACCCTACCGGCCCTGTCTGACCGACCAACAGTAGAGCAGAAGCATAATGACAATGAATGATGCATACATATTCAAAGATGGTGTAAAAGTGAGGGAGATCAAGAGAAATTGAGGCAGAGAGACAGAGTAGCCCATTAAAAATTAATGCATTCATTTCTGGTCTGATGTGTTCTTATATCAGTAAAGCACTATTTAAGATGTGTCTCCATTCAAGGCAGACAGTGCCCATTTGGCCTGTGGATTGTCCATTAAGATAGTATGTCATTAGAAATTAATGACTTTATCATTTCAGCTTTTCTCTTTTTGTCAAGGCTGATATAGACCTGAGTTCCACTTCATTTCAGTTGTGAAAGTATATGTATTATTTTAATAAGTTAGCCTTTGCTTTAATATAGAAGACGGTTAGCTGCCTGATTTTCCCAAATTTGTTAGATTTTGGCAATAAACAGTGACAATATACTTCAAGCAAAAATTTAACTGATGTTACGTCATTTCGAACAAAATCAGGCCAAAACTAAGTTTGTTTGGAGTTTGTTTCGGAAAAGTTTGACAAACCGTCTTTCCAGAAAATCTGCTCGGGCTGCTGTGTGTTATTTTCATTTATATATATTTGAAAATAGCACACACCAGAATGGAATCTGGATAGACGGTTTGTCAAACTTTTCCGAAACAAACTCCAGTGATATTGTGAGTCAATTATACCTCTTTTCTATATATTGAAAATAAATAATTGGCTCCCAATATCGCTGAATAAAAATTAGACAAATAGTTCCTCAAAGCAATCATATGGATGAAAGTTGTTTTATTTACTTTTGTGATCTGTTAAATGATTACACAAATTGATTAAAAAGTGTAGCAATGTTTAAAATTATTATCCTTTAAAACTGACTAATTTAATTATTTATTAATTAATTAATTTATATTTTTATCTAATCGTGCTAAACCAATGCATTGTATTGACCGTATATTAATCTGCTATTTTTTTTTATTTTATTTAGAAAGTCTTAAAGCTTTTGTGGACACTATTGTCTTCTCACCGAGTTGTGAGTTAACAGAGCAAAGCCTGGCTAAACTAATGCATCACTAATACATGATGCCAAAGAATGACACTTTGAAAAATCACATCATATTTAAGAATAGCCTTGCCTTAGCTTGACTCCCTTCCCTCAGGCTAGAGTTGGGGAGAAAACTGCATATCTTCTGTCAGCTCTCATATCCTCTCAAAATTCATTTCATTTTTTCTTTCTCTCTTTTTCACTCTCTCAGCGAGTATCCAGCATCAGCTGTCATTCTACTGTCAGCTCTGTGAAAAATGTGTCCAATTATTGTAGTTAATCAAATAAAATATAAATGTAAAATGCTGATGTAACAGTTTGACGAAATGAAATGTCAACAACTAACACAAAGATGGGCTGATATGGCCGTCAGATGAATGCCGAATGCAAGACCTTCAATGTACACACATTGTTTATGTGTTTTGTATATATATATACATAAACAACTGACCATTTTTATTGTAGGGCACTTGGAATGAGGTTAACAATTGGAGTATATTCCATGTTTTAATGAGACTAATCTGGCAAACTTTGGCAAGCTCAGTGATTAGTTATTTCTCAGAAGAACTATCTAAATCTAAATAAATCTAAAACTATCTAAATGTGGCGTGCGACATGAGGGCAGTGAGGGGGGGGGGGGCTCTTAAAGAATTATAATAATAGGATTGTATCATTCACACTCCGACCACGCCACTCTGGGAATGTCACCCAAAGAATTAGAGTAAGCCCCAATAAAAGGCACACGGAGGTTCGTATCACCTAATAGAATCAGAGACATGGGTTGTCGTACAAAAAAAAGTTTTATTAACAATTCTTAAAAGCAGTATAAAAAGGATATAAGGCACTTAGTCCAAATTCAATGAACCCCTAAAGGTTTAGGACCAGGTCCAAACAAGGACGAGAGACACAGAGGCAGAGAATCGTAGAATGCCACCCGCAGGTGCAGAACTACTGCACTTCACTGTGCACAAGCACTAACACACACACACACACACACACACACACACACACACACACACACACACACACACACACACACACACACAGATGTTAATACTAAGCCCTGCACACGGTGAGAAAGGTCCCGTCACCCAAATAAGAACCCTCTGCCCCCGGTGCTCAGGTCCTGCTAACACACAAAAAGGGTATACATCAGATACAGATATAAATAATCACAAAAAAAGTCACTTCGATAGCTGGAAGGATTATTAACGCTCAAATCAAGGAAACCAAAATAATATTACAATCAATAGCTTGAAATAAACAGTTGGTTGAAACTAAACCCAAATGTCAACGGCAGCAAAATATATAACGAAATAAAGAAAGAAAACAAACCAAACTTCAGTCAAAATTATTAATAAAAAAATAAAAAAAACAAGTCAAGCAGTTTGGAGCAAAATAACGCAATCTAAAGAAATGAACTATTATTTCAGAGAAATTTATTCGCTAATTGGTAACATTCTTCACCTCCGTCAGGACGAAATATTTTCCGATACAAAAATCCTTCCCTCGCCTCTAATCGATTCCATTGCTGGAGGAGGGTCAAACATGGTTTACTCAACTGATGCCGCTCCTCAGGTCCTGGGCGCCGGCCCTGCTCCCCGAACTTTATTACTGGTCCAATAACAGGATCAGTCTCCTGTATAGATCGCAGGTCAGGGGCAGAATAGCCTGGCAACGCACTCACTGCCCTCACATCTGCCTGTGCCACACATCCTATGCCAATGGCCTGCTGTAACAACTCAGGGACTACAACACCTGCAGCCAAACCCTCAAGCTGACCTCGAACAACTGGGTTCTGGCGAGAGAGAGCGTCTGCGTTACCATTGCTCCTTCTGGACTTATATCTTACCTCAAAGTCAAAAGCAGCTAACTCTGCGGCCCAACGTTGCTCCGTAGCGCCGAGCTTTGCTGTAGCTAAATGACTTAAGGGATTATTATCCGTGAACACAATACACTTGTGCCCTAAAAGATATTCCCTGAATTTTTCAACCATGGCCCACTTGAGCAATACAAACTCTAGTTTCATTGAGCTGTAATTGGTCATATTACGCTCAGTGGGCCTTAGGCTGCTACTGGCATATGCGATGATTCGTGTTTTCCCTTAAAATTCTTGGGACAAAACTTCCCCCAGCCCCCCATGACTAGCGTCTACTTCTAGAATGAAGGGTTTGGAAAAATCTGTGTAAGCCAGTACTGGGGCAGATGTTAACCTGATTTTTAGGGCCTCAAATGCTGTCTGACAATGTTCGGTCCAGACAGGAATCAAACTCTGCCCTCGTCGCTTGCCTGACTTACCTCCCACCACCTCAGCAACTAGCTTATGCAGAGGGGCTGCCAATTTGGCAAACCCCTCCACAAAGCGCCTATAATAACTCGCAAAGCCAAGGAATGTCCGTAACTCAGAGACAGTCTCAGGGCAACACCATCGTGCAACGGCCTCGATTTTACCTGGATCTGTTGCCACCCCTTGCGCCGATATAACATGTCCCAAGTTCTTGACCTCTGGCCTGAAGAAAGCACACTTCTCCAGCTTTGCCTTGAGTCCTTCCCTCTCCAACCGACTCAGGACCATCTCCAATCTCTCTAGATGTTGGGCTATGGAAGAGGAAAACACAACAACATCATCAAGATATATGAGCAGGGACTGACACCGCTGATCACCAAATAGTCTCTCCATTAACCTCTGGAACGTACTTGGAGCGTTGCAAAGTCCAAAAGGCATACGGTTCCAATCAAATAATCCAAACGGCGTGAACGCAGTCTTGGACTTATCCTGCTCGGAAACAGGAACCTGCAAATATCCCCTGGCCAGATCCAGTGTAGAGAACCAGCGAGCCCCCCCCTAGTGAATCCACAGATTCCTCAATACGAGGAAGGGGAAATGCATCACCCCTAGTCTTGGCATTAAGGTGACGGTAGTCTACGCACATATGCAGACTACCGTCCTTCTTTTTGACTAGCACAATCGGCGATGCATAAGGGCTACAACTTTCGCGGACTATTCCAGCCTCCAACAACTGATGGATATGAGTTTTTAACACCTCATATTCAGAAGGGGGTATCCGTCGGTATCGTTGACGCACTGGAACATTATCCAGTAAAGGAATGTCATGGGAAATGAGGCGAGTACAACCTAGATCGTTCTCATGACCTGAAAATACTGCCTTATATTTCTGCACCAGAGCTCTAACCTGAGCCTGTTCTGATTTTGACAAAACTGATAACTCAAGAGACTCCATCAGTTGGGACAAGGAGGGACTCTCCTGCACACTATGGGACTGGACAGTGGCAATTACTGGCTTTACTTCAACAACTCCTGTTGGCAAACTGACTACATAAACCTCCCTAAGGTTACCCACCACCGTTGTAGGGCGAAGCGTCACATCCACGGTGCCGACATTCACTACCGGCACATAGACAGTCCCTTGAATTACCCTTACTAAAGCAGGTGATACTAAAAGCCCAGCTGGAAGGCCGGATTTAGGGGGCTCAAATAAAACAGTACTGCCAACATATTTGGTCGAACAGGTCGCCGCCACTAGCCTAATTGTGCCACCTGGTATGCGACACACCCCACGTCGACGCACCCGTACACACCCTACTTGATCCAAGCGCTCTCTAGCACTTACTTGCTGACAATATTGCAGTGGACTCGACACACTTGGTAATTGTGTAACTACAGGTAGGTCAAAGAGGGAGGTGCCATGCTGCCCGAAAAGCTCCTTGTAAATGCCTCCAGGAGGATCCCGAACAACCAGGACACCACAACCGACGACAAGCCTGCCACAAATCTCCACGTCTAGCTCAAAATATCCCATGTACGGGATAGTAAGCCCATTGGCTGCTCAAAGCTGTAGCCACTGACAGTGTGCACTGAAGACGATCCTGTCCCCATGGATCCTGAAGACGATTTTGAAGACGATCCTGACCCCATGGTTCAAAATGTTGTTGAAAACAACTTTCAGTGATTGATGTTACCATATAACCAGTATCCACTAAGCAGGGCACTGAAACACCCCCCATAAGGGCAACCACATGTGGACAAGAGGAGATTAAATGGGGAACTGAACTGCGTACCCCTATCCTACTTGAGTCAGTTACTTCCCCACCCAGGCGGTGACTCTGCAACCTGGTGGGAACTAGTTTTCCGATGGCCGGGAGGAACGCAGCCGTCCATTCTCAGCTGTAGAGGGGCCTGCCACCGGCTGGGAGGGGTTTGGGAAATTTCATCGCCTTAATAATCCTATCAGGGTCTCCGCGTTCTAGATCAGGACGATACCTGATCTCTTCTCTTGCCTCTCCCTCCAAGTGGTCAAAAAGGAAAAGAGCTTGATTGCATTTGACATATGGCGCACCCTCACACACACCTGTGCCTCCTCAACCCATTCGTCAATATCCAAACCCGATTTGCCATTGAATTTTGGGCAGCGTCGATCTCGCGATACAAAAACAAATCGTTCAGGCGCAACAGTGCCAAGCTGTTGAGGCGTCTCAGGCGAAACAGTAGAGGTACCGGGCAAGGCTACATTAGGACCGGGCAAACCAGCTGGTGCCCGTGCCTGCTGCAACCTTACGTTATCAGCTCTCAACTGGGCTACCAAATCTTTCAATTCTTGTAATTCATCCTCCATCTTGATGTTAATGGATTTATTTTTATTTTAAAGAAGTGACTTACCACTGCAAGGAAGAAACCACCAAATGGAACAACTCTGGCACAATGCACTGTTGTCCTGTTTCCAAAAAAACAACACACAAAACACAAAACAGTGTAGCGACTGACCGAATCCTGTTTCCCTTTCACTACTGAACAAATATGAACACATATATGTTTAATTCACAAAACCTTGAATCATGTGATATGGTGCCCCAATGTCTGCCAGCAGGTCATTAATTAACTTCATTTATGACGCATTGCGCAATCAAGAAACAGGTCCCCGTTGTTCTCAAATCCTTACACTGCTTGCAATTTGTGTTCAGTCACAAAGAATAAGAACTGATCCATTCAGGGTCTCAAGCTAGTGTTCCTCCCCTCATCAATTAGTATGTCTTGAAGACAACCATTTGCGAACTAAACCCTCACGTGGTACACACCACGGATGGACAGATGCTGACCATAAGGATACCCAAACACACAATCACACATTAACGCACACACATACACGAACTTTGAACATTACACTTAGAATATAAGCATGTCAATGTTTCCTATACTCCTGTGTGTTTCTCAGTTTATATTCACTGCATGTATGACGTTTGTTCGAAGGAACAAACTTGCTTTGAAGGAACTAAATGCTTATAAAATGCATATCTTATGTAACTCTGTATTCCTATAATCTTCATGTGACGTGTTTGATATCTCTGTAATTCTCTCAACCTAACGGAGCCGAATTCCGATAGCAGAATGCAGTAATGTGCATTATTTTACACATTTCATAGTGCTGGAGCCCGAACGGCTCAACACAATCTCCTCAGTCCCGTGGGCATCCCCCCACAGGACAAAGAAAACTTTGTCCGCTTCAGATTCTCGGATGGTCATGGGTGGTTCCAGGCGTGATGCACCCAGGATGCACCCAGACGTGAACCAAGTTTTTCCATAAAAGACTGACCCCAGGAAGTCCCTACAGAGAGCTTTTTCCCTGTGAGAGGTTTCCGGTTCCATGGCTCCTTAGGGAGCTTTACGCCGTGTTTCTCCTTTTTCTTTAATCTTTCTTTATTTTTGTCTTCGGACTTTCCTACGTTCACTTTCAGTGAAATGAACGTAATCGGCAACTTCAACTTTAAAGAGACTCTTTGAACCAACCAGCAACTGCACCTCAAAGGACATTCAAACTAACACGCTCCCTCGCTCTGAAAGACCACGTGAACGCGTGACAGGAGGACAGAGACACACACACACGCTTTGGTTCTCAGCCACACGAAGAATCATGCAAGTATCGTAATTCCTATCGATCTAAATGCTTTAAGATCTGTTTACCCCATTCAGGGGATTTGATCTTTGTGTCTCTCAAGGTTCATTTTGTCTGTGGTGTGTGCCGTACTGCAATCTCTAATCCTGACCTTTAGTTTCACTTTCTCATTCTCGTACTCTCTCTCTCTCCCTCCCTCTCACTCTCTCTCTCTCACTCAAACTCTCTCTCTCTCACTCCCGTTGTTATTCGTTTGTCTCGTTAGTTTTACTGTTTACTGTACATACATGTATCCCGGGTTTAAATGTAGAATTCTGTATCCGTAGTTTCATTTTATTAAAACCATATTCTTGATTGCTTTCTGTCTAAATTGCTCATTTTTACAAAGTAAATGAAATGTTTGATCTAGCTACAAAGCTTTTCAATTCGTTACTATTTCAGTAACCTAAATTTTATAATAACAAGAAGGTGATTTTTCATGGCCAGAAAGGACCAGGTCCAAACAAGGACGAGAGACACAGAGGGAGAGAATCGTAGCATGCCACCCGCAGGTGCAGAACTACTGCACTTCACTGTGCACACGCTCACGCTCACACACACACACACACACACACACACACACACACACACACACACACACACACACACACACACACACACACACACACACACACACACACACACACACACACACACACACACACACACACACACACACACACACACACACACACACACACACACACACACACACACACAGATGTTAATACTAAGCACTGCACACGTTGAGAAAGGTCCCGTCACCCAAATAAGAACCCTCAGCCCCCGGTGCTCAGGCCCTGAGCTAACTATTATTTCAGAAAAATAATTGAAAAAAATAAATAATTCAACTTCGGAACCAAAATCAAATACAAATGAGAAAGCAAATAGAAACATACAAATAAATTAGAATGAGAGAAGAACAAGGATTACAGTTCAGAATCCAGCACCAATCCTTGCAGCTAATATCAGTTCAAAAGAAAATGAAAACTAAGTAAAAAAAACCAAATAAGAAACTAACGAAAATATCAACTGAAGTCCCAAGTTGCAATGGAATCAGTTGACAGTTAACATCGTCGAAACAGGGTCGAAACAAAACCAAAACAGGACAGCACTTCGGCCGGAATTGAACGCGGAGCACCCCGACTGGAATGTAGTTACAGTCCTTTACGGACCTATAACAGGGCCCGATCGTCGAAGAAAGTGAAACGTAGCTTTCCCTGGTGGGGAACTCAGGTTCTCACCACCGAGAAAGGGTGTCCTGGATTAGGACACATCCTCCTCCAGCGTCCACATCCAGTACACACAAACAATAACAATCGTAGTGAGCTTGTGCCGCAGAAGACAGCAGCACGCTCTCCAGAGCAAAACGGGGTTTCGGTTCGGGTGCTCACATCCGGTTCCCAGGAGGCATTAACGGGCGCGCATTAGCGACGCAACAATTCAACCGTGACGCCTGACTAGTGGTAACTGCGTGACTGTATTAAAGCCCAGGAGCACATATGATTGGCTAGACTGGCCATCGATCACAATGATGAAGAAAGACAGAAACGCCCTTCCTGCCACATAAATATCAACCTGTTACCTCATTTACATGATAGAAATACCTGTGTGGTCTCAGTCACGGAAGCTATGTAAAGCCTGTCGTGTTGGACCTGCTGATTTAAGCGAGTGCTTGCTCTTTTTGTGTGCAGTTCACAGGTGTTAACTACTATATTGTGTAATTCAGTTCTGCCTCATTTAGCAGCTATTATGGCTGCTTTTCATATCTTTCTTATTCTAAACTCGTATATCCTTCAAATATTTGTAGCAATGTTCTTCAGTCTCTTTATAGATAAAAATAAATGTGTACTTAGACTTTCATGGGAGCAGAATCCAGTATGTGATAATCTTAGGATTTATGTGAATGAGGTTCATTATATTAAAAACTCTGGAGTATTAAATTAGAAAACTAAGATCGATATTTAACAAATATTTGTTGATTTGTGCAACACTTTGCCATATGAATAGTTAAGTCACAAAAAAATGAAATGCCTTGCACCGCTTATGCCTTGTTTCTCTCAAGATTTGTTTCTCCATTTTGTCACCTGATGGAGTTTTGGGTTCCTTTCCACTGTTGTCTATGGCTTGCTTAGTTGGGGACACTTAATATTCAACAATAGGCTTGTTTGAGATGAGCAAAATCTGTGCGGAATCGATCACCGCTGAAATGTGTCCGAGAGCAGTCCGCATCCTCTGATGTCATGCTGACGTGTGTCAAAAAACTCTCGCGAGTGCAAGGCGCAAGTATCGGATTCTGCAGTCGCGCGCAGTTGCTCTCCACCGACTGCGCTGATCAAAAGCATGATGGGAAACGACTTGCTGACGACACAGCTTAATGTTGATTGGTTTAACCGTGATGTATTGTTCTCTTTTAAAATGTTTGATTTTAAAACTCGGATATCATGTTTTATGTGTATATGTTATGTGTGATTATTCCCAAACTCTCGGACAGTGCGATCTCTATGGGTTATGCAATGTCATTTTATTATATATATATATATATATATATATATATATATATATATATATATATATATATATATAAAAACACATAGCCTATGTCTGTATTAAAGAAAAAATGATTGATAAACACTTATTTGGAATGGAATGAAATAACAAGTACTTTGGGTGTATTGTTCATTATATTAATTTTCATATAAAAGCAACAGAACTTAAATTACATCCAGTTTATTAGCAACACTGTGCACGAGCGTGAATCCCGTGAATCCCGCGATATCCATCATTGATCTCTCAGGTGTCAGATCCACTGCGAGAAGCGAGAACTGTCCGGCTTGCCTGCGCTTTTTTCACTTCTCCTCTCACTGCAGCCGCCTACTCTCGACTACATTTCAGGCAAGGCAAGGCACATCTCAAACAAGCCTAATATTATTGATCTGCCTGCATTGACACCATTGTATGAGTACTGAGCTGAGCTGGACGATGACATCACTGTTTTGTCCAGAGTGGCTGTAAAGATAAAATAGCTAAATAAATAACTTGTTTACAACAGAAGTTAATCAACACTGAACTTACTTAAGCTGGACCATGACACAATCTTCTAGATCTGCTGTACAGCCGAAACAAACTTTGTTGCATTATTTTCCTGTTATCACTGTAAAGCTGATTTGAAACAATCTGTATTGTAAAAACCTCTATATAAATAAAGTTGACTTGACTTATTCCAAACCAAGCAAATATTTATGGGGAAACATCATAAAAGCACCATAAAAATGCTGTAGTTCATATCACTATATTTTGAGTCTTCTGTATATGTACAGCATGATGAATGGACCAAAACATAGGTTGGTTCTCTTACGAGAGGTTCTCTCGTATTGCGTAAGTTTAGCTTACGCTACGGGAAAGATTCATCTTCTCGAGATACTGAAGCCAAAAAATTATCCTTAATTTTGTATAACTTGTCAACGCAGTGCAGCAGCTAGCAGACCTAGAGCAGGCCATCTCGCGTGCTCATTGGCTGCCCTGCGGGCAACTGCTGCAGCCTACCAGTGCGCCCGGCGTGCCGTCACGCCCAATGAAGGGCGCCCGCGCCTTTATAGCGTCACAGCCGACCAGATAGGCGTGGCTTAGCGTATAAAATAGGGGCTGTAGGCTGAATTCTCTGATTTTTCGACTCTTCAGCGAGCTCTTCGCATCGCTGGATTTGAGAGAAGCCACCGCCGCCATCGAACAGCGAACAGCCAGCTTAGGACAGCGCTGAGGAAGCCGGCCGTCTTCGCCACCTTCAGCCATCCGTGCGAGCTACGCTATCCGGCGACGTATCCTTTTTTGCAAATCATTCTAAAAGAGCAGCGAGCGTCTTTTTAAAGATGCCTCGCACTTCCTGCGGCTCGTGTAAAGCCCCGCTCAGCGCCGGAGACCGCCACCTGATCTGCGCTCTCTGCCTGGGCCTGGAACACGCAGAGCTCGCCCTCGCGTCCGGGGGCTGCGAGCTCTGTGAGGAGCTTCCGCTGTCGACCCTGCGGGCTCGACTCGAAGCGTTCAACACCACAGCAGTCACTCCGCCTCCTGTGGGACCGCGCAGAAAGAAGCGCCGTTCCCTGAGACAGCCGGAACCTGTGGCCACAGCGACGCGCTCGCCGGAGAACCTCCCTCGAGCCTCGCTCTCGCCTTCCCCACCTCTCCTCACTGACGCGCAGCTGCCGCTTGCGAGCCTCACTGCCGTCACTTCGGAGGATGAGTCCGTGGGACACGCCACAAAAGACTGCTGCTCTATCCTGGCATCAGACAGCGAGGAATGGTCGCTTCACTCCGCCTCCTCGTCAATCCAGGAATCCGCCCGTACCCGCGCTGGAGCTGACGCGGAACTTATGCGCCTGCTGACGCAAGCTGTCGACCGTCTCGGGCTCGAGTGGTCGCTGCCGAAGGAACCCGCGCCGAACAGGCTCGACGGCTGCTTCCTTCAAAGTCGCCGCCGCGCAGTTTCAGAAACCAGGCCCGCTCCATTCCTGCCGGAACTTCATGCGGAGCTGACGAAGTCGTGGAATTCGCCTTTTTCGGCTAGACTTCAGTCACAGGCCTCCGCGCCGCTCTCCCGAGTGGACGGCGCCGCCGAGAAAGGGTACACAGCGATTCCCCCTGTGGAAGAGGCGGTCGCAGCGCACCTTTGCCCGCCCTCCGCGAGATGGCGGTCACGGTCAGCCCTCCCGTCTAAAGCCTGCAGAGCCACTTCCGCCTTGGTCGGCCGCGCTTATGCCGCCTCCGGCCAAGCCGCGTCTGCTCTACACTCGATGGCTGTGCTTCAGATCCTGCAAGCCGACCTCCTCCGTGAATGGGATTAGAAGGGCCGGGACCCAGCTGCGGTTACGGATTTGAGAAGCGCGATGGATCTTTCTCTCCGCGCCACCAAAGCTGCAGCCCAGGCCATCGGACGAGCCATGGCCGCGTTAACCGTGACGGAGAGGCACCTCTGGTTAACGCTCGTGGATATGAGGGAAACTGAGCGAGCCACCTTTCTGAACGCGGCGCTTTCCCCCACTGGTCTCTTCGGCCCAGCGGTGAACGGGATTGTTGACCGCTTCTCTATGGTGCAAAAGACCACGCAGGCCATGAACCTCTTCCTGCCGCGACGCTCGAGTTCCGCCACAGGCCACTCTCGCGAGAGACAAAGCCAGCCTCCTGTGCGAACCAGCACCCAGCGTCCAGCACAGCCTCAGCATCAGCCTTCGCAGCGACGTCAGGGCGGCCGCCCTAGATCGCGCTCAGACAGCCGTCGCAGACCGCCGCCCCCCAGAGGGCCTCGGCAAAGGCTCACGCTGAAGTTTGAGCACGCGAAGCCCTCCTAACAGCGGGAGAGAAAAGACGCGCGTGTCCCGCTGCGGCCGGACCGCCGTCAAAGTTCATTTCCCTGTCAGTCCCCTTCGAACAGGCTACTGCAGTGGTTCAACTAGCAGCCAACGAGCCGGTTTATTCACCCTCTCGCCTGCACACAAACGCCGTTTTCACGGCGACCCAGAGAAATCTCAAAAAGAGTATAATGTCTGGTCCGGCTCACGCCGTCAGTGTTTTAAGTGTAGTGAATGTGCCCACGCCCCAGTGTTCACCCCTACACATAAGCACTCAAAATCCCGTGTCACTCACAGAGCACACTCTCATAAAGCGCAGAAAAGCCGCTCGAGTGTTGAATGTAAGAAATGTGTCCACAGGTCTGTGCCCACTATCTGCCCGCTCTGTTACACGATCAAAAAAGCTTATGAACGTAAGTCTCGTGCCCGCCAGAGAGCGCTCACGCTTGCTAACACAAACCTTCCCCCGGGTCCCGCCTGTGCGTTTAAGTGTTATCACGAAACACAGGGCGTTAATAAAACGCTCCCCATCTACTATGATCGGGGCGTCAGATACAGTTGTAAGTCTCGTGCCCGCGTGCGCGTGCTCACGCTTACAGAGAGCTCTCACGCCCAGAGCGCTGCTCGCGCGTCAAAGTGTGGCAAAAGTATGTTCCCCATCCCTTATGATCGGGACATCTCACATAAGTCAGCCGGTCTCGGCTGTCAGCGAGCGGCCATTGCCCAGAACCGAGAGCGCGGCTCCGGTTCAGTTTCACAAGCCCGCAAATGGCGGCGGTCTGAACCCGGAGGCCATTCGCCCCCTGGCGGCTCACATAGCTGCGTGGGAAACTATCCCAGGGATTTCAGAATGGGTGTTGAGCACAATAAAGCAGGGCTATGCACTTCAATTCGTTCGCCGTCCTCCGCGCTTTCAAGCCCGGACCGCGACGATAGTGAATGCGGAAGTAGCACACCTACTTCACGCAGAAATAGCAAAGCTGCTGTGCAAAGGGGCTATAGAAAAGGTGCCGCCTTCTCTGAGCGAGTCAGGCTTTTACAGCCGATATTTTCTCGTACCCAAGAAGGACGGAGCCTTCAGACCTATCCTAGATCTGAGATATTTGAACAAAGTGCTTGTAAAAAGACCGTTCAAAATGCTTACGACCAGAAAAATCCTCGCGCACGTTCGCCCGAGGGACTGGTTTATTTCTCTAGATCTGAAGGATGCCTATTTTCAGATTCAGATAGTACCCCGTCACAGGCAATTTTTGAGATTCGCCTTCGACGGTCAGGCATATCAATACACCGTCCTGCCGTTCGGCCTGTCCCTAGCACCCCGTACATTTACAAAGTGCATGGACGCGGCGCTCGCCCCCCTGAGAAGTCAGGGGCTGCGCATAATGAACTGAATCTGGACGATTGGCTGATATTGGCACAGTCAGAGACAGAACTACTATCTCACAGAACAGTGCTTCTCAGTCATCTGGAAAGCTTGGGTCTCACGGTCAACTGGACCAAGAGCTCATTACTGCCCAGCCAGTCAATTTCCTTTTTAGGAATAGAACTGGACTCGGTGACCATGACGGCTCGTTTATCGACACAGCGCGCGCGCCGTGTTCGCCACCTAGCCGCATCTTTCCAGAAGGGCAGCTTTCTCCCTTTGAAAACATTTCAAAGGATGTTGGGCTGTATGGCATCAGCTGCAGCGGTGCTCCAGCTGGGCCTACTGCGCATGCGCCCGCTCCAACGCTGGTTGAACGCTCGCGCGCCTCGCCGAGCCTGGGTGTCTGGCGGCCAGAAAATCAGAGTGACTCAGACCTGCATAACAGCTCTTTGGTACCAGCATGGAGTAATGATGGGAACCATCTCTTATCGGAAGGTCATCTCGACAGACGCGTCCAACTCGGGTTGGGGCGCGCTGTTCGAGGGCAGACCGGCCTTTGGCCAGTGGTCAGACCAGGAGAAGGGTTTTCACATAAACTGTCTGGAAATGATAGCGGTCGAGAACGCGCTGAAGTGCTTCCTCCCGTTTATACAGGACCAGCATGTTCTTGTCCGCTCGGACAACACATCTGTGGTATCCTATGTAAACCGTCAGGGCGGTGTCAGATCCAGAAATCTCTGCAATCTGACGGAACGCCTCCTTATTTGGTCACAGACGAACCTGCGCTCGCTGAGGGCGGCGCATGTGCCTGGCCATTTGAACGACGGCCCAGACAGACTGTCCAGGGACAATGTTCCCCCAGGGGAATGGTCCCTGCACCCCCAAACGGTCCAGAAACTGTGGCGCCTAACCGGCAGAGCGGAAGTCGACCTGTTTGCGTCAAAAGACAACGCTCAATGCCCGATGTTCTTCTCGAAGGACGAGGACGCGCTGGCCCAGGTTTGGCCCAGCCTCCCGCTATATGCTTTCCCTCCGGTCTCTCTGTTGCCACAGGTGATCAAGAGGATCAGGGAAACGCGCCACTCGGTGCTCCTCATAGCCCCGCGTTGGGAGAATCAGACTTGGTTCCCGGAACTGGCACGGCTGTCACATACAGCTCCGTGGCCGATTCCGGTGAGGGCAGATCTCCTCTCTCAAGCTCGCGGCACGATCTGGCATCCCCATCCAGAGCGCTGGTCTCTGCATGTATGGTTGATCAACGGGTACTCGTTGCCCTGCCAGAAGGAGTGATGAACACGATCACGCAGTCTAGAGCCCCTTCCACGAGAAGGCTCTACGCGTCTAAATGGTCGGTGTTCTCTGGATGGTGCACCGACAGAGGTCTGGACCCGCGGACATGCGGGGTGGCGCATATGCTCACTTTCCTACAAGAGCTGTTGGATAAGGGAAGATCCCCATCCACGCTCAAAGTTTACGTGGCGGGCGTAGCAGCATTCGCGGAATCGACACACGGCCAGTCACTGGGAAGACATGAGTTGGTCATCCGCTTCCTTAGAGGAGCTAGAAGGATGAATCCGCCGCGCCCCCCGTCGGTTCCCATGTGGGATCTTTCACTGGTCCTCGAGGCCCTGAAAGCTTTTCCATTTGAACCACTAGACTCCGTGGAGTTGAAATATCTATCACTAAAAGCCGTTTTTCTGACTGCACTGTCGTCAGTAAAACGTGTAGGGGATCTGCACGCGCTGACTGTCAGCGCGTCGTGTCTTGAGTTCGGACCAAATGACTCTAAAGTCATCCTCAGACCTAGACATGGTTATGTCCCTAAAGTGATGGGCACTCCATTCAGAGCGCAAGTTATTTCGCTGTCAGCTCTGCCAGCATCTGACAGCGAAAGTGATGTGAATCTCCTCTGCCCTGTCAGAGCGCTGAGGGTTTACATTACGCTCTCCGCCTCCTTCAGGCGTTCGGAACAGCTTTTCGTTTCGTTTGATGGGCGCGCCAAGGGGCTTGCCTCCTCGAAACAGAGCCTGTCCAGATGGATAGTGGACGCTATAGCGGCAGCTTACGCGTCAAAAGGCCTGCAATGCCCTCTGGGCATCAGGGCTCATTCCACGAGAGGTGTGGCCTCGTCGTGGGCATGGTCCAGTGGAATTTCTATCCATGACATATGTGTAGCGGCGGGCTGGAGCTCCCCGTCTACCTTTGTCAGGTTTTATAACCTAGAAGTTCCTGCCTTGCAGGCTAAACTGTTGTCAGTCTGAAAAGAGGTGTATTCTGCCCAGATCTCCTGCTCAGATCACGTTCATGACTCAGCTCTCCTGGTTGAGCTGCACTAAGTAGGGTATGTGCCATATGACTATACAGACCGGCGCGCTGCTCTGTATTCCCTATGTGTGCTTATGTACAAGTGATGGCCCGCGTGGCTGGCCACCTTATTTTTTCCACTTATGGGGTTCCCCTTAAGCTCGGGGTCTCATGTGGATGCTTGGCGCGCACGGCGTTGACAAAGTGTTCCCGTAGCGTAAGCTAAACTTACGCAATACGAGAGAACCTCTCGTAAGAGAACGATACTCGGTTACTAACGTAACCTCGGTTCTCTCTAGAGAGGGAACGAGTATTGCGTAACCGGCCGTGCTCACGCCACGAGCGACTTCGCTTCAGTCGTCGAAAAACCAGAGAATTCAGCCTACAGCCCCTATTTTATACGCTAAGCCACGCCTATCTGGTGGGCTGTGACGCTATAAAGGCGCGGGCGCCCTTCATTGGGCGTGACGTCACGCCGGGCGCACTGGTAGGCTGCAGCAGTTGCCCGCAGGGCAGCCAATGAGCACGCGAGATGGCCTGCTCTAGGTCTGCTAGCTGCTGCACTGCGTTGACAAGTTATACAAAATTAAGGATAATTTTTTGGCTTCAGTATCTCGAGAAGATGAATCTTTCCCGTAGCGTAAGCTAAACTTACGCAATACTCGTTCCCTCTCTAGAGAGAACCGAGGTTACGTTAGTAACCGAGTATCGTTTTCACTGTAACCATAGAGCTCTCAATTCTCTTTTTACATGTTCGAACTGTGTACAATGTTGAATTATTTGGCATCAAAGACAACAAACCAGAAGTTGTTAGTTGTGTTAGTTACTGTCCTTCACTCTTAAAAATAAAGGTTCTTTATTGGCATCTACAGTTCCATGAAGAAACTTTCCAATGCACTTAAGGTTATTCATAATGGAGAAAAAAAAAGTTATTTAGATTATTAGAATATTAAAAATGAACTATTCCTATTGTACATACAGGATAAATAGGATGTATACTGCCATACACTGTAGAAATACAAAGCACAATCTGAATTCCTCTCACATTTTCACACCTGGAGAAAATTGTTCACTCTTATCAGAAGGAACATTACATCAGCTATGATACAGTATGCTAGTCTGGAACCAGATTAGAGGGAGAAAAATCCGCCTCTGCAGATGACTGTGTGTAACTAAGCTAAGAAAATAGAGGTTGGGGCTGAAGACTTTTTTCACTGACCAGAGGGCGAAGGCTAAGAAATACCATTATGTCCATAAACTCTGTTGCAGATTGGAAGACGTCTCTCTAACACAATGTCAACAGAGAGAGCAGGCATTCATCAACCCTGGCTGACTCTCACTACCCTCACGTTTTTTATATATATATTTTTTGGTGGTCAGTGTTTTTTTTTCATCTTTGTACAGGGTGATAGCTCATTTACTGATGCTAGAAGGTTTCCATTCATAACAACAGCAGTAGTAAAATAATCTCTAAATCCCTTTAGAAAAAAATATACATTTTCTGGTCCTAAATTGTCATAAAAAAAAGAAAATATATTTAAAAGTATTTTTTATTGATTTATTGGAGGATACATTTTTGAAATGTAAAAGGTCTGTTTTTGATCATGCAAACATTTAAAAAGTCATAGGAGCAGTAGTGATACAATTTGTCACCATATGCTAATATTTTTGATATAGCAAGATAAGTACAAACTTATTCAAAACGATCGCTTTAGCAAATGTTGAGCCAGTTAGCCATTTGTTTAATCACTTGAGGCATTTCACAATCTCTTGAATTGGCTATATAATAAGAACGCTTGTTAGATTTGACTTAGAGCTACAGTGTTTGTCATGGAAAGCAATCAGTTTGTTTACAGGTATTTTGCATTTAACATGTTGTTTCTTTAGGGCCTTTAGGGGGCTTTTACCCCAAAATATTTCCTTTCACTTATTTGATGGTTGTTGAAACATTAAGAACTGAATTATTTGGTCCTCAAAGCTTATTAGACTCTGAAATACTTGATTTTGGTTAATTGTGGCAAATATTTGTGTATAATGACAATAAGCTGTACAATTGAGCAACATAATTTCTACTCAGGTCAAATTTCATGTTCCTTGTATTATTCTGAATTCTTTTTTTCTACTCACAAAATAGAATATAATAAACTATGTATCAGTGTAATATGTTAGTAGCCATGCAAAAGTTTGGGGTCTCTCAAAAACAACCATTTGTCTTTGCATGTGACGACTTCAGGGTTTAGTTTTTAAAAAGAAAATTAAAGAAAAAAATTAGTTGTTTGGTTGGTTGATTGATTGATGGATAGATTGATTAATTGCTAGTGTTTTAATGTTGGTGTTAAACAAATCAGAAGGACATTTAACTCTAGAGGTCTTTAGACTTGAATAAAAAACAAAACAAAGTCAAACACAATAACTTACATTATGTTTCAGGATATTTGTTTCAATATAACATGTAAGTCTGCAGTTAAAGCTTTTTTTAATGCATTGGTACGGTTATCATGGATTGTGGTCATAATCTGAGTGCTTTCATCTCTAAATTATTGTATATTTGTCCTCAAATTGTTTTATTGTAACGGGCTATGATTTCCCACAGGCATTGAGTCTGATATACTCCCATCCAATTGTCAATTCACCTCTTCATTATAGTTAGCATGAAATCATACCTTCATAGTTGGCCATTATCACCTTCTTTATGGGGCACTGTAATAATCAATCTTCTGGTGAGGTTGAAAACAAATGGGGAATTTATGAAGAGACTGTTTCTGTAAACACCTTGTGCAGCTAAATGCAATTTATTCTGCTGAATTGGTTGAGCCATTTAATTGCCTTCAAGCCAAGTAACATATTATCTATCACTGCACCCAACAAGTAAACACACACAATTAATTGGTCTTAATCTATGCACATGCAAAAGGGGTGAAGATAGAACACATGTCATTGTTAAATAATTCCCTGGAAACCTGTCAACAAGAAATGGGTTTAAACTTTAGTGCCAGGCATCATTTAGAATGCAATTTCAGTCAGCTGAAATGAAATGTCATACACAGAGGGATTTTTGGGTAATAAGGTACATGGAATGCAAATACTTACAGGCATGACTTTGCAAAACAAGCCCATTCTGGGCTTTTACAATCTTTCTTTTGGTTGAGTCAGAACTAGAGTAGGGAAAACATAAGCAATTGTGTAATAAGTAAAAACACTAAAACTCAAGGAGGAAAATGAATCCTGCTTTTTCAGAATGTTTTGTGGTTGATTTGAGCATGTTGTAATGTTAGTCAACATCAATGAATCAAATGAAGTTAATTACTCCCAGATTCCATCTTTTTGGCTCTGTTTTCTAAATATGATGTGTGATATGTAAATGAGGAGATCCTGAGGACCATCTGTCAGACAAACTGTAAGACACAGCAGGTGAACTCCCTCTGACTAACTTGGTTTACCATAGTATTTTAAGATTCACACAGATATGAACCAGTGGCTCAGATGAAAATATAAATGAACAATCTAGTCAAACCTCAAAAGGGCTTTTCATACTGTTTTTAACCCCGGGTAAAGGAAAGTTTTACACTTGTAATTTAGATGGGGGTTTAGCACTGCTCTGTGCTTTTGCGGTGCCAAACAAGTACAGTGTGAAACAATGGTTTAGAATGACCCAGGGTTAACTATTTCCAGTGAGAAAAGCTCTACAGAATTACATTCTTTATAGAGCTATGTTTTTGATTTGATTATATGCATATTCATTGTCTGCTTTGCATATCTACAGTGGTGGCTTCAGAGAAGGAAGGCCGTGAACTTTGCAGTCAGACAATTCTTGGTCCATGTTGGACACATAGCAACACAATCAGTAAGTCAAGCATCTTTTATTTGGTAGCACCAACTCTTGTGCTGTATTCAGCTCTTTATCCAAGACTAAGCTTTTTGTGTAAATACTCAAATGATGTCATCATTTACTCAGCCTCATGTTGTTCAAAACTTGTTTTAGTAAAAAAATGACAAAAGAACTGTTAGAAAAAAAATCCATATTTGATGTTTTGGTGTTTGGGGATACAAATGTTTCCCTTATGACACTGTCAGAGCTCCATTAAAACTGCACACTATCCAGTTTTTGATTAGTGACATATCCACACAAATTCCATTGTTTTCTTTGTCAGACCTCTAACTAACTAACGCATTCTCATCCTTTGGCGTCATATGTGACGCCATATGACAAAACGGCGAAATACTACGCACATGGCACCCTTTATCGTCAATATAACACGCACTGTGATGGGTAGGTTTAGGTGTGGGGTAGGGTCTGCGTCTCATATTCACGCTAAAGGATGCCAGTCAACTTTATGACGCCTTGGGTTCGCGTGTTATATTCACGCTAAAGGGTGCCATGTGCGTAGTATTTCGCCGTTTTGTCATATGGCGTCACAAATGCCGCCAAAGGATGAGAACGGGCTCAATTAACCTATATTGTCAAACTGACCCAAAATTAATCATACACCACTAGTACAGTTTAGTTTAGAATTGTTTTCAGATAACATTATAATTTAAAGAAGGCTATTCTTCTGTTTCTGCTCTGTGGGTGAGTGAATGATGGATTTTTTCACTGATTTATTTATTTGCTTGTTGTTTTTCTGATATACGTAGGAATCACTTGCTGAGATCCCACACATCCATGTCTTGTCGGACTAGTGAGCACTGACACAGTGTGTTGATTTAATTCTTAAAATAAACTATTGTGTTTGGCTTTTTTTCTCTCTTTTTTCCAACTTACCCCCTGCCAAGATAAGCCGTTTTCTTCAAACATGAATATGAATCAAATATGCAGCAAAGAAGGGCAGCATTCCCGCTGTCATAATGCTTATGCATGCTTTTACTGGAATGATTCACCCAAAATTAATTTCATTGTCATTATTTATTCCCCCTGCTGTCACTCCTAACGAGTATACGGTTATTCATTTTAACAGAACACAAAGAGAGAGAAAAGAAAAAAAAGTGCAGTTCTTTCCATTCAAGGGCTGTTCAGTTGACCATACAGATTTGGAATTGCATCAGTCTGAGTAAATGATGACTGAAATCTCACTATTGGCAGTTAATGCTTCATATTAATATATAATTCATTAAAAAATGTTTCTATTTGAATCTTAACAAACATATTTCATCTTAAAGATTGTAATTGGGCTGTTAAGAAGACATGTTAGAGTGTGTGTGGAAAGGGAATTTGAGAATTCATATGTTTGCAAAGTAATATTTGGTCTGTGATCATCATTAGTGGCCCAATATGCAAATTATGTTCCAAAGAATGTTGTGATTTTAGTGTTGAAAACATTTTTTACAGCAAGTTTTATAATCAAACTTAGGAAACTGCCTTAGAATCTTAATCTGTTTAATCTGTCTATTTTCAGACATTAGCAACATGATTGCCACCATCAATACACAACCCTCAAAATACATAATGTGATATTTATAGCTATTCTTAGCATTTGTGTGACCTCATTGAATGTTTTCGCAGAACTTATTTGGCAATGAGCATTTTTAGATTCAAACTCTATGATAAAGACATTTATAAAGCATTTCAATTGCATGTAGAATTAAACTGAGGTTTGCAATTAATGAAAAAGCATCAAAGACCTTCATTGTGATTACCTTGAACAAATGTTTTGAAGCGTCATTAATTTACAGCCTAATTCATTCAAATAATCCTCCTTTTAACCTGATTTTTTTTTCTTCTGGAATTCCTTTCACCTCACAATCCCACATAATGAGTATGAAAAACATAAACGGATGTCTGACAGGCAGTTTAGCTGCTCTAATTGGGGGGCTTTTGAAGTCACAGCTCCGTTTATCTCAGAACAATAATTACACGCATGCGGTTTTGTAATCTCTGAGCTTTTGCAATATTGCTTTAAGAGGTTAAGAAGACGAATGCCTATTGCTGTTAATCTGCAGGGATGTCCTGATTAATGACGACTGCCATGTTCTGTCCTCGCGTCTCCAACCACATAATAGGCACATGTCACACATGCAATCGTGAATGCATCAATCTGCTGGTGAATTATGGGATGGAACCTTGTGTCAATGGCCACATACCAAATCATGTCACATTAATGGGGTCTCCTTTATGTTCTAGTTGACATGCCTTTTAGTGGGAAGACATCAAGGATATGCCCGGGTAAAAGTGGTAATGCATGTGGGCTGAACATGGCTCTAATTACACTAGGAGAATGGAGACCATTGAGCCTAGATGCAGGAAATGGTTCATGTAATGTGGTTCTCATACCGGTCATGGATAGTGGAATGATTTAGTAGATCATGTATGGGTTATGGCGTAAGTCATTTCATGACATGGCACACTCTAGAAAATACTGCTTAAGGGATCTAGTTAGTATAAGGCTGTGATAGATGGTACTGCAGTGTCATTATATATTATGTCAAGACCCATAAGGAGCCTTGAGAGCTTTGGTTGCCAGGATGCTTGGTCAAAGTCAGATTACAGCCACAAATCAGGTGATTCATTATATTGAAAATAAGTTGCATTCCAACCTGACATGCAGAAGACTTAAGGAACTGTATTGTCATTCAACCATGTGTGTACTTGAAGAAATAAACATGTTTGATGCTAATATACTTATGACTATAAGATTTTAAGATTGTGATTATTATATTGTATGACATTGTACACATACAACCATGATGACTCATTCATCTATCAGTATTGCATGCATATTCCATTTTTTTTTTCACTTCTTAAAAATGTGAGAATCAAGTCTTAAGTGTGTAGAAAATATCTTAGTTCCTTGACTTTCATTGCGAAAGTCTGTAAGACACACTTTCGAAGCTCATTGCTTTTGATAGAAAAAAATGCATGGTAACACTTTACAGTACAATTCAATTCATTGATGTGTGTCATGAATTAACAATAAACAACACATTTTACAGCATTTTATTTATGTAGCATAAATGGTGATGTTGCAGTGAGTTTTTTTTTACACCAATACATCAGTATTCTTTGTAAGTGATTGGATCATTTAGCCAACTGATTTGCTCAAAAAGCAGCTTTGATATCAAGAAAATTATGCATTTCGACTGTTGTCCAGTTCCGTTGTAAAGATCATCAATTATTAAATTAGTTAATTTAATCGATAAAGCAGTTCTAAAAAAAATGTTGAGCCAGCTAAACGTTTACTTTCCTGTTAGAAACAATATATAGTTGCATAGTTCCATGTGCGTCTTCTCCCTCACTGTATTATGGGTTTGCTATGTGGGGGGAAATGTGCTGGTTACGTTCGTGAGACAATCTACTAATTACTATTATTATATTACGTATTAAGACCCTTGATCCTCACCTGACTATGGCTTTGTAAACTTTATCCATGATGTGGTTTATAATGGACTGTAGTACAGAAACAGTGACAATGTTACACACTCTTGGTTTACTCTGGCTATTCTCTGCTGTCTCAGACGACGATATGTTTGTCCAGTTTCAGGCACCGTAGCTTCTTCGAAAGGGAGGGGTGAGCAGTGGGCTGAGCCCTTAGTGCAACTCGCAGCCGAACCGCTAGATGTCGCTAAAAATCACACACTGCACCTTTAATGTGTTCGGAACATATATTATTAATATTGGTAATGCTGTAACGATATTATTCATTGTTTGTTCATGATAGCCCATGCTTTAACTAATGTCAATGAATTGAACCTTATTGTAAAGTGTTACACGATCTTATTTTCTGTATGTTTTTCGCCTTTTTGTCTGACCACAGGCACTTCCTCCATATTGTTTGTTAATGTTTCAGGGCTCTCAGGTTTCTGTGGATGAGAACAAACTTCAGGATTGTAACAACAGTTGGGTGGAAAAAAAAGATCTTGCGGTTAACAGTGTATGCAACACAACAGAAAACAAGAAACGGTTTTGAAACGGTGTGCACAAGGAGACCACCTTTAGTTTGGCAGTTGTCTCGCCATTAGGGCCACCAAATAGGTTGTTCAAGTTCCCAGCAGAGTCATTTTTCATGTTTGTTTTTGTTGTTGTTTCCCCCCTCACGTCTTAAAAATAAAAATCAGTTCTTGAGGATGTCAAGGTTGTAGAAAATCTCCCGGCTCCTTGTGTTCCCGCTCCAAAAACACACACACATGCAACTACACACACTGCATGCGACGTGGATCACCAGTATTTCATTTGGTTGAGTTCGCTAAGGGCCGCCTGCCACTACGCTGGGTGCGGATGATAAATGAAGCTATGTTTGTCCCGAGGACAGGTATGACTGTCCCGTGTCACAGTATAACGTTTGCCATGTCCCACATATGTTTGTACACTGGCTGAGAAAACTCAAAACACTCCGTCCTCCTTCCCATTAGACTTCCAGCTCACACCGGAGTTCTGACATATTATTGGCTTTTGGACTAACTACGAGGACAATGCCAAATTAGACCGCTTAATCCTCAAAAGCTTTTTATCTGTCTTGGCCGTAATTCCTGAGTGAGGCACGCTGCTCGATGTCCCCAAAGACTTTGAGGACTTTTGAAGTATTCGCTTCTGACAACTTCAGGTTTTATGACGATTAGCATGTTGACATTTTGCCCACGTAAGTGTTTTGGCCCTCGAGGCGGGTTGCTGTATTAAACTAAAATGAATTATGTGACCCGTTGCCTATTTGGCATAGTTATAGCATATAGTCATGTTTGGTGGCCAACAACCATGAAACAACGTCCATAAAATTTAACAGGCAATGTGAGAAGGCCACAGAGAAAGATTCAAGCTGGCAGATGTGATGACATGATTTGCCTTTCCATTTTTCACCCTCTTCCTCAACGATCCTTGGATCTTATTAATGCGTTCTGTCCTCTCATAATTGAATTGAGTGTATCAAGGGAGCGTGGTCTTTTTCTGAACGATGGATTTGTTGTTCAAGATATATTAATTCATATCTTGGCAGGCCTTTTTTCCCTTGGCATTTGGTTTTAGATGCCAGAAAACTTTCAAGGTCAAAATCACAAGGATGTGTGGAAGAGTGCCTCAATACATGCAGACTGTGAGCGATTTGTTAGACGGCCTTATCTCTCATTCCAGGTCCACTCATTGATCATCTACCTATTGAGTATCGCTGTGTTTTAGGGTGTGGTGGTGGGATACAATGTTATGTCAGCTTGTAGTCAGGCACTTGGATCTGACAAACATGATTCACGTTCGACTGTTCGGACCAACAGAGCAGCGACTGTGCAAATATGATGGTGTCTCATGTAGTCTGATAACTAATAACCTCATACAAAGGTCTGAGGTAGATCTAATCAAAAGTTTAATCTCAGATAGTTAGAACAAAACAGCTTAAAGGGACTGTTGACCTAAAAATTACAATTGTTAAAATCGATCCAAACCTGCATGACTTTCTTTGTTTTGTGTAACATGTCACGTGAAAATGTTTTTTTTTTCTTTTTTTTTTTCTTTTTTTTAGCTCATACAATAAAAGTTGATGATTTTTGAACCCCAGTGTTCTTCAAATTTCAAGAAAAAAAAAAGAAAAGAAAAAAAGGCATGGTTTGAAACGGCATGATGGTGAGTACACAATGACAGGATTTTCATTTTTGTGTGACACATCCCTTTAATTTTGAGGGGGAAAAGCACTATTTTCACTTTATCTTAGTTCTGGAAGTACTATATATATTTCATTTTCATTTACTCTCCAAGTACTTCAACAAATTCTTCTGTAAAGACCACATTAACTAAACCAGCTCTAATGAATCACAACATTAGAACACTGATTATATTATATTATATTATATTATATGTATCTTATATTATATTATATTATATTATACAGTAGTATATTATATTAGCCTACATTACTTTACATTGTTATATTATATGTATTATAGTAATCACCCATGGGGCTAAATATTGAATATCAAATCAGCGTATTACAATGATATCTGGAACTTAAAAAAAAACAACAACAAAAAAACATTTAAGTTGAAAACGGTTAGTGTGCTGCACAAGATTTTAATGAAAGGGGTCATTGTCATGAAAGGGGTCATTGATTCAAAATTGTTTGAGAAAACATGATATGAAGCACGAGTGTCTATAATTTAAGAATAGATCGTATTGATTAATGCCAGTGTTTTTTCTTATTTAAAGTAAAATATTCCTGCACTTCCCAATGCAGCTTCCTATCATATAAATGCATATTATTGCACAGTGGGTAGTAACTATATAGTCAAACAACAGGTTTACAAATTCACACATACACACACGCACACGCACACACACACACACGCGCACACGCACATGCGCACACGCACACGCACACGCGCACACGCACACGCACACGCGCACACGCACACGCACACACACACACACACACACACACACACACACACACACACACACACACACACACACACACTCACACACAATGTATATATATATAGACTTCAGATGCAAAAGAAGTATGTTTAAATTTTATTATAATATTAACATTTTTATCAGGCTCCTATATATAGGGTCCTACCCAAGTACCGACATTTCTGAATTGGCTGAGGGAAGGATTTAGTGAGTTTGAAGTGAAAGCATTTAATGAATGTATACTATGTGCAGAGAGCATTCACTCAATATTATTATCTCATTTTTGACAGAGGTGGCTTTTCAGAGGCAACGGAGGTCTTCATATATATACAGATCGTTACACAAGACAAACATTCCTTAGTTGATATTGTGAAAGTCTTACACGTTTACATACTATAAGAGCATAAATTACATTATAGAATCAGCTTTGTGTTGATAAATGTCAAAGCAGTAACTGCTTTTGAATTGCTCCCATCTGGACGTAGACTAAAAATTCCCTTGGCTAGAAAAAAATTCTATAAAATATCTTTTCTTCCAATGGCAGTGATTATCTTAAATCGTATAGTGTTTTAATTGAAACAATAGAACGACTGTTAATATTTTTAAATTTTTCTTGTCTTTCTTACAGTGTTTAACTATATTATTCTTTTTTTTTCTTTTCTTTTTTTTTATTTGTGCTGTTGATGTGTTACAGTGTCAAAGAAAAATTTCCGGTCGGTGAAAACAGAATAAAGTTCAATCAATCAAAGTTAAATCATGGAGATATTGTTGTAATTGCTTGATCATGCTAATTGCTGCATAATTAATGAGCACTTACAGAAGTTATAGACAGCACTTTAAACAAGGTGTTTAAAAATTAGTATTGATTCTTGGCCAATGAACGATTTGTTTAAAGAGCAGAAGTTGTAAAGAAAGTTTGATCACAAAATTATTCAAGCAGTGTTTAGCTCTATGACATTGCTCTAATGTCTCCATTAGATTTTAGAATTTTTTTCTGATCCAAATATAGACCCAAAAAATGGTTTTCATATTGTCCCATCAGCTTCGTCATTATTCACCATAATCATTAGATTATTTTATAATGTGATCCCTCGCCCAATGGGAGCCTGCATTTTTCCTCCTCATTCTTATTTTTACCACCATCATCTGTCATTTCTGTCAGCCATAAAGAAATATTATTGCATTCTTTTTTTTAACTATCATAAATGCTTATGTTCTTAGGAAGCACCAAACTATTACAAGGTGTCATGGTTACATAAAAAAACACGTAAAAATATCTTGCACTATAACGCATGTATTTTTAGCTCAAAGAAGTCAAATAATTTCACTGATGCATCCAAAATTATCTATCGTTCCTCACAAAGAGAACATGATTTGTTAAGGGTACCTCACCTGTTGTTTGGTATATATATATATATATATGTGTGTGTGTGTGTGTGTGTGTGTGTGTGCCTGCATGCGTGTGTGTGCGTGCGTGCGTGCAGTACTGTACGGACTCGATGATGGTGAGATCAGATCTCCGTGTGGATCATACCGGCTGTTGTCAGACAAAAAAATCTCACTGGATTATTACAATTAACGGCAAAAGGAATGTTTGGAACTGTAAACTGAAATTTCATAACAAATCACTACAGCAAAATATATAATTAACTAGCTTAAAACCCCTTTTTTTTCTGGTGAAAATACTAACATGCCTAAGACTTTTGCACAGTACTGTAAAGACATGGATGCCAATGTGGTCCCACTGACGCTTTAGTTTAATACAGTAGTTCTTTACTTTACATTTTGAATCTCACTTCAACCTAGTTCACTTACCATGAGATAATGTCAAGTCTGTAGGTGTACAACAGACAAAGACGAGGAAGGAGGGGGGAAAGGCCGAGAAACATCTCTGTGAGGTCCGTGGGAGGGTTTCTGCTATTGTTATTGATGTCCGGCTCAGTTCATCCCTCTTGGGGAAAGAAGGTTTTTCTCCATGTGTTTTGTGCTTCTCAGCTCACTCCTCCTTTTCATGCTCTACTCAATCTCCTGTGCATTTAGACTTAAATCCATCCCATTGTTCATTGGAGTCATAAAATAGAGGGATTACTGTGGAATTACAAGGTGGTAAACTGCGTGGGTACCTTAAGAGTCTGGTATCTTAAAATGAATGACAGTGGATGAGACTATAGAAGAAAATAAATGTTTCAGAGCTGATTTTAAAACAACAAACTACCACAGGTTGTGGTTTTTGAGATATTCTGAAAGACCTCGAAGCTATTTTCATGTAAAAAAAAATCCCCCAAAGGAGGCACTGCTCCACATTCTGATGGGTTTTGAGTGGAGGCTCATACCCTGGAGAGACGGAACTCTTTTGAGACCCCAGACATCCAGTTTAAATGGCTGATAATCTAATATAAAAGAAAGTGTCAGGAATGCAATTTGGCTCTGAGAAGCTCCGTAGGGGCAATCTCTATTGTATTGTAGCCAAATCGACTTAATTTCCTCATTGTTTCCGCTCTTTCCGCTCTCTGTTCTTCCTCTCAATATTGCATTGACAGGAGCAAAGCACATCCTAATATTTTCATTTTTCTGTCATTCATTTTAATAATGATTTAGCTCTGCAGCATGTGTCCTTTATGTTTAAGATATGCTTGTCCTAAGTTTATAAAACTCATTATTGTCAATTGATGTTAAAAAGAATATTGAGAGGAAAGTGAAAATAAGACAAAAAGGGATATTCAGTTGAAGTGACACAAAATTAAAACAACACATTTCATTTCTTAAAGTGTTTTGCTTTAAACGTTTTTAAAAATGAAATTCCACATGATTTGTTGTATGTTTAATGCTAAGACATTTCCATGTTTTTAAGTAATTGGTCAGTTAAATGGCTAAAAATGTAGGCATATACATGTGACCCTGTATTTTTACATAAAACCATTATTTTTGCTTCCCGTTAGAACATAGCCTACGCTGGGAATACTTGAATACATGCATATATATTATTGTTTATGCATCTGAAAAAGTGGATCAAAATACACTTGATCTTAGTCTCGCAGGTCTTTATCACATTTGGCAAGTCTTTGCACCCGAGCTTTTCTTTTAGGTTTTCATCCATGGCATTTTGACATCAGATAGTCGCAAACAAGGATCATTAGCATTGTGCTAATTAGCTTGCTGCCATGGCTCTGTAATTAGTACACAGGCAGTGTCTCTCAGATCTCTGGAGTTACATCAAAAGGAAATCTCTCTCAATTAGAAGCTCTGCTCCTGTGTAATTTATCCTTTGTTTACCTTTGCTGCTGCTTTTTCAAGCCTTTTTATCTTCACCCAAAGGTTCAAACGGAGCTGGCGGCTAGTATCGGGGCTAATTGTTACTTTATCATCACCTTTGATGGTAGGGTGTCGTGAAAGCTGTCAACCCATTAGTGTTTCCTTTTTCTGTTGTTAAAAATGCACTCGTACAGCAATGTCAGAACGGCTCCGGTTTCGATGCATCTACTGTTATTGACTAGAATTATGTAATATGCTATTTTGGTAACTGTACTAGTGTGCATATTTTTGTTTTGAGCCTTTGACCTTAGAAAACGGGCAGGAATAAAAAATCCAAAGCAATACCACATTCAAAACAAATGTTAATTATTTATATAACCCTTTTAATATTGAAAAGTATCTAATTAAATTTCTCTTTGTGATTTTGTGCTGTGCAACAGATTAACAGGGCACTATTGACATCAATAATAACTAGATGTTGGAGAAAAAGCAAGATTAAAAGTTTCTATCAAGTTTCTATCTGGTCTTTTAACAAATGAAGTGGTTTAAAGTGTTAAAACTGCCACTTCATTTTGGTTAAGAAAAAGGTTTTTTTTTTTTTTTGTACTGTCAAAAGCCAGTTTCAGAACTCTTACTGTGCGTTCACACCGGACGCGAATAGCGCGTCAAATTCGCGTCTACCGCGTCTAGTTTGACGCTTGACCACGTTGTGTTAATTCGCGTGTCAATAGTGAACCCATTGGCGGCCATCTTTTTTATGTTGATCGAGCATTCATCGGAGAGTCACCCCTCTGTATTTGCTCTGGAGAGCAGAACGGTGGCGTAGGGGTAATTGTCGCTCTATTTGTGTTCATCAGACCCTTCGAAGGCGAACCCAGTGTGGCGAGTTTCACCATTGGGTCGCTCCAGGAGCTGCGCCTGGATGACGGCGGCTTTCAGCGGTACTTCCGCCTGTACCGCGCCCAGCTTGATGACCTGTTGTCCCGCATCGGAGCGAGGAGCACCCTCGCCCCCATCCACCTAATCTGTAATTTATTTTTGTTTTGATGATAAATGGAGCCAGCCTCCAAAAGTGATTAATCTGTCCTGTGATTTTTCTCTCTCTCTCGAACAACACTGTCCAGGCACGAACTTATGCAGTATGTTGGTTGTCTTTACATTAATAATATTTCATATATCTAGATATGGAATAAATAGCATTCAATACAAAATGAATATGTCTCATATATTGAAATCAAGTTTTATGTGATAAAATATTTGCTTTGTTGTGCATTAGAACCAGTCATATTACAAAATAATTTATTGAAGCCTCCAGATACTTCACCACGTGACAGCAGCATGCAGCTAGGCTCCGGATTGGTTAACGCGGCGAGAATTGACGCAGAAGTTCAGATTTTTCAACTCGGGCGGCAGACGCGAATTCGCGGCAAACGCGTGAATGCACAAATAGCACTAACTAAATCATTCGCGCTCAACGGGCCAGTGCCCGGTTGCATAAAGCACCTTAAGTTTTTCCCTTAAGTGTGGGACTTAAGGCGTGATTTCCCCTTAACTAAGGGAATGATTTAAGGGTGTTGCATATAATCCCTTAATGAGTTCTCTTAGGTAAGGGAAACCGTTAAGTGTTTCACGGCAGCGATCCAGGTTTGCCGTTATAAAAATCTATCGTTGCCATAGATACGCTCCTATACACATTAACCTAGGAGCTTTAAAACAACGAATAGCCTAAAGAAATGGATATTGAAAACAAAAAAAGAAAGCCAAACTGGACTGAGGATGAGAAGTGTATTCTTCTAGATGAATATGGGAAAAGAAAAGGAATTTTAAGAAGCAAATTTAATCCCGTCATAACTGCTGGCAAAAAAAATAAACAGTGGGAGGAAATAACCGAGAAAATTAATGCACGGAACTTAGGAGTAAAGAGGACGGTTTCAGAGGTAATTAAAAAATATGAAAACATCTCTGTGGGGGCAAAAAAAGAAATAAGCATTCATAAGAGGGAGTCCAACAAAACTGGTAAGAAAAAAAACGCTCTTAGTTTTTTCTCTATTTTCTTCGCACGCACCGAGAGCTAACGATAACAAAACTGTAGGTGGAGGACCACCGCCAACAGAATTATCAGAGACAACTAAACTGGTCCAAGACATCCTTGGGGCGGACTCACCTGTCCTGGCTGGCATCCCTGGTGGCTTAGAGAGTGAAGTGACTCAACCAGAGGAATGTAACACAGAGTGAGAGAACATTATTGTCTTAAATTAAATAAAATGTATCTCTATGGGGATAAACGATATGAAAATCACGACAGGCGTAATAAAATATTTTTATTTGTATATAAATATAAATTTTGATTGGTATTTCTTTGTTTCACGCGTTAGACCTTTCCAGCAATCAAAGCAACACCGACAGAGCGCCAGCAGTACGCCAAACCAGGCAACAAAGTGAGTTATTTATTAGTTAACAATTATTTTAGTTGTGTTGATTTGACTTAGAGCAGCCCCAATATTATTTATTATATTATATTTCATAATTCCTCCAAAACACTTGTGAATTGCAGAAAGACGCAACTACCCTCTCCAGCCTCTACAAGAGAAGAAGTGCTGGAACTGCAGAGAGACGTCCTACAGCTACAAAAAACAAAGCTGCAATTGGAGATCGAAAAAAAATTAAAAAGGAGAAGGAAAATCAAGACCTTTACAACATAATTCTTAACAACAAACTGTTGCAACTGCAAAGTGAAGGGAAAATAACAATAACATCACTTGAAGAATAAATATATTATTATAAATACATTTTATGACATATCTGAAAAGTTTTGTATTTATTTATGTAATTACAAGGACAAATATATTAACAAAATTCCAATAATAATAGCAAAATACAATATAGCTAATATATTTATAAAATATTAATACTAAACAACACTAGCCTATAAATTATAATTTATAAATCATTACATTAACTTGCAACTGCTAACCTACTATATACATTGTATCATTAACATTAATAATAATTATTGTAATAGGCTAATAATACATTTTATTAATAATATTACTACTGCTGCTAATATATATATATATATATGGTCATACTAGGCCTGCTAATTAAAGAATGCATTTACGATGGCATCTCTGACAACAAATCCAGCCTGTTGGAAATCTTGCTGCAGAAGATTTGCTTCATGAGCCTCTTCTGCTTCATTACCCTCTTCTTCGAGCTCATCTTCCTCTTCGAAGGCAGAATACATCTTGGACATGTTAAAAAGAACAACGCAGGCGACAATAATTTTGCAAGCCCTTGGAGGCTCGACCGCGCAGTTCACTGTGGAGACAGTGAAATCTCCGTTTAAGCTGTCCGATCGTCCTCTCAACTATCGACCTTGTGTGAGTCAACGCACTGTTGTATCTTTCCTACAGGACCAAAGAATAACCATAATTATCAACAAGTCAAAATACATTTTAATACACAAAAAAATATCAATAAGTTAGACAACATATGGCCTATGTTTTTACGTTCAGTTTATGTTTTTTTAAAGTTAGTAAAGAGGATTTTTTTTTCAAGTCAGTTTAATATCAAGTTGATATAATTTGTACATCTTAGTTGTCTGTAACATTATTAAATACATGCCTGCGCAGCGTTAAGGCAATTCATGAAGGGCGTCATGAGCCATGGTCGGCAGGGGTAACCACTGTCACCGAGCAGAAGACCACCGTGCATTCCAGCTTCAAAATCTCTCCCGATCTTACTCTCTGTCAAAATCCTAGAGTCATGTGTACTCCCTGGCCACGATGCAACGACATTTATTATTCTGCACAGATGGTCACACAGTAACTGCACATTAACAGAATGGTAATTTTTCCTGTTCACATACTGATCTTCGTGCGTGCGGGACGCTTGAATTCTGACATGTGTGCCGTCAATTACACCACTTATTCGAGGAAACCCCGCTTTCCGAAAAAAAGAGGTTTGAATGACATCAAGTTCAACACCAGATGGAAACGTCACGGTTTGGCTTAAATGACGGCAAAGGGCCCCTGCAACCCGGTGAATAACTCTACTGACGGACGACTTATGAACGTGGAAAACATCTCCCACTACAGACTGGAAACTCCCAGTTGCAAAGAACCGAAGTGCTATAAGTAACTGAAGCACAGAGGGTAGTGAGTGGTTGCGCTGGGTAACATGGCCAAGGTCGCCTTCCAGTTTGTCAGCAATTTCATAGATTCCGCGGCGATTAAATCGATATTCTCGAAGCAGTTTTTCATCGCTAAGATGATCCAAAGGGTTCTCCCTATCCCTAAAAATTCTTCTTGGCACATAATTATCTTCAATTGGTTCCATAAATTCAGCCATGTCGTCTTTTTTTTGTCCGCGTTACTCTTAAGGTAAAGTTTTCCTAACCTTAAACTGTACTTAGGAAAATGACAGTTAAGGGGCTTTATGCAACACTTAGCGGTTTTTAAGGGATTCCTTAAGTGAAAAAACAGCATTTAGGGGAAATTCTAAGTGTTTATGACGTTTCACTTAAAGAAACCCTTAAGTACCATATAAGGGCATTTTCTGCAACACCCTTAAGTTTAAGGGAAAATTAAGGGCGAACTTAAGGGAAAATTACACTTAAGGTGCTTTATGCAACCGGGCAAAGACGCTTAATTCGCGCCATTCGCGCGAACTTGACGCGCGGATGAGGCGAATTCGCGTCTACCGCGCCGCACTCTACGCCTCATTCGCGCCGCAGGAATTCTTTACGCGCGTAACGCGTCTTTGCATTGACTTAACATTGAAATCACTCGCGCCTGACGCGCTATTCGCGTCCGGTGTAAACGCACCATTAAGGCATTTAAATCAGCACTTAAAGGAATAGTTCAAACTATACAAATTATGTCAGTATGACCTCACTTATAATGTCGTTTCAAACCTGCATGTTATTTATTTCTGTGAAACACAAAATATATTTTTTGAACTGACAGTTCGAAGCAGCCATGACTGATAAGTTTCATAAACACAATAAAACCACTATAAAAATAGCTCATTTGACTTTTGCACTACATTATGAATTGTCCGAAACAGTTCAATAGATTTATGTGAAGACCAGACTGATATTTAGGTTGTTTTTATCTCCTTCTGTTTTGATTGTCTTTTCCATTTGCCTCCCTCACAGTAATAGTGACAGTTGCTGTTGTTGTCGTGAGAACTACCACTGCACATCATCAAATACACAGCATGGATGGATCGTCCATGACGACAGGCCGCAGGAAGGTAAACACCTGCTAGTCGCTCCAAACATAACTGTGAAGCATTTCTCTGGGGTCAACATCCTGTCTGAATCAAAGTGACCAAATAATGACCTCTCACTGCCGTGACATCTTGCACATCCCTCTGGTGTTTTCCACCTCCGGACCAACAGCGGATTTGTGAGTGGCTTTTGGACTTGCTGACTGTCGGAGATCTCAAGGTACTCACTTTTTTTTTAGATGAACTGCTGAGAGAACCAAATAAGTATAACAAAAGTTTGCAAAAGGACCAATAGGCAGCGGGCCAAGTCCGTCTATCTCGTTTAGTTTTCAATTTGATAGATCTCCTCCCGGGAACTGGTTATTTTTTTATAACTGGCTATATAAATTGTTGTTCAGCACGTTACTTCTTGTTTCCAACGTCAATTGTTGCACATTAAAAATATAACGTAATATAATTTCGCTAGCTAACCACAAAATGTTAGCCGGAGTAAGAACCAATCAAAGCTCGTGTTGTTACCATGTCAACTTGAGTTGACCAATCACGTCATTATTTGATCCGGTGCCCGAAGCCCCGGATGTGAACTGACCGCCGCTCTGAACTCCCTCTCGCTTCCGCTCTGCTGCCAGACAGGAAATAATAAACTTACTTTTTTTTCCCCTTCTCCGAAAGGACGTAACTTCTCCGTTGTTTTGCCTACAGTGTATGGCTGCACCACACAACGTGGAAACGGTAGGTAACTGATCAGCACTAGCATTATCCGAAACATTGTAAAAAGTCTGAATGCATGGGTCTTGGCACATGTTCACCGTCAAAATAGCTAACTTAATTTACCGCTATCAGTATTTGTACAACTAATGTAAGCAAAGTACTGAATGCTACACGTGGGTAATGTTAAGCTATTTGTTGTTTTAAATGTAGCATTCGGCAAGTTGGCTAGCTTTAGCACCTGAAGTATGTTAACTTAGTATGGTAGGATTAGCTTTTTTTCTGTGGATACCGCAAGCTAATTATTTATTTAACTTTGTGTTTGGCTTTATTGTTGTAAAGAGTTTAGCAAGGGCATATTAGCATTTGTCTTAAAATTTTTATTATGAAGCTGAAGTTTTTTGTTTTTTTTTGTCGTCCAGAAGAAGATATAATTAAGATTTAAAGTTTGTTTCCATTGTTCATCCCCTTCTGTGTAGACTTGCTGTATGAAGTGAAGCTTATGTAGTGGTGACAGTGTTTCCCAAATATCTCAAGGAGTAAATTACACATTGTCCTGCCTTTTTTAGACATCTACCTGCTCCAACACACCTGGAACTGTTTGGAGCCCCTCCTCCTCACACTTTGAAAACCCCTGAGTTGATTATCAACGGCTAACTAGGGCTATTTAGTGAATTAACAACACCAGACAAAAATGAACTTGAACCAGATTAACTTTATTAATGTCATGTTATTTGAAGACGCACTTAGGCTATGGCTGCACGCTCACAAAAATGTTGTGTGTTGCGTCTTTAGACAGCATTGGAGCAGTTCCTACATAGACACATGTCTGTGCATGGTAGCTGGTGCTTTCTACATGTGCAGTTTCCCCCCACACATTGTAATGCTTTGCACTGGCAATATACAAACTCCAAAACACTTTTTGGTGCTGGTGGAAGTGTCATCTAATGAACTGCATAGAATTCCCCCTCGATCCTCCATCCATGCTGCATTGGGGGAGGTATGTCTGGCAGGCTTTGCAAACGTCTCCTGTAGAACAGAGGAATAGAAAGTATTTTGGTATTCCAGTATAAAGTCAGGCAGACATGGACAGTATTTTTGATGCATGTATGTAAAATATGTATTTGAAATACAAAATAGTATTTTTGTAATTTGAATTTGACGGGCCTCATAAAAATGGCTATGTAATGTTTGTAATTTTTGTCGCTCTCTTTGATTGGAGAACAAAAAATTGGGTGTATATTTTTTGACATGGCTACAGTCATCTAGTTTGCTAAAATAATCCCCATTATGATACAGTGCTTCTCAAAGCAGATTTTTAACGTCTTTTTAAGCAGTAAAGAGCTGTCAATTATGATCAAATGTTGCTTTGGAAACACATTTTAGTATTTTTAAAATATAAAATACTGTTTATTTTGATACATGTCATGCTTGCTGTAATTTGTATTTTTAATGTATATACCTTTACAGCTTGAGTATTTTGTATCTTATTTCAAAATACATTTTGATGTATTTTTGCCCATCCCTGAGTAATATTGGAATTCTTGGTATCCCTTGTTCTTACAGTACTAATTAGTTATTTTTCTGTTCCTAGGTTCCGTACCTGTGTATAGCAGCCTGGTAGTTTGCTTGCTGAATGTGAAGGTGAAGGGAGTCCTTATTTGGAGGAAGACTTCTCTCCAAACATTTCCCTGATTTGAACATTTGCCACCTTGCCTTGTTGACATCCGTTATACCCTTCTGATCATAGAACTTGCATGTGAATGCTTCTACTGCCTCGTAGAGCTCTGGTGGTACAGTGAAAGCTGTGCCCATTTTTCTGAATGTATCACAGTGTTCATGATTAGACAGGAGTGTCTTGACTGTCTTCACCTTTCCTATTCCATACAGGGAACTCACTGTATCACAGCCAGAGAAGCAATGTAGACCAATCTGCGCATCACACACTTCTTCTCCTAGTTGGTCATGGATCCTTTTAACTTCAACTGTGCGAGTGTTGACTCCTTTTCCAGTGTGAAAGTACAGATGAGCCCCAACCTCTTTGTAAAAAGCAAGGGCCAGAACAAACCCATCAGTGTCAGGACTTCTGATGACTATATGTCTGCTGTAATTAGCAGAATGTGCACAGTGTAGCAGAAGTCGGGTGTCTGCCTCTTCCTGTACTGTGAATAGATCTGGCATTGGTAAGACTTGCAGATCAGCTGTATTTTGTCTTTTTCTTAGAGCATGGCACTCTCCTCCATGTCCAACGATTAAAGTGAGGCCATCCATCAGATAATTTCCGGATTTGCACCATCTCTCAAAGAAAAACTGTAGGAGATTTTCTTTGTTTTCACCACATGCCAAGAACTTTACCCATTGCTTTGGTGTCCTTTGTTCTTCAGAATATATTTTGGTGACTTGAGAGCCCTTCACAGCACGTCAATCTCGTTCTGCATTCTTGATGCTCATGGTTTTGTAGGTGTCCGGTACAAAATGCACTACCTTGGACTTGCTTGCTTTAGCCACACTGACAATCAACCTCAGAGCACTGTCTGCAAACATCCCAAATGTTGCTTGGGGTTTCATGACTTGCACTAGTGCCATAGCATCCCACACCCAAGTTGAACCCTCTGGAATGTTGTCCACTGTCGCCGGTGGGTTGACCTCTGCTTCCAGAGAGTGCATCAGCTTTGCTTTGTCGGTTTTCATGAGGGAACCGTCATAATAAGCCAGTGATGCGGGTAAGGGCCCTAAACTATATACAAGCATCTCACTCATGTCAATCGTTCTAGAGGTTCCAATTACAATTAGTCTGGCGAGCAGATCACAGTCTGCTTTTAGGGCTATCTCTCTGCCTCTTGCTTTTGTCACAGTTGTAGTTGCAGTGTCTTTGAAAGTCTTGAGCTTAATTTTTTTCATTGGTTCATAGATTCCTACCTCATCAGTTTGTAGCCTCTTTTCACAAAAATCTAAGAAGGCTTTCTCACCTCTCTCTTTTGCTTAATGCAGATCTGTGAAAATGCGCTCTGATGCTACATGACCTGATGTGATGTGGTAAAGGACCTCTCTGTCTATGGAAGGATCAAATGGATTAATCATGTTCTGAATGGTGGACATGATATTCTTTACATCCTTCTTGTCATATTCTCTTCGCGCATCATCTAGTTCCGCTCGTTGCCTTGTTGTGGTGTTGTGTCCAGCCATGTCTCTGCACCCCATAGTGATGGCTGCGCGCTCATGTTGTGTTGAGTGTCCATCTATGAACTGCGCTTTTGTTGAGTGAAAACCCAGTTAGTCCACCTTTTGTTTTGGAGTCACAGTTTGTTGTCTGCTCAATCACTTGGTCACATGCAGTATAAGCGAAGCCATAGGTCTGCTGTCTCTGGGCAACAAAATCTCCTAATTGGAGCTGGTGGTTTATGCTAGGATGAGTGTCCCCTAAACTGATCATCTCCATCCAGTATGTTGATAGGTATCGGGCATAGTTGATCCTGTCATAAGAGAAGAACCATGGCAAAATGGAACGGACACTTGACAGATGGAGACTCCAATTTGCCTCTTGCTTTCCTCTGATGAAGAGGAGAAGGTCCTCAACCATCGATATATATGTGGTCCAAAAGTGGAATGTCTTGTTGGTGGGGTTGTCTTTCATAAAATTTTCATAGCCTCTCATAACTGTCAAGAAGTTCTCAGACATAACCAAAACATCAAAGTCTTCACCAGGGAAGGCTGTCTGCAGATCAGCAGCTATCTTCATAGCAGCTTCACAGTCATCTTCTGAAAGGATGTCAAGGTATGCCTGCCAGCGGAGTCTTTGAAGTGCCTCACACATTAACTTGTGGGTATGCATGCTTCTGTTGTACTGATGTCCAGTTATGATTTCTTCTATAGATCTTGCTGCAACAACTTCAGCTTCAATGATGACATATTGAAATCCTGCGTCCCCAAAGCGGTTCCCAATACAGGACAGGTATGCCATGGCTGTATGAAATTCCCCCATTCTCAGGACTAGTCGTTTCATAAATGTGGTGTTCATCCAACAAATTTCTTGTGCTTTTGCATATATGGCCTGATCTATTACCAACACAATTTCATTCAGCTCCAGTTTGTCTGCTATTTCTATTGAACGAGTGAGGATGGTGTGTACTGTGTCTAGGTCTGTTGGACTGGCGTCAATGACGGGCAGGTAACCAATGTTAGACTGCTGTGGAATTGTACCTCTCTGTAGCAGTGTATTGTGACCAGTCCATCCAAGTAAAATAATGCCATGGACTTCTTGAGTCTTCATGAAAAAGTAGGCACCATCCAGTCTTCGTGCAGAGTCCTGTGTATACATGTATTTCTCCTGTCCCAGTTCAACTTCTGATCCAAAAGGTTTTTGACCGTTCCTCTTTCCTCTAATGTTGGTGTCAATATGGGCGTGAGGTGGTTGAAGAGACCTTTTCCTTGTTCTCTGCAGAGATACTGTCTCATAAGTAGACACACCACAGGTAATTGGCCTCTGAATTACAATACCATTTGTGTTATGTGTTGTTCCCTTTCCAGATAGTGTTTCTTTACCAAAGTCGTTGTTGTCCCATACAAGAGTTGCTTGAACTTGAACTGTAATGTTTGGTGCGATGTATGTATCACCTTTTTGCAATTGCAGCTCTGCTAGAGCGGTGTCATGTTCCAGTACTTGTGAGTTGGAGGAACAGTGCCCTAGACCATTCAGTATTCCTATCAGCTGAGCTGATCCTGTCGTATGTCGTACAGCCATGGCTAAGGAGGAATGCTTTGGCATGAGCCAGCGTCCTTTCATTGTAAGATTCATGATATCCTGACACAATGACACAATCTTCAGATTGTTCTCCACACTAACATTGGCACACAAACCACCAGTTCAAAATTCTATAGTCATACCTGTTGTCCAAGACAGGACATTGTATAATTAATTTGGTACCAGATTTTGAGACCAGATTTGAGACCAGATTTGGTACCATTTTGAGATCCATCTGAAGGTCTTGCGCTGTGGGCGGCCATGGCAGTTTAGGAGTAGTTTTGCACTTGGTCTCTATAATCTCCCTGAGTGGCATGGCTGCATGATACAGAAGTCTTGAGTCTTTTGTTCCTTGCCCTGCTCCAATATGACTTGGTTCTGTGTCCTCTTCTGTGTCATCTTCACTATGGTCTGATGATGATGGCTGTGTAGGTCATCATGGATTACTTAATCAGCAGTTAAATCATCAACATACACTAAATAATTTCTTGAGGATTTCAGAAACCTCAAAAATGGATGAGACTTTTGAAGTCTGGCTTTTAAGGAAAAGGCTTTTTGTAAGATGAAATGTAAACACCTTCTTTTCCCTTAACTATTTTCTGAAAAAGGCCATTTAGCCAGGACAGCCTTAACACCTCACGGTTTCTCAGCAACCTCTCTTCCACCACTGACTTGCAGAAATGGGTGTAGCCTGCCTGATATGGATTGCTTTTTGGATTTCCCTCTCGAGGAATTTTGGGCAGATGTTTTGTATAATGTCTGTAGCAGCTCAAATGATACATAGCCTCTGAAGCTACAAGATCCCTCCCACGTATGTGCATTAGTAGACTTTCATCCCTCCGTTCCTCTGCAGCAAAAAGTAGCTTACCTGCAGTTAATGTTTCACACTGAGCAAGTTTTTCTTTTGACCTTTTTCTGCTGTGACTGTCAGTTATGTATTGGTTCTTTCTGCATATGAGGCATCCAACAGGCAGGAGATGGGAAGCTCTTTTTGGGAGGCTTGGGCCATCTGATGCAGAACGCAAAACCCGAACCTTGGATACAGTGTCATCATCGACTTCCTCTGACAGCATTTGGCCTTCATCTACATTGTTATGGGACACCAGGTAGAGGACATAACATAGGGAAAAAATAATGTGTTTATCAAAGGTGGTTACTTTTAATCTAGTAATCTCACTGTTTAGATTTGGGAGAATATCATGTAATGACTTTGTTTCAAATAAAACATTCATTAAAAAAATTACTTTTGTGTTCAATTCAAATAAAAATGTTAAGATACAAAGTGTTCAAAAATGTACATTAATTAAAAATCACATTTTTAAACTACGTACAATACACACATACATAGCCTGCATGACGCACCAATACACAATTATTTTAACAGAGAATTGATGGATTTGATACATACCTTCAGTATCTTTGGCTGCCTTTTCTCTCCCCCTACATGGTCTTGCAATGTGATCTTTATTGGTGAAGAGCATGTAGCATTCCCTATGGAAGCCCACATTAACTGGCACATCATGGTCTCTCCAGGTTTCTGTTAGGTTAAATGTTGCTATGGCTTTTTCAGCTACGAAACTCTCAGCAGTGTTGAAGTTAACCCATTTCTGGGCACACTGAACAAATGATGCCCAACTTGTTTCAGAAAACAAAGTTGTTGGTCTTTTTGCCTTGGAAGCAACATGTATACAACACTTCATATTGTCGTATTCGTTGTGTTGTTTTGCGGTCTATGTAAATTAATTAAGTGACAGTCTTCTCACGGTAAGTGCACAATGTATAATAACGCTCGGTGTAGACAAAAATAATATAAAGCCTATTTAAAAACCAGGATTTAGTTATAAAGACGGCAATGTTACAGTATCAACAATGCTTGTTGTCAGGGAGACGTGCCAGGTTGTCAAGGAGACGGGTGTTTTGTTTACGTTTTCTGACGCTACTATTTAGTAGTTCTACAAATTTGCCCGTTTAAAAATGTAAGGGTTTAAATCGATATCTTCATCAAATGTGCACAAATCAACTTTGGAAACAATGCTTACACTACTTATAAGAATTTGTACATGCCATTTGTAAACAAATTACTTAGTTCCCTGGCAGGGATCAGTGAAATTCACAATTTCGGGGTCCGGCCCACGGCCTACAACCCAAAACAGTTTGAATGGGAAAAGTGTCTGTCTCCTGCTCTTGGCATGTGTGGAGTACATTTACAATGCTTTAAATAGTCCCTGATGGATAAAAGCAAATCCCTTCTTCTTCTTCTTCTTCTTCTTCTTATTATTATTATTATTCTTCTCACATTGAATGCCCTGTTTTCTGAAAAATATGATAGATTACTGTTTTAAAAGTAGGGATTGTATGGATTTCTTTAATGCCATATGTTGTCATTTTAAGTTTGAAACTACACTACTGATTAAAAGTTTGGGATCTGTGAAGTATGTATGAATTATTATTTTTTTTCGGTATTAAAATATACATTTTCTTAACCCATTGAGCATGATTCATAGGTTTATCTCAAAGTTTAAACATTGAGCCCCCTGGCACCATCAAAACATTGAGAGCTATCCGCTCAGACCTGTCAATCTCTTTCCCGCTGAACCAATAGCAAGAGTTTGGGGTGTGGCTACAGTAGTAGTAGCCAGAGGATGTTTAGCCAGTGCGGGACCATGGCTGACGCATTACATTGAAAAGGACATTCAACTTTGGTTACAGAAGTGCATGCCAAATTCAATGCATTTAGACCTTCAAAGATTTAACAGGTCATGGAAACATCAAAGCGAACAGGGTATTGTGATGTTACGTCCTACAATGGATGCTTCAATGCCATACAGCTGTGATTCTCAAAGTTTTTTGGTCACGCCCCAGGGTATATTCTTTTATTGTTCAAGTGTAGATATCCTCCAACAGTTGTGAGCTAAACTCTGCAGGACAGTGGCCCTCCGGGAGCAGGATTGGACACCCTAGGATTATTTTCAGCGAGATGCTTGCATTCTCTCTAGACAGTGTTAGCTACTCAGTTGCTTTCTCATGACACATAGCAACACAGCTAAAAGTATTCCTACATTGAACCTGTTATTGAAGTACTTTTACCTGTTGAGACATACCTTCACAAGCAGTTTTTAGAGTTGTATTTGTCACCTTTGACTTGGGGGAGCCGCGACGTGCGAAAGAGGCATTTGCAAGGTTGTTTGGGAATATGTCTTTATTCTTGTAATTCCGCTAGGTTCCGCTAATGTTGCAGAAACTATACTGTACACTTCACCTTTAATGTTTTTGAAAGAAGTATTTGTTGCTTCCTAATGTTGCATTTATTTGATCAAACACAACTACATTAAATAGTAATATCATGAAATATTTAAAAATGTAATGCATCCTTGCTGAAAAAAAATATAGATTTCTTACAAAAAAAAAATCTGAAGTATTTAATAGAGATGGATTTTTGGTATAACATAGTTGGTGTGCAAACAATATTTTTATTGCAAATCAGAGGAACAAAATATTTTCAGTTGGCTTCAGGGAGAGAGAAATAGTATGACACAGTGACACAGACAAAGTGACAACATCTAAACCACCTGATTCAAGAATACAATTCAAACTGACAAGCTTGTCTTATTCGCTCATGCTAAGCACAGTGTGTGTTTTTTTAACAGAACATATGCAACGTGGCCCTGAAAAAGTTTCCGAACCCTCTGCACAGATGGTTAATCAAGCGCAGACTTCATTTAAAAGTGTTGTATAGTTTATAATAATTATCTTTTAATCCATATTAGAGACACCCAGATTGGTTAATAGCTCAAAACAACACTCAAGCGCATCTTAGACAGCTGTGGAGGGAAGTCAGGGGATATTTAGATGTGAGATTACTAGAGCCCGGCGGCAAACAATCCCCATATGGAGGTGCAGATAACTCAGATACAGTAAGAAGCTCATTCATTGAAGGACAAAGACCTTTTTGAATGGAATTCATATTCCATTCATATTCCAGACGTTTAGGGTCACAGATACCGGTTGGGAACAAGTTTCTGTAACATATTTCAAATGCTGATTCAGGAAAGGTCGGTAACCCTTTACAATAAGTTTTTTTTTCTTTTTTTCTTAACATTAGTTAAATATATTAGTTAACTTGAAATAACAATGAACAATACATGTAATCCTTTTACATAATTTGTTAATCTTTGCTAATGTTAATCTCAACATGTATTAATGCATTTTTAAAAATCAAAAGTTTAACATTAGTTAATGATCTGTGAACATGTATATGAAATATTGTATTATATAACATTAACAAAGGTTAATAAATGCTGTCCAAATATATTTAATATTTAATTCAAATAACTTGCATGTATCAATATGCATGTTAGCATATTGGCTGTTTATTAGTACTTATTAAGCAAATATGAATGTCTCATTCTGCATGATGCATATTCTAGATCCATTAACCCTACCACCCTAAATCTAAACATAATCACTACAACAATTACCTTACTTACTGTCAATGAGCAGTATATGAGTTCATTGCGGGAAAACTCCTAGTAAATAGTGTTCCCTTATCGAAATTGTTACCATCAAACCTTATTGTAAAGTGTTGTCAAAAGGTTCACAAACAAATTCTAATTCTGTCATCATATCCTCACCTCCATTATGTTTTTAATAGTCTCCATGTATGCTATTAAGTCCTTATTTTTTTCCATGCAACAAAAGTGGAAGGTGATTTATACAGCCATGCTCCAAAACACCTTAAAAATTCCATAAATGTACTATATTCCAATTGTTCTAAACCTTATAATACCATTATGTGACAAATCTCATTTGCAGTTGTATTTTTAAAATTTAAGACCATAATCTGTCTCGTAGGACACAAGTATCAAACCATATGGTATTAATAATTTAAAATTTGATGCAGTTTCTTCTCCTTGAAGACAAATCATGTATAAATCATAATTATTTGTATTGCTAAACTGAAACTTGTCTATTCAGTCTAAAATCTCGAGTAAATGATGACGAAATGCTCATTTTTGGGTGAACAATTTCTTAAACGATTGAATTGAGAATGGCAAGGTGTATTGTTGATGTGGCTGTCATGTTGTGGTTTTGGATGCGTGTGAGTGCAGGTGCAGAGCTCGTGCGCACGTTGTGTAATGGGACCGACGTGAAAGAAGCAACGCAGTCTTGCTGTCAGCGAATGTGTTTCATAATGTTGTGTTGGCATGTGGTCTGAAAATGACAAGCAGGAAAATATTAAAGGTTATTAACTGTCTCCATATGTGACTCTCTGTTGACAGTGATGGAAGAGAGAGAGAGAGAGAGAGAGAGAGAGAGAGAGAGAGAGAGAGAGAGAGAGAGAGAGAGAGAGAGAGAGAGAGAGAGAGAGAGAGAGAGAGAGAGAGAGAGAGAGAGAGAGAGAGAGAGAGAGAGAGAGAGAGAGAGAGAGAGAGAGCATTCCCCATCAAATCTGTGTGCTGAATTGGCCACCAACCTGGATAATGTACTTGAAAGTTTTAATTAATGCATAAGGCACAGACGAGAGATACTTACTGACATTTTCAAATGTATCTGCAGACATCAATCAGAGAAATCTATGTTTCCCTTTCCATAAAAGACCAGAACAATATGTTCCTAGTCTGTCATTGAATCATTGTAAATTAAAAAAAAATCGGGGGAAAACCTTTTGAATATTCATACAATTTTAGAAATCCCTGCAGTTTCCAGGTAAAGTGTGCACTGAGTGACACTTAAAGTGCTACAACTCCTAAATTCCGACCTGTCCCTCACAAACGTATAGCTACAGAATATTTGGAAGATAGTGTACAATTTGTTTGGATAAGAGCAGCCTGAGGGTGAGTAGATAATTACAGATATGTAATGTTCGCATGTCTGAATGCAAATATTGTGTTCATTTTGCTCCATCCAAATGCTTTAGGAAATGTCTTAGGCTCTTAGACTGAATTTAATTTATGTTTTGGTCAGGGCATCAAATTACATCAAAAAATCCTGGGGGAAAAAAAAAATATCACAGTTTCAACAGTTTATATAAGTGTTTATATAAGGCAGCACAACTGTTTTCAAAACAGATAATAAGAAGAAATGTTTCTTGCACAAAAGCCTATTGTTTTCTGAATGATCATGTGACACTGAAGATTGGAATAATGGTTTCTGAAAATTCAGCTTTGCATCACAGGAATAAATTACATTTTAAAATGCATTATGTTTTTTATTTTTTTACTAATATTTCACAATAGTACTGTACTTGGTCAAATAAATTCAGCCTTGGTGAGCACAAGAGACTTAATTCAAAAGTGTTGCAAAATCGTACAATGCAAAACCATATAATACTTGCTTTTGGTGACATTAAGTGGACATTATTATTATTTTGGGTTTTGCAAATAGACAACATGCAGCGGAGTGCAAAATAACACTACATTAACTTCATAATATAAATATTGAATTGGGTTTTATTTTTCCTTTGCTAGCTATATTTGTTGACTAGCATTAGTGGCATCTTATTTGATTTTAGCACTTTTTTTTTTTTTTTTTTTTACTTCTGTACATATCAAGACATACCTATGAATCTTTTGTGGGTCACAACCAACTATTTCTGTGGTTGCCAGTCAGAGCAGCAACTAGTGTAGCTATAAGTATGTAGCTTATATCAAATATGTTTCCTAATATCCAATGTATCATCCAATGCATAACTGTATTTTCGAGAAGACAGTATTTTCGGTCCGACCAGTCATTATTATCTCCATCTCTGATAATTTAGATCATATTTTTCCTTAGCGAGAGAATGTTAAAACCATTCTCCCACAACATTTGTCATGTTTCACAGCAGCTGAAATCTAATGGATAACACAGTTTAATGTTGAAGTGATGCAAGAGGAGAACTCTTTGGTCTTTCAGAAAGATGTCAGAGACAGCGCTATAATTACAACACAATGGCTCACAGACAAAACAGTGGGGGATGAGTCTCAAAAGAAACATTTTCATCTGCAATCCAAAAGCCATTTTTTTCTGAAGCTCATGGAGAGAGAGAGTGACAATGAGTAGAAAGGACAGGGTGGAAGAACAAGCAAACAACACCTGCTGTAAGTCGCTAAATCTGTCTTGACTGATGGCTTAAAAGGGGTCCCCGTTCCTCTAAAAGGCTGAAATGCCTGCAGTATTAGAAGGGGAAGGCTAGTCCTGTCCCTAACATGCTTATCATTTTGAGAGGTGGGCATCAAAGCTTTATTATTTTCCACTTCTACCGGATGAAATGGTACCAGTGAGTACAATAGCTCTATAGTCTGAATAGCCCTGAGTTTTGCTCTTTTAAAAAAACAGGATGTTTTGAAATGCCGCCGTGCTAAGAGTCGATGGAACGTTTTGTTTCCGGATCTCGAACTGTGCACTTTATCGTAGTGCATATTTTCTTGAGTATGCTGCCATTACATTGTCAATGCTCGAGGAAAAACCCCAGTGTGATGACAGGAAATATGGAGGGTGACTTTTATGAAGTTCAGTGACTTTGTGTAAATCCTTTTGTGGGACCGTCTGTCACAAGTCATGTCACGCATGTCAAAGCATTGCCATTGCAGAATTCAAGATGTTCCTAGTGTTGAAGTCATATCAGAAAGATATTAAAGGAATAGTTTGGCAAAAATAAAAATTCTTTCATTTACATATACCCTCATGTTATTTCAAACCTGTGTGCTTTTTTTATTTTTCCATAGTGCACGTGTAACCCATTAGTGGGATTTAACACCGCAAAAAGAAAAGGAGGAAAAATATCTCCTTGGGTCTGAGCTCACCAACAAAAAAACTATATTCACCGTTTATAATAGTATCTGGAGTCCCAGGTTCGGGGTCTCACACCTTGCATTAAAACAAATTAAATGTGTGTCTGCACTTGTTTAAATTAATGTCTGTAATACCAACTGGACAATTAAATAAATGAAAATAATATTAAGTAAACCAATGAATAACCTTAAATATGAAATAGAATGAATTAATAAATGATAATGAAATGAATTAACAGATAAACCAATCAGATCACTGAACAGTAACTGTTTACTGGAATTTCATTCCCCTCAATGTGCACGGATCACTTTTCACATATCACATCACATGAGAATCCCCTTTGACAAATCACCATTTGAAAACCAAATCAATGACAATCATACCAGAGGACACTGTCACACCTGCTGCCCTCTCCACTAACTTCACTTTCTTGCACACCCCTCACCTGACCGGAAGGGGTGGAGGTACTGGTCTTCACATCTTAAACAATTGGAAAGGTTATCCTTTACCACCTCTGTGTGACAACTGCTCATTTGAAATGCATTCAATTACCATCACTAGGCCTAATCAAATCCATTTTGTAGTTGTCTATCGTCCACCAGGTCAACTTGTCAGTTTCTTGGAGGAGCTTTTTGTGCTACTCTCATCCTTTCCTGAGGATGGTACTCCTCTCGTCGTTCTTGGAGACTTCAACATACACCTAGAACAGCCTCAGGCTGCTGATTTCCACACTCTGCTTGCCTTATTCGACCTCAAACGATTATCTACTGCGGCTACTCACAAATCAGGAAACCAATTAGACCTTATTTACACACACTACTGCTCCACTGACCATACACTGGTCACTCCACTTCACACCTCATATCACTCTCAACCTGCCTCAGAACACAACACACACTCCTCCACAGGTCACCTTTCGGTGAAACCTTCATTCACTTTTACCCTCTCGCCTATCCTTTTTGGTCTCATCCACACTTTCTCCACCTGATCAGCTCTCAACACTAGATAATAACAGTGCAACTTACTCTTTTCTCCACTTTAACATCCTGCTTGGACAACTTCTGGCCCCTTTCCTCCAGGCCAGCCCGCGCAACCCCCTCTGCCCCCTGGTTATCTGATGTTCTCTGCGAACATCGTTCTAAACTCAAGTGGGCAGAGAGGAAGTGGCAAATCTAAAGATCCTACTGACTTTGTTTTTATCAATCCCTCCTCTTTTCCTTCTATGTTAATATCTCTACTACTATCAACAAAATTAACAATTCTTCTGACTCTTGCATGCTTTTCAAAACCTTCTCCTCTCTTCTCAACCCTCCTCCTCCTCCTCCTCCTCCTCCTCCATCAACCCTAACAGTTGACAATTTTAACACATTCTTCATAAATAAAACAACCACCATCAGCAGCCAATTTACCAAACCACAAACTGACACACACATCTTACCAGCTAACACACACATTCTACCCTCCTTCTCTCTGCTTTCAGAGGCAGAACCATCAATCTCCTCCTTTCCAATCGCCTTACAACCTGTCCGCTTAATCCTATTCCCACTAATCTACTTAATGCCATTTCTTCCTCAGTTGTAACCGCACTCACGCACATCATAAACACCTCTCTTTACACTGATACTTTTCACACAGCATTTAAGCAGGCTCGGGTAACCCCACTGCTTAACCTACTCCAATCCAGCACATCTGGACAATTACAGACCAGTATCCCTTCTTCCATTTGTCGCGAAAACACTTGAACGAGTTGTTTTCAACCAGATCTCTTCCTTTCTTACACAGAACCACCTCCTGGACAACAACCAGTCTAGTTTCAAAACCGGACACTCAACTGAGACTGCCCTGCTCTCTGTAATTGAATCTCAGAGACTGGCAAGAGTAGCTTCCAAAACCTCAGTTCTCATCCTGCTAGATCTTTCTGCTGCCTTTGACACAGTTAACCAGCAGATCCTCTTGTCAATTTTAAAGACGAATGGCATCTCGGGAACCGCACTACAATGGTTCAAGTCTTACATCTCAGGTAGGTCCTTCAGGGTGTAACAGAGTTGTGAGGTGTCCAAGACCCAACATCTAGCTACTGGGGTGCCTCAGGGCTCAGTGCTTAGACAACTTCTCTTCTCCATCTACATATCATCACTAGGATAGGTGATTCAGAAACATAGCTTTTCCTATCACGGCTACGCTGATGACACACGACTCTACTTCTCATTCCAGCCTGATGTTTCGACGTTTGTTGCTCGCATATCAGCTTGCCTGACAGACATTTCTGGCTGGATGAAGGACCACCACCTTCAACTAAAACTTGCGAAGACAGAGTTGTTTGTGGTCCCGGCCAACCCAACCAAACCCAACCCAACATTACACCACAATTTTTCCATTCAGCTAATTTTATCATCCATAACTCAATCAAGGTCAGCCAGGAACCTTGGAGTTGTGATTGATGATCAATTGAACTTTACAGACCACATTGCTAGAACTGCCCATTCCTGCATATTTGCCTTATACAACATTAGGAGGATCAGGCCCTTGCTATCAGAGCATGCTACAGATCTCCTTGTCCAAGCACTTGTTCTATGCACTATTGTAATGCTCTCCTTGCAGGTCTTCCAGTTTGCACTGTCAAACTTCTACAACTGATCCAAAATTCTGCAACTAGAGTGGTCTTTAACGAGCGGAAGAAAGCACATGTCACTCCTCTCCTCACAAAATTGCACTGGTTGCCAGTTGCCGCTCGCATCAAATTCAAGTCACTGACTTCTGCCTACAGAACAACCACTGGCTCTGCTACCTCCTACCTAAATGTATTACTTCAGACTTACGTGCCATCCAGAAACTTGCGCTCTGCAGGTGAACGCCGTCTTCTGGTTGCATCTCAAATAGGCACAAAATCTCTTTCTCTGAACTTTTTCTGGTCTGTTCCATGCTGGTGGAATGACCTGCCCAACTCAACCAGAGCTGCTAAGTCGGTGGTCATTTTCAAGAAACGGCTGAAGACGCATCTTTTTCGGCAACACTTGATCCATTAATACTAACACTTTATCTTCTATTCTATATCTATTACATTTTCTTTTCTTTTTTTTTTAAGTTAGATTAAACTGGGAAGGGTCATAGCACTTGCATATCGTTGTTCTATTGTTCTCATTTGTAAGTCACTTTGGATAAAAGCATCTGCTAAATAAATAAATGTAAATGTAATATTAATATACAGCTCTTTTTCATATTCATCCATGAGGGTGAGTAAATTATGACTTTTTGGAGGGATCTCTCCAAGAGGTTTCATGAATGTATATGAATGAATGATTGATTTTGAACACTTTGAATATCTAGGTGAATAAGCCCACTGACTCAAAAATAGCTGCAAGGTTATTTAATGACATCAGTTTAAAATATGGTGGTTTTTCAGCAGACATGCGGAGATACACTAGTGCTTTGATATGGCCCAGAGGAACTCTGGGATTATGGTTTTAATTGCACCTTGTAGAGGAACAGATTTCCTCAAGAGCGAAAATCATGAATTATTTATATTGGGAGTTTATGATGATGAATGGATGGGACCGTGAGTTTGACCTTGTCAAAATACCTTATCCGTGTCTCCGTAGCAACATGAACGAACAGATTGGGGTGGCAGTTGCATGAAACAGAATGAAGGTCATGACATTCCACCTCCCCTCCAACGGACGTTTCATCTCATAGTTTTCATTGAAGTTCTAAAATATTCCCATGAAATTAAAATAATAGTTCATCTCATTACAATTATGTCTCACTCATGTTGTTCCGAACCCATGTACTGTTTGATTTTCTAGGTAAAACAAAAGAGAATGTTTGAAGAATTTCATGAAGATATTTTCCATACAGTGGTGTTTCGCAATGAACAAATAAATGAAATGCCATATAAAATAATATGGAATACTTTTATGGCACTTTAAAAGTAGTCAATAGAATGATTTAAGTCTTCTGAAGTGATCCTTCCTTTGTTTGAAGAACCGATTAAGATGAGCTGTTAACTCAAGAAGTGTAGCTGAACGAGTGAGTCTGTGAATGAATAATTTAAATCATTCTTTTGAGCTGGTTATTTTTAGTGAACCAGTTGATTTTGTTTAGAAATTACCATTCATTAATTGTAGCTGTTTTATGGTGTCAGAAGACTTGGAATATACATGTATTAGGGTTTTTTGGTCAAAATTAGCTGTGGCATATGGAAAAAAAAAACACTATTATTTTCTTGTTAAAGTAATTTAGTAATAAAGTAAGTAATACAGGTATGAATGACATTAGGGTGAGTAAATAATGTGAACTGTCCCTTTTAGAAAATAAGTTTAAGATTAGCAATACACTCATAATCATGTTTTTATGGCTTATTCACAACAAACACTTTCTATGTGGGTTTTCTAGGCAGCCTTTGTGTGTGCAATTATTAGAGCGCTATTATTAAGGGATATGGGTTGTGAGCTTGCTGTAAAAAAGTGTGTCTTCATTATAGGCAAGGCAAGCAACAAGTTCCATAACTACACTGACTGTTCCTTGTTTAGAATTGCAAACTTTTTCAATTAGACGTGGTGCTATGAAAAGGACATAGCATTTTAAATAGCACCTCACTAATCAAGGCCTCTAGCCATTCACATTTGGCAATCGTTTTGTATGAGTGCACAGTGCTTATAAAAGTACACAGTTGCTAGTACATTCATTTATTAGATCTATTCTAGCTTCCAGTTGAACGTGCTCTATATTATATTTCTGAAATCAAATTGAAACTCATAGTTAATTACTAGATGATCTCTTTAACTATGATGGCCACAGAGAATTAAAAAAATGCACTTGTATTTTATTGCCAGTGGGTGGAATGTTTTTTTTTTACATCAGCTTGAATCAATGGTTACATTTTAACAGCAGTACACAACATCGTTTTCAATTAAAAACAGAACACTTTGTATGTGTTTTGGCCATTCATTTAGACGACAATGGCGTTTTGTGGTGCCTGAAAATGCAAACAAAGTGCCATCGCCAACAATACAATTCAACCAACAAGACAGCATTTTTAGTCGCTTTCATGTATCCTTGTGAATGGGGATCGTTTTGACAATGTTGTCGTCTGTACATGAAAACAGAGAGAAACTTTTCTGTTCTTAGTACATCATTGTTGTAACGTTTCCTAAAAGGATATTTTTCTCTGGTTCTCTTACGAGAGGTTATGTCACATTGCGTAAGTTTATCTTACGCTACGGGAAAGATTCATCTTCTTGAGATATTGAAGCCAAAAAATTTTCCTTAATTTTGTATTCATTGTCAACGCAGTGCCGCAGCTAGCAGACCTAGAGCAGGCCATCTCGCGTGCTCATTGGCTGCCCTGCGGGCAACTACTGCAGCCTACCAGTGAGCCCGGCGTGACGTCATGCCCAATGAAGGCGCTTCGCATCGCTGGATCTGAGAGAAGCCACCGCCGCCGTCGTACAGCGAACAGCCATCTTAGGACAGCGCTGAGGAAGCCGGCCGTCTTCGCCACCTTCAGCCATCCGTGCGAGTTACGCTATCCGGCGACGTATCCTTTACCTTGCTAACCTATTCTAAAAGATCAGTGAGTGTCTTTTTAAAGATGCCTTGCGCTTCCTGTGGCTCGTGTAGAGCCCCGCTCAGCGCCGGAGACCGCCACTTGATCTGCGCTCTCTGCCTGGGCCTGGAACATGCAGAGCTCGCACTCGAGTCCTGGGGCTGCGAGCACTGTGAAGCGCTTCCGCTGTCGACCCTGCGGGCTCGACTCGAAGCCTTCAACACCGCAGCAGTCACTCCGCCTTCTGTGGGACCGCGCAGGAAGAAGCACCGTTCCCTGAGACAGCCGGAACCTGTGGCTACAGCGACGCGCTCGCCGGAGAACCTCCCTCGAGCCTCGCTTTCGCCTTCCCCGCCCCTCCTCACCGACGCGCCTCACTGCCGTCACATCTGATCGACGAGGCCGAGGGACACGCCACGAGAGACTGCTGCTCCATCCTGGCATCAGACAGCGAGGAATGGTTGCTTCACTCCGCCTCCTCGTCGATCCAGGAATCCACCCGTACCCGCGCTGGAGCTGATGCGGAACTGATGCGCCTGCTGACGCAGGCTGTTGACCGTCTCGGGCTCGAGTGGTCGTTGCCGAAGGAACCCACGCCGAACAGGCTCGACGGCTGTTTCCTTCAAAGTCGCCACCGTGCAGCTTCAGCAAGCAGGCCCGCTCCATTCCTGCCGGAACTTCACTCGGAGCTGACGAAGTCATGGAATGCACCATTTTCCTCGAGACTTTAGTCCCAGGCTCCGCGTCGCTCTCCCAAGTGGACGGCGCTGCCAGAAAGAGTACACGGCTATTCCCCTGTGGAAGAGGCGGTCGCAGCGCACCTTTGCCCGCCCTCCGCGAGATGGGGGTCACGGTCAGCCCTCCCGTCAAAAGCCTGCAGAGCCACGTCCGCCTTGGTCGGCCGCGCATATGCCGCCTCCGGCCAGGCCGCGTCTGCTCTCCACTCCATGGCTGTGCTACAGATCCTGCAAGCCGACGTCCTCCGTGAATGGGATGAGAAGGGCTGGGATCAAGCTGCGGTTACAGACCTGAGAAGTGTGAAGGATCTCTCTCTCGGCGCCACTAAAACCGCAGCTCAAACCATTGGACGAGCCATGGCCGCGTTGACTGTAACAGAGAGGCACCTCTGATTGACGCTCGCGGATATGAAGGAAACTGAGCGAGCCAGCTTCCTGAACGCGCCGCTCTCCCCCACTGGTCTTTTCGGCCCAGCGGTGAACGGGATAGTTGACCATTTTTCTGAGGTACAGAAGACCACGCAGGCCATGAACCTCTTCCTGCCGCGACACTCGAGCTCCGCTACAGGCCGCTCTCGCGAGAGACAAAGCCAACCTCCTGTGCGAGCCAGCGCCCAGCATCCAGCACAGCCTCAGCCGTCGCAGCGACTTCAGGGCGGCCGCCCTATGTCGCGCTCAGACAGCCGTCACATACCGCCGCCCCCCAGTGGTGTCCCGCTGCAGCCGTGTGTCCCGCTGCGGCCGGACCGCCGTCAAAGTTTATTTCCCTGTCAGTCCCCTTCAAACAGGCTACTGCAGTGGTTCATTCAGCAGCCAACGAGCCGGTTTGTTCACCCTCTCGCCTGCACAAAAATGAGAAATCTCAAAAAGAGTATAATGTCTGGTCCGGCTCACGGCTCACTTACGGCTCACTTAAGTGTAGTGAAAGTGCCCACGCCCCAGTGTTCTCCCCTACACACAAGCACTTCGAATCTCATGTCAATCACAGAGCACACTCTCATAAAGCGCAGAAAAGCCGCTTGAGTGTTGAATGTAAGAAATGTGTCCACAGGTCTGTGCCCACTATCTGCCCGCTCTGTTACACGAGCAAAAAAGCAGGTTATGAATGTAAGTCTCGTGCCCGCCAGAGAGCTTTCACGCTTGCTAACACAAACCTCCCCCCGGGCTCCGCCCACGCGTTTATGAGTTATCACAAAACGTAGGGCATTAATAAGATGCTCCCCATCCATTATGATCGGGGTGTCAAATACACTTGTAAGTCTCGTGCCGGCACACACGCGCTAACGCTTCCAGGAAGCTTTTCCGCCCGGAGCGCTGCTCGCGCGTCAAAAAGTGAAAAAAGAATGTTCCCATTCCCTTATGATTGGTACATCTCACATCAGCCGGTTTCGGCTTTCAGCAAGCAGCCATTGCCCAGAACCGAGAGCGCGCGCGACACGCTTTCGGCTCCGGTTCAGTTTCACAAGCCCGCAAATGCCGGCGATCTGAACCCGGAGGCCATTCGCCCCCTAGCTGCTCACATAGCTGCGTGGGAAACTATCCCAGGGATTTCAGAATGGGTGCTGAGCACAATAAAGTAGGGCTATACACTTCAATTCATTCGCCATCCCCGCGCTTTCAAGCCCGGACCGCGACGATAGTGAACGCGGAAGTAGCACACCTACTTCACGCCGAAATAGCAAAGCTGCTGCGGAATGGGGCTATAGAAAAGGTACCGCCTTCTCTGATCGAGTCAGGTTTTTACAGCCGATATTTTCTCGTACCCAAGAAGGACGGAGCCTTCAGACCTATCCTAGATCTGAGACATTTGAACAATGTGCTTGCGAAAAGACCGTTCAAAATGCTTACGACCAGTAAAATCCTCACGCACGTTCACCTGAGGGACTGGTTTATTTCTCTAGATCTGAATGATGCCTATTTTTAGTTAGTTTCAGATAATACCCCGTCACAGGCAATTTTTGAGATTCGCCTTCGACGGTCAGGTATATTAATACACCGTCCTGCCGTTCGGCCTGTCCCTAGCACCCCGTATATTTACGAAGTGCATGGACACGGCGCTCGCCCCCCTGAGAAGTCAGGGGCTGCGAATAATGAACTATCTGGACGATTGGCTGATATTGGCAAAGTCAGAGACAGAACTGCTATCTCACAGGACAGTGCTTCTCAGTCACCTGAAAAGCTTGGGTCTCACGGTCAACTGGACCAAGAGCTCATTACTGCCCAGCCAGTCAATTTCCTTTTTAGGAATAGAACTGGATTCGGTGACCATGACGGCTCGTTTATCGACACAGCGCGCGCGCGCCGTGTTCGCCACCTAGCCGCATCTTTCCAGAAGGGCAGCTTTCTCCCTTTGAAAACATTTCAAAGGATGTTGGGCTGTATTGCGTCAGCTGCAGCGACGCTTCAGCTGGGCCTACTGCGCATGCACCTGCTCCAACTCTAGTAGAATGCTCGCGAGTCCCGCCGAGCCTGGGTTTCTGGCGGCCAGAAAATCAGAGTGACTCAGACCTGCATAGCGGCTCAACAGCCCTGGTTAGTAGCCGACGTGTACCAGCAGGGAGTGATGATGGGAACCATCTCTTATCGGAAAAGTCATTTCGACAGACTGTAACGTTTTCCCACACTCTTTGTTTGGGGTTTTTATATGACAGCGCCATCTTGACTCGGCACACAGGTTACATGACTGTAGTTACATAAAGGTACGATGACTGTAGTTTCATAAATGATGGAGATGTTTTGATTTTTGTAAATAATGAGCTCAATGTTATGAACAGATGAATAATGAGGAAATAAATGTAGAACAATTAAATTACAATTTATTTATTTATTTCCTGATGACATCGTCACACTCCCCCCTCCTTAAGAAAAGCCGGCCATTAGGGTAAGGCGTCAAATCAGATGTCTTCAAATGTCTTACTCAGTAAATCCAAGAAACTCCTCCTCATCACTGTCCTCCTTAAAGATTTCTAGTAATGGACGATGTTGTGCTTCAAGTTCCTGTGCAGAGGGAAAGCAGGGTTTAAGCCTGGAGACGTGTACCACTCTTAAGTCTTCTCCAGTGTCCTCCAGGACAATTTCATAGTTCAGAGGTCCTAATTTCCGAACTATCCTGTAGGGCCCTTGCCATTTTGGAGCAATTTTTGCTGAAAAAAACTTAACTGCCTTGGAATAAGGGTGAGTGCGCATCCATACTCTGTCCTTCTCCTCAAACACCACTTCTCTACGATTTCTGTCATAGTTACGCTTTTGACGTTGACGAGCGGAAAGTAGTTTCTTCTCAACGTACTCCTTCATTAGATTTAATTCTGTAAATTTTCCATGGCAAGAATCATCAGGAGACACATTTCGTGGTTGTAAGAGCACATCCATGGGCCCTCTGAGTGAGCGATTGAGATTCAACTCGGCTGGGGTTACTCCTGTGGACTCATGGACAGCAGAATTAAGAGCAAACCTGAACTCTGGTAGGAGCTTGTCCCAATGTTTATGATTGTCACTGACGTAGGAGGCCACCATTGTTTTTAGTGTACGATTCACCCTTTCAGTGAGATTGGTCTGGGGATGGTATGCAGTTGTGATTTTGTGTCCGATGTTCCAATTTTTACAGAGCTCCTGGAACACAGAGGAGACAAACTGTGATCCTCGATCAGACAAGATGTAATCTGGAACTCCCCATCGGGTAAGAATTTCTCTGACAAGTATTTGTGAGACAGTCTCAGCGGTGGCTTTGCGCAGACTAAAAAGCTCAACCCAACGAGAATAATAATCCACAAAAACGATCAGATAAACATTCCCAGATGAGCTCCTGGGGAATGGACCCATCAGATCCACTCCCAGCATTTCCCATGGACGTTGTACAATAGTTTGTTGTAAGGTGCCGGGAAGTCGACGACATTCAGGCTTGTAACGCTGACAAATGGGACAGTTTTGTACAAACTCTTTGACATCTTGGTTTAAGTTAGGCCAGTAGACCAAAGCTTGCAATCTTTTGAATGTTTTGAATCTGCCAAGATGACCAGCAAGAGGGTCTTCATGAAGAGACTGGAGTAGTTGACTGGAGTAAACTTGATACACAATTTTGTGTGTAAACTGGACGACTCTGTAGACTTTATCCTCTAATATGGAAAATTTTGTAGAGGAATTGACAATGATTTCTCCTGATTCTACTATTTGTTCGTACAGATGGTGAATATCTGAATCCGTCTGCTGTACTTTCCAGATGTCATGAGCGGTGATTGGCAGATCTTCTGTTTCCTCGGATTTCACCTTTGATCTCAAAGATAGAGCAGTGGAACAACTCAAAAGGCCCGGTTCATTAATGTCCACAGGGGCTCGGGACAAAGCATCAGGAACCGTATTGTACTTCCCCTTCCTGTACTCCACTGTGGAGTTGAATTCCTGGAGTCGAAGAGCCCACCGAATTAGACGAGTGTTAGGTTTCTGTGTTTTGAACACCCACATCAAGGAAGAATGATCAGTGACGACCGTGAAGAATTTTCCTTCCAAGTAGTACCTCCATTTTTCAAGGGCCCACACGACTGCCAAACATTCTTGCTCGGTGGTCGTGTAATTTCTTTCTGCCGGATTTAAGGTACGACTGGCAAATGCCAGGACTTCCTCCGTGCCCAGTCCTGTTTGCTGCACAAGGACAGCTCCCAAGCCGACCTCACTTGCATCAGTTCAGATGACAAATGGCAGATTCAGATTAGGATGTCCCAACACAGGTGGAGACACAAGGAGCTGTTTTAGAGCTTGAAAGGAAAATTGACATTGCGAAGTCCAAAGGAATTGAGCACCTTTTCTTTTTAAGGCATTCAGGGGTTCGGCCACTTGAGAAAAGTTCGGTACAAACCGATGATACCAACCGGCCATGCCCAAAAATCTCTGGACTTCCTTCATGTTCTTTGGCACAGGAAATTCTTGGACTGCTCTGGTCTTTTCTGGATCGGCCTTAATTCCTGTAGCAGTCACAATGTGGCCAAGAAACTTCAGAGAAGTACGGAAGAAATGTGTTTTCTTCATATTAACAGTCAGGTTTGCGTCTTTGAGTTTATCCAAAACAGCCTGGATGTCCTGGAAGTGCTGTTCCATTGATGAAGAGTAGATAATTATATCGTCTAAATTGACGAAACAGTTCTTACGCTGTAGCACTCCCAGGACTCTCTCCATCAACCGCTGGAAGGTCGCTGGTGCATTTTTGAGGCCAAAAGCCATGACCTTGAAATTAAATAGCCCCTGACTGCAAATGAAGGCAGTTTTATCTTGACTTTCCTCTTCCATACGAACCTGCCAATATCCACTGTTTAGGTCCAGGGTGGAAAAAACGACAGCACCACTCAAGGACTCAAGGATTTCTTGGATGGTAGGAAGCGGATAGGCATCTGATTGAGAGACTGAATTTACCTTTCGGTAGTCTACACAGAAACTATATCCTCCTGTTTTCTTAGGAATCAATACCACGGGAGAAGACCATGCTGAGGAGGAAGGCTCGATGACATCAGCAGCTAACATCTCATCAATGAGCTGTTTGATAACCTTCTGCTTCGTAGGAGAAACACGATAAGGCTTTTGTCTTATAGGAACATCTTGGGTAACATAAACTCTGTGTGTCAAAACACTTGTTTTACCCAAAACATCTGTGCAGACATCAGAATTCTGTTTGAGTTGTGTCAGAAAACGTTCCTTTCCCCTTTCATCTAGGCAGTCGTTTTGGCATGCTACATGCAGATGGTTTGGTTCTTCCTCTGTTGTACCAGGGGGAAGAGCAGAAAAAAGAGCAAGAGGAGAAGAATTATGCCAATCATGGAAGTGATCATCATTTTTCAGAAAAGAATATTTTTGATCAGGATGAAACCAATATACATTGTTCCGGATGTCCATTTGCAGTCCACTGAAGAAAAGATAATCTAATCCCAACACAACAGGAAAGGCAAGCATCTGTGGGGCAAGGACAACCACTGGTAAGGTGACTGTTAATGTTTGCACTGTAATTTGTACTTCACCCCATCCTAATGGTTGCCGAGCTCCTCCATCAGCCAGATAAATGGGACCCTCAGTCCAGGGTCTGAGCTGTTGAGTGTGATAACCCAGGGTTAACCACAGCTTTTCATGTAACAGTGTATATGAAGATCCTGTGTCAACCAAAGCTTGACCTTGCCAAGAGTCAATATTTACAGGAACAATCAACTGCTGTGGTAGAGATGCGGAAAATGGATGAGTAGGTGAGGATACAGACTCCATATGAGTGACAGTGCTAACAGTAGGATGATTATCATGGTTACCTTTAACAGGATGTGAACTTTGCTGACCTTTATAGTTTTTGTTCTTTGCAGGACCGCCCTGAGGACAAGAATTCGGAGCGTGAGGGCCCTTACACCGCCAACAGAAGGGAGATTTAGCAGAGTCCTGTGGTACTGAAGCGATTACTGGGTTATTCAACTGAACCGGAGCAGAGCTGGATACTCTAAGTTTCCAAGGTTTTTTCCGTTGTTCATATTGTAGCTGGTTTTCCTTGTCTTTTTCTAGCTGTTGTCCAAGACGGACTAAACCATCCACAGAGGTAACTCCATTACCTCGAAGTTGACTTGCCATCTGAGGATTGATGTTCTTCAAGATCAGCTTAATAACGCCATCCTCTTCAATTTGTGGCTTCCAGCGTTTTCAGAGAGCTCTGTACATATAAGCAAAATCTCTTATGCTCTCACCACCCTGCTGTACACGTGTTCTTACTCTCTCTGCCAGCTCATCCTCATAGTCTTCTGACAAGAACGCAGAAAGAAACTTAGATTCAAACTCCTGCCAAGTGTTTGTCTCAAGTCGAGCAACATCCCACCAGTCTCTAGCTGTTCCATGGAGCACATTCCTGAGTGTTGCTATTAATTCTTCATCAGAAAGAGGGTGGAGAGCCATGAAATCATAACATTTCTCCAAGAAGATCAAAGGATCATCACAGTCTTCTAGTCGACCAAAGCAGGGGTACTGAATTTTCACAGGCTGTTTCCCCAAAAAACGTCCTCTGCCTTCAACAATAGTAACCCTTTCACTTGGGGGATTAAGATCAGAGTCACCCAGTCCACCTTGAAATGTTGAATGGGGTCGCTGTAATCTGGTATTCCCCCCCGGCATTTCCACCATAGTAGAAGCAGATGGTGACGGAATTGTTGGTACAGAAACAGTTGCTTTCACTGAACTCTGCTGTGATAACTTGAGAGCTTCAATGTCTGTAGCCAATTGCTGAAAATGTTGCGTGCACTGGTGGAGTTCATTCTGTAAATCCCCATCGGAACTCTGAGCTAGAAAGATGTTCATTTGTTGAGTATATTGATCAGTGGTCTTTTGTATAAGATCCAGAGTATTAGCCATTGGTTCCATGACTGTATTGAAATCCTTCAATACCTCTGCATGATGATTCTTTAGTCGCCAATGCAGCATGTTATTAAACTCTTTCCTGAAATGCTCAAACTGATTACTCATAAGCTGTTTTATTTCAGTTGTTTGTTTCACAGATGCAGTATCCACATTCAAAGTGAAAGTATCTATGGAATTTTTGAGCTCTCCAACTTCAGTGAACAAGGTGTCTTTTAGACTCTGGTATTGTGTTCTGGTCATTTCACTCAATTGCTGAAGTGTCAGAGTGTCCATGAATCCAGTTAATCCTAATGAGGGCTGAGATGAAGGTGATATTGGGGTCTGAGAGCAAAACTTCCAGTTAAGTCCATATCCAGCAGAATATGTTGAGATGAAAGGGCCAGAAAACCTTCCAAGGTACTGCTAGGAAGAGAGGGTTGAATTCCATCTTGATCTAAAGCCATAACATCCATAAGATCATCTTTAAAGGCCTTGGGCGGAGTTTGGTTTTGAGCTCCCTCCATTTCATGGCAAGACCTGCTTGGAGAGGCAGCCATTTTGTTTGTAGGATTGGTTGTTTGCATGATGAAGGGTAGTTTGAGTGTATTTTCTTTCTCACAAGTTTTTAATATTTGGGTCCCATCTGGGGTGCCACTTTTATGTAACGTTTCCCCACACTCTTTGTTTGGGGTTTTTAATGGCTGGGGTGCCAGACAGGATTTCTGTCATTAATTAAAGTTCACTTTAGGGAAACGTACAAAGATCTTGTGCATCTGTCTTGATCTGTCACAAAACCCGACACTTAATGAGATAAAGATTATACACCCATACTCAATACAATAATACCCATAATAATCAATACAATAATACCCATAATAATCACTCTTAAATAGACCACCAACCATTCAATACGACAGGACACATAGAATTGCATTCAAAGATGTATATTCAGCAGTGAAAGTGAAAAAACAAAAAACAGTTCATAAATGGTCCATCAGTAATCACCACAGTAATCCACAGCAAAAATAGTTCACATAGTCAGTAGGAGGAATAAAGAATACAATTCCCCACTCAAAAACAGTCAAAGTTAAGTCAGGTCATGTCATGTCAGCACTGGCTAAATTGTACTCACGACTCCTTTTCCCCTTAAGAGTCTTGTCCACATTTTCCCTGGCTTCTCAGACGTGAATATATAGGCTCTAGGCTCCTCATCCGTCAATCCAGTTCATGTTTTGGAATTAGGCTACTCACTCGTTCGGTTTCCTCTGCAGTATCTCAACGACAATCAGCAGGTCACACAACGACGAGGATAATTTCCTGTTAGTAATCCATAACGCGATCTGCTTAGCACGCACGCCGAAAAATAACGGATAAAACAAATAACAGCCGCGGGAGTCTTCTGAGGAGCTCCGCGAGGTACTCACTGCATCTCGATAGCCGGCACCATGTTTTCATAAGCGATGCACGTCATCCAGATAACTAGGGGCTGGACTAAAGACAGCGCCATCTTGACTCGGCACACAGATTACATGACTGTAGTTACATAAAGGTACCATGACTGTAGTTTCATAAATGATGGAGATGTTTTGATTTTTGTAAATAATGAGCTCAATGTTATGAACAGATGAATAATGAGGAAATAAATGTAGAACAATTAAATTACAATTTATTTATTTATTTCCTGATGACATCGTCACAAGACGCGTCCAACTCGGGTTGGGGCGCGCTGTTCGAGGGCAGACCCGTCTTCGGCCAGTGGTCAGACCAAGATAAGTGTTTTCACATAAACTGTCTGGAAATGATAGCGGTCGAGAACGCGCTGAAGCGCTTCCTCCCGTTCATACAGGACCAACATGTTCTTGTCCGCTCGGACAACATGTCTGTGGTATCCTATGTAAACCGTCAGGGCGGTGTCAGATCCAGAAATCTCTGCAATCTGACGGAACGCCTCCTAATTTGGTCTCAGATGCACCTGTGTTCGCTGAGGGCGGCGCATGTGCCTGGCCATTTGAATGACGGCCCAGACAAACTATCCAGGGACAATGTTCCCCCAGGGGAATGGTCCCTGCATCCCCAAACGGTCCAGAAGCTGTGGCGCCTATTCGGCAGAGCGGAAGTCGACCTATTTGCGTCAAAAGACAACGCTCAATGCCCGACGTTCTTCTCGAAGGACGAGGACGCGCTGGCCCAGGTTTGGCCCAGCCTCCCGCTATATGCTTTCCCTCCGGTCTCTCTGTTACCACAGGTGATCAAGAGAATCAGGAAAACGCGCCACTCGGTGCTCCTCATAGCCCCGCATTGGGAGAATCAGATTTGGTTCCCGGAACTAGCACGGCTGTCACTTACAGCTCCGTGGCCAATTCCAGTGAGGGCAGATCTCCTCTCTCAGGCTCGCGGCGCAATCTGGCATCCCCATCCAGAGCGCTGGTCTATGCACGCATGGTTGATCAACGGGTACTCGTTGCCCTGCCAGAAGGAGTGATGAACACGATCACGCAGTCTAGAGCTCCTTCCACGAGAAGGCTCTACGCGTCTAAATGGTCGATGTTCTCCGGATGGTGCACCGACAGAGGTCTGGACCCACGGACATGCGGGGTGGCGCATCTGCTCACCTTCCTACAAGAGCTGTTGGATAAGGGGAGGTCCCCATCCACGCTCAAAGTATATGTGGCGGCCGTGGCAGCGTTCGCAGAATCGACGCACGGCCAGTCACTGGGAAGACATGAGTTGGTCATCCGCTTCCTTAGAGGAGCTAGAAGGATGAACCCGTCGCGCCCCCCGTCGGTTCCTATGTGGGATCTTTCATTGGTCCTCGAGGTCCTGAAAGCCTTTCCATTTGAACCACTAGACTCCGTGGGGTTGAGATATCTATCACTGAAAACCGTCTTTCTCACTGCACTGTCGTCAGCAAAACGTGTGGGGGACCTACATGCGCTGTCTGTCAGCCCATCGTGTCTTGAGTTTGGGCCGAATGACTCAAAAGTCATCCTCAAACCTAGACATGGCTATGTTCCTAAAGTAATGGGAACTCCATTCAGAGCGCAAGTTATTTCGCTGTCAGCTCTGCCAGCATCTGACAGCGAAAGTGAGGTGAATCTCCTCTGCCCTGTCAGGGCACTAAGATTTTACATTATGCGCTCCGCCTCCTTCAGGCGTTCAGAACAGCTTTTTGTTTCATTTGGTAGGCGTATCAAGGGTCTCGCCTCCTCGAAACAGAGCCTTTCCAGATGGATAGTGGACGCTATAGCAGCTGCTTACGCGTCAAAAGGTCTGCAATGCCCTCTGGGCATCAGGGCTCATTCCACGAGAGGCGTGGCCTCGTCGTGGGCGTGGTCCAGTGGGATTTCTATCCATGACATAGGTGTAGCGGCGGGCTGGAGCTCTCCGTCTACCTTTGTCAGGTTTCATAACCTAGAAGTTCATGCCTTGCAGGGTAAACTTTTGTCAGTTTGAAGGAGAGGTGTATTCTGCCCAGATCTTCCTGCTCAGATCACTCTCACGTGAGTCAGCTCTCCTGGTTGAGCTGCACTAGTAGGGTATGTGCCATGTGCCTATACAGACCGGCGCGCTGCTCTGTATTCCCTATGTGAGCTTATGTACAAGTGATGGCCCGCGTGGCTGGCCACCTTATTTTTTCCACTTATAGGGTTCCCCTGAAAGTTCTGGGTCTCATGGTGGATGCTTGGCGCGCACGGCGTTGACAAAGTGTTCCCGTAGCGTAAGCTAAACTTACGCAATACGAGAGAACCTCTTGTAAGAGAACGATACTCGGTTACTAAACGTAACCTCGGTTCTCTCTAGAGAGGGAACGAGTATTGCGTAACCAGCCATGCTCGCGCCACGAGCGACTTCGCTTCAGTCGACGAAAAACCAGGGAAGTCAGCCCACAGCCCCTACTTTTATACGCTAAGCCACGCTCATTCCGGCGGGCTGTGACGCTATGAAGGCGAGGGCGCTCTTCATTGGGCGTGACGTCACGCCGGGCTCACTGGTAGGCTGCAGCAGTTGCCCGCAGGGCAGCCAATGAGCACGCGAGATGGCCTGCTCTAGGTCTGCTAGCTGCTGCACTGCGTTGACAATGAATACAAAATTAAAGATAATTTTTTGGCTTCAATATCTCGAGAAGATGAATCTTTCCTGTAGCGTAAGCTAAACTTACGCAATACTCGTTCCCTCTCTAGAGAGAACCGAGGTTACGTTTAGTAACCGAGTATCGTTCTCTTCGATGTACAGGTGCTGGTCATGTAATTAGAATATCATCAAAAAGTTGATTTATTTCAGTAATTTCATTCAAAAACTGAAATTTGGATATTATATTCATTCATTACATACAGACTAAATGTTTATTTAATTTAATTGTGATGGTTAAAACTGACAACTAATGAAAATTCCAAATTCAGTATCTCAGAAAATTAGAATATTACTTAAGACCAATACAAAAAAAAATATTTTTAGAAATGTTGGCCAACTGAAACATGAAACATGAAAAGTATGAGCATGCACAGCACTCAATACTTAGTTGGGGCTCCTTTTGCCTGAATTACTGCAGCAATGCGGCGTGGCATGGAGTCAATTGGTCTGTGGCACTGCTCAGGTGTTATGAGAACCCAGGTTGCTCTGATAGTGGCCTTCAGCTGCTCTTCTACATTGTTGGGTCTGGCGTATTGCATCTTCCTCTTCACAATACTCCAATACACCTTGATTTCCAAAGGAAATAGAACATTTACTTTCATCAGAGAACATAACTTTGGACCACTCAGCAGCAGTCCAGTCCATTTTGTCTTTAGCCCAGACGAGACGCTTCTGACGCTGTGTCTTGTGCAAGAGTGGCTTGACACAAGGAATGTGACAGCTGAAACCCATGTCTTGCATACCTCTGTGCGTGGTGGTTCTTGAAGCACTGACTCCAGCTGCAGTCCACTCTTTGTGAATCTCCCCCACATTTTTGAATGGGTTTTGTTTCACAATCCTCTCCAGGGTGCGGTTATCCCCTATTGCTTGTACACTTTTTTCTACCACATCTTTTCCTTTCCTTCGCCTCTCTATTAATGTGCTTGGACACAGAGCTCTGTGAACAGCCAGCCTCTTTAGCCCTCCTTGTGCAAGATGTCAATGCTTGTCTTTTGGACAGCTGTCAAGTCAGCAGTCTTCCCCAGGATTGTGTAGCCTACAGAACTAGACTGAGGGGGCTTTCACACTAGCACTTTTGGTGAGCACCCGGGTTCGAATGACGTCAGAGTTCGGTTCTTTTGGATGATGTGAACGCTGTCTTCCGAACTCGGGTGCGCACCCGCGAACCGTACTCGGGTCTGCTTAAAAAGGTGGTCTGGGGTACGGTTAATGTGAACCCCAGTAAGGTTCGCTGCTGATATGAACGCAATCGAACCAAACCGCGTAAGTGAACCGCTATTGACGGCGTATAATGTATAATGTGGTCGACAGGACAGTCGTCAGTGTGTGTGTGTGTGTGTGGGTGTGTGTGTATATACACTTACCTTGAGGAAAAGCATGATTGACGCACTGCAAGCAGAGAGATGATTAATGCTTGCCTCCGCAAAAATTGTCTTGGGCGGACAGCCAGCTGTCTTTGGAACAATTTTAGTACTTTTGCGGCAGACAGACGCAAGTGTGTTTTCTTTGAAAACAAAACTAAAGGTTAAAAAAAAAGAAGAACAAATATGAAGCGAGCAATTCTATCCATTTTGACGCCTTTTTATTCATAGCGGCGCCGGTTACCAAGCAACACGATTACGCCCAGCTGCAGCTGGATGACGCAAGCGTACCAACGTTCGGATACAAATAATATAATGTGAACACAGTCCATCGGGGGGCAGGGGGATGGGGGGGAAATCGAACTCGGGTTCGGAACAGGCAATCGAACCAAGTGTGAAAGTGCCCTGAGAGACCATTTAAAGGCCTTTCCAGGTGTTTTGAGTTAATTAGCTGATTAGAGTGTGGTACCAGGTGTCTTCAATATTGAACCTTTTCACAATATTCTACTGAAATAAATGATGATATTTTAATTATATGACCAGCACCTGTACTTGTTCTAAAGGTTTTCCAAATCTGACAGATTCATTCACAAATTTTGGTTTGGTCCAAAGCCCTTGTACAGTGACCGAAGACTTATTAATTATAAGCTATTAATTATAGCTTTTATGATGCTTTCAGGATGTTTTCTTTAATATATTAAATAAATATATTATATGAAGTCATTATTTGATGAACATCCATTCCATTGGCATATCAGAGTTCATAACCAATATTATCAATGATTCAAACTGCACTGAAATATATATTTTTGCTTTCCACAAGACAAAAAAAAATCTAATAATAACAGCATATTGGTTTTGAAACAACATGAGGGTGAGTAGGCCTAAATAATGACAGGATTTCCATCTTTGGGTGAACTACTTTATCTCTGTCATTTGTGAATATAGAAAAAAATTGTTGTTTTCTGTGTTCTGTAGCATTTACTATGAAACAGGAAAGCTGAGCGATGAACATGACTCATTTCACTGTCGCCGATTTCCCACTATCAAGGACATCTACGCTGTTATGTGTGTATGAAGGACTTGCAGCATCCCTGTTACCTGCCACATGATCTGTCCATTACATGGAAGAAAAAAAAAAAGGTTAAGGGGCTTTCAGACCAAAACAAGCAGACCAAGTAACAGTTTTCTTCCTGCAGGCTGTCACACTGCTCAACAACTCCTACTCAAGCTGTCTGAGCTAATCATTCTGCAGAACCCCCTCTCATGCATGTACGCTGCCTGTGACTCTATTTATACACTGCCACTTCACTGCACTTTTCAGTTTTGTGCCATGGACAAAGTTGATCTTTATCAATGCTGTGTTTTGCACTCATTGCTTTCTTGTATAGGAGTGAATTCAGGTTGATTGGGACACTTTTTCTAAGTCATCTCAATTTCTCCCTAATACGCTCTATGCACGAACACTGCTGACGTATTTCCGGTAGGATCTCAGCCAGCATCTTTACTTCCGCATAGCGCGTTCTATAGCTAAGTGTATAGCGGCAAAAATTTAAGAAAATTCATTTTCTCAGAAACGGAGACAACGATTTTAGAAACTGATTCACTAGTCGGATTTCGCACGATATGAGAGAATACTCAACCACAAAGTTGTCGATGTAGGTCGAAATATATAATTTAAAGCCCTTCTCTTTCTTACTCTTATGTGTGACAGCTAACTGCCTCACAGTGTTGTTAACATCATTCACGTTAACCGCAGGAAGTTTTTGTAAACAGCGAGTGTAATTTGCCATTATCTCCACCTAATGCAAAACCGGCTTCTGACGCAGCACCGGATGTAACTGGGCGGGCTGAGACAAAACGCGAAAGCGATCGTGCATAGAGCCTATTATATATTTTTACTGGAACATTTTATGGTCCATTCCAGTGCTTTTGTGTCATGTTCATATTGTGGTTCCAGAAAAAATAGAATTGAATAGGGTGCTCTCTCCAATGAATCATTCTCAGTCAAATGTCTAGGTACATACCTTAAAACATACCATTGCTTCTGCTCAGGAAAATAAATCTAAGTTCATTGAAGACACATTGACCTTTTGTGATAACATACCCAGATGGCAGCTGTGCTGTAAGTTAAAAGTACAAGTTGATTTAATACACATTGACCTTTTGTGGCAACATGCTCCAATAGTGTCAAACGTTTGAGGTAAATGGGTAGTGTAGGGTTTTTAGCTAAATTTAATGTAATTTGGAAGGGTAGCAGAACATATCAAACCATTGTTTTTGCCAATAAATAATGTACACTAATGTTCATAATGTTGTGGTCTGTGAGATCTTTAAAGCATTTTTGAAATTAACCTCTTATACTCACCAAGGCTGCATTTTTTAAAATGTTTATAATGTAATGTATTCATGTGATGCAAAGCTGAATTTTCAGCATCATTTCTCCAGTCTTCAGTCAAGTCAAGTCATCCTCATTTATATAGCGCTTTTAACATTGTAGATTGTTTCAAAGTAGCTTTACAGAGATAAACATATAATTTAAGGTAACAGAGATTGGTTTGGTTTTATAGTGGTTCTTGAAAAATGTTTTTTCCAGCTAAAGTTAGTTTTGATTGATTCACTTTTGCACACACGCGCATTAAGAATTGATTCTGTAGTTATGTGCGTTTGAATATATGTGTGCAGGTTTGTAATTCCTTACAAACCATGCCTAAACAAACTACTTGTCTTGTCTATAAATTTTGATGCAGAATTTTATTTTATCTTATCACTTTGGGTAGGTACGCGAACCGAAAAATTCCACAACGCTTTATCTGTAGAGTGGTATAGGGATCCTCCATAGGGAGAGGCTAGTTGGCACTTCAGCGTCACATGATCCTTCAGACATCATTCTAATATACTGATTTGCTCAAGAAACATTTCTTATTAATATCAATGTTAAAAGTTTAAAAGAAGAGTATTTGTTTGGATTTGTTTATAACAATATAAATGTACAGTATTTAATGTAAACTTTGATCAATTTAATGCATCTTTGCAGAATAAAAATATTAATTTCTGTAGAAAATATAAATGGTACACTCTTAAAATTATGCTAAAGGTTCCAAATGGTTGTTTTTTTTCAGTGATGCCATAGAAGAACCATTTTGGTACAAAGAACATTTTAAACATCTAAATAAACTTTTTTCCATTACAAATAATGTTTTGTGCAATAGAAAGGTTCCATACATGTTAACGTTTCTTCATGGAACCATAGATGACAATAAATAACCTTTATTTTTAACAGTGAAGTGTAGTAACTTGAACTTGTTGCTTGAAGACCAGCAAGAGAAAAGTATGTATTTCTTAGACTCTGAGACAACTAGACCTGTGTTCCACTGTATCACTTAATATCACATTTGTCTTACACTAGGTATCACTGTGATAAAGGACACTGATGTCATTTGATTTAACTTGACCAAGGGCGTTTTCTAAGACTTTTGTTGCAGAATCAATTCCCTTTGCTGATTGAAGTGATATTTCTAAATTACTCACTTCTACAATTCGTCTTTATTGCGATGGTACTTAAGGGCATTTTAATTAAATTAGGCTTAAATTGTCTTGCCGTCATTTTCACTTAGACTATCAAGAATGGGCCTAGGTTTGTGCTCTTTGTGAACCCAATTAATCTTATATCGTTTTATAGCTGCAGAGCAGAATTATTGAGCAGTCATAAGTTATCTGTTAATCTCAGCTAGACAATATCTTATTCAGACACTATTTATTTTAAGGACCTCAATGAAAATACAAGACTGTAATTCTGTTGTGTTATCTTTGACAAGTTGAGATGTATTTTGCAGTTATTTTTAAGAAAAGCTGGTAACACTTTACAATACGGGTGCATTAATATGCATTAATTAATGTTTAACTAATGCACAGATAATCATGAGTTAATGTATGATTCATGAAGAACTAAACCATTAATTAATTATTACTGCATCAGCAACTAAAAAAGAGTCTATATGATTAATAGATTAAGTAATACATGAATTGCTATTAATTCAATGTGTCATTGTGTATTAATTCCTTAATAACATATTTTATTAACTAATAGTGTAAATTAATGTGTTAATTACCACAATTAGTCAAAGCTATGCACTTCAACTACCAGTTGTCTGCTTTAATTAATCATTAGCTAATGATTTGCAAAGGTATCATTATGTTATGACTTTACTTGTTGAGGCACATCATTATTAACTAGTCATTTAGTAATTGTAGTAATTTACACATGAATTTGCACTAACAATGAAGTAATTAATCATGTATTAATGTGTACCTGTATTATCTGGAAGTTGAAATACAAGGCTTTGGCTCATTCTGGTAATTAGCATATTAATTAACACTATTAGTTAAAAAAATTAGTTATTAGGGAATTAATTCACAATTACATATTTAATTAATAACAATTCATGTATGAACTAATACATTAACCATACAGACTCTTAATTAGCTCCTAATGTGGTAATCATTAATGAATAGCTTAGATAATCATTAGTTACACATTAATTCAGTATTATCTGTGCATTAGCTAAGCATGAATTAATGCTTATTAGTGCACCCATATTGTAAAGTGTTACCGAAAAGCTCATATTTACATGCTTTCAAAATTGCTTTAATTTAGCGCAGCTTTGTCATAACCACAAATGAATTTACTCTTTATGGTCAAATACCATTAAAGTGATCACACCACGACTGCATCTGAGAGATTATTAGTATTTTGTCCCTCTTTACTTAGCTAATGAGGATGAAACATAAATCTTGACCTAACACAAAAGCAATACAAATGTTAGCTTTAAGTGTTCAATTATCTAAGTGGGTGAGATGTGTCTCTCTCAAAAAAACTGCCAGTCAGGGAAGTGTGAACAACTCTTCAGGGATTATTGTTTGTCTGTCTATGTCTAAATTGATTATAAAGTCAGACACAGCAGTGCTTTGCTAGGCTTTTGATTGACATTCATATGGCCTTCATGTGTAAGTGTAGACTTGATTTTGCAGAAATGCATGTTTGTGTTTGTAAACCCTGAATCACAGTCAAATGAGTCTATCGCTCTCTTTACAGTATTAGCATCTGACACGGGTGGTCCTGATACACTATAAAAAGTGATCAGCTGACTTAACTTAAAAAAAGTGAGGAAACCTGTTGCCTTAAAATGATTAAATAAACTTCATGTAATTGAAAAATATATGTTTACACCAATGCATCTCAAATGTGTCTACTGTGACCAATCAGATTTAATCAGGGAAAGTCTTTGATTTCATGAATACATACATTGCTTACTTTAACAATGTGCTGCATGTTAATAAGTGCAAAAATCACACAAGAAAATCAACTCACTGTTGCTCTATTTTTGTTTTAATTTTCATTTTAGCCAAATAATGACCTGGATGCTTATTTTTATTTTACTTGAGCAGCTGTGTTAACTGAATTTTGCCTCTGCAATTTTCACTTGATATAGTTTTTTTATTGTTTATTTTTTATTTACAGTAAAGATTTGAATTGGATCAAAAAAGTTCATCAAAGTTTTCCTAAGCCAAGAATGGGTATTGTTCAAAATTCATGAATAGCTTTGAAAGGTTTTGATCCACTTCAAATGTTGACTACTATAGATGTTTTTTTAGCCAAACTCTTAAGACAGATGGTCTCAGCTGGTTCAGGTTGGTCTTATATGATTTAAACTGGTCTTCTAGCCTCACCAATCTGCATTTAGCTGGTTAAGCTGCAAATATTTAAAAAAAAAAGAAAAAAAATTGTATATCCTCTAATGGACACCTTCAGTGTCACACGATTCATCAGAAATCATACTAATACACGGATTTGGTGCTAAATAAATATTTTCCATAATTGTAAGTGTTGAAAACCGTGATCATCTTCCCCTCCACCCACCTGTGGGTGATTCTTTGATGAATAGAAAGTTCAAAAGAACACCTTTTACATAGTCTTTTATATTATTTTAAATGTCTTTACTGTCGCTTTTGATCAATTTAATGCATCAGTCTGAATAAAAAAAAAAAATCATCATAATAGTTTGAACGTTATTGTAACAGTGTGTATTGTTTAATACTTAATTCTGGTTGATTGACAGACGAGTAGGTGGTTTTTCACTGTTGTCCAGGAGGTAGAGCTGCACGATTATCACAAAAATCATAATTGCCGATTATTCCCTTGAAATTGAAATTGCGATTATTAATTACGATTATCACAATTTACATTGAATATATATGGGCGTATTATAATACATGTTTACACAAAAATTGTTAACACACACACACAAGTACTGTCCCCCTTTACTTAACATACCCATCAATTGTAAGAATGACTAATAGTAAAGACTACTAATATATAAACATTAGGACTATGCTAAAGCAATTAAATAGCTGTCCCAAACTAGTTTTTGTTAATACAATGTTGATATGAGCCACCATAGTCATTTAAAAATATAAAAAAATAACACAAAGTGAAAATAAAGTGGCATTTTGGGGTTATGGAAACGACAGTTACCATGGTAAATACACAATACTAACAAGAACGCTCCTGTTGAATAGAATGAAAATCATACCTGCATGCAAATCCTTCTCAGCTAACACGTGATTTATTGGTATTCTACTTTTATTCCGTGACTTACTAATTTACATTGTAACGACGTTGCTTGTAGTTTCTTTTGCACTTTATACGAGTAGTATGAAGCTGCAGACTCGGAGACCTGCATCTACAGTCCCCCTGCACCCAGAGTCCCGCATTCTCAGACCCCTCGTTTTTCGAGACAGCGCCTCCTATCAAATTGTATCGGATAAACATGTGAAGAACATGTGAAGAACTTAAGCCAAAACGTGAGTAGGCTATCTTCAATTTTATTTAGCGAATCGTAGTAGCCTAATCGTTTGATTTATTTTTTAATAAAACTAATTTAGCTCATCGATACAACATATGAATAGTCCATTTAATATTTGTAAAGATAGTTTGTAACATGATTTGAGCCGTTAATGTATGTTTTTTCGCCCTCTTCCGCCCGAAAATATTTTGATAGCTAACGTTAGCCTTTAACCTTGGACTTTTTATAAATTTATTCATAAATGCTGCAGTGATTTTCACTGCCCATTTTGTGCCCCCATATATTTCAAACCCACAAAGTTGTCCAAAGTTCAAAAACATCTCAAGGGACACTTCAACAGAGCAGTGCAACATGAAGGTAACATTTGCAAACATCTTTTTTCTTTTTTTTTTTCTTTCTTTTTGAAACAGCATAAGACGTGCTATCGGGCCAATACTGTTGTAGGCTATTCCAGGGTACACCATACATCGATGGAGTCGCCCCTGCCGAACCCAGCGACATATCATTTTATGATTATGCAAAGCGACTTATAAATTAGTTTTTTTAATGCAATTGAAGACGAAAAGTAAAGTCACGAACACAGTTTTTTCTTCCTTTTTTCTGTACAGCAAGATGATGTTTAGGTGATCATTAAATAAAGTACAGAATTATTTATTATTGGTGTTTTGTCTATTCTGATTTGTTTTGCTTCGCATTCAAAATATCAAAAAACAGATTTTGTAATGTTAGCATGGTAATGTTAATTAGACCATTATAGGTTGAACTGAAAGAAAAATTAGAATTTCAATAAAACATTGTAGCAATATAATATCACATACTATTTTTCAGATTTTTCAATCTGTAATTGTATCCCTTCCATCGCAATGAGTTTTTTTTTGGCACATGCATTAAGCAGGGAACGCAAATATTTATTGGATCATTTATTTGGAGACCGTAATATTGCATCCGATTGTTTTTAATTGCATTTGGATAAGCGTGCGCTGTACTCTGTGTTCGGGTGTTATACGACCTTTCGAACAGCAGGAGGCACTGTGTTCAAAAACGAGGGGTCTGAGAATGCGGGACTCTCGGTGGGGGACTGTAGATGCAGGCTCCGAGTCTGCAGCTTCATAATATTGCTTTATACAGTGAAGCGATACACAGCGTTCGCCGCCGCATTTGCGCGTGCAATTGAAGAGTGCGCGCTACGAGCACAGTATAACGACTGACAGGACAGTAAAGTCCGTTTTTCTGAGGTGAAAGTGTTTTTATATTAGCGTACACTTACGTCACTGCCTGGTATGTCATATTGTGCTGGGTTTTCTGAAGTAGTCGTGATTCGCCTCTCATAACATAGTAATTATGCTCTAACCACACAAACGCAGGGTGGATTTTCTTTTGTAATCGTGGCTTTGAACGATTACGTAATCATGGCATCAGTAATCGTAATCGCGATTAGAAATTCGATTAATTGTGCAGCCCTACCAGGAGGATACTATGTGATGTGGTTCACAAAATGTTTGCACTTTTAGATCAAAAGACCCTGTGCAATATATATTTAAATAAATATAACAAATAGTCTGTCTGCTGCTTACAAAAGTGTGGATAAATCAAATGGCCTTCAGGTAAAACATTTACATATAGTATGAGAATGTATTATAGGAGTAAAAATGTGTGAAGTGACTCAAAAGGGAGAGATTCTTTACTAATATGATGACTCGTTCATCTAAAGCATGTCAAATGACTATGTTAGATTATAAATGTTGCTCAATAGTTGTAGCCATATATAGTTGTTCATTTAATAAGAACACTTATGATTACATTTGTGAAAGTCTGAGTTCTGATGAGGACTATCAATAGCTGTATTTCCTTGAAGTGAAATAAGATCTGTCACTTTATTACACAGTATTTGGTTACACTTTATTCCGATGGTTCACTTTAGACATTCTACTAAATAGAGCTTGGATGATTGAATGGAATTCAATCGTAGTTCAGGCAGACTGCTGATCGCTAGCAATATGCTAATGAGTATTAGGATTTCTGCTTAGAATATTATCCTGACTGGACTATCGTTATGTGCATTGTTGTATCAAAGTGTATGTAGCTAAGAAATATTTGGTTATTGTTTTAGGCTTGGGGATTTATCACTCTCAAGTTGTTCCAAACCTGTATGAGCTTCTTTCTTCTGTTTAACACAAAAATACGATATTTTAACGAATGTTGGTGTAAGGAACTCAGCTTTTTGGAAATATTAATAATCAATAATATCTTGTTATTATTAATTATAAATATTTGGGTCAGTTAATTGGATTAACTTGATGTGGCTGAATTAATATTACAATCAATTAATCAGTTCTTCCAACGAACTCTTTCGATTATTAATTTATTCTAAGAAAAGGGTATCTTCCCTGGCCACAGAAGAATAATTATTTCTTCGCCTGTACAGTACTTTGAGCCAGTAGCAAAAACCGTGATCGTAAAGTGACTTGTATTGCAAACAAAACAGAACCAAATACATATTATGTACAAGTTTTATTAACTAAATATAGATATTTATATGAATATAAATAAACTAAACAACATACACACATGAATACATAAATAGGTTAGTGATAGGATGAAATTGGAAACCGGAAGAGGGTCTATGAGAAGAACCCTCAGAATTTCATTTTCACATTTCATTGAATTGAATACTTGCATTTGTAATGGGAACAATTCTTGAAGTTGTTGAAAATTGAAGTCGTTGATAGTTCCGACAGTGTCAAGTGGAAGTTGGTTGAGCGTTCTCTTTCTCCAGGAACGCATGGCTGGTTTGGTCAAGGCCTGGGACTCTGTTGAGGCCACGCCGAGCACCCAGGAGAAGTGAGGAAGTCAAAAGGATGGGTGATTGGAGTCGTTATTGGTTGGAGTCTTTGTTCCAAAACTCTTGAGATTGTCCTTGGTTCTTTGTGAGAGAGTCATCTCTCTCCTGCCTGAGCCCATGTCTGGTTGGAATCGAGGCCTGCTGGGCCCTGGGGCCCCCGTGGAGGGGGAGGGGGTTCCCCAGTATAAACAGAACAGTGTTGCGGCTGGATGAAAGAACTAATATAGGGAGGTCACATGTGGACTGTCTCTAATAAGGCCTGGAAAAGATCCTCCCCTAAGGGTTGAGCTCGACCAATCAGAAAGGTGACATATCTGAGAGGGAAAGTGGCTCTTAGTTGATTTACGGATCTTTGTCCCTAGCATGATTATACCTTCATTAATGCTCAGATAGCTATAACACATCCACACTGCATTCTAGAAGAAGGTGATGTACATCAAAGTGTGAGTCATTAAATGAGGATTAATTAAGTAGGAGGCATGATACAGGTGAGGTTACATTGATCGTTAGTTGGTTGTATACCAGGATACATACCATAATATATACCTAATAGTACACGAGACAGTAAACCATTTACACTGTTTCTTTCACAGTTTTATGCATGTTCATTTATAGATCAGTTAGTCTATGATCAATGCAGCAAAGTCTGTTTTAAAGAGGGTTTCTGTTTCATAGTCTCTCTCTTGAGTATGTGGCCACATTCCTCGTAAAATCTCCTTATCATGCCCTGTAACATGACACTGTTTCCGCCCTTGTGTTTGTTCATTTGGGCTGTGTGAGGAGTTTCATAAACCTTTGTATATAATGAATAATTAGTATGTGTCTGATTGGTCCATACCCTACATTGGTAACCATGTTAATAATACCATGTTGGTATTTTTCTCAGAAGCGGTCCTGACTGAACTATAAGGAATTTTGCTACTAAATGTAATCTAACTCTAGTTAGAGTATTAGTAGACTTAGTAGACTGACAGGTTAGGGTTAGTAGGATAAGTTGACATGTAGTTGCAAAATTACTTATAGTTAGAATAATGCCTAAAGTTGACCATCAAATATCGTGTTACCCAGTGTTCTTACCAACCGTGTGTCTGGCAGAAATGCCACCATAGCATAGCTTTCTTTGGGATTTTCAGTCTTTTTATTGGTTTTCTATGTAACACTTGAAGCAGTAAATTCCATACCTCTAAAGGTGCATTACTGGATTTCGGGGGTAGCACATAATAGCACACATAAAATGTCCATTCTACATGACAGATTTCATTGAAATAAGAGTCCTGCGAAATCACCTGTCTCGGCGAAAGCCCTGGGATCTGTAAATGGCAGTCTGAAAAGAGTTGCTTTTTAGCCATCCAGATCTAGTAATGCTCCCTTCCTGCAGTTAATTTTACACTTTCTGGTTACTAGTAAGTTATATGTTTTGGTACTGATACTGCTGCTAGCATGTTGTAGTCCCATCCAGGTTTCTTAACTTCATTGGTCAACCAATAAAATCAACCAAATGACTATGCTTAGGGTATTTTAAAGTAAATACATATGCAAGCAATATTCTACATATTTGCGACCATATGGACAACTTTATGCATTCTAGACAAACTTTCCTGTTAAAGGGAAACTTGTGTCCCACATTTAGTAGATGATTGTGTTGCTTTTATTTTACTTGGGCTATGTTGGTCTAAGATGGTTTTCACCATGTTTTGGAGAGTTACAAACTTGACATGAGCATCTCCATGGTAACTTGTGGCATTATGGGAAAAGAGACAGAAATTAAAGGCGATGCTGCTGTTTTTTAATGAAGGCTTGTATGAGAGCCAGATTTGGCCCCAAATCCATCTGCAGCATTCTGGCATCACACAGGGAGCATTTATACATCTCTGTATGTCTAATTAGATACTTTCCCTCATTCTGTGAGAAGACAGTCCGGTAATGAGAAGAGATAGGGAGTAGGGTGTAAGCAACACAAATCAAGCACACATACAAACAGTTCATCAGGCAGAATGAGACATACTTGAGCTCTTCTACTGATGAATGATACAAGACCAAAAATAGGATCAATATTTCACATTTTAGCAGATTAATGAGCTTTCAGCTTACTAATAAACAAATCACTAAATATGAAGCCTGCAAAGATTAATGGTAAAATCACGCAACACTTTCCATAGTGTACAAATTGGGACATTTTATTATATGAAGTCTTCAGTTTTTAGAATCCTGTTACCAAAATGTGCACTCTAATATTTGAAAATATGTCTAATACACTATATTTTTTTTTGTCTTTTTGCAATTTTCCTATTTGTCCTATTTTTTACATTAAGCTTTAAATTAACATGCAATTTAAGCTTAATATAATCTATATATGAATCATTTCAGTTATATTTTGTTAATAATAAACATGTATTCCCTATATATTTTGACTTAATTTTTACAATAAGCATAAAATAAACACACATTTAAGTGTAGTAAAATACATATGTAGGGTGATATCAGCTAAATTGGGCCACTTTTTGGTAAATCGTTTGGGACAATAATACGATACCACATATGCCTTTTCCATGTGTTTTTATGATTAATAATGACTGTTTTTAAAAAATTTGTGCTGAAATTATGTAATAAAATATAATTATTTAGGCCCTGCATTTCTTGAAACATCAGCTGTGCCAACTTTTTTTTGCATGAGCAGTTTCAGGTAAAATGGGCCAGTCAAACTGCAAAGGGAAATAGTAATTTATTTTAATTTTAAAAAACAATTGCTTATACAGCCACATGACATTTAAACTGCATTAAACAAACATATTCATATGTGACATTAAAACATTTTGGGTGCAAACCCACATATTCAAATATGCAATTAAAAAAGTCCATTTTGAAACAGCATAGATCAGTGAACTGATGTCAGTGGTGTGTGTGTGTGTGTGTGTGTGTGTGTGTGTGTGTGTGTGTGTGTGTGTGTGTGTGTGTGCGTGCGTGCGTGCGTGCGTGCGTGCCTTTGTTTATATTACATTGCGGGAACAAATGCCCCCACAAGGATAGTAAAACCTGAGGTCACCTACATTGTGTGGAGCAGCCAGCAGTCCCCACGGGGGAAATGGTTTAATAAATATACTAAACTTTGATTTTGAAAATGTAAAAATGCATAAATTTCTGTGATGGGCAGGTTTAGGGGTAGGATTAGTGTAAGGGGAGAGAATATACAGTTTGTACAGTATAAAAACCATTATGCCTATGGAGAGTCCACACAAAGATAGCAAACCAGACGTGTGTACACACACGTATGTGTGTTTGTGAGTGACACAGATGATGGCCCATTTTAGCTGAAACCATGTGGCCCATTTTACCTCAGTGGGTTAAGGTAAATTGGGCCGCCAAGAAAAACATCACTTTTTCAAAAAATATGTTAATATACCAAACTAACAACATTATTTCTGATTGATGCCATCAAGACAGATATTATGCATAGTTTTTTTTTTTTTTTTTTTTTTTATGTGCATGTTTTTAAAAAAAAATGTTATAGATTTATCATCCTTATAATAGTTTAGTTAGATTTGGTATAACAGGCTACTTACCATGCAGCTTTCTGGTGTAGTCTTGATTTGAATGATTCCCATGCCCACCATAGCAACCATAAACCAATCAAATCACATGTTACTTGTCAAGCACAGTTATGATGACAGTTTGAAATCCTTTGCAGTCATTGTCTCTAAATTCCTGAGGAGCTGGGACCCCCAAACCTTAAATGGCCCATTTTACCTATTGGCCCATTTTACCTGATATCACCCTACATAAATATAGTACAAATATAAATTAATTAAAAAATATATATAAGTGTTGCAATTATAATATTTTGTTATTAAATTGTATCATTGATAAATGTATATTCCTATTTGCCCCCCCCCCCCCCCCCCCCTCCAAAAAAAAAAAAAAATCTGATAATTTCTTCCTCATAACTACGTTAAGGGTTGAAAAATAGAGATATTTTATGTATTTAAACTAGCTGTATTTCCTTCTGGGTTAACTTTATGTAAGATGATTGTTTATTTGTGGAGCATGTTATGCATATCGTATTGCTTAACTGCAGTAACAGATGGCTGTTTACATTTGTTTGCTTTCTGCTACTTTCTTTTTATATCTTTGAATTCTGAAATTCTCAGAATGTGTCCGTGGGGAATTTCCTTCCCCTTTCCATATATCGCCCTCAGGAGACTTGCTGCTAAATGAGTAAACTTCATTCTCTTAACAAGCAAACGCTGATCCTCCAGTTGCTCAAGAAGGCGTCGGAAATCAGCATAAGGTCGGCAGATTCAAAGTTGTGTCGTGGCACCGGATGCCGAGCCCAATAGTGTGATTTTGGGCAGAACCTGAGGTGAACTGTGCTGTAATCTGTTTGGGATAATGAGAAGCTGTGCCTTTCTGCAGCATTCTGTGAGTTGATGCCATGCACCACAGGGCTTCCATCAAAGTGACATAGAAAACCTTTGCCAGTCAGCCAATAGGCGTCCTGGAGCGGGAGACAGATTTCAGGGACTCCCTCGTTGCTCTCAGTTCTCCAGGGAATCTCTGGAGGCATGTACTTGAGAGGCAGTAGGCATCTGTAAGTGTGTCATTTGCATCTCTTCTGTTGGCGATCACTCTTGATTTTGTTGGTTAGGGAGATTGCAGTTGGGGGTGGACTTTGATCCGCTGAGTGTGTTTTTCTGTGTGTACTTGGTATTCCCTATGTTGTGAGGACCAAATATCAACAGAGATAGTAATACCAGTCATTTTTTACCTTGTGGGGACTTTTTTGGTCCGCATGAGGAAAATCATACTAAAGGATGTTTTTAGAAAATGTATACATACAGAATGTTTTTTTTTTTTTGATAGGTTTAGGTGTAGGGGGTAATGGGATATATAATATACATTTTTTACAGTATATAATTATGTCTATATGGGATGTCCTCATAATTGTGTGTGAATGAAACATTAGAATTTGAATAAAAAAAATATAAAAAAAAACATTGTAGCAATATAATATCACATACTATTTTTCAGAAGATAGTTCAATCTGTAATTGTATCCCCTCCATCGCAATTAGTTTTTTTTTGGCACATGCATTAAGCAGGGAACGCAAATATTTATTGGATCATTTTTTGGAGACCGTAATATTGCATCATATTGTTTTTAATTGCATTTGGATAAGTGTGCGCTGTACTCTGTGTTCGGGTGTTATACGACCTTTGTCGTACAGTGTGTGTGTGTGTGTGTGTGTGTGTGTGTGTGTGTGTGTGTGTGTGTGTGTGTGTGTGTGTGTGTGTGTGTGTGTGTGTGTGTGTGTGTGTGTGTGTGTGTGTGTGTGTGTGTGTGTGTGTGTGTGTTTTAAAAATAAATGTAAAAAATTAAAATAAACAGTGGATGAATTAAACCTTTTCCACTTTTTCAAATGTTAAGATTTAAAATTCATGTGACCATATTGTTTCAAATTACTTGAATCTGGCACTATTTTAGAAAGCACATTATGCTAACAAATGAAAAAATTAAATGAAGTTTAATTAAACTTGGGATAAAATAAGTTGCAAAACACAGTTATTTGACATTAGAAAGTTGTTCATTAAGCAGATGCTTTTATCCAAAGTAACTTACTAATTATGTATTTGACATTAATTTTCAGAGTTGACAGACGCAGCTAGGAGAATGTGTACTCTACAGTGAAGACAAACACATCAAATAAATTCTTCCAAATATAGCTGGCAAAATGTCATACATACTTTATTTCACTGAACAGATTGCATACATTTAGAATAACAAATCAACTACTTATACATCTAACTAGACTCATGCAGCTGAGATTTTAATGTATCTCGTTTTCCAGTCCCTCCAGGATTTCACGATTTTTTAATGTGATTTTTGCGATCAAAATGACTGATTTTGTGGTGGTAATTTCCAGAAATTAGTGAAAAAATTTGCGATTTTTATATTTTATAATTAGGACATCACATTTACCATAATAGTATTATGTCAGATGCAAAATAGTCAATAGTCACAAATGCATAAAGCTTGTTTATTTGGTCTAATCAAATACTTTTTTTAAAATTGTGCTGTAGCCTTTTGTTGTTGCTTGATTAACATTAACAACAGCAGGTAAATTAGGTTACTGTCACTTTAAGACCTACTACAGTAATGACAAACGTGTCATTCAGTTATTACTGATTGTTTTATGTAAATACTTGCCAAGATGAATATTTTGAAGTAATTGTAGCAATGTGTATTTGTTCAAGCGCTATAAAGAGAATTCAATTTTCTAACTAGGCCGACAGGCGGTGACACGCAGTCAGTCATTCAGTCAGTCAGTCACACACACACACACACACACACACACACACACACACACACACACACACACACACACACACACACACACACACACACACACACACACACACACACACACTTGCAGTCAGAGATAGACTGTCACTCGACTGGCTGAAATTAGTTCTCTTTCACGGTATACTGCGCTTTTAAAAATTATTTTTAGTACCATCGAGCATATCATATTTTTTGTTATGTCATTCAATCATGTTAAACGCGTTAATAAGTTTGCCATACTGCCCCATGAAAACCTGGGCGCTTATGTGAGAGGGCAGGAGAGACGCATTTTCTTTCGCCATGTTTCTGACAGACCGCACCCAGACATCACGCGTGCACAACATCTGTAGCCGAACCACGTAAAAATGCATTGAAACTTTAATTAACTAAAGATATTTCAATTGGGTGATTATAATTTAATGTTTTGTGGGGTCTTTTTTTGAATTTTTGTGATTATTTTGCGGTTAAATTAGGATTTATGCAGGATCGCAAAAAAATGCGACATTTTGTTGATTTTGCGTTGTATTCAGCGATCGCAGAATCGCAAAAAACTGGAGGGACTGGTTTTCTGTCTGTCCTTTTACTTGTCGTCACTCCAGAGTTCATCCTATGAGAGGAACCTCAATAAAGAAATGGTCAGAGTAAATTATGACTGCACCGCATGTTGTTCCTGTCATCGGTAGCCCATTGCCGAGATGAGGAGGGCTTTAAGCAGTGGGAGATTTTAGCTGGTTTGGCCCACTGTGTTCTGATTGCTAATACACAGCAGTGTTGTTCCAATTACCAACCCTCTGGTGCCACCAGACTCTACTAAAGCCCATCTGAACCGTCTGTGTTTGTCAGGGACTGAGTGCACTGTCAAACACATGATTACAGTGAGAGTTTTGACGTATCTCCTTCAGGGAATGTTGCTCAATTCAGTCTAAATCACACTTAAGTAACGTCACTCCAGCTCTGGAGTACTGTTGTACTGAATCGGTCATAAGCACTAGACCACAGGCCTCTCTTGCATACACATATAATTCATTTGATGGTCCTTCTCTGAACGCATACTCAGCAGGGAGGGTGTTTGTTTGGGTTTTGGCACTTTCTACATAATGCAGTATTATAGTCATTCATCATGACTGTGGTCGATATCTTGTGCATAAACCATATCTCTAACAAGCTACATGAGTGTAAACCACAGATAAAACCTTGGCTTGAGTTCATAAGATGAACATATATTGGATGCAAATAACCAAATATTCTCAAGGCATTTTAATATGTACTATTTTGAAAAGGATTGTATTAAAACAAAGTCTCAAACCATCAGCTTTAACTTTAATGGTTTTGTTCATTGTTCAACTTCTTCCAAATATGGTGGTTTTTCACATGTTTTAAGAAACAGTTCAACCAAATATAAAATTTAAATCATTACTCATTACATTCTTATGTTTTTTTCCCCACTGGCATGCTTTTATTTATTTTGTGGAACTCAAAAGGAGAATCTTGGAAGGATGGCCAGTAAATAATGCCAATTTTTTTTTTTTTTTTTTGCACTATCCCGTTAAATGCAGTAGGCAGCCAGTAGAGGTATAAATGTAGGTTTTATATTTACCACATTGGAGTTTTATGTTTATATCACTTTTATGTAGATAGATTACAGATCACAGAAAATGTAGATCAGACAGCTCTTGGATTTGTCTACTGAACAAAATGTAGTCTGAGAGAAAGATTAAGAGTCTATTGAAAACCTGCTGATATCCAAGTCAACATTCCAGAGTTTCTTACCATGGATATATTAAATTATGTTTTAATAGAGCCCTTAAAATGGTGTTGATAAGTTCTGCTTTACCGAGCAGCCTGACATTTTCGGTTAAGAGCGATAGTTCAATATGCAGGTCCAAGAGGCAGTCCTTCCTGGAAGTGAGGGAGACTTTATTGAATTCCACTGGGCTGTGTTGAAAATAGCTAAAAAGTTCCAGCTCCAGTGAAGAAAATGAGATAAGTGAATTGTAAATCTCCGGGTTAGAAATATTGGACTCTCGGGGTAATACACTTCTGTCAGACTCAGACATGTAATGAGCTTAAATAGTGGAGTTCAGGGATGCTCCTGAAGAAGAAAAAAACAAGATTTGAGCGGAGAGCTTGTGTCATCGTACTTCTAACGGCATAAGCAACTTTGGGAGTTTCAGTATTCAACTTTCATAAGCCTTTAACTCCTAGCAGGGCTAAATGTTCATGCCGATGAGAGCAACATAAAACATGACAGACTAGAGTGGAAGATTTTACACGCATTTTGATAAGTGTGTTTTATTTTTTGCAATATTAAGTGGAAAAGTTGTGCTCTCCAGAGGTACAGGAAAGTTTGTGTTTCAAGTTCTCCAAAATACATTTCTTATGACTAGTGCAACTTAAAAGTATTTATTCAAAGGTCTTGATCTACAATTTGTTTTTTAAGGAGACATGTACGCTGACGTTGTAATGACAGAGTGCATATATATATATATATATATATATATATATATATATATATATATATATATATATATATTCATACAATGTAAAGGGTTCTTCCAATGCAAGTTGACTATTGTGCTGTTTTTAGGCACTTTTTTGTCAGCTATATAATGTACACTGCGCACACAAATAACATTTGAAGATTAATAATACATTAGCATGATATGTTTTGATATGAAAGGGTGGTTCCAATCATATGCAAAGTCAAATATTCCCACAGGGAATATTCTTTGAATATTCTTTGAAACCACAGAAAATAGTTTTAAGCCAGACTAAACTCTGACCTTTAAAAAAAAAACAGTTTTGCAACAAGTTTTCTCTGTTTTATTCAGTAAGGGCTTGCTTTTGTCCTAATGTGTGTACTCTTCGTGACTCTAGTCCCTGGTGTCGTCTGTCATCTCTATAGTAAATGTTGGGCAGTCAGGCATGTTCTGTGTTAGACACCTACTCAGCGGCACTCAAATGCCATATGCAGAGAGATGTTCTTACTGTCTCTTTGTCCTTGAGACCAGTGTCGCAGATAGGATTTTTTAACTGGGGGGGACCAAGCTGTCAGTAAATTATTTAAACTCAATTCGTTATTTTGCGTAATTTAGGCTTTAACTAGTGGTCAAGTAGTTACTTTGCGTAATTTGGGCTAATGATTTGCACTAAAAAGCCATTGGGGGATTCTTATTTGAAATCATGGATAAACAACAATGAACAAAGGAAAACAAAGGGCTACCTGATCACCACTAGCTGTCTGTAATTGTACAGTCTCTCCTTCCTCATGCTGTCTTTTTCTACTGTGGCTGCCCTCCTGCAGATCCTTACTTGCCTGACTAGGGCCTGCCTTACTGTCATCAGAAATTGCCTGGAGGCCAGGAGGACAACATTTTCTTATCTTATAATCTTATAAATCTTATAACTTCAGTTAACCCTCTATAGAATTTCACAACAATGTGAAATATAACATATTCCTGAGAATTAATGGCTAAAACTACTATTTCAAAAATCTTTAAGAACAACTTAAATGTTTAAATGTAAGTGTTAATTACAAGTTTTCTGCAATTTATAGATTCAAAATATCTTTCAAATGATGTATGACATATTAAGAAATGTTTTTCATAGCCCATAATGTAAGAATCTATATCCTCCGTTGCTCCAGTCCGTACAATAAAAAAAAAAAACATGATTTCCTGCTATAAGAGGATGTCAAAAGTTTATGTAGGCCTTTATTTGTTATTTGCATAAACCCTGCACCACTCAAATTTACTTATTATAATTATTTTTATAGTGGCTTACACGACAGTGAACATACCTCAGTTAATTTGTTCAGAACAATGGGCTAAATTATAAGTTAAAACATTAATTCCAAACGATAAATTGTTTGATTTATCCAACCATTCTTTTTGTGTTCATTTATTATTTGTCTCTGTCCACTCACCTAAATGCGTAGTTATGGTCTCCACATTTTGTTGTGTTTACTAAGTGCAAAAGCCTTCTTGCCATTATTGTCAGCCTAGCTATTCCCCTTAACAAATCTAATCTGCCACATCTGGGAAAGTCAACAGGCATAGGATACTTACATTGTTTGTTTGTTTGGAAAAAACGAGGTGATTGTTTTTTGTCTCTTCATTGCCTTTTTGTGGCATTTATACAGTCGATTTTTTTCAGTTCAGAAAATCACCGTCTCAGCTCACTCATATATGGTATACGATCGCTATGGTTACCGGTCCGCTCTTACAGGCACGATTGAGGCCGCTACCAGCTCCTCATAGGACCCTGGCGACGTCACTCAGGATTCGAAGAGTGTAAATGCGGTGGCATGATGGGATCGTGTGTTTATTGACAACAGAACAGTGTGTAGTGTGCAGGGGTGGTAAAAGTACTCAAAAATTATACTCGAGTAAAAGTATATATACCTAAATAAAAAATGACTCCAGTAAAAGTAGAAAGTCCTCCATTCAAACATCACTTGAGTAAAAGTACAAAAGTATCCGATTTAAAACGTACTTAAGTACCGAAAGTAAAAAGTAAATATTCAAACTGTAAATATTAATAATTAAACAGATCAATTGTTTTGGGAGTGATATGCAATGTTTTAATTGAACAAATTATTAGATACTGCAATTAAGAATTTGTTAGATTTGCAATCAGTCAAGAGACAATGAAGCACCTTGCATCAATTCTAAACAATTTCATTAAGTTTAGTGACAGCATATTATGGTGCAATGACTGGTAGGCTATTCTTTGATACAAATTCTACAATTTCAATTCAATTATTGTGGTTTGATTCCGATCTTGATTCAATATAGATTCATTTTGATAAATATTTGGTACAGTAGATACATGTTAATTTTTAAATTAAGAAAATCTCACCTAATTCTGTAAACATAGGCTATAGAGAGGCCTGTCAGCTGGTATTATTACATGGTAAAAATACATGTGATTTTTATTATAATAACAACTTTATAATATTTTAATGATATAAGTAAAAATATAATACATATATAGTGCACATATTTAGCAAAATACTAATTTATACTAATAATAATTTATATTATAAAATACTAATTTTTCTAGCAAACTAACGTGCTATGGTCATTAAATGTTTTTTGTTTTTTTCCTGAGGTAAATGTAACGTTATGTGACATATTGTTCTCCAGCTGTTTTACTGACCTCTTTCTGCGGTTGAAAAACACTGATTTATTGATATTATGTATAAGGTATGTACATTTCGGTAAGTTGTACTGTATCTTTCAACATAGGCTACCTATTATTGTTCATTTGTGTTTATTTACAATTAACTAGAGTAGTAAAGAGATTAACGGCACCCCATATAGCAGGCGCTAGCTATCTGTCACGTCACATTTAAAAGCTCCAAAACGGTATTTATTGTTTGAATTTCGTAATAAAATTGACAGAATCTGAGAGCTGAGAATTTATTTAGTATCAAAAGTAACCCACTCTGTCTTGTCTGTCGGTGTCAATGTCCTCTTTGCTACGCGATTTTCCTCTGCGTGAGAAAATGGATGTGTCGTGAGAGCGTGTGGAAAGTGTCGATTGCGTGAGTCTGAATGAGTGAGAGTTGGCAGCTCTGCAATGGACATGTTCCATAACATTAGCTGCATTAAACAGAAGATGTGCAAGATACACTGTAAGCGGGAATCTCTGGGTCATTGCTGGGCAGAGCTGCACCTTCACCTGTTTCTGCGTCATCTTCCACAATGGCGAACTGACTGCTATGCGAGCGTATGCTGGCAAAGAGCTCGTGCGTTCTTTTTTTCAAAATAAAACCACGTTTTTCATTGGTTTGGAAAGCCAGTGTATTAAATACTTGGAGCAGGCATGGGGAAATGTAACGGAGTAAAAAGTAAACTTTGTCTTTAATATTGTAGTGGAGTAAGAGTAAAAGTAGATGCAAATAAAACATACTCAAGTAAAGTACAGATCCCCGAAAAAAATACTTAAGTAAAGTAACGAAGTATTTCTACTTCGTTACTTACCACCACTGTGTGTAGTGTAGAACGTGGGTACAAACAAAGTAAAAAGTGACAGCATATTGGACGTTGGTATCCCCTCTACTTTTTATCTATCAATTTCTTATTCTGTACCTCTCTTTATTTAAAAGAGATTCACATTTGAAGCAACATTTTGTCCCATCAGCTGTAATGAACGTCCTCTTCAACTCCCTCTTTCTGTCATGGCCGCCCTCAGCTGACTCTGTTGAAAGGAGTTTGCCGTGGGGTCCCTCAAGGGGTTTTCTGAAGATGATTGCCTTGAAGCTGAAAATGCTATGATAAAAGCTAATTTTTTCCTTTATCTTCCGTTTTTTAAGTAAAGCGAGACTGTACCATTACCATTACAACTGACCCCTACCCTCTTTTTTCAGCAATTTCCAGCGATTCTTGATTCTGATTATCTGTGACACTTCATTGAGGCTTTTATCAACAAATACTTGCTTGCTATTTCAGAGGCTACCTATGTAAAAATCACTTTCAGGAATGAAACAAGGGAAACTTTAGATAAATCTATAACACTTATTTTGACACACCCTTTAGACACACTGTTGACTGTAAGTAACGTTGCAGCAACATGTAAACTAACAGTCATTAGAGTATTAGAAGTCTGTCTGCTTAATATCATGCAAACACTATTTTGATCCTCCTCCAACAGATATTCTAATGACTCTAATTAACTTTGCAAGTACATGTCAACTTATTCTACGAACCAACCCTAACAGTCTATTAATACTCTGCTAATACTCTAATGAGAGTATATTCGGTAACACTTTATTTTGATGGTCCCTTTTGAACATTCTGCTAACTATAGGTAACTTTGCAACTACATGTCAACTAACTCTCATTAGAGTATTAGTGGACTATCTGCTTCATATCTGCAAACTCTTTATTGTGATGGTCCTCCAACAGACATTCTACTGACTATAAGTAACTTTGCAACTACATGTCAACTTATTCTAACCCTAACCCTACCAGTCTACTAATACTCTACTAATACTCTAATGAGAGTTACTAGACATGAAGGTGCCATGTTACTTAGACAACAGAATGTAGTAAAGGGACCATCAAAATAAAGTGAAACCGTATAGTTGGACTGTCTAAAAGGGACAATGAAATTAAAATGTGACAGAGGAATAAACGTAGTTGAGCAGGTAGAGAAACGTAGAGAAATGTGTAATAAACGATATGAAGAAATTAAGCAGACCGAATTTTGCTAATGAAGAAACTTCGTAGTTCATATTTTGAGGCTGCTAACAAGCCAGGATTTGGCACCAGGGAAATAAATGTGTTTGAGATGCTAATGAGCTACCGACATAAAAATTGCCATTGGGTCACATAGTATTTGGAGGAGTGCACATGAGAGATTACACTTTGACGAGAGAGAAATACAGTGTGAGCAAAATGTACATGATGTAAAGCAGAAATACTTTGTGGTTGTTGCACCAATTTTATATCAATTGACCCATGCAACGACCCGCCCCCCTTAGTTACTGTCGCTATGTCCGACAAGCTACGCCGCTCTCAGGCACACACCATGTTCTCACGCAGTGAAAAATACATGGCAGACCAGAGAGGAGACTTACAGTTCGCTGACAGACGGGACAGACCAGGTTACTTTTCGGTTACTTTTGATATTAAACATATTAAACAAAGTCTCACCTTTCAAATGTGGTCATTTTTAAAAAGAAATGTAAACAATAAATACCGTTTTGTGGCTCTTTAATGTGTCGTGACAGATCGCTGTAGAGCCTCAGTTAAAGCTGCTCGTGAACCGATCATCTCTTCCTTCTAGTTCATTTATAGCATCAAATAAACATGAATGAACATAAGAAGGAATGTTGTTTTAACCGCGGAAAGGCATCAGTATATTCAGTTTTTCAAGTTCAAATCCTCCCTTTTAATCTACTAACTCTCCTGACTGCTTTGTCGGACAAAAAGGCGGATGGCGAAGTATGATTGGTCAGATCACCTGTCAATCAAGCTCCCTGCGAAGGGTCAATTGGATGTTTTTTGTTTTTTTGCATCCTTTGATTTTACAATTTCATCACATTTCCTTCACAGTTTACTGCTGCCTATCACCTTTCTCCCCCTGTTGTCATTTGTTTAAACCCATGCTATGTCTTTCAGATCCACAGCCAGAACCACTTGAAAAATTGAGAAGAAATGAAAGCAATAGTTTTTAATATTTTGATGTTTGAAGGTGTGCCACAGCATCGTGTTTTTTAAATCCCCATTTTCTTTCGAATAGGATATTTCAACGGCTATGGTTTTCCAAGAATAGATTTTGGTCTGCTGCTTGTAAGCCATGGTTTTCTTGAATGCATGTTGTTCTCCAAGATTCTCTGGGGATATTGTTCTCTCGTCTCTTAGCTCAATGTGTGGCTTTATAATTCATAAGTGACTTGCGCCATGGCATCACCAGGTCCCAAGTTGACCAGTGTCACACTAGCAGATTTTAGACAATTTTCAGTTGTAAGCTTAGTTTACCTATAGCCTACCTAAATTGTTAAAGACAAGTGCTTAATGAAAAAGCATTAAATAGCACATTTTTGTAACTCTGATGGCTGTTATAAAGTGAATGATAACTGAGATTATCAGAGCAAACAGTCCTTTAATAATTAAATCCAAATGGCACAGGGAAACTCGGGTATCACAACCACGTAACAAACAATACATGACAAAGAGCTAATTTGTTTCAATCATCCTGAAGTCAATGGGCTTTTTGAATCGGTTTTGGGTTAAATGCCTGGAATATGGTCTGTGTTTAACCCACACTCAAGATATGTTGTATCCTATGACATTACATGGGTGATACCCCATTTGTGAAGATTTTAAGCTTTTACGTCTTGCTAACAAGTGGCTAAATGGGTATAGAGGCTGTCAGGGACATTAAATGTTATTATGATGAACAGGTAAACTCATCATCTCACTAGTCTGCTTTTATAGTCTCATTGTATTAATATTCATGTTGCAAACAAGTCTAACACAAAACGTCCAATTGTACAGTATATTTGATATAAAGAATGATATAAAGAGTTGTCGGTAGCCAAGTGGTCTTGTTGAAGTCATGCAACCGTGATGTAGTTTGTATATACCCCACCTTTAGCTTTTTACTTCTGGTGACAAAAATGTAAAAATCATAAGCTTTTGCTGGCCACAGAGCTTATTTTCTGCAATAATCCAAAGGTTAATGGAAATATCCCATATTTTTGTTGTGGGAACCATGGTGATCCGTGTTGGCCTACAAAATTACATCATCCCTGCAGCGTTCTATTAGTTAAACATTGTTCGTTTAGTGCATCACCTCTCTTTCATCCATAATCATAATCGCTGACTGCCCTCAGACATCTTTAGTATTTCAACAAGATTTCAGCAATAACAGCTGGTAGTTGTCACATACTCTATTAAAACAGATTGTTTCAAGAGGGTTAGAGGGATGCCTCTTTAATGGAACTGAAGCTGAAGCTTTATACATGATAATTGGGGGGGGGGGACATTCTTCAGAATTTCTTCTTTTGTGTTCAGCAGAAGAAATACATTCATACAGGTTTGGAACAACTTGATGAGTAAATGATGACATCATTTCATTTTTTGGTGAACTATCCCTTTAAAACCTTCACTGATAACTTTCCGACCCAGTGAGATTGCTTAACTGCTGTGCTTGAATCTATGAGTCCATGAGTTGAGTCAAAAACATTCATTAATAAGATTCAACTCAGAATAATGATTGATTAATAAACTAAACATTTTGAAGAAAATCTCATGAACATGACAAATTCTCCTTTTCTCTATTAAGAAATTCATACAGGTTTTGAACTACTAAAAGTGTCACATATCCCTTTAAAATTGAAAAAAAAATGAAATAAAAGGAAAGAAAGAATCTAAAAGGAGTGTGCTTTGAAAAGAGAGAGGAATGAAGTGTCAACGAAAGCAGGTGAAGATGATGGAACAATGCTGTATGTTGTTTTCAGAGGCTCTTGTGCAGACAGGGCTGTCAGATCTGACCCAGTAAATATGTGATTGTGTTGTCCTGCCGTATAAGAGTTTACACTAGGTGTAGTAATGAGTTGAACAGAGAAGACATGACGATTTGACAGGTTCGGTGGGCCGTGCATTTCCCTCTGTCCTGTCATTCAACACGATGACAGTTCGATGTTTGAAGAGGTTTGATGAGATTAGCCGTCCTTATTAGCCAGTCAAAATTGCTCTAATAGGGCCTTAACCCTTGGAGCTTTAAAATGAACTGAGCTGGTATTGATTTTTAGTTGGCATGACGGTTAAAGCCTCTGGATGAGGTGAACTGGAGGCTGTTGTTCCTGTCGAATGTGTCTTTTCCGATTGTTTTATTCATTTATTGATACTATATTTAATAAAGACTGCAAGACTTCTTTATGATATCATCCTGTCTCTGGAGTATGTTTGGGAAATTTGACTCAGCTAAGGCCAGAAAAAAAGCTACAGATTATGTGAGAAATCTCACTTTCTCTATTTCTCTCTTTGGATTCGGTAGCTGTAGCTCTCTTTATCCTTTGAGCAAATGACATAGCATCTCTCTTCTGTTGGCTTAATAAGAAGAAGCAGCTACCTGCCATCCTAATTGGGTTTCTCACTTCTGACTAATTACAGAAGACTCAGTTCAGTCCCTGGGCCGCCTGCCAGCGATGGCAGAAGGACACCGTGTGTCAAAAGTAGATTGAGGCAACAAAAACTGCTAAACTGCCAAGAAAGACTTGCATCTAAATGGATCCTCCTCTCATCTGTGATCTTGCAGTGTTTATCTTCTTTTCACCCTTTTCATGGCAAGTACTTAGTTTCTGTACTTAACTATTGCAGGGCTGCCAACATTGACAACAACAGGACAGCAACACACGCAATTGACCCAATTCTCACGCTCTCACGCCACACCCCCGATTTCTAGCGCTTAAGTGTCAACCCGGTCGGTAAAATGCCTGAAAGATGAGTTTATCTATATATCTACCTGTTGAGCCACTCGCGATCGACTAGTTATACCGCAAATTAGTTAAAATATCCCGTAATCTAGAGTAAAGATATTGTGCTCCAAACCGCGCGCACGGCAGAGAGGTAAGCGAGCGAGAGAATTTTATAATTGCCTAACACACACACACGTTGGTTTTCCATGTTTTATGGGGACTTTCCATATAAAAAATATAATACTGTACAAACTGTATATTATGTATCCCCTAAGCCTACCCCTAAACTCATCGTAGAAAACTTTCCGTATTTTTAAATGTTTAATGATTTCATTTAGTATGATTTAGAAGCCATTTTCCTCATGGAGACCAAAAATGTCCCCACAAGGTCAAAGATTTCTGGAATTGCTATCCTTGCATTTTTCCCCAAAGCATAGGGTACACACACACACACACACACACACACACACACACACACACAAACACACACACACAAACACACACACACGCACACACACACATACACGTCTTTATTACTAACAGGGGACTATCGCTCTACAATGGCCAAGAGGGGACTAGTGTTTCTAGTCATTTTGAAGAAACAAAAATGACATACAAAATTTTCTTTTAAGGTCTTTTTTCATAATATAACTTTAAATATGCATTTTTTTATTTTAAAAAAAAACATGCAAAGTGGGGACCTGAACGATGTCTACCTTACCAACAGAGGACTCCCATAGACTGCAATGGAACTGTGTGTGTGTGTGTGTGTGTGTGTGTGTGTGTGTGTGTGTGTGTGTGTGTGAAGAGTGAAGTCTGTCTTCATTATGTAACTTTATATATATATATATATATATTATATATATATATATATATAATGTTTATATATGTAATATGTAATTATATAATGTTTACACAGGCATCAGACACATACACACACATCTATATTACTAACAGAGCACTGTCGCTCTACACTGGCCAAGTGGGGACTTTCATAGCCTACAATGGAACCGTGTGTGTGTGTGTGAACAGTGAACTCTGTCATCATTATGTAATATTGCATATTGTGATATGCATATTGTGATCTCTGATTACTGTGTGAACATAAATATATATATGCCTGTATGTGTTCATACAGGCATCAGAGATCACAATATGCACAGATAAACATATTCAATATACAATTAAAAAAGAATGACCAAACCATTAGTTATCAAAAATTAAAAAAATTGAATTTTTTGAGGAAAGATCATTTGAATCTGTTTTTCATACAACGGGGTAAAAAATACCGGCGGCAACAGTTCAAAAGCAGAGGCTAGAAGATATTCTTATCATTCATAATATTATTTCTCTTATTTAATGCTCTCTCTTCATAGATACTTTATATTCTTGGTTGTGCAGTCCCTAACAATTTATTTGCCATTATTATGTGCCATTGCACACACACAAATTCATTTCTATATTACTAACAGAGCAGTGTCGCTCTACACTGGCCAAGTGGGGACCTGAACGATGTTTACCTATCGAACAGGGGACTTCCATAGCCTACAATGGAACTGTGTGTGTGTGTGTGTGTGTGTGTGTGTGTGTGTGTGTGTGTGTGTGTGTATGTGTGTGAACAGTGAAATCTGTCTTCATTATGTAACTTTATATATATATATAATGTTTTTATATTATATATGTAATATGTAATTATGTAATGTTTACACACACACACACACACACACACACACACACACACACACACACACACACACACACACACACACACACACACACACACACACACACACACACACAACATCCTTTTAAGCATTATCCTTTATATTAAACGCTCTTAAAGTTCACAATTAAACATATAACCAGCCAGTTTCTACCAAACTTTAGATGGCCACAGACAAAACCCTGGAAGCTTTTGTGACCTCCACCATTTGTATAATAAATGTCAATCATAATTAATGATGTAAAGAGAAATTTGAGATATGGGTACTTGATACAATTCCAATTCATGTCGCTATAAATGACAAATGAACCGCATGTGAACTTCTCATTACTTGTTGAGTCTGCAAGCCAAACTGGAAGCAAAATTCAATACAATACAACGTAGCCATGGACAGATAGATGGCTGGTGAGATTCTGTCTAGTTGAATATACTTTAGTTTAAGATTTTGTGCTATATAACCCAAAAACAGAAAAGGCTCTTGCAATCAATTTCTGTTTACTCCATGACATCTAAGTCAGTCTCATTTTTTTCTATTATAAATAGAATGTTGTTGTTGTTTTTTTGCCTCAGAGGTTTTTCCTATTTCCCTGCTGTGACAGGCACGCTGTACTGGAGTAATCTGCTGTTTTGCAAAGTGCTGATAGGACATAGCCTATATCCAGCCCATCCCAGCAACCCCTTGAGGACCACTATGTTTTGGCCTCTAAGCATGGGTTTACCCCTCTTACCCCTCTTACCCAGCACACACTGTCCTTTCACACACACTGACGCTGAGCTAATCTCTGGAATGGCACAGCACATGCAGAGCTTCAGGGAATGAATGCCCCACCTGGTCAAGAAAGTGTGTGATGTATTTATCTTGCTGGCATGAGCAAAAAAACACTTACATGGAAATATGTCCTTATATGTGGATTTCATCATACAGTGTTAAAGTGAAATTCATGCTCTTCTGCCCCTGGAGAGCTGTAACGGACAGCAGGAACAGGGAAAAGAAGGACATTTGTAAGTGAATTATTATGTATTGTTAGAACAACATCCTATAATGTAAAATGGATCGTTTGTGTGCTGAAAACATTTGTATATCTTCATCATGTATGTCTTAACATTTTGGATATATTCATGATAATGTAGTTTATATATAGTTTTTCCTATGCTATTACTTCCCTTTATTTTATTTTATTTTATTTTATTTTATTTTATTTTATAATAGGGTTGCCTACATTATATTATTTTATTGTCTTTTGGGTAATATTTCTTTAAGTATCAGGCAGTTCTAAATGAAATCATCCTCCAGGAAGTGACATCATTAATTTGGAGGGAAATTACAGCTCAAACAACCATAATTAGCAATGGACTGGATCAATTCTGTTATGTTTTGTGATATCAATTTGTTTGTCTCACTCTAAAATGTTGCATCTTCTTTGATAAAGTGACAGAAATCAGTTTGATAATTATATATGAATCTTAAAAGTTATTCAAATTCCATGTGGACACCCTCATGGAAATTTTCAGTCCCTTCAGTGATTTATTACTTTTGGAAAAAATACTGCGTTAAATTACAACACAAGTTTGTTCGTTTGTGAATGAATGAATAAATGAACGAACAATGCTAGTCACTGGAAACATAGGACGATATTCTCAATCTTGCATTCTAGTTAGATTGGATACCATCCATTTGGCCCCAAATGGTAGTTTCATTTTGGCACCCTAATCACAGCAGAAGTCGTTTTTCACGTGTACATCAGAAGTGGAGGGTTCTTGGTTGAATACGCAGATGATAAATAATGATGCATGTCATGCTGCACCCGTCGCTCTTCGCTCTCTCATTAGGACAAATAAATGAAACATTGTGTAGTGGTATCAGATTAAGCTGTTCGGCTGATCAGTGAAATAACGGAGTTTATAGCCTGTAGACGTCTGCTAATAACAATCTCGCTTTTTAAATCAGGCACGTAAACAGCCAATCATCCAGAAAAGCATCTGCTGTTACAATTTTTTTGTTCTTGCAATCTTTAGAAATCAAAATTGTGCCATGTCGTATGGGCCACTTACTTTTCTGACTTGAGAGTGACGGTGGATGACAATCAATTGTGTGGTTATTACATTTTAGATTGTTCTGTAAAGTTTGCAATCTGGCTTGAAATAAGCAAACAATGCAGCCGCATTTGGACTGCACAGTTACTTTGTACATTGAACAGATGATGAGAAAACAATTTACTTGCAATTGCAAACTTTGATGGTGTTATTGCAGAGATGCTTTTGATATTTTAATACATGCATGTTTAACAATAAGACAGCTTGAAGCTCGTCTTTTCATCCCTCCGCACTTCTGACCTGTAATCTGTTGAGAGAATTAATTCATCCACGCATAATATGTCAAACTAGTCTGCTGTCTGAGTAAAATCGTACTTTTTTCAGCATAATTTCAGCTCATTATGGGGTTTCTTTGTCAGTTTTGCTTCAAAACAAAGTAGCGTAGGTGGATTCTGAACTCGCTTTGAGGTGTCAAGAAACTTTATTTTAGGGAATTCTTCACTTGAACTGATTAAGTTATCATTAATGCTGAGAATTAACACACCCACTTCTGAAAACAAAACTGAAAAAAAATGAAGTCTGCAACTTTCTCTATCTTCTCTAAGGGTTGCAGGGTCTTTTAGAAAGAGATTAGGCATAAGGGGGTTGATAATGCAAAGCTATCATATGTTTTTTAAGAAGTATTGGAATACTTAGATAATATTAGATATCTTAGATAATATTTTTTTTAAATTATCATTACTATATTTGTCAGCCTGTTATGTTTTTTTCATGTTCTGCAGTGATTGGAATTATACAATATATTAAAATATATTGCAGCTGAAGCCACATGTTTGCGCCACTCAAACGGGACAATATCAAAGATTGCAAAGGCTTTTAAGTGAATGTCACCAGAGTGATGTTTTGGAGTTACACAGAAAGAAAAAAAAAAGCTTAGTTGCCCATATGAGACCGCCTTGGTTTGTTAAATGTGTATTTTTCTTGGAAAATGTCCTCGGCAGAGACATGAGATCATTAGAGACTGTGAATAACTGATGTGTCTTTCTGCCTCTGGTCATCTGCCATCACTCAAGCAGCATTTAATTCTCTTCTGCTCTCTTTCTCCCTCCCTCCTTCTCTGGATCTCTTTGTTTGTTTAGTGGTGCAAAGAAAGTTTGGCAAGTATGTGAATAATGTAGACACCTAAAAAGTTGTCTGGTTATAAGAAGACAGTCTACATACAGTAGGTTATATATGTAAACACACTTCTGCTCAAAGGTTTGGGTTCAGTAAGATTTTTTTTTAATTAATACTTGGATGCATTGATCCAAAGTGATGGTAAATACATTTGTAATACTAAAAAATATGTTCTATTTCAAATTAATTTTGTTTTTTGAAAAAAAGTTTCCACAAAAATATTAAGGAGCACAGCTGTTTCCCGCATTGATAATAATAAGAAATGTTTCTTGAGCAGCAAATCTGCATATTGGAATAATTTCTGATTGATCATGTGACACTGAAGACAGGAGTAATGATGCTGAAAATTCAGCGTTGCCATAACAGGAATAAATTACAATTTAATACCATATTAAAGCAGAAAACTGTTATTTTAAATCATAATATTATTTCACAATATTAATGCTTTTGCTGTATTTTTATATCAACTAAATGCAGCCTTGGTGAGCATAAATAACTTTTCTTCAAAAACATTGAAATATCTTATCGACTCCAAACTTATGAATGGTAGTATACAGGAGATTTTTGTAAATTATAAAAGGTGCAGATTCTCTCTGCAGCAATATGATCAGCATTCAGCTTCATTTTAACTCTATATAAAGGATTCACAGCTCCAAACAATACAATTTTAATATTCCATCAAGTACCATTTTGGGCATACCATCATCCTCTCATTAAGAGTCTCACTATCCACAAACTCTTTTCAGTTTTGTTGTTCAGTGTTGTTTTTCCCTGTACGCTGAATTTTCCTCCTCATTATCCTTGGGCAAATATAGTTTACAGAAATGAAAACAATCAACATGAAGTTATGTGACTAGGGAAGGTTGAAGGGAAAGATTGTGTGAAAGGATGTCTGATGAAAATAATAAGTGTGTGTAACTAGACATATTGGAATGGATTTCTTCTGCCATGAAAGATCTGCTGGCAAAGTTAACTAAATGGATGGGTGTCTCTGTCTGCGCCAAATCGGGCATTAGCAATCTGGATAATTATCTTGTGGTGTAAATAGCAGGGCTGGATGTGTAGCAAGGGTCTGCTTGTCCACATACTAGTGTCTCATATCAAGTCCAAGTTTAGTTTTGCAGACTTTTGGAACCATCACGATCATTAGTGATGCATGGAAATTTCCATATTATTTACTGTGTGGGCTAAATATAAGTTCATTGGAAGGTCAAAACTGATACATGCTGCTAAGAGATATGGCATTTCTGACTAATATTTATTTTTTTCATCATCATTTATATATTACATATATTAATTTGATTATATTGGGTTACACTTTATTTTAAGACGGCCTTGTTTCAGTGTAATTATACATTCAAGTACTGAGTAATACTATTAAACTGCATGTACTTACTATAGTGTTAGGTCTAGGGTTTTGGTTTAGGGTACGCTGTATGTTATGCATAATTTATTGTTATTATTACAGTAACTACATGTGAAACAAGGACACTGTAAAATAAAGAGTTAACTTATATTGTATTATCAGAAATTAATTTGACTAATGAATTATTGTTCAGACTTTCTGAACAAACTTAAATTTAGGACATAATATATGGGTTCATTTTTGTCTTGTTCGAGTTTCAAGGAGACTTGTTTTGCAATGTAAGTTGAATTCATAAGTTCCCCTTTCAGAATGTGTTTATTCTAACCTGGCATTGAGAACACAATATATACACTAGATTTCAATATATGTAACCATTATTTCACAAGCATTTTAGCATGAAATTAGATCTCTATGAAGTAGAAGACAAATAATTATTTTTTGAATTTCACTTGAATTCTTATGCTTCAACGCCTTGTAGTTATAACAATCTCAGATATAATCTGAATTTAATTGATATCACAGGGCACAGTGTACTGGAGTAATATGAAATCCAGGAATTAATAATGGCATTGACAGCAGGCTTCTAAATAAAGAGTCTAATACTTTTTTTTGTTTTCATCCAGAAATGGCTATATACTGTATGAGTCATGGGTGTATATTTTGTTAGACGGCAAGCACCTTTTCATACTAAAGTTAGGAGACTACTGACAAATCTCTACCAATATTTTTCTATTATAGATTATATGATATTCAGTAATATGAAAATGAGCCACTTTTTAACTTTTTTCCAAAGCATCTGCCGCAATACTATTATATCTAAAGTTAGTCTCATTGTGGGGCTTTTCTCAGCAAATATTAATATCTAGTATTTTTTTTTGATTAATGAGCATATCATGTAAGTAATTCAATTATTCATCAATACACTCTAATTTACAGCAGTCACATTGAATATTAGTATTGTAATTGTCACGGGTGTGATACGGGCTGAAGAAGACGCTGAGTCAAAAGGCTCCAATTAAAACGTTTACTATTAACAAATAAACAAACAGGTACAGGCAGGCAAACGGGCAGAGGGTACACACACACACACACACAAAGTAACATTTAAGCACAAGAACCGACAAGGACTAACTGAGCAGCAGGACACTAAATACAGACACAATAACGAGGTGAGCACAGGTGACACGGATGATGATGACGATGAACAGGTGGGTAAATGAGGGAGTGAGTTCAGTGCCGTTTCTCAATGTGCGTTCTTGTCTGTACTTGTGTTCTTGTGGACTTGTGAAACGTCATCAGTCGCTGCCCAAGTACTGTCTCAATACACAAGTTTGCATTTTGGCAAGAACGGTTAAAAATCCCGGAAGTGTTCTTGACACGCCCATTTTACCGAGGATGCATTGGTTGGTAACTTGTGTGAACTTGACGGCAGAAATATCCCAGCATTCATTTCGGCATTCGAGGAAGGAGCGGGGAGCAGAAAGGCAGAACAACAGTGAGTCGTTTTTCTACAATTTCGTATGCTATTTCATCACTAAATTCACTTCTGAGAGCATTTGATGCGAGAAATCTACTGTGTTGATTTCAAATATTGCCATTTTTACGAAAATTTATGGCGAATCGAAAATATGCTCAAACATTTTCGGTAGTGAAGAATCTCCTTACACGCACGCGGGTGTAGCTAGCGAGCCAACCGGCCAGTCATGCTAAAAACCTGGCTGTTATCATCAATAATTCTTGTTATGTTTGGGTACTGAAGACGGCGCTGTGCGGGGGTATTGCGCAATACCAGCAAGAACACATCGCCTCAAACTGTAAGCAGCGTTCTGTGTGCTCGTCACCTTGTAAGTTCATACTTCCAAGAACAACTAGCAAGAGCGTTCTCCCCAAGAACACAAGTCCGTTCTTTGCATTCTTGGTTTTGAGAAACGGCCCAGGTCTGAAGACACGAGGGATTCTGGGAAGTGTAGTGCAGACGAAGACAGAGTGGTGCAGATGAAGACTGTGACAGTAATGTTATTGTGTCATGTTTTAATTTGTAAAATAAATATAGGTTACATTGGTAACACTTTATTTTACAGTGTCCTTGTTCCATAAGTTACATGTACTTACCATAGCAATAACAGTAAATTATGCATAATTACATGCAACTCACCCTCACCCTCATCCAAACCCTAACCCTATTGTAAGTACATGTTATTAATTAATATTACTCAGTACTTAAATATATAATTGCACTGTAACAATGACACATTCAAATATAGTGTAACCGACATAATTACATTGTACTTCCTCAAATAATTATTAATTAACTAAATGTACTTTATAGAGTTATGGTTAGGTTTAGGTTTTGGTTCAGGGTTAGTAATTGTGCATAATTTACTGTTATTACAATAGTAAGTACATGTCATGTGTAACAATGTCACTTTAAAATAAAATGTTTCCTAAATCTATCTTATTTATCCGTATAAATCAAGTGAAGTTACATGATATTTTATGGTGATAACATTCTTTCTGACATGAAAGACTTTTTTACTCTACATGCTGTACTATATTCTGAAACATCAGGGAGCCGTGAGGAGAAAATATCAGCTGAACCCTCAAGTAAAAGCAGTTCTGTACTTCTAGTTAGCAAAATTTTGCATTTACCCTACCCAGATAAACTGTTGTTAAAGTGCTGTTTATAATTTGATGCTTTTTTAAAACTTTTTTAACTTTCTGTAAAGTGTAATGTTGCTGTTTGAGCCTTGTGTTGAGTTTTCTTCCAGGAATGGACAGATCACAATATTCCTCATTTGAATAATTCACACCCAAGGTAAACGTTAAAAAGAGGCCAGGCCTTGATTGAGTTGCGATTGAGTAGTCAAGTTGAAACTCACGGTTATGGTAAGAACAACACGAACAAAGCGGTTGACCAATCACAACAAACTGGTCCAGCTGACCAATCAGAGCATATTTCGCTTTTCAGGAGGAGGGGTTTCAGAGACACAGGATCTAAACAGTGTAACTGACGGACTGGGAAGAGAGGTGCTGTCAAATATGTGAAAAATAATGTGTATTTTGAACATTCAAGCATTGAAGCATTCTAGAAAACCCCAAAAACTAAATCCAGACTTTTTAAAAGAGCATAATATGTCCTTGTTCAATAAATATATTTTTTTCCAACAAGACATAAGCAACTGACAAGTGGGCACATTGTTGGACATATAATAATTGTATTTATCCTGATGTCTTTGCATTCTGCTGTGATGTTGTTTTTGTACTGAGATGAAAGCAAAGGCACATTGTCCTGCCGTGAGACCTGAAGCCCATGTGCAGCTTTGAAGTCATAAATGGGACTTATATATGTTGACAATCAAGGACCATGTTATGTAGTTGTTTTTTCCAGGAACTCTCTGTAAAGCTAAACACAAAGGTTTTTACATTTAGTAGCAGCGATGACACTGGTTTGTATCTTTTAAATACCATGGTAACACATGTTCTGGCAATATCTGTTAGAGTCCCTAGTACTGATTTTAGTTGTTAAAAAATATCACTCTCTTGAGTTTTGTTTACTTGTATTACACACATGGGAAGCTCTTGAAGTTATGACATATCTTACTATTGATATAGAAGTCAGAGCTGTGTGATTAATTTTGAAGTGAACAGAAATATATATTTAAACATTAGAAGTACCAATACTACACTTTTAAGGTTCATTACAGTATGTAGCCAACGTAAAAAGTAATACATTTGATATTGCTGCATTTATTTTGACAGTTACTGTTTACGTTGAAGCAAAGTTTTGTAAAACCTGAACTAGTTTACTCTAGGCTTCGAGTGATGTCCTTCCAATGGTTGGGGACTGCTGAGCGTCCATATATAAAATCAGTGTGTAAAAAATGGCTTTGATGCTGATGCATGCTGGACATATGTTGCAGGCAACCATTTTATCTATGACAAAGTTTAATTACTTTTGGCACTAGTCTCGTTAAATCAGACCAAGCCAGCTGCTCCCAGCTGCCGATATAAACCATGCACGTCCCCACCAACTGCTGTCTTTACTCTCAGGAGATTGTCTCGCTCTGGATTTCATGATATTTTACTTGCTGGACATTTTTAGATATTTTCCTTGACGTGTTTTTGGTTGATGGGTCTCACTGTGAGCATAGACCATCTGATGAGTATTTGTGGTTGCAGTTTGAAATTGAGATGCATATTATGTCAGGGTTGATAGCGCTCATTTAGATATGCACAGTAAACAAATATTGACCGGAATGGAATACTAGCTGGCTATTTACTATATACTGAAAAGCATTCATTTTAAATAGTTATGCAGTTAAACAGAAGTAAACTATATTATTGTAATAATTGCCATGAGAACCATACTATAATCTTGGAAAGAAATGTGGTAATTTTGCAATTTTTATTAGATTTTATGTAACATATATAATTGTTGTTAAAGAGCAACACAGCTCCCAGACCCCAGAATAGAAGGAAAATGTCAGAAATTGTCACAAAAAAAGAAGCAGGCACTGCACAACATACCTTGCCGAATTTATTTATTTTATTTTTATTTTTTTGACGTGACACTGACATTGACAGCTGTTATAACTGACTGTTGTGCTTGTTGGCAACTTTGACACATTTCAAAAATCCTGACACCATGGCTTTCAAACCTGAGGTGCAGCTGGCAGTAAATCATTATGAATATCTACCTTTACTAATAATTTTTTTTTATTTTATTTTTTTTATTAGTAATGTCTAATATTCCACAATATTTTATATTTCTGTTTCTCAAATAAAATGAATTTAAACAAATTTGAGGTTTTATTAGATGTATTATGGTTCTCTGATACAAAGTACACTGTTGTTTCATATAATATGCAATCATAGATGAAATGAGAAAATGTGAAATTTGTAATTTTACAAGTCCTTTCAATTGAACCATTTTTTGGTGCTTCACACTTCATGTATTGTTGTCTCCTGCCACATGCATTTTGAGAATGTGAAACACTGCCAACAAGTTAATTAATTATTGAATTCAATTTTTTTCTCAGTATCTTCCTTTCTTTGCTCTAACAGAGTTGGCTTGGGTGAATTATTTTTTCTGTCGCTGTGCCAAATTAACTTCCTTCCTTGTTTTCTGTGCACTCTCCTCCACTTGGAGAAAATAAATTCTATATAGCCATCATAGAACATAAAAGTCTAACGCCTCAGAGTCAATCAGGTGTCAGACTACAGATAAGACGTTGCATCAAACTCTCAATGGTGTGTCATTCATCGCACTACTGTCCTCCTCCTCTTGCGGAACCAAGGGAGCGTGAGGAAATGAACATAATCAAAGGTTTTGTTGCCTTCGCAGCAAACATAGAACAGAGAATAATGGAAATCACTTACAGCTTGATGGAAAGACAGCTGTGTTAGTATGTGTTTTCCTTCCATTGTGTTCTCTACTGAATATGGTTTGAGCTGTTTCTGTGAAACAGTAAACAGACACCTTTTATTCAAATTCAATCCAAATAAAGATGATGTGTACAGCTTTTTGATATTATAATATATATTTTTTCGATCTTATAAATTGTTTAAAAAGTCTTTTGAAGTTTAAAGGTTTATCTTCTTGGATGGATAAATGGATGGATAGATAGACAGACTTCCACTAATTGTCAGCATGCCATTTCATTTGCTAAAATGAAAAATCATTTCGGTGTGTGTAGAGTGTGATATTATAATGTTTCTTTTTCTTTATGTGTGATATCTCAGAATAGCATGTTATCAAGCTTGTAGAGTAAGAAAATGCTGAAGCGTTATGTGACTAACGCATCACCCCCACCCCTTCTATCTATCTAGTGTGCTGAAATGTCAGTTTTTTTTTTTTAGTTTTTTTTTATTCCCATAGATGGTGTTGCTTGCCCCAGAAATGAGTGCAGGCACTATTCATCTGTGACCTACCTTTCCATTTCAGAACATCAAGACAAACCTGTGCTTACTGCCGCCAGAGAGTAGCTCTATGGCTCTACGCAAAACTGGAGGTGGGGGATGGGGGAAGGGAAGATGGGATGAGAAAGTTTTTCAGGATCCAGGGGCGGTGAAATAAACCGAGAAACTCAAAGATGAACATCAAATGAGGCACTTGAGGTGGATGAAGGGAAGGGTTATGACAAGAAACTTCAGACAATGCTTAAATTCTCAGTGAGAGCCGGTAAAGGAGATTTTAGAGGTGAGCTGTGTTTGATATCCCTGTGATGACTGTGATGGCTGTCTACCTAAAATATGCCTGTCCCTGGTATGAACTTTAGGATCAGATGACTATTTCATGGAGAACTTAACTGATGAAACTTCTTTCCAGATGTGATATGAGTCGCTATTGTAAAAGGCAGAAAAACAAGCCAGTGCAAGTTTTAAGAATTATATTAGGTTGTAAAAAAAAACAGTTTAGAACATTATTTAACTTTAAATATGCTTTTGTAGTACAGAAGTAGACATTCAGCAGAAAGCTAGCCCTCAGCACAATGCATCTATCTATCTATCATACTATCATTCTATCGTTTTATCTACCTATCTATCGATCGTTCTAACCATCTATCCACCGTTCTGTCATTCTATCTATCTACTGTTCCATCTATCTACCGTTCTATCATTCTATCTATCGTTCTATATATCTATCGTTCCATCTATTTTGTGTAGAGCCATCAATGACGATGGCACTATGATACATGCACATTGGCAACATATTATCAAATGCAACAGAGGTCAATTGACACATGTCTATTTTACTCTGAGTGTTTTTGGGTTCAGTGCCAGTTTAGCTCTGTTGACAGTGGTCATAATTAATTTTTCAAAAGTCACATTTACATTAATGCACTTACAATGAAGGTAAACTAGGCTAGCGTTCCAGAAGTTTAAAAGCAGAAAGTGAAGCATACTTGAATTGAAAGTTCCTGAATTATTAAAGTGGGAAAAGTTGTCTAGGTGGATGAACTTACTTGTAGTGAGGTGCTGTAATTATTGTGGGTGTACAGCGCTTTACAGTCCCTTTCGAACTATTGGATATATTTTTAAACAGTACTTTTCATGCACTTTAACATTTCGAACTGAAACAGTAATTTGACTAACACTTTAGAAGTGTTCAGGCTTGTATTCACATAATTAGACTACAATCGGCCTTGGTATTGTGTGTATGCTCTGATAGGCAGAGAAGATGTTCGATTATGCAGTTTGTCATGTTTTCCTCGGACAGACAGAAATTGTTTTTCTGCTCTACTTTTCTTTAATCTACTGCATCAACTATAACTGTCCACCTATCTAATCAATATTAAACCATCTGCATGTCTAATGTCACACCGTGAGAAGGGCACATGTGATTAATAAACCGCCACTTTTCCCCAAAGGACAGGTCTGCAGAAGCAAGTCTGGAGTTATGGCATGCATGTCAGTTCATATTTATCACACCCATAAGTTGCAGCGTCTTTGCATCATTCTCCACCCATCGTGTTCATGTTGAGTACCATGTTGTTATTCATCACATGGCCATTAATTGATGCTCATGAGATCTCCATCAGTGTCTGGTGCTATCCGTCACTATCTGTGCTGTCGGTTGAGCAGGAGAAAAATGTGAGATGTGCTACTTGTTAAAATATGAAATATGTATATGGCTCCATCTCTCCTTGCATTCATTGTCATGAGTCTGTCACTTCCTTTAGTAATTAATTATGCTCTTATGTTTGTGCGCTATTCGAATTCATAATGAGTTTTCAATCACAAACAATTATTATTTTTGTGTCAAGACTTTGAAAGGTTGTTCTCTCAGACAATATTGTTAGTATAACAATTATTTGTATACATTTTTCTGTCATTTTCCATTAAATTATACACTACAATTCAAAAGTTTGGTGCCGGTAATGTTTTTGAAATAAGTTTCTTATGTTTGCCAAGGCTGCATTTATTTGATAAAAAATACAGTGGTAATAAGTAATATTTAAATTTAAAATAACTATTGCAGAAACAAACATATAGAAACAAACACAAAAAAATGTAACATTGTAAATGTCTAATTTATAGTAATATACAAAATCGGTAACACTTTATAATAACTGCACGCTACTAATCATTGGTTAAGCATTAGTAAACAGTTGATTTGTCATTTACAAACCATTAATAGACATTAATAAGCACTTTATAAATACAGCTATAAATGTTTTATTCCTGATTTAAAAGCATATCTGTAATGAGTTTCATAAGTGTATTTTCATACTTTATTAATGATCAATTTATCATTTCTAAATGAAGTATTGCATTATTTATAAACCAGTTATTTAAGAGTTGTCAGTGGTTCATAAGATTACTTAGAAAGTGTAAGTAAATGATTAATAAACTATTTAAATGTACATTCATAGATCTTACTATTCAGACTTATAGTAATAGTTACTTAGTGTGTTAATAAATGCTTTATTTACATCCATTTATACTGTAATCCAGGGTTAATTCGGGTAGTTATAAAGCATTTAGTAGTGGTCAGTTAACTATTTTTGTGAGCTCATCTAAAGTGAGGACTAGTTATGCCTTGTAAAGCATTTATAAAGGATATTTAATGGCTGTTATATATTTCTATGTTCTGTAGCACTGTGTTGTTTGTTTCATTTGTTCTGTTTAGAAAATAACTGAGTCTTTAATTCTCTTTTATAAATGCTTTACAAGGGATGAATATTCCTCACTTTAGATGAGCTCACAAAAATAGTCAACTGGCCACTACCAAATGCTTTATAACTACCTGAATTTACTCCATTTACTTACACTTTCTAAGTGATCTTATGAACCACTGACAACTCTTAAATAACTGGTTTGTAAATAATGTTATAATTCATTCAGAAACTATTAATTAATCAATCATTAAAAAAGTATGAAAATACAATTATTAAACACATTATAGATATGCTTATAAATCAAGAAAAAACATTTATAGCTGTATTTATAAAGTCCTCATTAATGTCTATTAATGCTTTATGCATGATGAATTAACTGTTTACTCATGCTTAACTAATGATAAATATCACGCAGTTATCATAAAGTGTTACCAAAAAATCTTACTGACCCCAAAGTTTCAACAGTAGTGCATCTAAAAATGTTTGCATTGCATATGATATTTGGACTGATTTCCATAGATCGTCCTGAATTTGTTTATTTTTTTAAATTATTTTTTATTAACGAGGTAGAAACAAGTGAAAAAAAAAACATTTGTAAGACAAAATATATGTAATATCTTGTGCAGTGTTGCTTCTCAAATCAGTGTTTCTTGTGTTAAGGTTCTGTAGATATTTCAACAAAAAAAAAATGTCAATAACTGATGATTTCATTTTATTTTTGCAACACTTTCTCATAGATTAGACCTTAATATGTTCTGTTCATACCCACCTCGCTTTGCCATCTCTCGAACATTGACTTTCAGATCCATGATGATCCATAGCTTCAACTCCTGAATGTTAAACAGACGTTGATTGTAAATAATTTGGCAGCAGTTTCCCGGGGTCAGTCGTGTGAAGTAAAACCGCTCCCTCTTCATATCGAGTCCTTCTGTTCTTCCAGATGCCAGGGCAGGGAAAGAAAAAAAATGCTATATGGACAGAGAAAAGAAACAGAGAGAAAAAGAAAAACATTAAGAACAGGTGCTTCTCAAACACTTTCACCCCATCGTGCTGCAGAGTTTGCACAAAATATGACTACTCTAAAGTAATGTACAAGGTTTTCTTTTTGGCCTTGGTGCAGAGTGGATAGATAGATGGTGGATAGATAAGTGTTTTCGTTGTTATTTAGTGTTTTGTGAGAAAAAGGCCTTTTCTTCTATGGGGCTTCAGCCTCATTGTCTCCCCAAACATGCTCTGTCTGTCTCCCAGAGTTTCCAGGAATACGCAACTTGGTACCGGAATAGAGCGAACTTGAGTGATAATGCAGACATGAAGAATTGACCTTGAGAGATGGATCACCCTCTGAAAGTGAGCCTGTAGCAAGAGCGTAATAGCCACAAATCAATATGTTTAAAAGGCAGTACATCCCTCTATGGTGAGACGGATCAGCTGGATAAATTCAAGAGATAGTTATTCAAATATGGAGATCAGTGTTAGGGCTTATTTGGTGACGGATATTCTCGTCTAGCTCCTCGCAGACTTGAAATGGCATTCTGGACAATTAAAGTCCTTTAGATTCTCCTGTTGACGCTGATTGGAATATAATTAGATGAAGGACATATAATAGCCCAATGTGTGCAGTCCATTTAGACAATGGAACATTCACATTACACTTTACAGTAATACAATGTGCTCTGTGAGTACAAATGTCTTCGCAGAAATGCTTTAAAGCTTTACTGTGATTAAGGAGGAGAGACGATATGACGATAAATGAGATCATATGTGCCTTTTAGCTCTGGCATCCTCTATAACATTTTCTTTAACAAAAAATGACCCTCTCAAAAAAGAAGGAATGCTGATAGACACTGATATTCATAATGAAATTGATATTAGTGTTTGAAACCTCTTTACAGACTCCCTGTTTTAAAATCCAGCTTAGTCTGGTTGACCAAAGACAATGTTCCTAAAACCAGCTTGATTGTCTTAAGATGGTATGACTATGGGAAACCTATGTTTGTTTGTCCAAGATGGTCTATCAGCTTGCACTGTCTAAAAGCCCAGCTAAAAACCAACCTAGGCCAGCTTCTGTCCAACGTAGAGCAGCTACGGACCAGTTAGAAACCATGTTCCAACACACCCTAAAATTTATTATAATCTTAGCCTAAATTTTAGAGTAATTTAAAATAGAAATCAGATTAAGTAAGGAGTTAGAATCAAATTGAAACACAATTTTAATAAATTAATTTAACTTCACAGAAACCCGAATACAAGATCTAAATGCATTATACCAAAGATTACCGAATAACACAAGATGCATTACTCGGATTGTTTTGAATGGGGAAAAGTACAATGCACAATATGGCAGAATAAGTCCCACCTTCTAAATAAGAGCCAATCGCTGATTGGTAAAGTCATCGCGTCACTACAGCTCCCGTTAGAGCCCTCCAGTTCCTATAGAAACACCCAGACGCGCACTTCCACTGCACATTAGGTTGATCCAGCCTGAAACATTTTGTTTTCTGTCATGATTCAAGCATTTAGAAACACAATTTATGAGTGTGTTGTTGTCAGATTTAATTGCCGATTTCAAATATGAAATTTAATCGTAAGCTTGACAATCAATTTTGGAGAATTTGATGTGTCCTCATTCAATGAGATAGGAGCTGCACTTCAAAGATGCCCGCCCAGTGAAATGACTTGTCTTAAAGGGACTTTGATTATACCTTCGCCCACGCCATTGAATTCCATCGTTGGGCCAATGGGAGGTCCTTACAATTAACAACTTTAAAGGACCAAAATTAATTTGATATGGAAATCTTTTGTAAAATTATTAATGTCTTTACTGTCACTTTTGATCAATTTAATGCATCCTTGCTGAATAAGTCAAATCAATGCTGTCTGATAGATATAGTTAAAAACACAATGATTGAAATCAACAAACTTCGTTATTGCCCTTTAGGCCAATCTCAAACCTCCACTGCCCTTGCATGGATTTCGAAGCTGGGCCGAACTGCTAATTAAAACAGGATTAGGTCCATGTGTTTTGATTAATTACCTCAGTGAATGTAATGCAGCTAACACTGATGATCCTCTGCTCATGTGTCGTGTTGGAGACTTGAACCATTCATCAAGAGCAAAGGGTCAAGCACACAACAGAAGTCTGATGGTAAAACCGTGTTTCCTAATTACTTCTCATATGACAGCCTCAAGTGGCCTAACTAACACACATAAGCACAAACAAACGTATGAATACACACCATTCCATCTCGTTTGACTCTGTCTGCATGTCTCCTGATATGCACCTTATGAACATAAACTTGTTTCATCTTTTAGTATTTTAAAACTTTGTGTTCTTTAATAATAAAAAAACTTAATAATTATATTCATGTAAACAGTATTATAAGTGTGGTTTTATATTATACAACTAATTTATATTAGTTATTTAGGCATTATATTAGTGTTAGGTAAGCTATGCCAACCAATATGTCAAGTATTTTTTGAGTCCTGAGTAAAAGTGTAATATTCAAACAGTGTGTTAAACCTTTTGTATTTAAACATCTGATATCTCATGAGCTTAAAATGTAAATTATGTCATAGGTACTCACCCTCATGTCGTTCCAAACCCAAGACGTTCATTCGTCTTTGAAACACAAATTAAGATATTTTAATGCAATTTGAGAGATTCCAGTCCGTCCATTGAAAGTCTAACCCTTTAACAGAGAGATCAAAAAGTAAACTGTTGTAGTTCATATACATTTACTATAGTGTTGTGAATCGCCCACCTGTCTTTCCAATTCATATTAAGACTTCACACATAATTGATATTTGTGAATAGGTTTGTGAGGGAGAGCAATTCACAGCAGTCAATAGTCATTCGGTTGGAGAAACAGTAATGTCTTCGGTCATTTTATAGTTCATTGCAATGTCAAAACTGTAATGGTTTGTAACTTGTGTAAAACCACCCTGGGCATGCAGTGGCAAGAAAATTAAATATTTGAGTACAGACATTTAAATTGAGTTGTAGCTAATGTGTTTGAATGGGCTGCATGAGGGATTTTCAGCAGCATTATTTATCTGAACTAAAGGATTATATAAGACTAATCCAATATTAATATGCAGAAGGCAATAAATGATATGCATGAAACAATGACATTTAAAATATATATTTTTTGTTTTAATTTGACCAACTTCCAGTCTAAACAATGAACAAATTATGTTAGGTTCAGAAACTGCCCTTGCACATTCATTCTAAAATGCTCCAACAAAGTGTATTGAACTACTGTTTAAAGTCACAATGAGAACCAATGAAGAAAAGACTATCACAACTTCTGTTTCATGCCGTATTTCGGGCCCGAAACACCACTACTGAATCTACAGCGCAAAACAGACATCACCATCTGTGTAGTCCGACTGCCAAATGAATGACCCTTGTGAGGCAATTCTTTATATTGAATCACATTCATTGCAACATTTGTTGTTTGATTCCTGACTGAATGACTCTTACTAAAGTGAAAATAAGTACATTAAATATGTGATTGTTATTTAATAAGTAATTAAAGACAGTTTTAAAATGTCAGAACAGTATTAATCTGGTGTCTCACTTTATTTAAGCCAGCTGTATTTTAGCAGGGACCCACATGACCATGCAATGGGTTACATATCTTTAATCTACACTATGAATTTCAATGGACAGGAGATCTGAATGTGGCACCTTGATTCAAGGATGAACAGCCTCACTGGATTGTACACATCCTTAATTGAAGTGAAACATAACAACCTACAGCGTTGTAGTTTTCTCTAGCACCATTCCATTGGACAGGTTGTCTATAGTTTGCTTGGCCTCCATACATCATTTGAAACAGAAGAAGCAGTCATGGTCATTCCTGTATACCTCACAGGATGTGACTGTAGAGCAGATATCAAAGGCTTTATACATTGGATATAAATGGTGTGACTGAAGAAAATGAGAATAATGCAAGGTGAAAAAATATGCATGTGCATTCAGCTCACAACTTTCATTCATCTTTTTTTTTCATTTAATTTCTTTAAGTCATTAAGATATTGGTAACACTTTATTTCGGTAGTCCACTTTAGACATTCTACTAACTATAAGTAACTTTGCAGCTACATGTGAACTAACAGTCATTAGAGTATTAGTAGACTGTCTGCTTAATATCTGCTAACACTTTATTTTGTTGGTCCCCCAACAGACATTCTACTGACTATAAGTAACTTAGCAACTAAAAGTCAACTTGTTCTCCTAACCCAAACCCGAACACCTAACCCTAACCTAACAGTCTACTGACAGTCTACAACAGTCTACTAATACTCTAATGACAGTTAGTTGACATGTAGTTGACAAGTTACTTATAGTTAGTAGAATGGCTAAAGCGACTATCGAAATAAAGTGTAACCAAGATATTTATCAGACCCGGTTCATTAAGATATTTCACTCACGTGAACTATCGGAAAAGTTTTAGCATGTTATTAAAAATGGCAATGATAATTTATTTCACTAGATATGTTATACTGGTGCTGTTGTAGATTATTGCTGCTGTTGCAGAGCAAGTATGGAGTATTAGCTACTGCTAAGATACACAAACACACTGCTGTGAGTATGTAAGATAGGCTGCTGCTGCAAAAATAGAAATACACAAATCATGTAGCAAATCTAGGCAGGTGGACCTGGGGAGGTTGAGGGTTTCAAAGGAACTTTGATAGCCCACGGCAGGACCAACTTACAGCAACACTGAACCAGACTTTTTAAATGTTGAGCAAGCAATCTCATTGGCTTCAGGATCAACAGAGGCCAATCAGCTTGTGCCATGCAGTGTAAAAGAATTTCACGACTGAACTTGATATTTAGTCATTTGCTCAATTAGACATTACAAATGTTTGATTCTGCTCTGTAAAGACTGATAAAATTTGTCAGAATTAAATTTGAGAAAATGTATAATAAAAAATAAAAAAATGTCCATGGGTAATTTATTGGATCGTTGGATGGTTGTGGTTTACTATTGGTCGATCTCATGTAAGTGATAGGTTGCCCCGCCCTCAAACACATCATCTGAGAAGAGAACAAGGGTGCTTCTCAATATCCCTCCTCGTTTCCTCGCTTCTCCGTCCTATGATCCGGAAACCGATCGAGCGCAGCCATCTTGAAGGACATCTCAATTCCCTATTTGCTCCGCGAGGAGGCGAGGATCGAGGAGTGAGGAGGCTTCCTGAGGAGTTATAAGCGAGGATACACAGGTGTATTCTATGCAGAAGAGTTTTATCAACTAAACGTGACGCACGTATAAATTCTCATCCCCCTTCACATCGGTCACAATCATTTGAATTTATACTTTACCGTTGCAGTTTTAAAAAAAACACATCTCACATATTTCAACAGGGTATCCCGCTTTATTATTATTTATTATGAACTTCTTAAATAACCAAACTAAAACAACATAAGGGCAGATCCTTTGAGCGCTGCTGATGACGCTCGAGTGATCAAGTCTTCCAATGTATAACAAAGCTTTCATTCCTCCGTCCTCATTTTCCTTCCTTGCAGCCTTCCCTCACATCCTATAGGAGGTGGAGCTGAGACGCAAAGAAAGGAAGCGAGGAAAGGAAACGAGGATGCACAAATAAGAATTGAGAAGCACCCGAGATGTTGCTGGAATAAGTTATTTTGATTAAAGATTATGAGGGTACATGAATTTTAAAAACATAACGATGTGCATGGATAAATCATTTATAATAAATTCTGTGATATTCCATTAAAAAAAAGAATTGTCCATTTTGATTTCGTTTAAAAACATACACAATGACAGCACTTAATTTATACTGAAATAAAGCTATTACAATTCAATTTCTAATGTAAATGGTTGTGGCTTATCAATAAAATAAATAAAAAGAAAGATTTCATGATTAATCATTGTTGACAACCCCAGTCTTCCTTACAATGAATGACTGTGAAACAGCATTCTACTGGGATCTGCTCTTCCGCGTTTCAACATATTTGAAAAAGGGCAGTTATAACGCTGCTGGGCTGGGAGTAAGATAAAGAGATAGGTAGGAAATGCAGATCGACAGGCTGTCCTGGAGACCAAAGCTTGTTGAAGAACTAAGTGATTTGTTAGCTGCTTCAGAGATAGATGAGAGGACGAGAGTGAAACTTCAGCAATCTGTTCCGGCATGCACTCTCCCTCAGTGACTTCAGCTGAGACAATCTCTGAGGATCAAACCGCACACCCTGAAAGAGAGAAAATCAGCCGTTCATCCACACAAACACACACAAAAAAAGGAGAAGATGAATATGCAACTGGTGGAAAGTAGGTTAGATCCCTCTTCAGGAAAATGTTTCCCTGCGGGGTAAAAATTTAGGGTGATTTTTATGGTTGTAAAATGTAATTCAACTCATGTTCTAAGTTAAGAAGACAAACTTTGAATTATTCAGATGTCAGACATTCTGGGTTGCATTTATTTTGCATACATAATATGTCTTTGTCTACTCTGCAAAATGACCTCTGCTGCCTCTCCCTGTATGTCAGTTTATTTGTGTAGGGCAAACTGTTTAAAATAAACACATGTGGATAGTTGATATTATTTTTGATGTGCCAAATCGATTTTAAAGCGTTTTAATCATTCTTTTATCATCAGTATGCATGCAAATTTCATGAGTTCAAATTAAGAGAGACTACTTAGAATATTTGTACTTTAATTTTTTTTTTTTTTTTTAAATGAACTGTGAAGAAATTAAAGGTGATAATAAACCTTAAAAAATGGAAACTAGTTATTTCTCTTATACATTCAGGGGCCGTATTCACAAATAATTTAATTTTACCACTAGGAGTACTCCTAAATCACACTCAAATATTTCAGCTAGGAGTTTTCTCTGAAAAGTTATTCACAACGCCTTTCAGACCTACTCTTAGTAAGGAAAAATGACAATTCGTTGCTATGGATGACGTCAATTCTCATGCATGAGTTTCCTCGCAATGATCACGGTGATTGGTTGTTAGATGACAGGGCCATCATGCGGAACATAACACAGACGCAACAAATCATGGAATTACGACATCTAAATATGTCTGTGTCCTACACAAAATAATAATAGTAATGTCATCGAAATGCATATATAATCACATGTTTGTGCAGGCCCCAGTGAAGTGTAATTCTACAAAGGTAGAGAGAGAGAGAAAAGTGGTGATTTCAATTAAATTAAATTAAGGTAGCCTAATACCCTAATGAAACCGCTACTTGCCTAATAATGAAAAACGACACTTGCATTAACACTTGCTTGGTTAATTGACATCCTATTAGTATGGAAGCTTGTTTCCGCCACTGAATAAAAAGAATAAAATAATAATAATTGCGACTTTTTATCTCACAATTGTGAGATATGAAGTCAGAATTGTGAGAAATAAAGTCGCAATTGTGAGATAAAAAGTCGCAATTGCCTTTTTTATTTTTCATTCTGTGGCGGAAACAAGCTTCCATAGCCTAAATAGACTACTTAAAGCAAGGAAATGTTGCTCCTATTGAAGTAATGTAATACTTTTTGCTGTTCAACCCGATCTCACGGCAATTCGTCCGAATTTTACGAGGTGGCTAATTCGTACGAATTAATACGAACTCACTCGTAAGAATTACAATTTTTGCTAAGTCGTTGGCCAACTCATATGAATTCGTACGAATGACCTAACCCTGACCCCGCCCCTAAACCTTTAGGGTTTAGACAAATCATACAAATTTGTGCGAGTGAGGTCGTATGAATTTGTACGAATTAGCCACCTTTTAATCACTCTTACAAATTCGTACGAATTGGTCGTGAGATAGCGTTGTTGCTGTTTGATTCAGAACCTCAGGTAAAAGGTTTTTAACCAAGTTTAACATGTATGTTCAGTTTTGGTTTAGTTTTCACTGTTCTATTCCTCTTTTGCCTGCCTGTTTTCCCTAGTTAGTTTCCTTGGTCATTAATTAGTTCCACACACCCGTTTCTGTTCAGTTGATTACCTTCCATGTGTATTAAAGCTCTGAGTTCTTTCTGTTCATTGTTCAGTCTAGTAAATGTTAACATTGAATCCTTGAGTGAGTTTACATGCACGTTCTTAACCAGATTATGCTTAATAAGCCGACAATGAACAAGATCATGTAAAAGTGTCAATCTGCTTTCTGGCTTATTGAAGTGCACATGTTTTATATGTAACAGGAATGCTACATTACTATGGATTAATGTGCATCCATACAGAGCGAACATTTTGCAGAAAGGGAGAAGGAAACTCGGACTCTTGATCACACTCTTTTCTTGAAATCTCGTGCAGCAGAAGTAGTGCTAGTCAAAATACCACATCTATAACTGTATGAGAGGATAATATATGAGGTGTAAGTTTTCTGCTGACATGTTGCAATTCTCCTCTTTGGTTTTTAATCCTTTAATTAACATCATAACCAACATAAAATAAATACTTGTATACCCAAATTATCACATTTTGACGACACTACTGGGAAATAACCTGATTTATTAATGAAGTCTTGTAAACGCAGTTTACTTGCTGTTGGGTTATTGGTTTGAATGTAAACATGGACAACAGGTTATTTCAATAATGCGATTTTTGTGATTTATGTACTGGTGTGCATGTTAACAAGCTCCTTGATTATTCATCTGTACATTCTGAGTAATTAAAGATTTTTCCTTTGAGTCTCCTGTGCCGTATATGTTGTAAACCCACACCATTTTGTTAGACCAAGCAAGCCATTAGCAAAATTGGTCGATTACTCCACAAGTCCGTTAAAAGCTTTAAAGTGCAGTCAATAATTGTATCCCTTAAACTCATCTTTGATAAACTAAGTTACATATTTAAAAGTTTTTCCTGTGTAAATAATTTCTTCATGACTTAAAATAGCTTGTATGTAACTCTACACCTTCGCTTTATTTAGTATACATGGATCCATGATTATGCAAATTAACCCCCGCCTCAGCTCAATCACACCAGCTTGGACTACCTGATTCACTCGATCAACTGTAGCAAACACTACACAAGGCCTGGCAAGTGGAAATAATAGTTTCAGCCATATATGTTTGAACCAGAAACTGATTCAGAAGAAGAAGAGGAAGAGCAAATTATACAAGCTCCTCAAGTCGATTTATCAGAATGGTAATGCGTTTTATGTATTGTTTTCTACAACGTCGGACACAATTGTCTATGATGAGCCTTTGGCTTGAGATGTTATACAACAGCTAATAATGTTTTGCTAATGTTACAGAAACCATGTTCCCATTGATTATCAGACAGCTGCCTACTAAAATCATCCTTAGAAATGCTTTGAACATCATAGAAAGTGAGTGGAGAAAAGCCCCGCCCGCACATTGATGGGATTGGCTGCATGTTTGTGACGATAGGAAATGTGCCATCTTTGGTTCACTGCAGTTTTAAGGTTAAATACTCAGCAATGCCGTTGACTGATGATTTTGCACATGTTTTATCTTTAAGCATAATTAAAACAGCACATAGATATATAAACAACATTTAAAATTGGATTTTCAACACAGGAGGTCTTTAAAATTCTCTTTGAAGCAGTATAATAATTATATACAAACCTGAATACAGGTCAACCAGTATTTTTGTGCATGTAAACATTAGTTAAGTGGTTGTGTAGTTTATTGCACTTAGCAATATTTTGTAGTGCCTCTTATGCTCACCGAGGCAACAAAAATATAATAAAATGCAGTAAAAACTGTGATATTGTGAAATATTATTGCAATTAAAATAACTATTTTCTATCTAATATTTTTTTTTCAAATGTAATTTATTTCTGTGAAGGCAAAGCTGAATTTCCAGCATCATTACTCCAGTCTTCAGTGTCACATGATCATTCAGTTATCATTCTAATATGCTGATTTGCTGCTCAATAAACATTTCTTATTACCTATAATGAAAACAGTTGTGTAAAAATCTTTTACAAAAATAGTTTACACAACTTTCCTGAATTCTTTCCTGAATTTCTTTACTGTGACTTTTGATCTGTATCTCTCTAAAAAATAATCTTTTCTGAAATATTGAAATGTGAAACTCACCTGCTGTCATACAATATCAGTCCCTATTTTTTTTTTTATTACGTTGCAGGGTAATTGAAAGCCAGCGGATAACCTGGTGTGTAGACCGAGCTAATTAATCTCTTTCAATCCCAGTTGCAGTGCCCAGAACAGCCCAGGGAGTTGGTGTTTCTCTCCACAATTACAGATGCCCTTCCCTGCCTTTTCAATCAATGCCTGCACCTGAATATGGTACCTTGCACAAGGATATGATAGTACTTGTATTTATATAGCACAGGGTGATATGGGATTGATTCTCTGACCTTCATATTATGAACTTCTGAAGCTTGCTTGGAACATCCCAGACTTATTGCGTACATACTCTAGTGAGCACAAATTCACAGCCTGTGTTCATCTGTGGAGAAGACAGATTGTGTGTGATGCTCAGTTTTGCCTGGTGAAACAATAGATAATATAGTTTTCTTGAGTATAACAAATGTTCTGGGTGGTTTCTCACTGGCCAAAAGAGCCATGCTATTCTACTCTCTAAATACAGCTTGGCTCCCTGCTTCAGTTCATGTCTCTAGTATGTGATTATTTTGCGTATATGTTGGCCACCATATTAATATCCTAAGTCACAAGCAACATGATTAAAACTGTGCGGGACGATGAAATGAAATTTAATAGGTTTGGGTTAGCAGACACTATAATTCTTGAATATCAGTGTCTTTAGCATTCACTGTGCAATTGACAACCACATTTACTAACAGGTGTGAGTCCTGTTCACACAGCACCTTACAGTAGCGTCTCAAATGCTGTGGTATGAACGTGCAATGGGAGTTAAGACCATAGACAGTCTTATCACTTTTAACACAACAAGAGTCCAAACGAGCAGCGACATTATCCATCAAATCTTCTTCATTTACTGACAGCAGCCTTTATATCTGGGTGGAGAGAGTATTTGAGTTGCACGTAAACTGATGCGAGCAGCTCCAGTGGAGAACAGTCACTGGATCTAAAACCCTCATATCTCTGTCAGACACATTTAAGCAGCACAGAATAGCTCTCTAGCAGTGTATGACATGAAAGTCAACTAGTTGTCCCGTCTGGTTCTGTCCACACAGCGTGGGTTTTTTCGAAAATGCGGTTGTGAGTCCTAATTTACGGGTGTAAGTTCAGTTATTGAATGAGGTTGTCACTCCTGTAAATAACTGAACTGTGTGTTAACGTAACCATATTAGGGACTCAAATACAGGTCTGACTACCATATTCTGCTGCTGTGTGAACGTGGCCTGTAGATGACTGGTAGTGAATAACTTTGCTTTACTCCTGAGGATCTGATAATTGGGCCCTCCATCGCCTGAGACAGTACCAGCCTCAATTTTCACCAGTCCAAAGTTCACCAGGACGACAACACAACATTGTCCACGGAAATAAATACTGCATACAAAGAGGTAGGCCAGCAAATGTATTCAGTCCCACTGTTTGTCTTACCTTAATACACTGGACAAACATGACAGATGACTGACACATAATTATTTTTATTTATTTTTTGTCCAGGAGAATAAGTCTCAAGTACATTAGGACTCTCAGAGTCTCAGGAGTGAATGTTATCTGATAATCTTATTGACGTGTTTCAGCTCCTGGAGCCACAGGGGAAATGCAGGCAAATACGCACACAGATTCTTCAACTGATTAAGAAGGTGCTGATATATAGGTAATGACTTGAGTAGTCACGCACTTGTTGTAGAATTGATGTAATGATCAACTATATACAGTCCCTCTGAAATGTTATACAGCCTTGTGCTTACATTATGTTATATTTAGTGCTGTCAAACAAATGAATCGTGATTAATCGCATCTAACAAAAGTTTGTAAATTTAACACACAAACTGTGCAAACATAACACACAAACCTAGATGTGTTGTTAGATGTGATTAATCACCATAATCAATTTGACAGCACTACAATTATATTACATTATATGTATAAAACATTTCATTTTACAACATGACTGTTTAAAAAAATCGTCTCAGTTACGTATGGGAGACTTAACTCTAGACTGACGAATGGGGATCGCTTGCGAGAGCCTATCTACTTCAAGTGAAACTAAACAAGGCAATGCACATTGGCATGCGATAATTGCACCAGTGGCTGTGCATCGAGGCCTCACATCCTTGTTTTACCGTGAGGAGCCGGACCATGTGACTCAACACACCCGTACAGCAGAAGCTCAGCAACTGTGGTGAGGGGACTTACGTCTCCGTTTCCTCCTTGAGGAATGAAGGTTACCATACGTAACCGAGACGTTCCCCTTCGTCAGTCACTACGAGTAAGTCTAGACTGACCAATGGGGATATCTACCAAAACGCTGCTGGCCCTTCCAGTGCTCAGCTTGAGCCTCCTGGCCTGACCGTAGGTCCTAAAGCTTTGCGTTCTGTCCACGTAAAACCTCAAAGAGTGGACGGGACAGAAAAAAGCCAGGGCTGGGCCTGCCTCAGCGCCTCCAGTGGGAGGATGTGGGAACCTTGGGCACATATCCAAGCCGGGGTCTCAGGACAACCGAGGGCTGGACTGGTAATCTGGCATACCGGGCAAATGCCCGGTGGGCCGACGCACTTGGGGTCAATATAATACAATTTATTAATTTTTTTTGGCCAACGACCGGCCCATAAAGCAAGGACAGCGGCCCATTGGTTCATTTTCCATACTGACACTGGGCTGGCCCAATCATCTCTTAACAGGCTCCACACCCCTCCCCCCTCTGTTTCTTGTGTCAGATGCAGTCAGTTAGCCATGAATCTGTAACGTTAGTGGATTTAGGATGGAGAAACAAAAGCGCAAGGGCAAGGGGGGTGCGGAGAAGTTGCGGGCCAAAAAAATAAAAAATCTAGAGGTTGATGCCTCAACATGTGCAAAAATAACAGACATGTTTAGTGCTGTAGCTTCAGTTTCCAAGCCTACAGAAGCTGACGACATTTTGCAAAAACAGGTGAACATAGCACATGGAGGAGAGGTGACTAGCCATGGCGGCGCCGGCGGCACCGAGGCAGAAGAGCAGCAGGTGTCTGACAGTGAAGTCAAGGAGGGGCAGAGTGAGCAGGAGAGTGTATTTGAAATGGTAAGCAAAGCATGGCTACATGATTAACAGTTAGGGAGTGTTAATCAGGGCGGGTGCAGGTCAGGAGGATAGTGTGTGTGGGCCTGGCTGGGCCACGACGGAGATGATGATGATTTACCTAAATTAATGAATAATATTATAAGACAACATAATCGTTGTCGCTATTATAAAGTCTGTCAGATTGTCACCTGCTACTGCACTGGCCACTCAGTCAGCTAAAGTCAAATAACACAGCATAAGCTATTTTGCACTGTTTTTGTAGCTAGCAGAGTTCACTTATTCAATTGCAACTTCGGTTGACTATTCTAATGTTAACCCAACCCATAACGGCCGTCGACGGCCGTTCTCTAGAAAAAACTTAAATGATTCCATTTGATTATTTTAATTATTACTCAAAATGACTGCGCCAAAGCGCCCATGACGAGTTACACGTTAGAAGAGATTTAGCTAACGCATGTTGTTTGGGGATAAAAACACGCCTTGTATTTTGAAAGCTGTATATTTTTGTTTAGCTGTATATTCAACTTTAACTAGATATTTTCTCATGTTTCTTCTGAATTTCCAATATCATTAATATGCAATATTTACGGCAAGTGAATAATATGAATATCATATATATTATTAGGACGTTTTGTGTGAGTAATTTGGTAGTATAGTTTGTTTTTCTTTTCTTTTTTTATGGGAAGGATCTCAACAATGAGAGGTAAATGTTGTTTGGTGTCATATTAAAGAGGGGTTTGTGCTCTTTAAAACAAAGTAGCCTATACTTGCAATTGTAAACTGTAGTTTTTCTGCTGTCTGGTTCATTGAAAAAAACATTACTTTTTAGAATTAGCAGTATTCTACATACACATTCTATTGGGTTCTAAAGGGTTAACTAGCTTTTATGACATGGAGCACATTGTCCATCTAGAAATCCTACTCTTCAAGAATACAGGACTATATAACCAAAATGGATCCTTAATAAGTGTACTTTAAATAACTCTTCCAAATAATTGTAATCATCTCTCTCTCTGTCCTTATGTATAGTCAAGCCAGGTTGAGTTAGCAGTGGAGGAGAGAGACAGGGAGGAACAGGCTGTAGTAGACTACTTTGCCCGTCCTGAGCCTGCTATGATGCAGGTGTTTTTAAATCATCACCCCAAACAGGATGCTAAAAACCCTGTGGTGAAGAAGTTGTTCACCAGTAGAGATGGCAAAAGCAGAAAGTGGCTGACATATTGTCATGAACGTCGTGCTTTATTTTGTTTTTTATGTCTGGCCTTCAGCAAGCGAACTGACTCCAACATTTTCATAAATGGAATGTCAGACTGGAGACATGGGCACCAGAGAGCAGAAGAGCATGAAAAAAGCATGGGACACAGAAATTGTGCCGAAGCTTATTTTTTAAACTGCTCAAAAGCTGACATCAAAAACCTACTGGGGGGCAGACAGCTGACAGAGCACAGAAATCAGGTCAAGAAGAGGCGTCAGGTTTTGGAACGGGTAGTGGAGGTCATAAAAGTGATAGGAAAAAAGGGCCTAAGCTACAGACAAGTGGAGAATGAGGCTGCGTATACCCTGGACAACGCATCGACCATGGAAATTTTTTGGAGCTGATCATTTTATTGGGAAAATATGATGTGTGTTTAAAAGAGCATCTAAGAAATGTGATTGAGAAGAGCAAAAAATTGCGTGTGTCACAAGGATCAAGAGGCAGAGGTTCCCTCATCTGTCTACTGTCTAAAACGACCGTAAACTCTGTGATTGATATCATCCGGAACTTAATTCAGCAAAAACATCTCCACTGAGATCCGGAAAGCTGGAATGTTTTCTGTCCAGCTGGATACAACGCAGGACATAACAGCGCAAGACCATCAGTCATTTTGAGGTATCTGACTGATGTTGTCAATGAAAGGCTTGTCGCAGTGGTCCGGTGCAGCGCGTCCACTGGACAGTCCTTTGTCAACTTGCTAACAGAGGTCCTTGAGCATCTGAAACTGGACTCAAGTCTGTGCATTGGAAATGCAACAGATGGAGCTTCAAATATGCAGGGGCAGTACAGAGGCTTCTCTGCATTGCTGGCATCACAGTCCCCCAACCATGTACACGTATGGTGCTATTCACATGTCCTAAATCTCGTGCTGTGTGATACCACTCAAATAGTGATAGAAAGTGGATCACTGTTTGATCTCCTCAATGACACAGCAGTGTTCATCAGGGAGTCATATCAGAGAGTGAATATTTGGGAGAAGGAGAGCCATGACAAGAGACACAGACGCATTTCTCCAATTGGAGAGACACGTTGGTGGGCTAAGCACGATGCTCTGAACAAAATATTTGGATCATTTGGAAAGCCTCAAGACAGTTTGTACATTGACGTGTTGTCCACGCTCACAGCCATACAGGAACTGAAGACTGTGAAAGGAAATGTACGCACCAAAGCCAGAGGATACAAAGAGGGCCTACTCAGGTATGAGACAATACTGACAGCTCAGTTATTCCTTAGGATATTTGAGCATACATCACCATTGTCAAAGTACCTGCAGACGGAAGGGATGGACATCCTCTCTGCCCATAGGATGGTCATGTCAACACAAGATGCCCTAAAAAAGATGGCGAGAGATTTCCAAGCTGTCAAGGCTGCTGCTGATGACTTTGTGAAATGGGCAAATGAAAAACTTGAGCAGCAAGATGAGGAGACCGACATGGAAGTAGAGGCTGCACTACCACAGAAAAGGAGAAGGAAGAAGAAAGCCATGCCGGGTGAGATGTCTCAGGATGACACCATAATTGATGCTGAGAGAGCCTACGAGGTAAAGGTTCATAACCAAGTAGTTGATACAGCTATTGAGGCCATCCACCAAAGATTTCTGACACATGGCACTCTTTATGCAGATTTGTCATTTCTGGATCCCAAAAAACTTCTCCCTGATCCGAAACCATGCTCTCCCTAAATCTGCACTTGAAGACCTCAGCAAGTGCCTGGTTAAATTTGATAGCAGGGCAACAGTTGACAACCTGCAGTATGAGCTGAAAAGCTTAGCGGAACAATGGGACAAGCTGAAAGAGTCACCACTGGATGAATATGTGACCAGGACAGTGGAGGATGGACCTGATGGAAAGGAAGAGGACATGGAAATCATCAACAAAAGCTGTGCCTCCTGCAAAGACTGCCCACTGTGCTGCTATCAGATTCTCCAGTGATTCAATATGCTAACTGATGCATATCCCCTGCTTGGACTTGCGTACAAGTTTTTGCTGACACTTTCAATAACCCAGGTGGCATGCGAACGATCATTTTCAACCCTAAAATATATCAAAAGCAGACTGAGGAGCAGCCTGTCTGCCAGCAAATTGGAAGCCTTCATGTTGATGGCCACTGAAAAGGATATCCTTGTGGCTTTGGACACCGACACTGTAATAGACAGAGTTGCAGAGAAGAGCAAGCTACTGAGGAAACTGCTGTTATTGTAAGGTGAGATGAGATTATTGATATTATTATAAAAATATTCATAATATTGTAGACTAAAAAATGTGACTCATTATTCCCTTTACTCCTCTCTCTCTCTCTCTCTCTCTCTCTCTCTCTCTCTCTCTCTCTCTCTCTCTCTCTCTCTCTCTCTCTCTCTCTCTCTCTCTCTCTCTCTCTCTCAGGATGCCCTCACTTTTGTAGTTCATTGTTTTTGAGGATGTTCAGAGGACCATGGAGCCATGTCCACTAAGTAAGTATAAAATATGTGCAACCATCTCTCTACATTGTTATATATTAAAGATACAACTTGTGTGATGATCATTTTACTCAATCAGTTATCATTCTTGCCCTGTCTTCACGTCAGCTGGAGGAACCGGCTCGATCGCATCCTTCGCCATTAGGACATCGATCTCTGCCCGCAAGAGGCATCGCAACTCCGCACAGAGGTGAAGTGGATCCCCCTGAACTTGGGAGGGCACCGGGCAAACTGAATCGCATAGCCGAGTCTGATGGTATGGATGGGCTTGCAAGACGGGCTGGGAAGCGCTAGTCAGGCTTCCAGACACCGTGCAAGCGGGACCACAGACATACCCGAGGTGGGGCAGCGAGGTGGAACACAGGGACTCAGCTCGGGAGGCACTGAGGCGGCCCAAAGCGGAGTCTGAGTGTGTTGTGCCACACTTACCTGGTTCTAGGGTGGGACAGAGGATGCATGGGAAGGCTTGGTGGCGTCCCCGAGCAGCACACTGCTGCCCGCTGGCGATGGAAGAGGGGGAAAGGAGTGGCAATGCATGGGAGAGTCGCTCACTGCAATCCGTGCCCTCTTGTGACACAGAGATGGAAGAAATTGCCCTTTTATTGAAAATGTGGGTACAGCTGGACTCCGGGGAGCCAGCGACGGAACAGAAACAAAAGGAAACAAAAGATTCTCAACCTGGTCCTCCTCCAGGGGAGGGAGAGGTGCGTACAGTACACTATCTCCCAGAGAGCAACTTCCTCCATTGCTGGGTCGCCCATCTCAGGCCCGCTTGCCCTTACGCTTGCTGCCTGATTTAGCTTGGACCTGGACGCTGGGCGCTCCTCTTACGGCCGGCCACCTGCTGCCTGGGTGGAGGCTGTTGCTTAGGCTGAGCTGGGTCGGAGGCGGCCGCAGGGGGGCGACTGGGTACAGGCAGCAGCTGGTCGTTGGGGCAGGATGTGCTTAATCGCCTCCATCTTCTTCTGTGCCGCAGAAAACTGCTGGGCAATGTTTCCACAGCGTCGCCGAAGAGGCCGACCTCAGGTTCAGTCACAGGTGTCACTCCTGGACCACTATCGTGGACATCGCCCGACCCAGGGAGCGTGCAGTGCCTTTCAACGCTGTATGCAGTTCCTACATAACCCCTGGGTCAGAATTACCTTCATGCAATTCCTTGAGCGCCTTGGCCTGGTAGTCCTGCAGGAGCACCATGGCATGCAGGGCAGAGGCAGCTTCTCCACAGGCTGAGTAAGCCTTGTCCGCAAGAGCAGACGAGAACTTACACGCCCGGGAGGGGAGGCGCGGATTTCCCCCCCAGGAGGTAGCAGTCTTGGGACACAGCTTCATCGCCACAGACCGTTCCACTGGGGGGATCTTCACATAACCCTTAGCTGCCCCGCCGTTGAGGGTAGTGAGGTAGGAAGAGGCACCAGAATGGTTTCGGGCAGAAGAAGGTGCCGTCCACGCTCTGGTAACCTCTGCATGCACTTCCGGAAAGAAAGGCACTGGGGCGGGGTGCTGAGAACCAACACGGGCCACCCCACGAAACCAATCGTCCAGCCGCGAAGGTTCGGGACACGGTGGAGGGTTCCACTCGAGCCTGACACTTGTGGTGGCTTGGGAAAGCATAGCCATGAGCTCTGGGTCTGACTTGGACAACGCTGGCGCACCCGTAGGAGGCAGCGCAGCCGAGTCTTCATCCCCAGAGGACATTAGCTCAAATTTGATCATCCGGTGGAGCTCCAAAAGAAATGACTGGGACAGCCAGGGACGGCCCAGTGCGCTCTCTTGGAGGCCCCGTGGGTAGCTTTATAGAGGAGAGAGGGACCCGATGAGACTGGTTCGGCGGGTTACCTCTCACTGTGATCCTCAGGTCACCAAGTAGGTGACCGAAGTAGGTTTCTTCTGCTGGGCAGAATAAGTGCTAGATCCGGGAATAAGCGAAGGGGCTCCACCTCTTTCGAGGTATCCACCTCTTTCAATGCTGCGATGGTCATGTTCCCGCAATGACAACATGAGTCATCCATGAGCGCCATTTCAGCGTGCCTATAGCCCAAGCATGTGATACAGCAATCATGCCCGTCGGCCGGAGTCAAACATTGGCCTCATCCAGAAACACAAAATCTGAATGACATCTTGAAAAAGACGCAGACAGATCGTGTTAGCTCTTTTAGAAGTGCTCTGAGGTGCTGAAACGCACAGGGAGATAGCCGCGGCTACACACCAGGAATGCAACCTAGAGTGAGCACTCACTCTTAATCGTCACGCCCACGGAACCAACAAAGCTGTGACAGCTGTTTATGCTCTTAAAGTCGGCATGAAATCAAATTTGACTAATCTTTTTATATGTAATATTGTAGTGTTTATTATAAATGATTTATCTGTGCACTTCATTATTTTTTTTTAAATGCATGTACCCTTATAATCTTTAATCAAATACATTACGAAACGACCTCTCTTCTCTTTCGGTCACGAGGCATGGCGAAAGGGTACGGCCCGAGCCGATGAGGGTGCGGCTATCGGTGCACAGCCTCTCAGAGAACCTGTCAGTCATCGCAGCCAGCAACATGGTGGTTATTGTTATGACAGTTAAGGTAAATAACTAGATTTAGATAAGATAGATAGCCTACCAATCGGACACATCAAGATGCTCTCGAGGGTGAACTTGACTGCACTCAAAAAAATATTTAGGCCTAATAAATAAGATTTATGTAATTTGATTGCATATAAATTTTCCATCCATTTGGATTACGTATTGTTAACGTTAACATATTAATAAACTTAATGTGATACATATGTGTAAGTCCTATATGAATGAAACAAGTAAGAATTAGATTTATGTAAAATTTTCAATTAATCCAATTTATTTTCAATAAATAAGAAACGGGTTTATGTATTATTATGTAATAAACCTAATTTATTTAAAATGCATCACATTTAAGTAATTTGTATTAATAAACCCAAAGTATTTTAAAATCATATTTATAAATTTGTATTTACTTATTCATCACCATTTCCCCTCCCCAATCAAATATACAACACAAAAAAGAATGGCCAGACCACCTCATTTCACATTTTGTTCCTCATTTTTATTTTAGAAATAAGCTCAAAAGGCAGCAAAAAGAGGAGCTAGCAAGACAACCCGTGCTCACATACAGTGTTGTGTGCAACCTCGACAAAACATAAAGTACCTTTTACATGCACATTAAGGTTAAATGCACTAATTTCAAAGTTTTTTTATTTGTTGCCACAATCAACCTCATTGCACAAATAAATGCAAAGGATTTTAACAGACTGCAGACATAGTACTTTTTCTCAAGAACTGTGCTTAAAAAACTGCAAAACTTGAGGTAGACATAAAAATCAGGTCAAATCTGATTCAATGACAACACTTGTTAACAGTACACAAACATTTTCATTAATCTGTGACATGCAATGATTTTCACCGGAAAATGCAATAAGACTCAGTGGTTGAGTGGATTTGCATCACCACACGTTTTTTACACATGCCTACATGTTTGGAGTACAGGAGTACAAAAGGTTCTACAGAAAAACAAGAAAATAAATTTCCTCAAGAACTGCTTAAAATCGGTAAAACTTGAGGTAGACAAAATTTAGGTCAAATCTGATTTAAGGACAACACTTGCTTATATTTCGCTAACATTTTCAAATATGTGTGACATGCAATAATTTGGAACGATAGGGTGGTGGTCACCAGAAAGTGCCATAACACTCAGTAACACTCAATGCCATAACCACCACACTTTTTACCCATGTTTACATGTTAGGAGTACAGGTGTTTAAAACAACAGCAAAAAAAAAAAACCAAACGAGTAGAAAAAGTGCAACAAGTCAACAGGAAAGATGTAAATATCAGCGTTTGTCAATTTATCACTGAAGCATCTTAATTTTCAGTCCCTGAGCTTTTGGCGACAGCTTGGTTGTATCCAGTTCCATCAGGATTTTCTGAAATGCTTCAAATGTGCACTTGAGGTCCTTTGGATAGTTCAAGTTAAGGGCATAAATTAGTCTAAAAAGCATCACACATCCAAGTGTGACACTTGGCAGGTTTTGCAGAACTTCAACACCTTCAAGAACAACACCCACATCTGAAGGTTCTTCTTCAGGACCAGCGCCCTCCGCTCGAATGACATAGATGCCCATTGCTGTCTGTGAATGTAGATGTAAGAGAGGATGCTTGATATATCTGAAAAGAAAAAAATGGTTTTAGTTAGAAACAAAATGTATACATTGGCTTGTGCAAATTACAAAGCCAGCATTTATTTTTTAGAGAATTATTAGAATAGTACTCTCATATACTGATTGCAGTAGTTTATAACTGTCTTTATTTGCCTTGAAACGTTAAACCACAGAACAAAAGCTGATATACAGTAACAGACACCGACGGGTTAAAAACCATGGTTCGCGTGCTCGAGAACACCCAACCAACTCTGGCACATACCGGTAACTTACGTTGCCATATACGTTAATCACACCGTCACCAACAAACGAGTAACATAGTTTCATATACTCGAACTTTACTCAAACAGGGTATCTGCACACTTTTTAAAGTCAAATTTAAGGCTTTTTAAGACCTTTTTAAGACCTGAAAAAATCTAAATTAATACCTTACATTAGGGGTGCGCAATATTGACAAAAATATGTCTCAATATTTTCAAAGTTTTGTTGTTGATAATTAGATGATATTTAACTGATTGTGTTTGTGTACTGGTACCATGGCTGGTTTAGGCCTGTTGTTGACAGCTGACTCACGGAGATATATATATATATTTTTCATATTCTATGCAGTGGTCAGTTCACAGCAGTGAAAGAAATTAACATTTTTTATTAAAGGGCAACATTTGCAACCTTAAATTGAGTTCCAGGGGCATTTTCACCCATATATGGACTTTTTTGCTTTTTACTTAGAGGTATGCATCACCTTTTATGTCAAATTCTAACATTCAAATTAAATTATATTAGAATAATAACACAATACCACTGTTACCAGTTAAATTAAATCATTAAATCAAAATCCATCTTTGCAGTGCAGAGGAGACACAGAAGCATCAGAATTGGCATTAATATATTTACACTCCATTTACAATTGCATAAATAAAGCTATGAGATATTCAATTCTTTCAATTCTTCAATTCTTAATTCAATATTTAAATATGAACTGATTTCTAATTGTAACATTTTAATTACAGGGTACTTTAAATGTGAAACTAAACCCGCCAGTAGGTGGCGACAAGTCACTGTCTCAGGGAGTAATTCATTCAACCGATTTTCAAACGGCTGATTCATTCAGGAAGTGCAAGTGATTGTTCATTGAATCGTTAAAATTATTCATTCAAAACCCGGATTTCACTCAAGAAATCATCGCTGTCTTTTGCATTGAGACTCTGCTACGGTTTCATTTTGAAATTCTCGTCAGCGAAATAAAGGGAAAACAAACAATATTGAAAAAATTGTTTATAAAATGTAACTCACAATGTTAATTTAAGTTAACTGTTATATAAAATAAATATAATTTCCTATTGTGCACGGGAAAACAGCCCTCTTGCTGATGTAATATTATATGATAACAACATATGATAAAATACAAAAACTTTATACGTCTATTAGGGAAAATACCTATTACTGCACTGACACATCACGCAGTGAAAGCAAGCATATCTGAGAGACAATGCATGTCAGCTCGCAGTGCGCCCTCGTACATAGTTAACGTTACAATAAAACAATGATTACAATATCATAATAGACAATACACATCGCACACCACTACACACATAAAGAATGAACTTACACTTGAACTTAATTTAACCAGCTTTCTTCTCTTCTGCTGTTTCCCGAGCGGGAGACAGACGTAATTGCTGGCGCGAATGTGAAGCGAACAAGCAAATCCACAAAGAACGAATAATAAATAAAAAAGTACGCTAATTAGATAGTTTTAATTTGGAAAACATTTAGATGTGTCTAAGTCAAATTGCCATCGAAAATTTAAGACCTTTCATAAGTAAAAATAAGACTTTAAGACTTTTTATGGCCTTAAATTTTTAAAATCTAATTTAAGACTTTTTAAGGACCCGCGGACACCCTGTCAAATTTGACGCTTGTCGATCCCTAACGTTAGCTCTTCAGTTCTGTTGGAAGTTATCGATGTACGATATAAATATATTTGAAATCGCAGTTAATCGTTTAATGACACTTCACTATTTTAAACTTTAACGTTAAACGTTAACTTACCCAACACCCAACGTTAGGCGGCCTAACACCATTTTTTCCTCTCGGATTTAAGCGATGCACGTGGGCCAAAGTTATACTCGGGTCAGAAAATGCGGAAATTAATATAAACTAAAAATAAAAAACACATCCCTGTTACTTTTAATTAGTTACACTGTGTAGCTGAAAAAAAAGTAGCTTGACGCCGCCTTCACACTGGCAGTTGAAATCAGCTCCGATACGGCTCCGAAACGACCGGAAGTCATTCATTTCCTATGGAGATTCGCAGACCGCATGCGAATGGGTCCGAAACGGGTCCGACCGAGTGCGGTGCGAAGAAAATCGTGTCCGTTGGTCATCCGGATGCGTTAAAAAAATTGAACTCTTGCGAAAAGCTACGGACGGTTCCTATCCGACAATTCCAGTGGAAGTTAGCGTTGCTATGATACTGATAAACAAACCTGAATTCTTATCGTTATAAAATAAAACATCGTTATTTATTTTATTAAAAGTTAAGTTGTCATGTCATTTTTTTTATTTTCATGATTTGCTAACGTTATTAGGGCAGTTAATACAATTAAATTGAAGGCAGACATCGAACTAAATGTGATATAGTGGTATAAATTATACCACTATATCACATTTTTTAGCTGACCTGACATGTCAACGTCCTGAGCAACTTTCCTCACGCAGCAGCCTTCCTATTAATATCTCTATAACCCTCATCAGAGAGATCATACAGAACTGACAAAATCAACCTTTCTAATCTCTCCGCCATTTTTGTTCTACCCGCTTCCGACGCTTTTCACTGTGTAGTACGACGTCCATTGGGTGCGTATTGCGTATTACGGAGCTGATTTCGACTGCCAGTGTGAAGTTACGGGTGAAGTAAGGGGAAAGTAGATAAAGTTAGCTAACGTTAACTTTAGTAGACTAAATGCAAATTTGATAGTCAATGCATTGATAGTGTAATACGATATCAACAGCAGTAATAACACATACATACATACATACATACATTGAAAACAATCGTACAGATGTAACTTGCCTTGCAATCAGGTTGATCCAAAGAAGGTGCTCCGATCATGTAAGATGGCGAGGAGAGTTGTTTTTTCAACTCCCGCTGGTTGTTGCGTTGGTTTTTTTTAGGTGCATTGCCATAGACATGTCTATGTGCAGTATCGCCCCCTACCGACAGGAGTATGGATCGGCATCATTTCCGCTTCTAAACGATTCCATTTCCCATAAATTGTATGCAAACCAATCTCATAAAATGTAACTAATAGGATCTGGCTCGTTCCACAGCTAGCTATATTTAAACCATATTCATACTTTTTAACTGATTAAATCTAATAGTTTTCACAATTAACAGATTTATATAAGCAATCTGACTACATACATTTTGAAAATACTATTATTTAAATAAAATCAGAAGGATGCAAATACATAATTATAACCTATGCCATGATTCATTTTTTTGAGTGTGATGACTTGACTTGACTCATCTTGGTTCGCAGGAGGCTCGTATAAATATGGGCTGATTCCTGCCTGAAAATGTAGCTGCTCGTCCTCGTTCTCGTCGCCGGGCTCCTCAATAAAAAAATCCTTCATGGAAGGGTAACGGTGGGGAGTCCGGTGGAGAGAAATCCTCCGACAACTGAATGTAAACTGGCATTCAAATCTGCCTCCATTTTGTTTGCAACGCCCAACCTCCAACGATCCAATCAATTCCCGAAGGACGAAATCAAGCCCCGCCCTACATTTTTTTCAAATTTCAGAAGCCGTTTCACTCGGATATACGTCACAACAAGGAAAAAATGACAATCTCAACTTCCGTTTCATGCCGACTTTAAGAGAAAACGCAGAGAGATTGCGACCCTCGCTGACAGCGCCGTCACACCAACACCACGAACCAGAGATTGTTCTTGGCAGTGACTCGAAGACATTCAGTAGATCTTTGCAGGAGACAGGAACAGCATACACCATCTGGCTCTAGGCAATTATCGCATGTTTCGTTTAGTTTCACTCGAAGTAGATAAGCTCTCGCAAGCGATCCCCATTCGTCAGTCTAGACTTACTCGTAGTGACTGACGAAGGGGAACTAATTAATATAAACAATAATATATTACATAAATATTATTTTTTTATAACATAGACTTTGTTTTCTGTACACATGTAGCTCGAGGAAGGGTAGTTCTGTTGTGAGTAGATGCCAAATGAAAATGTATTGATTGAGCACCTGCAAGATGTCACAGTTGTGCAACATCAAGCTGTATGTCGCTTCTCTCTGTCTGTCTGTCTGTCTCACACACAGTTGGAGAATATGGATAATTGAATGCCCCATACCAGCACACCAGGCCATTTGGCGTAGCTGATATGTCATGTGCTTATAAAGGTGTGGAATGTGATGACAGTTACCATAGAAACCTCTAGAAAGATGGGTGGGGGTGGGGGGTTGGATGTTGGGGTCAGAGTGGACAGAATTGCTTCGGGAGCAGGCATGAAAAAAAACATTGGCACACAGCCTCTGTGCGTTTTATTTATTAATTTACTATTTATGTATTTATGTATTCATGCAAGACATTAAAAATGGTTTAACTGTCATTATCGCATGGTATTTACTATTGATGCCATCTTACAATTTTGTTTAATTATATTTATTCACACCTACGTTTATATTGCACAACAGACTGTAACCTCATTCAGCAGTCATTACTAAAAGGTGTAAATTAACATTTAATATATCTCATTTAGAAAACACTGGAAGTGTAAAATGTTTTGGATTATGAGTGATAATTGTAATCACTCAAAAAAGCATTGTGCCAACGTCACTAAAATGTTAATTATACTAGTATCTGTTTGAATCTAAATAAGATGCACTAGCTTGTTTTATGTGAAGCTTAAGCACCTGATCACTTTGCTAAATATTAAATATGTTTAATAGGTAGATTGGAACTGATTATATAGACATAATAACATATTAACCACATCTAATCCTCAATTTCTTTGTCACATGGCCTTAAATATTAAATATGACTGCTCTGGTAAAACATAAATAAATGTGTAACAGTTTTATTTGAAAGAGCACATTCAGTGTTCACATTATGCTGCCATCAATGAGAAGAACTGAGGCAGAGATTTGCACCCACTTTAATGCCTATGTTGATTCCTCCAAACAGTCTTTCATTATTGTAATTGCCTTGTCTGTCCATCAATGTGTTGTCACTTCTGAAAAAAAAAAGCATTATCTTAAGTGTGGATAATGCCAGCCTTGATGTGGGGAATGTGTTGTGAATTTATTGCATGGTATTATTAGGGTTGCTTTGAAGGACAGAAGAGGACAAACTTGTTTCCCATCAGCTTTGGCCTGTTTGAATGTAGATAACGATGTTAGCGGGTGCGGGATGCATCAACTCTGTCTTTGTTTGTGTGTTTAAGTCTCACATGTGGAAGCTGACTAGATATGTATTGATGCAATCTATTATAATTGTTAATTACTTCTGGAAAATATGGCTTCAACGGCCCTCTGTATCTTATGTCTTTGTTATGCTCATAGATATGCAAATGTTTTGATGCATAAATGCAAAAATATTTAAAAAAGTGTCTATACCCTCTAACATCTATTTATTACAGACCCACTAAAGGGACATTGTGGGGGGAAAAATATGAGATGGGAGGAAAAACATTTTCAAGAGCACACACAAGCATTGACATAATTTTTCCTCCCATCTCATATGTTTTTTTTTTCCATCACCATGTCCCTTTATTGACTCTGTAATTTTCCATCTAAAACCCCTTCATATTTTCACAAATACACAAAAGCACAATCTCTTGATAGAGGATACCAATCAGGTATGAATAATCCTGCGGCCCTCAACTGGTGGGTCATGACCCAAAAATTGGTTACAGAGGGTTACCTCACTTATTCGAATTCGTCCGATTTGACTCAACCCACGTAATGGGAAGGTTTAGGGGCAGGGTCAGGGGTAGGTCATTCGTACAAATTAATATGAATTTGGCAACTCATAAAATATGTACGAGTTAGCAGAGAAAATTCGAGACTGGGTTGGAAAGCAAGGAAAAAAGTCATTAATTTGTTACATGTGACTAACCATATAATTGTGCATATGTAGCAGGGTGATGTATAACCTTTGCTGTTGTTAGTTGGTGACATGCTAACCTGTGAGCCTATCAGTGCCAAATGTAGCAGGGTGATGTATAACCCTTGCTGATGGTTGGTGTCAAGTCAAGTCACCTTTATTTGTATAGCGCTTTTCACAATACAGATACCTCGGAATAAAAAGAAAGACTACAATTATTGTAGAGTATTGCCATTCTTTTTATGATGTAGCGGGTACATCAGGTGTTATAGGAAGTGTTCCCGGTTCCGGCTGACCTAATTTATGCAGCCTAATAATCAATAATCAAAAATCAATTCAATCAACTGATTTAGGGTCAATATCACTGTAAGGTGCCTTTTGGTGTCCTGAACATAAATAACTAATTTTCCATTATAATTTAACATACAAATGACTATGAAAGGGTGTGTTATATAAGGCTAAGTTGTTTTATTCTTAGCAGTAGCATTATTTGGCTCTTTAGATACATTTTCAAGATTTTCTATAGTTTTGTATAAGAGGATGTATGTCATGTTGCCATGTCCCAGGCACTGCTCATCAAATTTGAATGAATTTTTTCATATTTATTTATTTATTTATTTTTTCCTATTAATATTTTGTTTAATAAGATATTACTCAAATTGAGTGTATTGATCAGTTTATAATAAAAACAATATTTTTATTTATTAAAAAAAGAAGAGTTTGTCCATGTCCCTTAAATGGTTGTCCACCCTGTCGTATTGTGGAATCTGCCCCTTTAAGAATAGGCCACCCCCATTAGTAACATCAGGACAACAGATTTTTGTTTCTCTATAGTGGCGGGAAATTCACCTGCTGAGGTGAATAGCTGCTGATTTTACAACTAACAAATTTTCTTCATATGAGGTTGCTTACTTGTTTTGCCAAAGCTTAACATGTCCACCCTGTCAGCATAAAATACTTCAAATACAATAATTTCCAAATATGTACGTTTTAATATACCAAATTCTCTTCAACAACCAGACTAACTATTTACCTAGTCACAGTTTGTTGTAAGCTAATATGCTAATTGAAGCTCAAAATGCCGTCCTGTCGTTGTTCCAAAATGTCCACTCTGTCGGCCACTTAGATTCGATAGGGTGGACATACACATGACAGGGTGGACATAGCATTCATTTGCAGTTAATATTGCAATTTATAGAAATGTTATATTACATTTTAAGGAAACATATAATATAATATAATATAATATAATATAATATAATATAATATAATATAATATAATATAATATAATATAACATAATATAATATAATATAACATAATATAATATAATATCATATAATATAACAAGATAATATTTTGTTATATATAAAAACAAAATCATTGCTGTTCTCAGGACATGCCTCTGAGTGTGGCAGAAATTGCGGCAGAAAGTGCCTGGCAATTCTAGTTTGGGGCAAACTGTTCCACGTGTTGTAAATGTTACAAATTGACAGAATTTATTTACTACAATATTTATTGACCACAAATAAAAAACTAATTGTTACATTTAATGTACTTGCCTTGTCATGTTTTGTTATTATAATTTTCCTTATGTTTACATTTTGCTGAAAAGACGGGCAGGTTTATGAACTTCCTGCCTTTTTCATCTCAACCACAGAGGCCATTCTAAATTCTGTGATTGAGAATGTAATTATATATTTATTTTTTTAAGTTGAATAAATGTTTCATTGTCATATTTTGTCATGCTTTTTGTGTTCTGCTTTATGTGTCCACTCCATCATGTGCTCGTCCACCCTGTCGTGGGCTCGTCCACCCTGTCATCTTGGTATTTTTAAATAATATTTAAAATAATAATTTAATCATACCTATATAATCCATTGTGATAGGTGTTGGGGCAATAACATGCAAACAAAAAACTGCATCCAAATAATCAAATATTTCCCCAAATAAGAAAAAATACATGTGCAAATTGTATGAGTTTCTTTAAAAACACATGATTTACATAAGATCTTTTATGTATTTATCATTTTAAAGCAAACAAATAAGCCTGTTTAGGAAAGGGACATCATACCTTTCAGAAAGTATCATTTGTATCTTAATAATGCAATGAAAACATATTTAACAGTAATTTATATGTCCACGACAGGGTGGAGATATCTATGCTTTATGCTCTAAAAAATGGCCCATAATTAAAAAAAAAATGTGTGGGAGCTCAGATAATATATTTATTATAGTATTTGAGTTTCTACTATTATGACATAACATAAAGCGAATGGTAAATTAAAATCAAAATGTGTGAGTATTGTGAGGGTTGAAAGGCACTCTATGGTGATTGATCTATTGACCCTAATAGGAATGTATAGTGTTCTATGTGTATGCCAGGTTGAAGAGATGTGTTTTTAATCGAGATTTAAACTGAAAGAGTGTTTCTGCTTCCCAGACAATGTTAGGAAGACTGTTCCAAAATGTAGGTGCTAAATAGGAAAAGGATCTTAAAGGATATTAAATGGCCGGAACTTTGAGACTGCAATAGACGTGAAGGACTATAATGCTTTAGGAGCTCGCTCAAGTACAGGTGAGCTAAACCATTTAGTGTCATGCCAACTTTGTGAACCTATCAGTGCCCAGTTTGGGGAGTATAAAAATATGAGTGGTTTGTTGGCCGGGTATGCGTCACTATGGATCCTAGCCATTGTAAACTTCACATTGTGAGTAACGTTAGGTGTAGTAGCGGTGGGTTTGAATCTCAAACTTTGAACTTGATTAAAATGTTAACATTGGTATATTTGTGGCCGGCCGGAGAGTTTGATGGATCCTCTGGTTCCCTTTCGTTGTCACTCCGAGTTACGTCGGATGACGACGAATGGGGTTTCGCTTAGAAAGCCTATCAACTTCGAGTATTACAAAACGAGCCAATGGCAAAGAAATGCCATGGGTCTGCGGAATTTGCATGGCGTAACTCCGCCCCACCTCGTGGGTATAAAAGGAGGAAGCCGGCAGCAAGCAGATATGTTTTCGCTTCGGAGCCAAGTGTATTCTTCTCTCCACAAGCCATCTCTGAATTGTCAGCTTTACAAACGAGTACCTCGAGTGTTGGTGTGACGGCGATCTACGGCGAGAGCGTGCTTCCTGCTGATCTGTTGCAGTGGTCTGCCAGTCGGTGCGTTTCTCCCCGGGTGCTTCAACACTTGAGTTTTCTCTCACTAAAAGAGCTTACACGTGGTACGTCTTTTTAAAGATGTCTCGCCCGTGTACTTCTGGTTGCGGCAGATTGGTATCGGACTCTGATGGGCACGAGCGTTGCATAGTATGTTTGGGCATTGATCATGCTAGAGCAGTGCTCGTGGATGACTCATGTTCTCTCTGTGGGAACATGACCATCGCGTCATTACGGTCGAGACTCCGTGAACTCGCAAGAGTGAGAGTCCCCTCATCCACCCCCCGTCCTGCGGCTGGTGGCCAGGGTGATCTGAGGGTTACGGTCTGGAACAAGGCGCCGACTATGTGTCCGCGACCCCAGCCCCCCTCTTCAATGACGGTGCCCGCTAGTGAACTGCTGATTCCCGCGGGTCTACCCTCTGGTGGCCCGCGGGCTTCAGTTGAAGCTACAGAGGAAGATGCCATGTCTGTTGCAGCATCACTAGGCGGGTTTGACTCTTCTGGAAGTGAGGGCTCGTCACAGCTGCCACCTTCCGGTGTGCATACGGCTGTGCTCGAGTCTGATCCGGAGATGACGGCCATGCTTTCCCGGGCAGCCGCGAGCATCGGACTTGAGTGGAGGCCTCCACCCTGTCCTGAGCGCTCGCGGCTGGACGATTGGTTTTTGAGTAAGGCCGCCGACCCTCGTCCTCGGCAAACCCCAATACCTTTCTTCCCGGATGTGCATGATGAGATCTCGAAGTCCTGGAAGACCCCCCTGTCTTCTCGGGACCGCTCGCTGGTCTCATCCGCCTTTCCTCCCCTCGATGAGGCAGCTGCCCGTGGGTACACTGGGCTTCCCCCGGTTGAACGCTCTGTTGCCATGCAACTATGTCCGCAGAGTGCTTCTTCTCGGGGCGAGCCTAAGCACCCATCCAAAGCCTGTAGATTTTCGTCGACCCTGGTGGCGAAGTCTTACAGAGCGGCGGGACAGGCGGCTGCTTCACTGCATGCTATGGCCACTCTGCAGGTCTACCAGGCCCAGATGCTCAGAGACATGCACGAGGGTAGGACAAACCCAGGGCTCTTTGATGAGCTGCGCGCCGCGACCGACCTTGCTCTCCGGGCGACGAAGGTTACCGCGCGCTCCCTGGGTTTGGTGATGTCCACAGCTGTGGTCCAGGAGCGACATCTGTGGCTGAACCTGGCTGACATGCGGGACGCTGAGCGGACCCGTCTGCTTAACGCCCCCTTGTCCCAGGCCGGCCTCTTCGGCGGTGCAGTTGAAGACTTTGCCCAACAGTTTTCAACTGCCCAGAAACAGACCGAGGCCATCAAACACATTCTGCCCCGCCGGCCCGCTGCTGCCTCCACCTTGCCGGCCGGGCAGACGCCTCGACCTGTTTCCCGCCGAGGGCGCCCTCCTGCGGCTCCCGCCCCTCCCGCCCGGACCACGCAGCAGCCTCCACCCAGGGCCGGTCGCGGAGGAAGCCGTAAGAAGGCGCCACAGCCCTCTCCTGCCCCGCCCCCCGCTAAACGCCGGGCCAAGCGGCGCTCCTGAGACGGGCTGCTCAGGGATGATGATTGTTTCTCAGGAGGTGGTAGCAGGACCACTCCTTCCCCCGGTGGAGGGCCGGGGGAGAATCTTTTGTTCTCCACTCCCCGCTGCTCACCCACGGGTGGGCAGCACCCTAATGTGGTTAAAGACAGAAACAATCCCCTCTTCCCTGAGCTCACAGAGTTCTCGGGCGACACAGAGCGCCGCCCACAAGCCGTGCTCTCCTCGCCCCCCTCTGTCCCAGAGCCGGTTGACACGGCGTGCCGTCCACGGACCGCTTCGCCCCTGTCCCCCTCTGTCGCCAGACCCCTGGCAGAGCAGGCCCCCGCGGGACGACCAGCCTGGTCCTCCCCTGGCCCCCTCTGCCAGGGTGCGGTTGCTAACTGTGCCCCCTCTCCGGGCCGCTATGCCGTCCACATCTGGGCCAGTTACTCCGCCTCGCTGCCCCTCCGGGGGGACGCCTGTGGCCCGCATGATCCCGTTGGTTCAGTTCCTGGGAGCCTGGCTAGAGCTTCCCCGTCTGTCCCACTGGATCGCGCGTACCGTCAGGCTCGGCTATGCGATTCAGTTCGCACGGTCTCCTCCCCGCTTCAGGGGAGTCCGCTCCACTTTGGTCGGTGGCAATGCCCCTATCATGAGAGCAGAGATTGCCACCCTGCTGGCGAAGGGTGCAATCGAGACTGTCCCTCCAGCCGAGATGAGGTCCGGCTTCTACAGCCCCTACTTCATTGTCCCCAAGAAAACCGGTGGGTTACGGCCAATCCTGGACTTGCGCGTGCTGAACCGCTCCCTTCATCGGATGCCGTTCAAGATGCTCACCGCCAAACGCGTTTTCGAATGCATACGGCCCCAGGATTGGTTTGCAGCGATCGACCTGAAGGACGCCTACTTTCATGTCTCCATTCTTCCTCGACACAGACCGTTCCTCCGGTTTGCTTTCGAGGGGCAGGCATACCAGTACGCGGTTCTCCCTTTCGGGCTAGCCCTGTCTCCTCGCATCTTCACGAAGGTCGTCGAGGCGGCCCTTGTTCCCCTTCGAGAGCAAGGGGTTCGCATCCTGAGTTATATCGACGACTGGCTGATCCTAGCTCACTCTCGAGATCAGGTTTGCGAACACAGGGACCTAGTGCTCCGGCACCTAGCCCGTCTGGGCCTTCGGGTCAACTGGGAGAAGAGCAAACTTTGCCCCGTGCAGAGGATCTCTTTTCTCGGTATGGACATCGACTCGGTCGCCATGTCCGCGCAGCTTACGAGCAAGCGCGCGCAGTCACTGCTGACTTGCCTAAGACAATTCGAGGGCAAGAGTGCGGTTCCACTGAAACTTTTTCAGAGGCTCCTGGGGCATATGGCATCTGCAGCCGCGGTCACGCCGCTCGGATTGCTTCATATGAGACCGCTTCAGCTTTGGCTTCGCGACCGAGTCCCGAGGTGGGCATGGCAACACGGCACGTTCCGAGTACCAGTTACTCCGACCTGCCGTCAGTTCTTCACCCCGTGGTCGAACCTCGATTTTCTCAGGGCCGGTGTCCCCCTGGCTCGAGCTTCCCGGCATGTTGTTGTCTCAACAGATGCCTCCACCACGGGCTGGGGCGCCATGTGCAATGGACATGCTGCTGCGGGCTCCTGGACAGGACCCCAGCGGCTGTGGCATGTCAATTGCCTCGAGTTGTTGGCAGTACGCCTTGCCCTGCACCGCTTCCGGGCGTTGCTCAGGGGTCAACACGTACTAGTCCGCTCAGACAATACCGCCACTGTAGCGTACATCAACCATCAAGGTGGTCTACGCTCCCGCCGTATGTCACAACTCGCTCGCCACCTCCTCCTATGGAGTCAGAAGCATCTGAGGTCGCTTCGAGCCATCTTCATTCCCGGAGCGCTGAACTGTGCAGCCGACGAGCTCTCACGGCTTCAGCCCCTCCCTGGAGAATGGCGACTCCATCCCCAGTCGGTTCAGCTGATTTGGGACCAGTTCGGGGACGCGCAGATAGATCTGTTTGCCTCTCACGACTCGACCCACTGCGCCCAGTTCTATTCCCTGACCGAGGGCACGCTCGGCACGGATGCTCTGGCGCACAGCTGGCCGCAGGGCCGCAAGTATGCGTTTCCCCCAGTGAGCCTTCTTGCGCACACTTTGCGCAAGGTCAGGGAGGACGAGGAGCAGGTCATTCTGGTTGCCCCTTACTGGCCCAACCGGACCTGGTTCCCCGAACTAGTACTCCTCGCGACAGCACCTCCCTGGCCGATCCCTCTGAGGAAGAACCTTCTTTCTCAGGGACGGGGCACCCTATGGCACCCTCGTCCCGATCTTTGGAACCTCCACGTGTGGCTCCTGGAAGGGACGAGGCAGGTTTGAGTACCCTACCACCAGCGGTGGTGGCTACCATCACTTCCGCTAGAGCGTCGTCCACGAGACACGTCTATGCGTTGAAGTGGAACCTCTTCGTCAACTGGTGCTCTTCTCACCGAGAAGACCCCCGGAGATGCTCGATCAGTGTTTTGCTTTCCTTCCTTCAACAGGGGCTGGAGCGAAGGCTGTCTCCCTCCACCCTGAGGGTCTATGTTGCCGCCATTGCCGCACATCATGACCTCATCGAAGGTAAGTCGGTAGGGAAGCACGACCTGATCATCAGGTTCCTGAGAGGAGCGAGGAGACTAAATCCTCCTCGTCCTCCTCTCGTTCCCTCTTGGGACCTCTCAGTGGTTCTAACTGCCCTGAAGAGTGCTCCCTTTGAGCCCCTGCAATCAGTTGAGCTTAAGTTCCTGTCGATGAAGACAGCGCTTCTGGTTGCACTGGCCTCCATCAAGAGGGTTGGGGACCTGCACGCATTCTCCGTTGACGAAGCGTGCCTGGAATTTGGGCCGGCTTACTCTCACGTGATCCTGAGACCCCGGCCTGGATATGTGCCCAAGGTTCCTACCACTCCCTTCCGGGACCAGGTGGTGAACCTGCAAGCGCTGCCCTCGGAGGAGGCAGACCCAGCCTTGGCACTGCTCTGTCCAGTACGCGCTCTCCGCGCCTATGTAGACAGAACGCAGTGTTTCAGGACCTCAGACCAGCTCTTTGTCTGTTATGGTGGGAAGCTGAAGGGAAAGGCTCTCTCCAAGCAAAGGTTGTCTCACTGGATAGTGGACACCATTGCCTTGGCTTACCAGCAGCAAGGTCGACCGTGCCCCCTTGGTGTGACTGCCCACTCCACCCGGAGTGTGGCGTCCTCTTGGGCTCTAGCGCATGGCGCCTCGCTAACAGACATCTGCAGAGCTGCAGGCTGGGCGACACCTAACACATTCGCCAGATTCTATAATCTCCGAGTGGAGCCTGTGTCCTCTCGTGTACTCGCTTCAACCAGCTAGTACCGGACCCGCTCAGGTGTCTTCGCTTGCTCGCCATTCCACTCCACGGACTGGATACGTGCGATATTTTTCTCAGGTGAGCTTCTCCGAAAGCCCTGAGCTCCTCCAGCACTCCTGACGTCGGCGCCAGTGTCTATTGCCTGTGCGTCGGCTAGGTGCCTCCCGTGTGCATGGTCCCTCCTCTGAGCGACCCCCACATGTGTATTTCCACTGTAAGCCTCTCTGAGCGTGTGTCTTTCCCTTGGCAAGCCACCTTGCCACCCCTGGGGTTGAAATATTCCACCTGCGGCTGGACACCCCAGTGTTTCCCATATGCTTCCTTCGGGTCATATGTGTATTCTCTAAGTCCCCCCCCTCCGGGCTGGCATTAATTGCATACTTCCCCTAGCTTGGGATATGCTTCCCAGTGTACCTTGGTATTCCTGTGTTATATGGAGTCCTTTGTCCAGGCTGACAGGGATCTCGATTTACGCAGGGCACTGGAAGACAGCTGAGAAGGTGGCGTGATTAGACTGGTAACCCCATTCGTCGTCATCCGACGTAACTCGGAGTGACAACGAAAGGGAACGTCTACGGTTACGTATGTAACCCTCGTTCCCTGAGTAGGGAACGGAGACGTTACGTCTGCCTGCCACTTTCCGCTGTACCGCGGGGATCGCCTGAGCTCAGTCTTGGCTCCTCAGCGAAGAAACATATCTGCTTGCTGCCGGCTTCCTCCTTTTATACCCACGAGGTGGGGCGGAGTTACGCCATGCAAATTCCGCAGACCCATGGCATTTCTTTGCCATTGGCTCGTTTTGTAATACTCGAAGTTGATAGGCTTTCTAAGCGAAACCCCATTCGTCGTCATCCGACGTAACGTCTCCGTTCCCTACTCAGGGAACGAGGGTTACATACGTAACCGTAGACGTTTTCTCTCTGGTGTGCACTGGCTCTTGCAATAGCTGCCTGATTCCTTATTTTAAGTGATCTTTGTTAACGAGAGACTGACATGCTCGCATGTTTCCAGTGTGTTGTCTTGTAAGAGGCTATAATCTCATAAGGCGAGTAACGATGTGTAGTACAGTGCTGTGAAACTCCTGTGGTATGTATGATTTTAGTTTAGTTTAGTTTGTTTTTAATTCTGTTTAAGTAATTTTGTTTCTTATGTTCAGCAGGTGTGACTCTGTCCATGGGTTCCTGTAATTTATTTGAGGGTGAGATTTAAACTTACTGGTGTGACTGCACTGCTGCTTTTTTCTTTAGTTAATTCTGTTCCTGAGTAAGTGTATTGGTTATTTTGGTTTATTAATGTGTACTTTTGTTTATTACACATGTAGAATATTATTTTGTAAGTGCATTTGTATGTCAGTAGTTTGTTTATTTTCTTCCCTTTGTTTATTTGGATCATTAAACGGGAAGGGTTGGTCGTGGTTATAATTTGATTTGTGTATTTGCACGCAGTGTGTTTAATTGTGTCACTTTGTATGTGTGTGTTGGATATTGAGTGTGGGGTATCTCTGCTGGCCATCTTCCTCTTTGTCTTTACTGAATGTTATTTGGTATTTAGTGACACTCTGTGGCATTAGGTACTGTTTGTGTTTTCATTCATTTTTGTGTATTTTAATAAAGTGACTTGTGTTCGTGTATTTTAGTCCACATCTCCTTGCTCACAAAGCCAAGGACTTATTGTGTTGCCACTTAATGTCCAATGGTAAATCTGGGTCTTGACGTGAAGAGTACTTAGCAATAAAAATAAAATAAAACAGGAGAAGATGATCTCACTCTAAATGTACGGCTGATTTTGACCTGCTGGAGGTGAACAGAACTGTTTAGTCCTGCTCATAATAGTAGCATTTACCTTGAGCTTTAAACCTCAGCTTTATTCCATATTTATTTTAACAGGTAACAGAATTCACACTGCCATACTTGCAAGTAGCGTTAAGTCTATTTATATTTTGCCCAAACTTGCCCAAACTTTTAATTCAGTAATTCTGGAAAGTATCCAGTACAGCTTTTATTTTGGATTTCGGGTTCCATTCAATGTAGATTAACAAGACCAGGCACTATAATTTATGGCTGATATAATTTATGCACTGCTCATGTGTGTAGTGCAATATGAAACAGACCCTAAGAAATCGTATTAACATAGAATAAACCAAATAAAGCTAACGAGAGTATTGTGGGTAAAGCCTAACTCTTCCCTCACAATGACAGTGACTAATGAATCAGCCTGTAATTAAGAAGCTGCCATCTCTGCAGTCCTGATTACTGATCTTGGTTAACACTCAAGCATTCTTTGTTTTGTTTTCATCTCTATTTTTGTGATAATTATATGCCCCCATAAACTTGTATTTAACCCTTTAAGTGTCCTCACCCCCCCCCCCCTTTTTTTTTTTTTAATTGACATGAAAATGCACATTCCAAACTAAAATGGTTATAATTCAAGAATGCTTTGGAATATAGATGTACGTTTGGTCTTGTTTTAAAGACATTTGCCATATTTTTGTAGAAGTAAAATAAATTAAGAAAGTGAAACAGAAAAAAAAGTTATAGAAGTTTGAGTTGAATGTACAGTGTAAAAATGTAATTATTAATATTTTATATAAAATATATTTCTTTCAAAACATGTTGGACACTAAAACTACAAGAACATCAAAGTCAAACATCTGAGGAAGTTTTAGGTTGATACCTCAAAAAAATAGCTTTCAGTAAGATTTTGTTTGGGTGCAGTACCAAACTTTTTCACTTGGTGACAACCTGACTCCATAACTGCCCATATATGGGTGCCTCCATGTTAGTTTGAGTGATCTGAACCATTATTTCCACAATTTTGATACAATTTACGAAGTAGACATCCTATTCAGATGTAGTATGGGAAGTTTGGCAGATTTTGATATGAATTTAACCTCTAATTAACACGTGCGTTATAGCTCCCTGCCACATCACAAATAATGAATCTATTATTTTTCTCTTCATATTTATACAATTTTCAGACCTTTTTTTCTAAAAATAAATGAATGGATATTATCTTTTGAACTCTTGGCATGAAAACAAACTTAGGTTTCTACCATTCTTTCATGATTTTTCATGTTCATCGCTAAAGGTTTCAAAATAAAGGCCTGAACACGCCTTAGGAGTAAGAACATATTCTAGTTGCAATTGATAAATTACGGCTCCTCTATAATTTATTTTAAAAAGCATATAAAGATGTATAGTTTGTCAAGATTAGTTTAGGTTTAGAATAGGATATTATGTTTTAAATATGTAATGGCTACGGGCCCTGAATATCAAATCTAACTCAATATCAAACTCCCTAGAGTTTGTCAGATCTGGAATCCCATATAAAGCAAAAGTTATTTATAGAACCTTAAAGTGTTCTGTCAGGTGCTTAAACTAGATATATCCATGTTAAATAGATTTCATGACATTACCTAAAACAACTGCAAACCCCATTGTTAAACTTAGCAGTTGAGAAAGGGCCCAGCACAGTTGAGTTTATAGGGAGAGGTTGAATAAAGGGTCACTGGCATCAGTGAAGGCACATATACCGTACTGCTAATAGATGTGCTCACTGAACTTGTACTGCCCTCACATTTAGAGGTACCCCAGGGCATACACATATAGATCATACTGTAAACACATAAACGGACACACATAAACCATGCACAATGAACCATGCCATTGCATATTACAGATATATGGGCTCTTTGGGAGTATTGAACAGTTACTAACAGCTATTGGTTGATGGAAATTGCCCCAGGGATGATTTAAACTCTCAACATCTCAACATTCCAATTTTGTTAAAGGGACAGTTCGCTCCATATTGAAAATTCTGTCATAATTTACTCACTCTCAATGTCGTTCTAAACTTACTTTGACTAGTTTGACTTACTTTTGTAGAACTTCAAAACTTCAACCATCAAAAAGGACATGAACATATCATAAAGTATCAAATTGTCTATATAAAGTCATACAAGTTTGTCACACACGCACACACACACACACAAACACACACACACACACACACACACACACACACACACACACACACACACACACACACACACACACACACACACACACACACACACACACACACACACACACACACACACACACACACACACACACACACACACACACACACACACACACACACACAAGTAGATTTATATATAATACTGTCTTACAGTCATTGTGAGATTCTTTGTGGGTTTTATAGACATTCCATTCAATATAACAAATAATTACTTCATCATCTTCTGCCTTGATGGTAAAAGCAGTGTGCCCTTCTGGTAGTCTGTGTAAAACACCTAACGAATTGTTCCAATTTCCTCTAAGCATTACCTGGAACACACAACATCTGTTATTTATACTGTACCAGAGCGCTTAGTGTTACCAGCTGTTGTGTGTGTTTTGGAAAGAGATTTGAGGCCATTACCCTCCAGCTATTTTACATAAAAGCTCAAATGGAAACTCACAGTGGCATAGAGAGAGAAGCTGACATCTCTATAAACAATACAGCATGTTGTTGTGCAATAGATTAATCCATATCATACTCACTTCTCAGTAGTGTATCGGTGGTGTTCCTGCAACTGGGGTAACTAACACCAATGCTGACGGTAAACAGGTTAAAGGGATAGTTCACCCAAAAATTATCCTGTCATCTCAAACCCGTAACTTTTGTTCATCTTTGAAACTCAAATAAAGATATTTTTTTATGCAATCGGAGATATTTGTATCCCTCTATACGCAACTACCACTTTGATGCAACAAAAAGTTCATAAAGTTATCATCAAAACTAATCCATATGAATTGAGCGGATCATGAATGAAGAGACTTGATCGCTTTTTGTGATGAACCAATTTCATTTAGGCTTTTATTCACGTATAAACATTCATCAGTGCACACATCAGTTGTTGAAAACAGAAGCTTTTCGTTTGACATGCAAGAACCAATGAGGTTCATTCTCGTGTTACGCAGCACGTTTGAGCTTCTGCAAGAACCAATGAGATTTGTTCTCACAGGTTCGGTTGAGCATCTGTTTATTTATGGTTTAGTTTTATGATCTGTTAATGTATTTTTTGAAGCATCAAAGTGGTAGTTGAGGAGCTGTCTAGAGAAGCTCTCAGACTTCATTAAACATCTTAATTAGGGTTTTGAAGATGAACGAAAGTCTTACAGGTTTGGAACGACACGAGGATTCAAGCATTCAAGGAAAGCATGAGGGTGAGTAATTGATGAAAATGTATTTTGCCATTTTTTGGGGGGACACTTTAATCTGTCCAGGGTCCAGATAATATTTTACAACAAAGTGAATTTTTTTTTGAAGTTATTATTTTTATTTTAAAATATTTTGGTGCATCAAGGTTTTTGCATTATGTCTGCCTGCTTTGCTTATTTGATCTTCTGCCCACAAATTCTCTTTGTAGTAATATTTTTGAAAAAGTAATCATTTAAACTAACTATGATTAATCTTGCTCATGATTCTCATTTGATACTTATATCTGTTTAAAAGTTTGCAGTAACATATTCTAATGCTTCTGAAAGAAGTCTCTTATGTTTACCAATTTAATCAAAATACAGTAAAACAGTAATATCATGAAATACTGTTACAATTTAAAATAACTACTTTCTATTTTAAATAATTTTCATATGTCATATGATCCTCCAGAAATCATTCTAATATGCTAATATGATTTGCTGCTCAGTGATATATATATTATTATCATTAATGTTGAAACAGTTGAGCTGCTTAATATATTTGAGGAAACCATGGTACATGTTTACAATGTGGAAGTCTTTACTCTTACTTTTAGTAAAAGGTTTCATTCCACAGGTTTTGTGGGGAAAAAATAGCACAAAAAAAAATAATACTGCATTTCTATGTTTGTTAGTCATTAACCTTCAAACTGTAATTAATCCATGCCGCATCCAATTAATATTACATTGTTGAAGGTCTGATGGTAAAAGCTACAGTATGAAACCTATGGAACACAATGTCTGGACCTATAAAAATCTGTTCACCTTGTTACTTGCCATGCAGGTCATCAGCTTTAGACATGCTGAGAGGATGTTTATTTTCAAATGGTGTGACCAATGCATCCACGGCTCTCATTTTCAGGCCATTTGATCAACTTTTTCTCATGGCTTTTCTATTTCACACATATTACTGAACTGTTTTTAGCTGCAAATCATGAGGAAAATCAATATTCTGCACAGACTGACCAACGTGCTTAGATTTATAGGTTGGGGGTTTCAAATGCTCATTTCAAAACAGCCCACAAAGACACCCTGTTTCTCTCAAAACCCACCCTAGCCAAAACTTCTTGGTCAACCTGTATAAAGCTGGCTGACAACAGGAAATTCCTATCGCATGACAGCGGTTTCAATTCCCCTCACGTTTTTCATCTTCAGTACATCCAAACCGGTATTTGAGAGAATTGCAAGGAGTCCTAGTTGAGTTTGAGTCAGAAGAAGATTTATGAACCCGAGGATTGAAATTTATATCCTACTTTATTAGTCCATATGGACCCAATTAGGTTTAGATCAACTTGGGTGACATTAAGCAAAAGTGATGAATATGTTCAGAATACATTTTGAAATTATTTTTACTTAGATGATTCCATTGGGCATGCAAAACAGAAAAGCAAGCAAGCTTTTAATTAAAGTTGTCAAAAGGAACAATTTGTGTTCTGTAGCAGTTTCTTGAATTTTGGAGCTTGCATCCCAACATATGTATTAGAAAATATTTCCAGAATAAGCTGTAAAGCTCAGAGCAACAGAACTTTGTGTTTTGTTACAATACCTCTATTAATATGATAACTGTTTATAATATACAATTAAAGTAGCTATTCTTATACACAGCAAATGTTTAATTCGACCTTCTGAAATGACAATTAACATTTTATGTTTGAAAAAAAGGGTTCTCTTATGAGAGTATCTCTCGTACTGCGTAATATCTGACTTAAGCTAGGGGGAAAACCTCTTTTCCACGAGATATTGAAGCCAAAAATTATCCTTTATTTTGAATTAATGTAAAACGCTGTGCGGCTATTGGCTGCCCTGCGGCAACAGCAGCAGCCTATCGAGAGAGGCCCTGCGTGACGTTATACCCAATGGGGGCGTTTCGCGCCCATTTCGTCACGTCCCGCCAGAACAGGCATGGCCTTGGCCAATAAATACGCTCGACAGGCTGATACAAACTAATTTTCATCTCTTCAGCGAAGCACTACTGCATTGCTGGATCCGGAGTGAGAAGCCGCGCCGTCTGATAGTAAGCCTTCAGCGGGACGAGCCTTCGAGTCTGAAGTCGCTGGCCTTCACCTCGCCGCCTTCAGCCGCCGTACCTGCTACACTTTCCGGCGTCAATATCCTTTTACTCTGCTGAGAGTGTGTGTTCGTCGTCGCGACTCACACTCTCTCTTTATCTAAAAGAGCAGCGTCTTTTTAAAGATGCTTCGTTCCTGTTGGCTCATGCCGAGCCGCACTCAGCGACGGGGACCGCCATTTCATCTGCGTTTCCCGCCTGGGTAAGGATCATGCAGCTCTCGTGCTCGCTGAGCGAGCTATTGCCATGGTGACTCTGGGGACTCGCCTGGCATTTTTTTCTCAGAGTCTGCACTCCCACCCGCTGTAGTGTCGCGCCGTAAAGCGCCGTATTCAGCAGGTCCCCGAGCCTTCTCCAGCACGTGAAAGCTCGCCGGTTCGCCCGCCAGCTTCACCAGCTTCAATCGAGTCGCTCACTGACAGACAACGACCGCCGCACACAGTGTTTATGTCTCAGCACACTGAACCTCTAGCTATTCACGATGTCGTATCAGACATTCGTATCAGATTCACGTATCAGAATGGGTGTTGAACACTATAAAAAGAGGCTATTCGCTGCAGTTCGCTCAACGTCCCCGCCGTTACACGGCGCGAGTCGAAACCACGGTAAACAACGAAGTATCTCATCTACTTCGAGCCGAAATAGCGAAACTACTGAGCAAAGGGGCCATATAACCTTTATCTCAGAGCGAAGAGGGACTATACAGCAGATATTTTCTGGTACCGAAAAAAGACGGGGGTCTCAGACCCATTCTAGATCTACGGCAGCTGAACAGAGCGCTTGTGAAGAGCTAGTTCAGAATGCGTACAACCAGGAAAATCCTCGCGCAAGTTTACCAGGGAGACTGGTTTATGTCAATAGATCTGAAAGGGCCTCATGGCCTCCGCATCTTCGGTACTTCAGCTGGGCCTGCTTCGCATGCGCCCACTGCAGTTATGGCTGAAAGCGCGAGTTCCACCCCGGGCATGGACCTCTGGTCTGTTTCGCCTCAAGGTCGACATGGAATGCGTTTCGGCTCTGGAACCTTGGAAAATAGCCGACTGGTATCAGTCAGGCGTGAGTTTGGGGACTCCCTCGAGTGTGAAGGTGGTGTCCACGGACGCCTCCATCTCAGGATGGGGAGCACTGCTCGAGGGCAGACCGTTCTTTGGCCAGTGGTCAGAACGGGAGAAGCTTCTACACATAAACTGTCTAGAACTGTTGGCAGTCGACAACGCGCTACGGCGCTTTTGTCCCTAGTTAAAAGGCCACCACGTCTTGGTCCGGTCGGACAACATGTCAGTGGTGGCATACATAAATCGCCAGGGCGGCGTCAGGTCCCGAAACCTTTACAGGCTGACGGAACGCCTCCTGGTCTGGGCTCAGCACAACCTGCTTTCACTGCTTTTCGCCTGATTCTGGGACCAGAAAGTATGTCCAGAAACAATGTCCCAGCAAGGGAATGGTCGCTGCACCCGCATACAATCCAACTGGTGTAGAAGACATTCGACAGAGCGCAAGTGGACCTGTTTGCATCATAAGAGAACGCTCACTGTCTGAACTTTTCTCCAAGAGCAGGGATGTCCTGGCCCATGTATGGCCCCGCTGCCCCCTCTATGCTTTTCCCCTAAAACGGATGCCCAGTGCTGCTCGTGGCTCCGCTCTGGACGAACCTGCGAGTCACCTTTGCCCTGTCAGGGCACTGAGAGCTTATGTATCCCGCTCGTCTGTCTTCAGACAGACTGAGCAGCTCTTTGTTTGTTCAACGGACGCTCCAAGTGACTGGCCGCATCAAAACAGAGCCTATCCAGATGGATAGTCGATGCCATAGCGCTGGCTTACACTTCTAAGGGCCTGAAGTGTCCTTTGGGTGTCAGAGCGCACTCCACGAGAGGCGTGGCCTCGTCGTGGGTGTGGTCTAGCGGGATTTCCTTGCAGGATACCTGTATGGCGGCAGGCTGGGCCTCGCCGTCTACATTTACAAGGTTTTATAACCTAGAGGTTCCCGGCTTGCAGGCCTGCTGTCGGTCTAGAATTCAGTACTATCTGCCCCGCTGCGCCGGCGTAGAATGCTGAGTTTTGCTTGTGCATCGCTTACTGATCGATAGAACAGCTCTATGGGTGTTGAATAACCCGTACTTATACCCAGTTCAGGCTGAGCACATTCACCCTGTCTGCGTGAAAAAAACACTGTTAACATAACTAGCTCCTGTGGGATGCTATTTCATGGGGAATGATGCTTGTAGCCTCTCTGTGAGTCTACGGTGATTATGCACTATATGGGGCCCGGGGTACTGCCCTTGGGACTTTGGTGTCGGATCCCAGTACGCACGGCGTGTTGCATTGTGTTCCTCATGGTGTAAGGTATTACGCAGTACGAGAGATACTCTCGTAAGAGAAAGTACTCGGTTACTAACGTAACCTCGGTTCTCTCTGGAGAGGAAACAAGTACTGCCATACCTTGCCGTGCATACAACAGCGCTGGTTAGCTTCAGTGATGTAAACCAGTTTGTATCAGCCTGTCGATCGTATTTATTGGCCAAGGCCATGCCTGTTCTGGCGGGACATGACAAAATGGGCGCGAAGTGCCCCCATTGGGTATCACGTCACTCAGGGCCTCTCTCGATAGGCTGCTATTGTTGCCGCAGGGCAGCCAATAGGCGCGCGAGCCGTCTTGCCTATGTCTGCATGATGCCGCACAGCGTTTTACATTAATTCAAAATTAAGGATAATTTTTGGCTTCAATATCTTGTGAAAAAGAGGTTTTCCCCATAGCGTAAGATATTGCGCAGTAGTCGTTCCCTCTCTAGAGAGAACCGAGGTTACGTTAGTAACCGAGTACGTTTTCACTACACGTCATCAATCCGGAAGTCGGCCATTTTGGAGGCACTGAACGTAAACAATGCCAGAACTGAACGGACTTGCATATTTGGCTGATTATTGCTGCTGAAAAATGGTTGTGTTTTGGTCTGTAACAATCGGTCGCACCGGGAAAAAGCATTTTGAGTTCTATAGACTGCCAGAAGTTAAAGAGAAGAGTGCAAGAAAGATGAATTAAGGCGTTTCTGGTTGAGAGAGGCACAGCATTAGCCACATCATGTGTAAATGAAGCATTGACTATGGCTAAAATGTTGACGTAAAGTTGTTAACTATGGCTACATTCACACTGTCAGTCCAAATCCGAATATCTTTGTATCCGATTGGAATCTGATCCAAAATGATGTCCACACTGTGTATCGCAACTGTTCAGATCCGATTTGTGTGTTCATGCAGCTCTTTGAAAATATGTGGCAATGATGTTGTGTTGATGGAGCGGTTTGCATTTGCAACATGGAAATGTGTTGCCGCCGCGCTGGACTACTGCGTCTTGAGCCTGCAGAACTGTAGGAGGTAGTGATGTGTCGTTCACGAACGATTCGTTCATTTTGTGTTGACTGCGCATGCGCATTGCGCAACATATGGGTTCTAAATCTGTACTTGAAACAGAAACGATTAGTTCATCTCTCTCGAGTCTTCGGGTTCGGGACGGGTTCGAGTCTTTCGTTCTTCCTGTCAGTCCATAGAGGCTATGCTGTCAGTACCGGAAAGAGAAATGATTAGTTCATCTTTCGAGTCTCGAGTTCGGGTTCGGCCGGGTCCACGTCTTTCGTTGAATAGCCTTCTAATTCACAACCTTTTTACAAACAAGCACGTAGTTAATGTATAATATAATAGTAGTTAATTGATGTATAATATATAATTAAACACACCACAGATGCACAAGAAACATTTAGAAAAGAGACGGACAGGGACAATAGGCTAATAATATGGAACTTTTATTTTTCAGATAATGTTTATTGCACATATTTTGTATTTTAATTCCTAAATATAAAATAATATACATTCAGACGCAGTCAATAATATGAATCTAATGTTGTATTTGATGCGAGATACCAGCGGTCACGTGACAAAAGAACAAAGGATTTAAAACCCGAACTCGAGACTCGAAGAAAATGAACTAATCATTTTTCTTTCCGGTACTGACAGCATAGCCTCTATGGACTGACAGGAAGAACCAAAGACTCGGACCCGTCCGAACCCGAACTCGAGACTCAAAAGTTTAACTAATCATTTCTCTTTCCGGTAATGAGAGCATAGCCTCTATGGGACTGACAGGAAGAACCAAAGACTCGGACCCGTCCGAACCCGAACTTGAGACTCGAAAGATGAACTAATCATTTCTCTTTGCGGCCCTGTATCACACACGGCACGGTCGGCCCAGCAGACACAGACAGATCAGAGTCAGACACGGACGAGTCGACAACTAACGTCTCGAGACACGAGAGGAGAACTAACCTGGTAATTATATAGTTGCAAAGGAAAGAACGTCTCGGATCAGGAGGTGAGGTGAACTACCAGAATCAGACTGCAATAGTCTGAACTTAAGACCCAACAACTTATCAATTAATAAAACCTTTTGGTTTCTTATAATTTGGCTTTGGCTGCATTACCCTATAGTTTATTTTTATTATTTTTAAAATTTAATCAACATTTTCGTAAGTACTAGATGTGTTGGGATATTTAACATGCCATTTTAATTATATTATGCTGAAATCAACGAAATGAACTAAATGACTCGAAAAAAGTTTTTTATTTTTTTGCTGAACGAGACTCAAAGATCCGAGTCATTAAAATGATCCGAACTTCCCACTACTAGTAGGAGGCTGGTATGCACAGCTTTTTTTCCGCGCTCTTATCTGTGCCAGTTTCAAAAATAATAATTTTCTGCTTGTCCGGCACTTTGCAACAACAACAGCCTTGTTTCGGCAGCGACTTTCAGCATGTTCGATACTCGGTTACTAACGTAACCTCGGTTATCTCTAGAGAGGGAACGAGTATTGCGTAAGTTTAGCTTACGCTACGGGAAAGATTCATCTTCTCGAGATATTGAAGCCAAAAAATTATCCTTAATTTTGTATTCATTGTCAACGCAGTGCCGCAACTAGCAGACCTAGAGCAGGCCATCTCGCGTGTTCATTGGCTGCCCTGCGGGAACTACTGCAGCCTACCAGTGAGCCCGGCGTGATGTCGCCCGCGCCTTCATAGCATCATAGCCCGCCAGAATGGCCGTGGCTTAGCGTATAAAAGTAGGGGCTGTAGGCTGAATTCCCTGGTTTTTATGTTACATCCTCCGCTAGGATGGAGCAGCAGTCTCTCTTGGCGTGTTCCTCAGCCTCATCTTCTGAAGCGACGGCAGTGAGGCTCGTAAGCGGTAGCTGCGCGTCGGTGAGGAGAGGCGGGGAAGGCGAAAGCGAGGCTCAAGGGAGGTTCTCCGGCGAGCACGTCGCTGTGGCCACAGGTTCCGGCTGTCTCAGGGAACGGCGCTTCTTCCTGCGCGGCCCGACAGAGGGCGGAGTCACTGCTGCGGCCCTCGAGCCGAGCCCGCAGGGTCGACAGCGGAAGCTCCTCACAGAGCTCGCAGCCCCTGGACACGAGGGCGAGCTCTGCATGTTCCAGGCCCAGGCAGAGAGCGCAGATCAGGTGGCGGTCTCCGGCACTGAGCGGGGCTCTACACGAGCCGCAGGAAGTGCGAGGCATCTTTAAAAGACGCTCGCTGCTCTTTTAGAATATACATAGCAAGGCAAAAGGATACGTCGCCGGATAGCGTAGCTCGCACGGGTGGCTGAAGGTGGCGAAGACGGCCGGCTTCCTCAGCGCTGTCCTAAGCTGGCTGTTCGCTGTTCGACGGCGGCGGTGGCTTCTCTCAGATCCAGCGATGCGAAGAGCTCGCTGAAGAGACGAAAAATCAGGGAATTCAGCCTACAGCCCCTACTTTTATACACTAAGCCAAGCCCATTCTGGCGGGCTATGATGCTATAAAGGCGCGGGCGCCCTTCATTGGGCGTGACGTCACGCCGGGCTCACTGGTATGCTGCAGCAGTTGCCCGCAGGGCAGCCAATGAGCACGCAAGATGGCCTGCTCTAGGTCTGCTAGCTGCTGCACTGCGTTGACAATGAATACAAAATTAAGGATAATTTTTTGGCTTCAATATCTCGAGAAGATGAATCTTTCCCGTAGCGTAAGCTAAACTTACGCAATACGAGAGAACCTCTCGTAAGAGAACTACATTTTAAGTGACGTAAGAAAGTCACATACCACACGAAATCCCATCAGAGCATTCAGACTGAAGCGGATTTCCTGATATGTGATTCGAATAGGATTTCAAACCACATTTGGATATAGCTTGAAACGGATTTCATGTGCTTTTTTTGGACTGACAATCTGAACGTAGCCTATGTCTGGATAAGAAATAGAGGGAATAATAGCGGTAATGGCTAGAGAAGCTAGCTCGTCCGGATCTTTACCACATATTAACTTTAGTTTGTCAAAATTCCGCACTCTTTCTTGCTTACTAAGTCCTTCTCTATATGATTTCACAGCTTCCATGTGTTTTTTACCGTAGTTTATACATCATAAATTAGTGTAACAAAGTGTTCAGAACAGTGCAATCCATGCTGTTGTTTACATCCGAGTATCTCCAATATGGCCACGCATCCGGGTAACTGACCAAATTGTGACGTAGGTGCAAACCCTCTATTACAAAGTTTGTAATATTAGCATTAATATGTAGCCTAGAATGTTGAATTCATAAACCCTTGTTATTAGAGACACCAGTGGCTGTAAAGTGAACTGCAGCCAACAATGTTTTACTCGTGCTCTCATGTGACGTAAGAGACTGAGGGTGTCGTGATTCAAGGCCCAGAAATACTCACGGCAAAGTTCATCGCTTAGAAATAAAAAGAAGTTGGAAATACCTTTACAGCGATATACTGCTAAGAGCATCCAGATGCCATCCACGCTGCTGAGAGCGACGGTTAGATGAATATGTAGTGCTGCACGCTTTTCTCTCAACAACAAAATAAACACACAACCATAATGACAGCGGTGAGAAAGCAGCAGTTAAGATCATCTGATCACTATCTGAAAGCTTTGTGGATGTTTGCACCAACTCTGGCAATTCGCCGGCAGCATCATGTCGACAGATGAGGTAATTGTTGTTATATAGTTTCATTTTAAAGTATGTGAGAATAGACTGTATAGATCTGGCAATCTGATTGTTTAAATTAATCCCTTTTCTTTGCATGGAATATTGACATTACAGTACAGAATAGATCTTTAAGAATTATCCTGAATATAAGCATTCATTTCATGTGTCGAGTGTAAGAGGCTCCCAGGAGCGTGCATAAAAGTCACATCCTTTTGGTTTTCCCGGCAAAAACGTCCCAAGTCCTTAACATAAAAATCAGTCTACAGGCTTTCATAGACAACCATGGAAGACGGGGAAGGTCTCGTTTTAAAAATGCTGTTACAAGCTGTTCACACATTGGCAATACAAAAGCCATGCATTCTCAAATATATAGAACCTTGAACTGTTTATGATGGTAAAGGGCTTATTGATAATAATAATAGACTTTTTAGGCCCTATATTTTGTAACCTATTAATCAGAAGTGCCATTTAGTTAACTTACCATTGACCAAAAGAAACAGCTTGGCATTTTTCCAAATAAAAAAACCTTCATGACATGTCGGAATCTTCACAGGCACCTTTTTATGACCTGTAAGAACTGCTGCTTCAAACACAAACATCTGTAGGCCATGTAAAAACTGTCTTTGCCGATGTTAAGGTTAGGTCCCCTCAAAATAATTCTCTGTCTGAGAGGCCTGCTAAAAATAGCTCAGTCAATATTAAGGCCCCGCTGCGGTGCAGAGTTCATCATTAAATATGCATGGTACTTTAATGTAAAACATGACACTCAGCCACGGGAGAACTTGAGAAACATGTCATACCTTCAATACAACTTGATATGGAATGCCTGCATTTTGCAGGTACTGTAGCAAGATGGGGCGGAAAAAGAGCCATTTATTTGGACTGACAGGATTTGTTTGGCAACCGATATATCAATGCAAAGCTCAATAATATGTGCTCTTTTTGAAAGGGCTTGTTATAAATAATTCAGTGCAGGTTCTGTCATGGAGACTCAGGTGCAGGTTATGGATATGATTTGTGTTGTCTGTATTGACAGAGGCTAGTCTATGTGGCTCCTTGTTTCCCTGCCCAGGATACGAAACAGGGCAATATCTATATGTACACACGTCATACGCACTATGGTGTAGGATAAATCATTAGTTTATCTGTGAAGGTGTTATTTGTATTATGCTAAGTATTTTCAGTCTGTGTTAGTTTGGCTTTTTAGTTTTGACACTATTTTTACACTTGACACCATTATTAGCAAAAGACTAAGCTGTGGATTATATATTAATGCACAGCTTAGAAGAGTGACTACTGAATGTATGGGGCTTTAACAGGTCCGACATAACAAAGATGTCTTTTAACAAGGCTAAACTAACACATGCATAGAAAGACTAAAAAGCTCAGAAATCTAAATGTCACATGTCACAAAAAAAACAAAAACAGAAAGCAGTTGCTGGAAAAGACTACGAGCCCATCTTCTGACATTTACAGTATTTCATGAATAAAACATTCTAGAATGTGCTGCTTTGAAATATAAATAGTGTTCTAATACATCTTCTTGTAGTAGGCTAGTAGGACATGTTTTCTGCTGAAGGCACTTGTAACTTGCCATATACTGCCATCTGCTGTTCATGAGTTAGTAGTGCATGGCTTTTTTATTCATACCTTGGAAGTACTTGAGCGCGTGTGAGAGAGAGAGAGAGAGAGAGAGAGAGAGAGAGAGAGAGAGAGAGAGAGAGAGAGAGAGAGAGAGAGAGAGAGAGAGAGAGAGAGAGAGAGAGAGAGAGAGAGAGAGAGAGAGAGAGAGAGAGAGAGAGAGAGAGATGTAAATGTTGGGAAATATGTCCATAGAACTTGCTAAAGCAAATGTTCCAACTTCTCATCAACAGCTCCTTGAAGGGGGGCTATATATATATATATATATATATATATATATATATATATATATATATATATATATATATATATTTTTTTTTTTTTTTTTAAATCATCATATACTGTCATTAAACCTGTACATCACTCTGTTGACTAACAAACACTAAAACATTGTCAGCATATGCAGAGAGACTTATTGTAAATACATTTGTTTATTTTATAATTTATTAATTATAAATTTGGCAAATTAAAACATTTTAAAACAAAACAAAACATAAAACTTGTACATTTTGTCTCAATTGTTGTAACAAAGGTTCTATTGCTAACGAATATAGTATTTCAGAGAGCGGGCACCCCTCACAGCTCTAAAAACTTTAAAAGGAGTGCAAAAGCCACATATACATTTGAGTATGCTCTCAAAATCACTGTACAAAACTTTAATTTTATCTATAAAACTTTTACTAAAACCAAAAGCTTTTAACGTTTCCCATAAGTATGTGTGTTCAAGCCTGTCGAATGCTTTTGTTTGCTAAAATCTTTGAAGGAAGTTTATAGTCACTCCACAGAAGTGAAACAGGTCTCCAATTTTTGATCCCTGTGAGGTCTTTCGTCCAGACTACCATTAAGTTCTTCTAAGAGATTCTCTCCTAAAACTCCCCAAAAACATTTATAGAAGTCTATTGGTATGCCTTCAATTACAGGCACCCTTCTGTATTCCATGCTCTGAACAGCCTTATGCAGTTGTCCCAGGCCAAGCGCACCCGAAATCTCTGCATTACCTTCATCAGACACCTTTGGTAAATCCTTGAAGAAGACACTCTCATTGATATCGTCTGATCCTAATTCACTTCTGTACAGTTTCTCATAAAAAATAAATAAAAAAGATTGCCCTCCTTTCACTACAGGATTGGGCAACATATTTCCTTCCTCCGATCGCAAAGCGTGAATTATTTTCTTTTTTTGTCCATTTTTCCTTTCAGGATAAAAAAAAAAATACTTTGAAGGTGCATCCATATAGTCAAGACTTACAAATCTTGACCAAAGCAAAGCCCTCTGTGATATAACCCCTAATAATTTTGCCAGTTGATTCTATTTTTCTTTTTTTAAAGAATTTTCAAAAATAAGTCTTTAATTGACTTATTTAAAACTTTGCTGCTGTTTTGGGCATACAAAACTGTTTAATCTGTACCTTCCCATAATCCCACCGTTTTTGTACTGATTGAAAATATTATTTTTTTGTTCTGTACTCAGCCCAAACAATTTAAAAGTATGTATAAAAAACATATGGGGTTCAATATGATTTCTGTCACAATTACTCACTGTACAATTCAAATCACCTCCCAAAAATAAATAGTAATCATTAGAAACATCTTGTAAAACAGAACATAGTGTATCTAAAAACAACGTCCTATCAATTGAGTTCGGTACATAAATAAATACAACATTATAATTCTCTACTTGTGCTCTCACTTTTGAAAGTATACCCTTCAAAAACTCTTCAACTTGATACGAGATTGGTGGAGTTGTGGTGGAAAAAATGTCATTTTTCCTAAACCTTCTCATTCCTTCATTCAATCATTTCCATTGTTCACGTCACTATGTTTTTCCTGAATCAAAGTGACTTCTATTTTTTTCTGCTTGATAATTGCATACAGCTCACCTCTTGTTCTATAATCTCTAGCACCATTAACATTCAGGAGGCAATACACACTTCTGCCATACTGAAATAAACAAACAAACAAACAAACAAACAAACAAACAAACAAACACAAGCAAACCCAGATTAATAATATTAGTCCTCATTTTCATTTAAACCCATGCCAACTTTCCTCACAATCTTTTTCAAATGGTAAACCTTCTTGTTTGAAAGGCATCCTTCTGCTATAATGGCTTTGTCATGGAACTGCTTTAGATCAGGGAAATATTCCTTTACAATCATACCTCTTTTGTTTTTTGTAGTTTTAAGAAAACGTTTTATGTCATCAACATCATTGCTTCTACTTCTTCATTCTGTAACAACACTGTACTTGAATCAGACATTTTCACTTTCACTTTCTGACTCTTTCTGATCTTCAACCACTTTTAAAAATAAAAAACACTTTGCACTACTCATCTTTTCCACAAATTTTCCTTTTTGTTGAATATCTTATTCTCTGTTTCTATCTCAGACACACCATCTTCCCTCATGTTTTCTACATCACTGTTCAACAACCCAGTTTCTGCAGCTAAAGAATTTTCTAAAGAATCCTTACCTTCATTCTTGGATTCTGTTGAGCTCGAACCAGCTTCCACAGGCCCCACAACAGATGTTTCTTCCCCAGCAGGTTTATCCACGGTCGGCACTGCTTCAGTCAGACCGACCTAGGACGGTTTTACAGTATCTTCCTCAGTCGTAGCACTTTCCTTACTACCTCCAGCTGCATTACTATTGAACTTGTCAGGACATGAACAGATTAAGTGGCCGGATTTACCACATCCAAAGCATTTCATAGTAGTTACAATCTCTATTCATAATCGTCCACACAAAAATGTAGTGCCAAGTCCAATTCAGCATCATCTTTGATTATCATAAAAGCGAATCTCCTAAATGAAACAATATGTTTCAATGAAGGAAACTCGCACCTGATCGCAATCTTTTTTCGATCGGCGAAACCAACTTTCCATAATATGAAAGCATATCAAAATATCATCACTGAGAAAAGGAGGGATATTTAATATTGTAACTTTTCTGATTTTTTGACGGTAACAACAGAGGCAAAACAGGTGTAAATATTTAGTCAATGATTATACCTATTGCAACAAACTTGTTTGCTCTTTCCACCGAATATTAAAAAAAAAATCACGGTACCGTTACTCATTCTGGATGCAGGGAGAATGTTTTGATGGCCAACAACTTCTTCTACACCCAGACAGCAAGCCTCCACAATCCACGGATACCATCTTGACTCTGTGACGCAGTGTAAGGACATCAAGCCCAGTCCCACCCTGAGCTGCTATCTAGGGGTGGGGGAAAAAATCGATACAGCATAGTATCGCGATATTTTCTTTGGCAATACAGTATCGATACACGGGCGCCAAGTATCGATCTTTTATTATTTAAATCGCCCCCTAAACCTTCATTCACTAAGTTAGGCCTATTAGGCATATTTCATAAGTTAGACCACTAATACTGTTCACTTGAAGCAGTGAAGGAAAACGAATGAGCGAATTCGGACAGCCTTTGAGCGTAGGCTACGTAAGCTGTACATTCGTTAATGCAGTGCAATGTGGGACAGAGACGCGTTCTGACACGCGTCCCATTTTCTCACAAATCTCTATGTTCATTTAAGTCTGTATTTAACTAATTTAAGACTGCTCTTATGAGGACACTCGACAAAACGGACATTTTGGCATAATTTGTGTGTGTTATGGTTTGTTCAAGCCCGAAAGAGAACTCGATACTGACGCGCGTCTTTTCTGTGGGTCGTGTGTGTGTGTGTGTGTGTGTGTGTGCGTGTGTGTGTGTGTGTAATACAGGTAGGATACTGCGTAATTGCGTTGAATATTTTTAACGCTTGAAACTTTTTTGTTGTTGTTGCGGTGCCGCGGTGGGCAAGTGATTAAACCGTTGTTGCGACACCATGTAACACTAACTATCGTAGCAAGTCTAGAGCTCACCATTCATGTGAGAGGTCTCCTATTCAGAGAATAATTACGTCCTGTCCTGTAATAAGGTCCTATATCCTGAATGTTCAAGAACAAGTTTTCAAGTTTTTGCACTACCCTCCTAAGTTTTTGCACTTCGGTTAATGTGTCGAAGATAATGTTTACAGAATTAAATGTGACATTTAAAGTGAGTTGAGCGGTCTTATTTTCCTCATTTTTTGTAATGCCTTTGAATAAACATAAATCGCAATATCGCAGAATTGAATCGCAATACTTGCTGTATCGCAATATATTGAGAATCGCAATAATATTGAATCGTTGCCCAAATATCGCAATACTATCGAATCATCACATTTGTGCCAATTCCCACACCTAATGCTTACTAAGAAAGCAGGCAGCACAAACAAACAACACACAAGATAAATACAAAATCAAATAAACAAACTTAGAGGAGAAAAGAAAAATAAAGAGTATAAGGAAGCACAAAATAAGCAAATACACGCTCACACTCACTAAGCTCTCAGAGAGCTTTGAGAGAGAGAGAGAGAGAGAGAGAGAGAGAGAGAGAGAGAGAGAGAGAGAGAGAGAGAGAGAGAGAGAGAGAGAGAGAGAGAGATTTCTATTTAGTTATTTGATATTTTTTACCACAGACAACCACACTTAATAGCTTACAGAACATAGAAAACATAGCATCTGTTTCTGTGTTTGTTAGGCATCCTGCTTTAGGTCTCGGTGAACGTTTTGGCTTTTGGACCTGAAATCTCGATGCTTTTAAGTTTACAAGCGGCACTATGCAGGATTTCTGTTTTTGTCAGACAGCGATCCCTAGAGTCGCTGTAGAGTACTTGTATTTAACGTTACTGTCGTAAACACCACTCACGCGGAGCGTATCTGCACTCACGGCCTCTGCACTTCATAATAATAAAGTAGCCTACCGCGTTAGGCTTACCTGAGCCTAAATGCCAGATGACACCAATAAAGTGTATCATGTACGTCGCATTATTTCGCAGGGCTCTCAAGTTTTGAAAACAGGCAAGAGTGACATCCAGCTGACAGATACATTTTTGTCATTGGTTGTTGCGTTAAATCTTACCCAGATACAATAGTGCTATTTTTTGATTGGTTATTGTGTAGCTCGACGAACAACACCAGAGGAGACGCGCTTGATTCCTGCCGGTTCCACAGTGAGAGCGGCGCGGCCAGAGTTTTGGCATATTAAATATATTACAAATAGTTTTTCAGCATGAGAAATACAATGTGTGGCGGGAGAGCGTGACAAAAGACCGAAATGAGTGACTGTCACGCTCAATGCGTGACACTTGAGAGCCCTGATTTCGTAACAATGTCCGTTATGGTGTTGTTAGACATGATTATTGCAATTTATCATAATAGTTTGCAAATTACGCTCATTTACACTATTTACAACATGTAGGCTTATTTATGTCCTGATAATTATGTGAGATATTGACAACTGTTCTCATGATAATCGCAGGAATCAACTTCAACAGTGAAAGACTGTTAGAGTGGGACTCTTGTCCGGTTCCTCGTGCTGTCAGATTCTCGTTACCTTTTTCTAGACTCTTCCGAACGCGCTTTCTTCGTTTTTTTCGCCATTCTAAAAACGCAGGTCCGATGTTTACTCGTGTCTGACTCCTCGCTCGGTCAGTCTGCCATTTCCTCTTTCTCTGTTCCTCCGACAATGCTTTTCTAGCTTTCTGCTTCTTATATGCCAGCTTTGCCATGGGACGATAGTTGTTCTTATAGCTAGCCGTATCCTGGATGGGGGCGTGTACGCGTGCAGTGCCGTAAAGCAATTTGTTACCTCGCGAGACCTGATATCACACGATACTTCCTAACACTGAGGCCGAAGGCCCGCCAGCCCAAAGTTGCAAGGGTGGTTTTGCGGCTCACAGGCACCAGGGGGGTGCGAGACGACCACCATTCAACACGAAATCAGTAATATAAAAATTACAATGACTCCAAAGCTGTTCGGTTAAGGTAAAAAAGTTACTTAGTTCTGCTTTAAATAAAAACATGCTGGAAGAATGATTGACACGGCATGGACTGAATAGCTAAAAAAAATGCCATAGATTCCTAAACAACAGCAGAGCTGTGATTTACCAGCCATTAAGTCACCTTCCGCTGTTTGGATATAGCACTTTTAACGACTGTTTCAAAGGAGTGAAATTTTACAGTGAAAAACTTTACAGAGATGATAAGAAATTAAAGTGACAGAGATTGTTTTGGCTTTACAGCAGCTCTAGAATCAAGTTATTGTCCAGCTAAGCACTTCCGTTGCAAAGATCATTAGTTATTAACTTAGGGACCGCTTACACGACACCGTTCTAACAGAAAACCCTAAACACGCTCCCGCCTCCTCATTCACAGAATTATTTATCGCTTCCAAGTAGCCATGTGAACCGGAACTATTTTGACAACGTTTTATCTGTACAGGGGTAAAGGGAGGGAGAAAGGGGCCTTCACAGGGGAGAGACTAGTTGACACTTCAGGACTGCGTTGTATTCGTGTCCAGACGCAAGTCCTTCATCAGATCTGGATCCGGCCTGGATCCGGCCAACTGTGGTAAACCTCAGCATAAAAAGAGAGACTAATATTAGCGTAGACTCCATTCTACTTAGGATGTAACGAGCACATCAGGATTTATGGGGGTGTTCCCGGTTCCGGCTGACCTAATCTATGCAGCCTCACATTGAATTGTAGAAGTTTATAAGGTGTAGTGTGTATACTAGTTCAAAGAGATGTGTTTTAGTCTAGATTTGAACTGACAGAGTGTGTCTGCTTCCCGGACAATGTTAGGAAGACTGTTGCAGAGTTTTGGTGCTAAAAAGGAAAAGGATCTACCGCCAGCAGTCGATTTTGATATTCTAGGTATTATCAACTGGCCAGAATTTTGAGATTGCAATAGAGGTGAAGGACTATAATGCGTTAAAAGCTCGCTCAAGTACTGGGGAGCTAAACCATTTAGTGCTTTGTAAGTAATCGGCAATATTTTAAAATTGAATAGTTTAATAGTTTAAAGTTTAATAGGGAGCCAATGCAGTGTTGATAGAACCAGGCTAATATGGTCATTCTTCCTGGTTCTAGTAAGAACTCTAGCTTCTGCGTTTTGGACCAGCTGTAGTTTATTTATTAAGTGTGCAGGGCAACCACCCATAAGAGCATTACAATAATCTAGCCTTGATGTCATGAACGCATTAACTAATTGTTCAATGAGAGCATATGGCGTAATTTAGATATATTTTTAAGATCGTGGAATGCGGTTTTACAGATACTAGAAACGTGACTTTCAAATGAAAGATTGGTATCAAAGAGCACACCCAGGTTCCTAACCGACGACGAAGGTTTGACAGAGCAGTCATCAAGTGTTAGACAGTATTCTAGGTTTACAGTAGGAAGTTTTTTGTCCAATAATTAGAATCTCAGTTTTTTTCAGAGTTAAATAGTAGGGAATTACTAGTCATTCAGTTTTTTTTTATTTTTTTTATATATATATATCTGCTATGCATTCCGTTAATTTTGTGAATTGGTAAGTTTTGTCAGGGCATGAAGAAATATAGAGCTGAGTATCATCAGCATAACAGTGAAAACTAATGCCATGCTTCCTAATGATATCTCCCAAGGGTAGCTTATACAGAGTGCACAGCAACGGTCCTAGTACTGAGCCTTGTGGTACTCCATACTGAATTGTGATCGATACAATATTTATTCATTTACTGCTACAAACTGATAACGGTCAGATTTGTATGATTTAAACCATGCTAATGCAGTTCCACTAATGCCAAAATAATTTTCGAGTCTATTTAAAAGAATGTTGTGGTCCAATAGTATCAAATGCATACTAAGATCGAGTAACACTAATAGAGAGATAGCACGATCAGATGATAAGATAAAATCATTTGTGACTCTGAGAGCTAATGAGAGCTATCTCAGTACTATGGTAAGATCTAAATCCTGACTGTAAATCCTGGCAGATACCATTTCTTTCTAAAAAGGAAAATAGTTGTGAGGGATATTGCCTTTTTTTTAGTATCTTTGACAGAAAAGGTAGATTCGAGATCGGCCTGTAATTTACTTATTCTGTAGGATCAAGTTGAGTTTTTTTAACAAGCGGTTTACGTATTCGTTTTCGGTACTCAGTTCGGTATTCAGTTTTCGGTACGTATCCTATTGACAAAGATGAATTAATGATATTAAGCAGAGGATCTATGACCTCTGGAAGCATCTCTTTCAATAGCATAGTCGGTATAGGGTCTAACATACATGTTGTCGATTTAGATGATTTAACGAGTTTAGAAAATTCTTCCTCTCTTATAGCAATGAATGAATCAAAATTTTCCTCTGGGAGACTCCAATGCACTGTCTGATGTGATACTGTACTATATGGTTCGGTTGCATAGTTATAATTTTCTCTATCTTACAATTATCAATCTTGTAAGCAAAAAAGTGAATAAAGTCATTACTGCTGTGCTACTTGGAAACGTCTGGGGTTGAAGCTTTATTTTTCGTTAATTTAGTCACTGTTTCAAATAAATACCTAAGGTTTTGTTTATTTTCTTCTAATAGGGTTGAAAAATAAGCAGATATAGCTGTTTTTAAGGCCTCTCTTAACGCAACCGTGCTCTCTTTCCATTAAAATGCGAGAAAAAAAACCCTTCTAGTTTAGTTTTCTTCCAGTTGCGCTCCATTTTTCTGGCTGCTATCCTAAGGGCCCTGAGTGTGCTCATTGTACCACAGCGTTGGACTATTGTGGCGAGGGGGGCGTGGTTTAGCGGAGGTGGGGACGCTGGTCAGGGTCCCAGACACACCGCAGGCCGTCCCCGATCAAGCTGGACTGTACCAGATACCAGTGAGTATTAAGGGGGGTACTTATCAGGCCTTGGTGGATTCAGGCTGTAACCAAACCTCTATCCATCAAAGCGTGATTCAACCAGAGGCATTGGATAGAAGGTTCGGTGTGGTTAAGGTTCGCATGGTTAAGGTTCGGTGTGTGCACGGGGAGGTGGTGGATTACCCGTTAATGCCAGTCACTATTCAATTTCGGGGCCAAAAGCATAGTGTGGAGGTGGCCGTTAGCCCGCACCTCCGACACCCGCTAATCTTGGGGACTAATTGGCCGGGGTTTAAAGTGTTATTGGCACATTTGTGTGCGGGTGCTTCTGGGGGAAAAAGGAAGCAGGGGAAGAGAGCGGTCCATCAGGTTGAAGAGGCTGTGCCGGGGCCATCTGTGCCTGTACCAGAGGAACGGAACGCTGTTGAGAGAATGTCACTCTCAGAGCGTGATGACTTTCCTTTGGAACAGTCGTGAGACGAGACGCTCAAAAATGCGTTTGACCAAGTCTGTACAATCGACGGACAGCCTCTCCACCCAGATTGGCCATTTTCATATCCTTATTTCGCAATCATAAAAGATAAGTTGTATCGGGTGACCCAGGGCGCCCAATCAAAGCAAGATACAACTCAGTTATTAGTACCAAAGAGCCGCCGGGAAACGCTTTTCCAGGCGGCTCACTGCAATCCGATGGCTGAGCATTTAGCAGCTACACTGAATCGTGTAGGCAGGCAGCTACACTGAATCGTCTAATGAAATTTTTTTGGCCGGGCATTCACGAGAACATGCCCAAGTGGTGCGCGTCCTGTCGTGAATGTCAGTTGGTGAATCTACCGGCCACCCCAAAAGCACCGTTGTGCCCCCTTCCTTTAATAGAGGTCCCCTTCGAAATAATTGGCATGGACCTCATCGGGCCATTGGAACGATCTGCACGGGGGCATAGTTTTGCATTAGTCCTAGTGGATTATGCAACATGATACCCAGAAGCAGTGCCGCTTCGCAGTATTTCCGCGAAGAGCGTTGGAAGCGCACTGTTTCAGTTAATCTCCCGGGTGGGAATCCTGGAAGAGATTCTCACCGACCAGGGCACGGCGTTTATGTCACGTACCATTCATGAACTTTACGAATTGTTGGGCATTCGAACAGATAGGGAAGGGGCACATCAAATTTACCACCTCAATCTCCTTAAAAAGTGGAATGAGGCGGAGTCAGTGATGTTTGCGATGGTGGTGAACGGGGTGGAGGATCCAGAGGCGAGCTCAAAGTCTCAATCTCTCGCTCTGGCAGTTGGAGGAGATCACCTCTCGCCGTCCCAGCTCACTGATATACGTAATTTACCAGCAGAATTTGTGGATGTGTTCTCGCCCCTGCCTGGTCGGACAAATCTCATGCAGCACCACGTTGAGACCGAACCGGGCGTAGTAGTGCGTAGCCGGCCATATCGCTTACCTGAACATAAAAAGAAAATAGTTCAGGATGAATTAGAAGCTATGCTGGACATGGGGGTAATAGAAGAATCCAACAGTGATTGGGCAAGCCCGATAGTTTTAGTGCCTAAAACCGACGGCTCGGTCCGATTCTGTGTGGATTATCGCAAGGTGAATGCTGTGTCGAAATTCGACGCGTATCCAATGCCGCGGGTTGACGAATTACTTGATCGGCTCGGTACCGCTCGTTTTTATTCGACACTGGATTTGACGAAGAGATATTGGCAGATCCCCTTAACTCCAATATCCAAAGAAAAGACCGCTTTCACAACGCCGTTTGGATTACACCAATTTGTTACTCTTCCTTTCAGCTTGTTCGGGGCTCCAGCGACCTTCCAACTCCTGATGGACAGAATTCTCCGGCCGTATACTGCATATGCCGCTGCTTACTTGGATGATATTATCATCTATAGTAATGATTGGCAGCGGCATATGCAGCATTTGCGAGATGTCCTCAGAACGTTGGGGGAAGCGGATCTCACGGCCAACCCAAAGAAGTGTGCAGTTGGGCATGTGGAAGTTAGGTATCTGGGTTTCCACTTGGGTCATGGACAGGTGCGTCCCCAAATTGATAAGACGGCAGCAGTTGCGACCTGTCCGAGACCTAAGACCAAAAAGGAGGTTAGGCAGTTCCTGGGGCTAGCGGGATATTACAGAAGGTTTGTGCCTGGTTATTCGGACCTCGCTAGCCCGCTGACTGACCTAACTAAAAAGGAAGCACCAGATACCGTCCAGTGGACGGAGCGGTGACAGCAGGCCTTTACCCAGATAAAGGCTGCTCTATGTGGTGGACCGCTCCTACAGGCTCCTAACTTTTCTCTCCCTTTTACCCTACAGACTGACGCCTCGGACAGGGGGCTGGGTGCTGTCCTGTCCCAGGAGATAGATGGTGAAGAGCGGCCAGTGCTGTACATTAGTCGTAAGCTCTCTAAGAGAGAGACTAAGTACAGCACCATTGAGAAAGAATGTCTCGCCATCAGTTGGGCCGTTCTCACCATCCGCTATTATCTCTTGGGGCGGGAGTTCACCCTCTGTTCGGACCATGCTCCCCTGGAATGGCTCCATCGCATGAAGGATACCAACGCACGGATCACCCGTTGGTATCTGGCTTTACAACCTAACAAATTCCAGGTGATCCACAGGCCGGGTGCACAGATGGCTGTGGCTGACTTCCTCTCCAGGAGGAGAGGGGGGGGGGGGGAGGCTGCAGGCCGGATGGCTCCCCGGCCTGAGTCGGGCGGTGGGGGTATGTGGCGACGGGGGGCGTGGTTTAGCGGAGTCCGTAGCGGAGAGAGAGGGCGGAACCGAGCGGTGGGTAAGTAGGTCAAGTGCAAAATGACGATCACCTGCTTCTGATTGCAGTAATTGGGGTGGGGAGATCGCATAAAAGCCGGCTGGAGTGAGAGAACGGGGAGAAAGAAGGACTGGGAGCTTGTGCACAGAAAAGGACTGAGAATTGATGGACTGAGCTAATTTAATAGTGGAAAATAGTGGAAATTTAAGAGTGTTTGAACATTGCTATAGAGTGTTCTATGGTGAAGGCGCACCTCGCGCATATTTCCTGTTCAAAAACTCTGTTAATAAAATCGTGTACGAGTCCCAGTTATGCCGACCCTTGTCTTCTTCCATCACACCCACACTGAACCAACACTACAACTATTTTCTTTAATCTTCTTTTAAGCGCAAAGGAGCAACTGTGTCTAAAGTGCTGGAAAAGAGAGAGTCAAACGTTTCTGTAGCAATATTGAGTTCTTCTAAGCTATCTGGGATGCTGAGGAGATGAAACTGATCAGGAATGCTATTAATAAAGCAATCTTTAGTAGCAAAACTGATAGTTCTAACTTATTTGTAACATGGAGTCGGCTTTGAAGCCTTGGCTAAATGAAGTATACACAAGACTGTATTAATCTGAAATCTCATCACTCTGCTGCAGAATATCAACTGCATCAACACTGATTCAATGTGATAATATTAGATGTAGAGTATGATTACGACAATGAGTAGGTCCTGACACATGTTGTCTAACTCCAATAATGTTCAGAATGTCTAGAATGTTAATCCCAATGGATATTTTTCGTTACCTACATGTATATTACAATCACCAACAATTAGGACTTTATCTGCAGCCAGTACTAACTCTGATAGAAAATTAGCAAATTCGTTGATAAAGTCTGTATGGTACCCTGGTGGCCTGTATAGAGTAGCTAGCACAAATCTCAAACGTGAGTTATCATTTACACTAGATAGTGTTACATTAAGCACCAACACTTCAAAATAATTATATTTGAAACTAGACTTCTCTGTAATTCTGAATATACTACTATAAATTACAGCAACCCCTCCCCCTTTGCCTTTCAGACTAGGCTAATGTTTATAACAATGATCTTGGGGGGTGGACTCATTTAAAGTAATATAATCGTCTGGTTGTAGCCAGGTTTCTGTCAAACACTTCACATCTGGTTATAATATGTGATCATATCGTTAACAATAAGTGCAGGAATTGAAGTAAGGAATCGAATATTCAGCAACCAAAGCTTTTATCATTTGTTTTTATTTGTTGAACATCAATTACATTTTTACCCTTAAATGGGTTAAGGAGTTTTTTGTATTTCCTAATTCGGGGAACAGACACGGTCTCTATATGATGATATCTAGGTGAAAGAGTCTCTATGCGATGGAATTCATGTGACCTCAGTGACGTGAGACAGCTAGCAGACGGTCGGTTTAGCCATTCTGTTTGCTTCCAGACCTGAGACCCAATTCATGTTTGAGCTACATTACGGTATAGTTACAATAGAGTTTGATTGTGAGTGTATTCTGGGTGACTGTTAACCCTTCGGTTGTTTGACTAACTGTTGGGTCCATTAATGTGAATATGATTACAGATTCATTTTATACTCTTTGTTGCACATAGATGACTCATAGCTTTCGGGTAGAAATGTCAATGTCTCTCTTTCTCTGGCGCTATTTCTCATCTTCCTTGCATTTTTAAATACAAACACTCTGTAGCCTATATTACAGATCCTTATGCTACATTGAAACCTGCATGAACACAATTGATTGGCACGTAAGAAAGCAACAAGAGCCCAGTCCAAAAGCCCACCCTGGGGCAAAGCTCACACAATCGTCCTGTTGTCTCACATCCAGCTCTCCAAGCAATGTGTCAAATTGGTGTGGAGGAAAACAATGCAGTACTGAGTGTGTGTAAATGAGGGATTCTGGAGAGACCAATAACACCTTCAGTGTGATGTTTTGGGATGCGTATGTGTGTGCATTTTAGTGTTTGGCTGCTTTTGGTGAAGGGATCATCTCTGTTGTAATATTATCTGTTCTGTGGTCTTGGCTGGAAGAGATAAGGTGGTTCATACAACAGTTTATCAGACATTCTCCCATGCAGTCTCTTAAATGGATACCCAGAGGGTGCAGTAAAAGGCCATGTTCCATTGTGTAAGCTTGCTGCTGTGTTCGTGCTGCTTTATTGAACTTGAAACAAGGCCATTTGGATGCACAAAGTAGAGATGATCTTGGGTAAAGTGGATGTGCCCAGAACATTGGAGTCTGAAACTTACTTTCTGTGTAATAATGACTATTTTTTTTTCTTCACAGTGGCACTTTGGAATTGAAAAAAGGGTAAGTTCACTGAATAATGAATAATGTAATGTAGAATAAATTTGTAATACTTATCTTTACAACAAAATAAGGCAGATTTGAGTTTTAAAAAAATCTGCCAATCAAGAAAAAAATTGTTTGTTTTTTTCTGAGCAGCACACTGTAAAATAATGTATTTGTAATTAAGTCTGCCCTCGCCATTGATGGAAATTTCCAGCTTTCCGTGCTATTATGCATCTTCTGAAAGAGAACAGAATCTCCTGATCAAAACACAAGCGAAGAGGAAGCAGAAACAAGTGATAGCATATGTAAGCAGAGGCATATGTAATATAATGTGATCATCAACATTAAACAGCATAAAAATCAAAACTGCCTAAAGTAACAGAATAAAAATGTCGACCCAGGACGAGCTATAGTAGCCTGCAGGGTTCCCGTGGATCCTTAAAAAGTCTTAAAAAGTCTTAAATTAGATTTTTAAAATAAGGCCATAAAAAGTCTTATAAAGTATTTTTTTTACTTATGAAAGGTCTTAAATTTTAGATGACAGTTCGACTTAGACATATCTAAATGTTTTCCAAATTAAAATTATCTAATTAGCGTAGTATTATTTTTTATAATTCTATCTTTGTGGATTTGCTTCTTCACGTGATAATTCGCATCACATTCGCGGCAGAATAACGTCTGTCTCCTGTCTCCTCTACCAAGAAGAAAGTTGGTAAATGTCAGTTCAGTTGTAAGTTCATTCTTTATGTGCGTAGAGGTGTGCGATGTGTATTGTCTACTATGATATTGTAATCATTGTTTTAATGATGTACGATGCACTGTGAGCTGACATTGCAATTGTCTCTCGTGCTTTCACTGCGTGATGTGTGCAGTTATAGGTAGGCCTATGTCCCCAAATTAGTTTTTGTCTTTTTAGACACCCTATTGTCAATATTGTTTGTTTTCCCTTTATTTCGCCGACTAGAATTTTAAAATGAAACCGTAGCAGAGTCTCAATGCAACAGACAGCGATGATTTCTTGACTGAAATCCACGTTTTGAACGAGTCATTTTAACGATTCAATGAACAATCACTTGTTTCTTTCCCGAATGAATCAGCCGTTTGAACAAATCGGTTGAATGAATGAATGACTCCCTCAACTCGCTTAAGGTATTAAGACAGTGACTTGCCGCCGCCTACTGGCGGTTTTAGTTTCATATTTAAAGTACCCTTTAATTAAAAACGTTAAAATTAGAAATAATTTCATATTTAAATATTGAATAATCTCATAGCTGTATTTATGCAATTGTAAATGGAGTGTAAATATTAATGCCACTTCTGATGCCGCTTCTGTCTCACCTCTGCACTGCAAAGATGGATTTTGATTAAATGATTTAATTTGACTGGTAACGGTGGTACTGTATAATTATTGTTTAACTAAGTATTATTGTATAAATAAGTATAATTACTGTATAATTTAATTTGAATAATTTGAATGTTAGTATTTGACATAAAAGGTGATGCATAACTCTAAATAAGTTTAGAAAAAATGTCCATATATAGGTGAAAATGCCCCTGGTAATCAATTTAAGGTGGCAAATATTGCACATTAATTAATCATTTCTGTCACTACTGTGAACTGACCACTGCATAGAATATGAAACATTTGAATATCTTCATGAGTCTGCTGTCAACAACAGGCCTAAACCAGCCATGGCACCAGCACAAAAACACAATCAGTAAAATATCATCTAATTATTGTCAACAAAACGTTTAAAATATCGAGATATATTTTTTGTCAATATTGCACACCCCTAATATACGGTATTTATTTTGATTTCTTCAGGTCTTAAAAAGGTCTTAAAGCCTTAAATTTGACTTTAAAAAAGTGTGCAGGAACCCTGAGCCTGCCTCTGCCCTCCTATATACTTCTGCTCAATTTTCATTTTCCTTCAGTACTAGTCTGGGATTGTGCTGTCGTCTTTGGTTTTCTCCGATCAATTTTTTACAATGGCATTGATGTTGTGTGTTATTTTGAGTTGTAGTTCAGTAATGGCAGCGGAGAAAGATGCGAGCGAAGCCATTCGGGCCGTTGTGGCAACGCTGCCGAATATCAAGAACTTGAAGCCGGAGCTAGATCAATCTTTGCTTAGTTTTGTTGGTGGCCATGATGTCAGGGTTCGGGAAAAGTTTGATTTTCCAGCTCGTTCCGTTAGTGGTGAATGAGTTGGCTAAGGCGATCGCTAGGCATACGTCACAACCAAACGTAGGGATTGGTTATGGTAGATTCAGAGTGACTCTGGGCAGATCCAATGGTTTTAGACTTCAATAGAGTACCCGCCTACAAGGAAGTTAACGCTTGTCAATGGAGCAGTGCCAGACTCTTATGTACAAATGAATTGAAATGTACGAGAGTCTGGTGGGACCAGGCTAGAGCTATATGACTGTGAAGCATTGGGGGTGTTGATGGACCTAATCTACTCCATCTGTGTTTTGATCATTGTTCTGAATCCGGACATAGTCTTTGACAAATATGTGATTTTCTCAGCTTTTTGCTCAAAATGGTACTTTTTATGAAACTTTCCCACAATCAAATGTTGATTTAAAAAAAGAAAATGCATTCATCTAAAATGTTGTTGTTGTTGTTGTTGTTGTTGTTGTTGTTGTTGTTGTTTAAAAGCAGAGGGTCTCATCTTTTGATATATTACATGTTCAGATATTCCAACAACAAAATAGTCTAGGGGCCATGAAACTTTATCAAAATTATCAAAAATGCGGGCACTGGCTAGCAATTTTTTTCCAAAATGCTGGCTGGTTAATAATTTTATTATGAATTTAATAGAAATTTCTGAGTGAAAATTGTTTCTACACAATTTTTTCTCAGTGCATTTGTCCTTTAGCTCTTCCTTTACCAGGGTCGTGACAAAAGGTAATGGTCTTCACGCATGTTTATTGTTACTTGCTCAGTGTTTCCTACGCAACTTAATTCTACAGTGTCATACTGAATGTGATGGATAAGAATCGACAAAATAATGTTAAGGGAACATTTTTATCGATCTCTTAATTAATCTTTTGAAAAGACTCTCAAACTACCTCTTGGACTCAATCTGAGGAATTCTTACTGAACTCAGTAAGAGCCGTTGAATCAACATCTAATTCACTTCATGAACTGCTAGTTGTAGCCTATGCTTTTTGTTCATTATAGAGATATGCATATGAGGGACTTCAAATATGGGATTATATGGGATTAAACAGTCATTTTCAGGGCCAAAAATATATTTTTTTTAAGGTCTAAATATATAGGAACCTGAGTGCATTTTTTTAATATTAATATATAGCAACATTGTATTAATTTGGAGGAAAACATATTTACATTTACAGTGAAAGAACGTCTGTTTAAAAGTTGTGACCCTGCCAAGTATCTCAGGTGACTTTTAGGGCATTGGTGTCAGGTGGAATGACGTTATCCTAAAAAAAAGTATAGATGCACAAATATAGAATATAAATCCTCTTGTGTTGTTGTGACCCTGATGCCCCCCTAGAGATTTTCTTCAAGCTAGGAAGCTTTGAGGCTCCTGGGAGAAGGTGCTCTTCTATTTCCTTTGAAATGACAGGGGGGTTCAAACACACCCTGTAGTTTCAACAGTTTTGCAGGGATTTCAGTGATAGAGCTTTTTCCAGAACAAGGATTAGTCTTTTAAAGAGCGGCACCAACACTGCAACTGAGAAAATGTCTGTTTTTATCATTCATTTAATTTTGTCATACTTTGAGCATAGTTGAGCCAAACCCATCTGTCATAGTCTGAGATACCTCAAATATCTAGTCACTTTGCCTTTGTTTAGCAGAATAGCAGTAGTCTGAAGTCCTGATTACAAGTTTGTCACATTAAAGTGTTCTGTTGTCGGACAGAACTGGAATCATGGAGGACACCAGGTTTATTCTTGCATATTAATTTGGAAAATCTTATTAAAGCCAAAATTATATTTAGCGTCCAATTCATTGACAACCATATAAACATCAGCCGTGCTATCTAGATCAATTCTGAATTTCGGTCAAGTACAGGCTACTTTTCGCTGCGTATATAACATACAACATGCTTTAAATGATTATTCATATATGTAAATATGCACTACTTTAATGACAAGACAAGGTGATGTAGCTGTTGTAGAAAAAAAAAACTAATGAAGAAACTATGTAGTCACAGCAGTAATCGTTCTCCCCTCCGCAATGTTTAATGTTTATGGCACGCCCAACTGGGCAAATTGGGTATCAAAATTATCCCTGGGCTTCCAGTTATGACATATATTTTATTTGCTTTAACTCATCACCTTAAGTTAAGTCAAGTCAAGTCAAGTCACCTTTATTTATATAGCGCTTTTTACAATACAGATTGTATCAAAGCAGCTTCACAGTGATAACATGAAAATAATATAACAGAGTTTGTTTCTAAAAGAAAATTGAGTCAACGTCCACCTTAAGCAAGGCAGATCAATAATATTATTGAATATTAAATGTCCCCAACTAAGCAAGCCAAAAGCCAAGGCAACAGTGGCAAGGAACCAAAACTCCATCAGGTGACAGAATGGAGAAAAAAACCTTGGGAGAAACCAGACTCAGTCGGAGGGCCAGTTCTCCTCTGGCCAACGAAGGAACAGTGCATGATTTATGATTCGGGCAGCATTACAAGTCAGATTGGATCGGAACATTTAGAATATTTATCCATTTCCATCTTTTGGAAGTCCAAGTAATCACGCCGGTGTTGAGACGAGTTGTTGAGGATCAGTGCCGTCCACCATAGAGGGTCCATATCGCCGGTGTTGAGTCGTCTCTTCACAGGCTTTGTGATTGGCGTATCTGAAGTCTCTGTGAAAGGCTGGATACAAACTGGAGCTGACGAACGCCGTTTTTCTCGGGACTCGCGTCCCGAGATAACAGCAGAAAAGCAAAAAGGGGAAAATAATTAGCGTAGCTGCTGTTCATAATGATTTCCATAACACGGGCGTAAATGATAAAAAACATGAAGACAGTGATTCTTGCGTCCCAGAGTGGCCCCCCTCCGTCCCCCACTCAACTCAGCCCTGCTTACTGACCTCTACATCCCTCCTGCTGCTGAGACCCAACCACAATCTCACAATCTCTCCGCAACCCAACCATACGCGCCGACCCGTTTGACTAAGGCTGTCGAGCCCCACTGTCGTCGTTAATGCAGGTTCAGTGGCAACGGTTCCGTATGGCATACCAACTACCGCAAAACACAATATCTACCCAACCACCCGTCATTCACGCAATATACACAGGAACGTAATGACTGTAAATACTATGCAACTTATACAAATAACCTACAGACTCCTCAAGTTTTATAATATTAAATGCATTTGATCTGATTCAGCAGTGGTATAAAAGGTAAGCATTATGTAAATGCTTGGCTAAAGAGATGCGTCTTTAATCTAGTTTTAAACTGGGACAGCGAGTCAGAGCTTCGAACAATATCAGGAAGGCTATTCCAGAGTTTTGGAGCTAAATGTGAGAACGCCCTTCCTCCTTTAGTGGACTTAGATATCCTAGGAATGACCAGAAGCCTCGAATTTAGTGATCTTAAAGAACGTGATGGATTGTAGGGCGATAGAAGGTCCATTAAATACACAGGAGCTAAACCATTTAGGGCTTTATAGGTCAGTAATAGTACTTTGTAATTGATACGGAACTTAATAGGTAACCAGTGTAGAGATGATAAAATTGGTGTTATATGATCATATTTTCTTGACCTAGTAAGAACTCTAGCAGCTGCATTTTGCACTAACTGTAGCTTGTTTATTGAGGATGCAGGACAGCCAGCTAATATAGCATTACAATAATCTAGTCTCGAGGTCATAAATGCATGAACTAACTTTTCTGTATCAGAAACAGATAGCATGTTACGTAGCTTTGTAATGTTTCTAAGGTGGAAAAAGGCTGTTCTTGTAACATATGAAATATGATTTTCGAAAGACAAGTTGCGGTCTAGTATAACACCCAGGTCTTTTACTGTAGTGGATAAAGTAACTGGACATCCTTCTATATTAAAGTTGTATTGTAAGTGAGTTTGTGGGTAGTTTTTTGGACCAATAAGTAATACCTCCGTTTTATCTGAATTTAGTAGCAGGAAATTACGTGTCATCCAGCATTTTATATCTTTGAGACACTCTGTCAAATTTGATAAGTTAGTGTTTTCATCTGGCCGTGATGAATTATATAATTGAGTGTCATCAGCATAACAGTGGAAATTAATTGCATGTTTTCTTATAATATTACCAAGTGGCAGCATATATATTGAGAATAGCAGAGGGCCTAACACGGATCCTTGCGGCACTCCATAGTCTACTGACGTTATCTTTGATTTTTCCCCATTTAAACAGACAAAATGATAACGGTCTGATAAGTACGATCTAAACCAGCTTAATGCCTGTCCCTGAACACCAGTGTAGTTTTGTAGTCGATCCAGGAGTATTTTATGATCGATAGTGTCGAACGCAGCGCTTAGATCGAGTAGAACTAGTATTGAGATACAGCCTTGGTCAGAAGCTAAAAGTAAATCATTTGTAATTTTAACTAGCGCAGTTTCTGTGCTATGATGCGGTCTGAATCCCGACTGGAATTTTTCATATATCTCATTTTCTTGCAAGAAAGAGCACAATTGAGCGGACACAATTTTTTCTAGTATTTTAGACATAAATGGAAGATTTGAAATGGGTCTGTAATTTGCTAAGTTATTTGGGTCTAATTGCGGTTTCTTAATGAGAGGTTTTATTACTGCCAGCTTGAATATTCTTGGAACATGACCTAAAAATAAAGACGAGTTAATAATATTGAGAAGAGGCTCTTCCACTACAGGTAACACTTCTTTCAGTAGTTTAGTGGGTATTGGATCTAATAAACATGTTGTTGGTTTCGATGCAATGATAAGTTTATTTAGCTCTTCCTGTCCTATAGTTGTAAAGCGGTGTAGTTGTTCCAGAGGGGCGATAATTGAGGCTGAATCATAAGACACCATAAAAGAGTGTACATTTACAATTGTGTTACGGATGCTTTCTATTTTCTCATTAAAGTAGTTCATAAAATCATTACTACTATACTGTAACGGAATATTTTGCTCTGGTGATGTCTGTATATTTGTTAGTCTAGCCACGGTGTTAAATAAAAACCTTGGATTATTTTGGTTATTTTCTATTAGTTTGTGGAGATGCTCAGCCCTGGCTGCTTTTAGAGCCTTTTTATAACGTAACATACTGTCTTTCCACGCGAATCTAAAGACCTCTAAATTAGTTTGTTTCCATTTACGCTCTAAGTTACGAGTTTCTCTCTTGATAACATGCGTAGCACTGTTGTACCAAGGTGCTTTAGTTTTCTCTCTAACCTTTTTTAATCTAATTGGTGCAACAATATCTAATGTACTAGAGAAAATGGTGCTCAAACTGCTAGTCATTTCCTCTAGTTCATCTGTTTGTTTGGGTTCACTGAGCAGCTGAGATAGATCAGGTAAGCTATTTAAGAATCTATCTATAGTGGTTGGAACGATTGTTCTGCCTGGTCGATAACGTGGCGCAACATGACAAATTTCAGCAGTACGTATTATACAAGTTACCATGTGATGATCAGTGAGATCGTCACTTTGCGGTATAATATCTATATCAGTTGGATTGGTTCCATATGATATAATTAAGTCTAGTGTATGATTTAGACGGGGAGTGGGACCACTGACGTTTTGCTTGACCCCAAAAGAGTTTAATAAATCTGTAAACGCAGTCCCTAACGCATCATTTGTGTTATCTACGTGTATGTTAAAATCTCCAACAATTATTGCTTTATCGGTATTGACCAATAGATCTGAGAGAAACTCTGCAAACTCTTTTAGGAAATCAGCATAGGGCCCTGGAGGTCTATATACAGTAGCCAAGGCTAGAGATAATAGGGATTTCTTTCTTACATCTAAGAGCGTAATATTTAGTACAAGTACTTCAAATGAATTAAACCTGTGACCTGTTTCCTGAATAACATTAAGAATATCTCTATAGATTGTTGCAACACCACCGCCACGACCGATCAGACGGGGCTCATGCTTATAACAGTATCCTGGTGGAGTGGACTCATTTAGACCGAAGTAATCATTTGGTTTAAGCCAGGTTTCAGTAAGGCAAAGTACATCGAAGCTATTATCTGTGACCATTTCATTTACAATAACCGCCTTAGGTGTGAGCGATCTAATGTTTAGAAGACCTAGTTTTAGAAATTGTTTTTGTTCACTGATATTTAGATTTTCAGGTTTAATTACAATAAGATTTTCCCTAGATCCTACAGTAGATTTATTATATGGCCTCACTAAACGAGGAATAGACACAGTTTCTATATAATGTTCTACACTACTTATTTCAATTAATTTGGCACAGCAAAGACTGTGATTTGGACTTTGATTTTCTAGTCATATGGTGTGTAACGTCTTGGAGATGTTGTCCGACAGAACCGCCGCTCCGATTCTGCTGGGGTGCAGGCCATCAGCACGGTAGAGCCTAGGTCGCTCCCAGAACAGATTCCAATTATTTACAAAGAGCAGTTTCTGTTCATTACACCATGACATTAACCATTCATTTAGTGCAAATAATCTACTGAACCTTTCCTGTCCTTGTCGGTACGTGGGAAGCGGTCCAGACACGATGATCGTTGCCTCAGGCGCTGTGCTGCGTACCGTCTCGATCAGGCTCTTGTAGTCCTTCTTCAGAACCTCCGTCTGCCGCAGCCTGATGTCGTTTACTCCCGTGTGCAGCACTACTGCTCCGACGCGCTCGTCACCGTTCAGGATCTCGGGAACCTGTGCGGCGATATCAAGAACACGAGCACCAGGAAAGCAGTGAGTGCGCACCGTACCCTTACCTGAGGTAGCGCGGACATGACGGACCATGGAACTGCCGATGATCACGGCGTCGTCGCGTTCCGACTCGCGAAGGGGGGAGAAGCGGTTCCGGGTGGAGATCTCGAAGACCGGGAGGGGCGGAGAGGTTCTTGCTCTGGTCCTGGCTCGTGTCTTTCGCTGTGGGATCACCCAGGGTCCATGGTGTTGTGTCGGTGCCGGAGTGAATGATGCCAGAGATGATCGCGTCCTCCTGGGCAGAGAAACGCACGGAGTAGACGAAGTCGGAGTCAAAAAGTTACTAACCACTGACTTATGAGCATCGGCGCGTGACGTTTCAAGCGCTGATCGCCGATCCCGCAGCTCGGCTTGTTTCTCCAGCAGACCACGGATCTGTTTCTCCACCGATTCCAGCTCCAATCGTACCGAAATCAGCTCGAATGTGTCCTCACCTGCACTCAGAGGTAACGTTAGACACACATCCGATATGTTCGCCATTATAACAGATGAACAGTAAATTAGTAGTGATACTACCAATATCACTACTAATTTAGGAGTGAAATGCTGGATATAACCTGTATCCTTTCAGTGAAACGGGTGTAAAATAAGACGGTCGGTAGGCGCGAGGCCACGCGTGAAATGCTAGCGGACTAAAGGCTAGTAGCCGAGATTCGCAAAGTTGGATCTAAGTAGCGATATCAAAGTAATCCGATTGTTTTTTATAAGGAATAGTAGCGAGGATAAGTTCCCATGATATAAAAATAGAAAGTGCTTGTTTATAAATTAGTTGAAAAGAAGAAAAGCAAGGATTAATGAATCAATTCGACGGAGCTCCAAACACAAACACAAACCGCACGCGCATGCGCATGCGAGTGCACTCTGCTCTCGTCCCAAATAGCACTTAAGGCTTAGGGGTCTTTTAATTGCTTAAAAGTTAAGCAATTTTAATTTTTTTAAGTCAGTTTAATGTACTTTAAGTTGAAAAGACTTAAACATCTAAGTTGATTGGACTTAAAAAGGTAAGGCAGCAACTTATTTTTACGGTGCAGTGGTAAATACAACTTGAGAGGGCATTCGTGTCCAATTTTTAACTAGGAAACTCATATTTATGAAAAATCCGGTATAGCATGTGAAGGAAGCATTAATTGGGATTTCCAGCATGACCTCAAATGAAGTGACATGTGATGACCATTCTGACCAAGTATTCAAAACAAACACTACCTTGCAAAATTTTGGCATTGATTTTTTTTTTTTTTTTAAGAAATCTCTTATGCTCAACAAGTAAGAGTAAAAATTAATTTTATAAAACAATTTAAAATAACTTTATTACTTTAATATATTTTATAATGTAATTTATTCCTATGGATGACCCATTTAGGTTACACTTTATTTCGATAGTCACTTTAGAGATTCTACTAACTAAAAGTAACTTTTCAACTACATGTCAACTAACTGTCATTAGAGTATTAGTAGACTGTTGTAGACTGTCAGTAGACTGTTAGGTTAGGTTTAGGTGTTAGGGTTCGGATTAGGAGAACAAGTTGACTTGTAGTTGCTAAGTTACTATAGTCAGTAGAATGTCTGTTGGGGGACCAACAAAATAAAGTGTTAGCAGATATTAAGCAGACAGTCTACTAATACTCTAATGACAGTTAGTTGACATGTAGCTGCAAAGTTACTTATAGTTAGTAGAATGTCTAAAGTGGACTATCGAAATAAAGTGTTATTTATCAGCAGCCATTACTGACTTTGTGCCCGTGTAACATTATCAATGTAAAAAATAGTTGTGCTGCTTAATATTTTTTTGTGGAAACCATGATACAGTGTTTCAGTAGAGTCACCTTTAGACATTCTGTAGACTATAAGTAACGTTGCACCTACATGTCAACTACTGTAACTCTCATTAGAGTATAAGTAGACTGTCTGCTTAATATCTGTTAACACTTTATTTCGATGTTCCCCCAACAGACATTCTACTGATTATAAGTAACTTTGCAACTTATTCTGCATACCCTACCCTTAACAGTCTACTAATACTCTATTAATACTTTAATGCGAGTTAGTTGACATGTAGGTGCAACGTTACTTCCAGTCAAAAGGATGTCTAAAGGGGATTATTTGATGAATTGAACGTTTAAAAGAAGTACTTTATAATATTATATACATGTATTTACTGTCACTTTGTAATTTATTTAATACCTCTTTCCTGAATAAAAGTATGTATTTCTTTAAAAAAAATAATAATAATATTTATACTGTTTAAATCCAACTGTTAGTGTATTTACTAGTAAATGTAGTGTGTGTGTGGTTTCTTTTCCCCCTCTGTATTGTGTTGTTCTTTATTTCCTCCATGTTGTGAATATTACATTCGCAAAACACCTATCCAGTGGTGGAATATCCTGAAAGTCTTGTAAGTTCATGGTTGTACGTTCAATCAGCAGGAGCCAATCCAATGTGTCCTTGAGCGAGACATTTAACCCCAGGATACTCCAGGAGGATTTGTCCCTGTAATAAGATTACTACAAGTTGCTTTGGATGAAAGTGTCAGCTGAATGACAAATTAATAATTAAGAGTAATCCATTTTAACCTTCCCAAAGAGAGGCATAATAATTGCAGATTTATTCATTTAAATTCCCAAAATTCTTCTGAGAAGGCAAAGCATAAAACCCTGGCTAGTTACGGCAGAAGAACCAGCTTTTGGCACCTTGCAGAAACCATAATTTCTCTTCAACCTCGATCCGTCAAGATAAAAGACTGTCATAACCCATGGCCATGGCCCTCTGAACCTTTCAAGTTGAAAGATTGCAGCGCAATATTCATGAATGGTTGGGCACAAATCTATTGAGGCACTTGATGAAATGAGAGACCCGCTTTCTAGGTCAAGGAGAAACCCAAATTCATTCTCATCAAGGCTGCGGTTCTAGTCATCCGTAGGTCTAAATGGCTGCTTTATAAGGATTTAATTGATCTTTTTAATTTTAGTATTTTTTTTGCCAGCAGCCACTTACATTTCTGAGTGTCTGTGTAAGTTGCTTCATGACAAATATAAATATATTTATTACGTTATTGTATTTATTTATTGTGCATTTAATAATATAAATCTGTTTAATTGGTGAATTGCATTGGCAAATTATGTGAGTGATGTTATTAATTACTTATTGGTCTGTAAACAAAACAAATTCATTTTACTGACTACACTCTTAGAAGTGAGGGTCCCAAAAAGGGATTTTTGCAGCAAATAACCTTTTAGTGAAATGAAAATGTCCCATGAACCTAAAGTTTCTTCATGGAACCATCAATGCCAATAAAACCCTTTATGGAACATTACAGAGTATTGGTATTTGCACATGTTGGAGGGTCTTTAAAGACAACCAACATCCCGGGCTGCAAAAAAAGGTGTAGGACATTGGGACTTGTGTAGGTGAATGGTGACTCTGGTACATCAAACTAAATTATTTAAACCCATTAATCGAACTACATTATTTAAGAGCATTAATTTATCGGTAATGCATCAGTGGGTTCCGCGGGAAAGTTAAAAGAGTTTTTTTGTTTTGTTTTTTTCTTTTTTTAAACAGGCATTTTAAATGACATTTAAATATAAAAGTATATTACCACAACCTCAAAATCATTTCCAGGGGTTTTGACAGATTTATTTTGTTTAAATGTCAAATTGTTAATATGATTGTTTTGGTGACGTTTTGTTGTCTTCTAGGTCATCCATCTTTATATATATATTTTCCCAATTTTAATAGTGCCATCACAGGATTCCATTCTTGACAAAGATGAGGAACACAAGTCACATAAGACCTCTCTTCTGTGGCTTGAAGCAAGCACAGAAATGTGAATTCAGTGACAGAGTTTCTGAGAACTTCTATTATCACCTACACTTAAGTCATATATAACAGAAATGTTTTTTACATAATCTTAACGCAGGTGCAGTTGAATTTTTTTTTTTTAATTAACTAAATCATCTATTTTTTTCTTCTTCTTTTTTTATTTAGATGATTGACTTTCCAAAATGACCGTGAACAACAGAGGTGTCATACTACAGGCCAAGATGCAGTAATCATGTTTCATAGATATTTCATCATGCTCATGGCATTCTCACGTGGCGGCAGATGTTCAGGTGACCTTGGTAACGTGTGGCATTGTTTGCACACCATACAGAATTTCACCTCAAGATGGCACCAAGTAACTGCTGAACTCAGCATAAGAAGTCAAGGACGCCCAAATCTGTTGTGCGTTAAAATGTAGGTCTAGTATTTCAATGTGATATTTGTTCCCTAAAAAGATTCAACGAAAATATATGCAGATTAGTTTGGAGGGTGAAAATAGTGTAAAACGTGAAATGTTAAGCAATCACAGACTTCAACATTGGCAGTATTGCTACAGAGAAGATGTTAGCAATATATATAAGAAGATGTTATATATATAGCTGTTATATTAAATATATATATATATATATATATATATATATATATATATATATATATATATATATATATATATATATATATATATATTAAAAAACAGCTATATATGAAAAAAAAAATGTTGTACATATAAGTTTCTCTTTACAAATTCACACACATTTATTATTTTATTACATTTTTTATTGTAAATATTTCTAAAGAAATATGTTAATATCAGTGTTACAATATTGTGTAGCAATAGTCTGAGCTGTAATATAAATTTACATTTTGGGTGTAATAATTAACTTAATTTCTGATGTAATTATTTATCTCTATATGATGTGATATATGATGTGAATAATAATACATTTATAAATAAAATATTTGTAAATAAATGACATTAAAAAAGAATGACCTTTCTTAACTGGGTGAAGTTTCAAACTGCCTAATAATTAAGCATTTTTACTTAGTAAAAATACAAAAATAGACCATGCCTATGTGAAAGACACAGGACAAACGGACCATTAACCACTAGATGGTGCCATGGAATTAAACAACACGATTGTTGTGTTCTTAATGAAAGGGGTATAGATATCATGATACAGACCATATACAAACTGGACTTTAGTTCCGTTGTCATTTCGTTGACATGTTTGCTAGTCTAAAAGCACTTACTCCAGCATGTTCACTATGATGCACAAGACACCTCTGGAAGACTGCGTGAATGCTTTCACTAAACAGTGTTGTTTAATTTATGTAGCTATCGCCTTAGAGTACAATCTGTCATTCATTCAAACCCGTAGAGGTGTGTCAAAATAAAAACAAGCTGGTAATCTCAAAGCTATTTACCTTCTGCTGTTCGTACCCTTGCGTTTGGGTAGGACACTTAATACAAGCCTTCAGTTTGGCAACTGAAACAGCAATTATCTAAATCAGCCCTCACCACTTCTCTCCTGCTCGTCTTCTCCTTCCTAAACCTCCCAAATGACACATTGACGGCGGGAGAAGACCATGCCATCAGCATTAAGCTGGAAATGACATGACTGGCATCTGCAGCTCCCATAATCACGGGAGATATGATGGATGCATATTACTGCCGCTCAAAAGAGGCGGGCAACCCGCATTCAAGAATGGCAATTACAGTTTTCCCCCAAGAAAATCACCCAGATGGAGCCAAAATATGCAAAAATTGTGTAACCATTAACACTTCTCTTCTGAATTTTGTCTGAAATGGGCATTACAATATAGTGGGGCGTGCAGCTCCGTTTTAAATGCTTCAGAGTCATTCCGCAGTGCCGAATGAGGTCATGGCTGTCGCTTAAAATGCTGTTTTGATGCTTATGTGGCTCATTCTTTGCCGATGTTTGTGTAATGAAGCTTGCGATGACATTATAAGTGGTGTGTGTGAGCAAGACTAGCAGTAACTGAGCGATGCCAAGGTTGGGGGTTGTGTTGTGCTCTTTTCAAGGGCTTGAAAGAGCGTGTGGTTTTTTTTTTTTTAGATATGTTGTCTTCCAGGTCAGGAAGTCCTCGCTAGTAGCTCGAGTCAAGGTCCACGAGGCCTCGCAAATCTACCAAAGTGCCAAATATAAAATCTTTTTATGAGCTCAGTCAGGTAAAGTATCAGGGCTTTTTCTCATTGGCAAGCGGTTTTATGGAGATGCTAAGTGCTTTATCAGAAAGCATTTGCACCGACTCCCTGTAAGTGCCTTCTTTCGTGGAGTAATTGGCAAGTTTTCTGTAAATTAGATTTATGGACTTTTATGGAGTAAATTACATTTAAAGAGTGGCATTCAATAATGCCCATGATATGATATAGTTAGATCGTGCCTCTCCCACGGCAGTATGTCTTTAAGAAGATATATCACGTTTAGTTTTATTTTACATGGCTTTAGAACGTATCACTTATGAGCCGACAACTCTTACCGCTACCCACAACAAAACCGCTACTAAGTGCAGGGATGAAAACATATATTGCTGTTATTTATAAATATATAACCATTAGACCTTTCTGAGTGTCTGCAAATCCACCAAGCTCTTATCCCAAATTGGTTCAGAATCCCATAACCTCCAGTGCCCCACGCAGCTTGTTAGGCTTCTATCGTCATAGGCAAACACCTCTAGAGCCCCTACCTGACTATTACCCTCGAAGTCTCTGGAGAGCTGGGCTGCTTTTTAAGATGGATTTTAAAAAGCAATGAGTACATCCTGCGGGACATCGGGCCACATGACTCAAATGATTAATTGTACATCTGGGCTGTGTTCCACTCATCATGCCCCCTTGAGCTCGCTCTAGAGTACCTGTTTACTGCCTGTGGCACGACCCTGTAAAACTTCAGAGTCCTTTTCTTTAATCTTTTCCTTGCTGTCTTCGCTCTTTTTTTCTCTCTCATGTCTTATGAAGAGACCCTTTTTAACCTGTCGTGGCACATCAAATAAGACGTGCATTAATGATCAATAATCTGCCCTTTGCCTCCCAAGTCATTGTGCATCTACAAGTGGTTAGATATGTTATTAATATTTCACTAAACCCATTCAACAACCGTATTTTTGTATGGAGCATTTGATCAATGTTGTATACACTCTTAAAAATAAAGTTTTTTATTGGCAGCGATGGTTCCGTGAAGAAGATTTTAACATCCGTGGAACTTTTGCATTCCACAAAAGTTTATTTATTTTTTTTGTGGTAAAAGGTTTTTGAGATTATTGAAAAGTTATTTGTGGGACCCAAAATTGTTCTTCTATGGTTCTTCACCCTTTTAGAACCTTATTTTTTCAAAGTGTATGGGTAAAAAAAACAGAAAAAAAACTTTACTATGCAATTACATGATGCCCTCAAAGAAATAGGTATGCACAATATATTGATTTTTAACCAATATTAGAGTTTTATTTATTCATTTATTTATTTATTGGATGTTTAATTGTGCATGCTCATTTACCATATTCGTTTACACTTAACTTAAAGGGATAGTCACCATCAAGTTGTTCCAAACCTGTCTAAAGAAAGATGTTCTGAAGAATGTTTGTAACCAAACAGTTGATGGGCACCATTGACTTCCATAGTCTTTTTTTCTTTTTTTTCATACTATGTAAGTCAATGGTGCCCCACAACCTGTTTTATTACCGATATTCTTCAAAATATCTTTTTTGTGTGTTCAACAGAAGAAAAAAAAATCATACAGGTTTGGAACAATTTGAGTGCCAGTAAAATATGACCATTTTATTTTGTCAAATCACTATGATATAATTTAATAAAGCTGTTATATGTGATCTTTCAAATAAATTTGTCATAGTGCACAAGCTATTTGGCCCAAATTTATCATACTTTTATGGTGCTTTTATGTCCATGCAATTTTGATTCTTGACAACTCCAGTCCCTTTGCTTGTAAAGGAGCTATCTCCGTAAAATGATTTGTAAAAGAGTACCTTCTTCAGAATTTATTGTTTTGTTTTCCATGGAGACTGGATTATGGGTTAGGAATGACATGATGGTGAGTAACAAATAATAAAATTTTCCTTTTGAGTGAACTATTATATGAAAAGCATCTGTGAAAAGTTGGTTCTCTCTAGCTATAGGGAAATAGTCGCATCTGTTATTCGTACTGTGCATTAAAAGGTTGTGATGCCTACATTTACAAGCATTTAAATAAAATATATATATTTTGTTTTATTTTCATTTATTTTGATCAAGCAATAAAGCAGGCAATACACTGAATTTTGTCTAAATGAGATGGAATTTCTATAGTGATCATGGCTATATCAATTCATCAAATGATGGAGAAGAGCATGCTAAGCAGGAATATCCAGCAGTGGTGAGGTGATGCTGCACTGCCCCAGTAAAGTATGCTAGATCACGGTTGACCTCTGACCTGATTTGCAGGTGTTTACCTGAATTCCTTTAGTGAATTGTCCGTGTAAATAAAAAATGCTATCAGTGTGCACGATTCATTCTTGGGAAATTCTCCAAAGACAAAAGAACTACCTTTTTATTTTTTACGGTCGTATTTTTCTTGGTCACTGTACTTTCTGTTATGTTTTTTTTTTTTTTTTCTGGCATAGTGCACCATGCGAAGACAGCACATCTTTACTATAGAGAACTTCTTTCTGAAACTATCATTTGTATTTATCGGTGAGTAAACGTTTAAATCCTTTTGAGTCAAAAAATGCTTTTTATGTTATGAGGAATAGCTTAAATGTGTTTGTTGTCTAGAAGCAACATTGTCCCACAGCGAAATGGATGAGGTGAAGTAGACAGGGCTGCAGTCGTTTTAGAATTGTATTTTTAAGTATCATTCTGTTGGTTAGTTATGCTCATGTTTAGTGTAATATACATGTGTAAAATAATGTAATTATTCTCTATTTTAACACTTTTAGTAATTTTACATCACTCTTTGTCACTAAAAATGTTAAAATAACTACAATCCTTTTTTAATTAATTAATTAATTAATTAATTTTCTTTGTAGTCCAGGTAAGGTTCCCTCCCAATTATTAAGCTTTTTTGAATTTTGCCTTCACTTCTAGTTATGTTCCTTTTTTATACAAGAAAACAGAATAAAACTTTTTTTTTAACTATAAATCGCTTTCATTTTATGTGCAATAGAGGGCTAAAGGAATGGTTTACTCAAAAATAAAAGTTTCGGTTTCACTTTATTTTGATGGTCCCTTTAACACATTCTGTTGTCATGTCATTGCAAACCAGTACGATCAGTCGGACTTGTAAATAAATCATTCCTTTTTTGTGAACCAAATTAACTGATTCATTGAACATATTTGACTTCGAAGAATGCTTCAATCACAAAACGGACATTACTACTGCTGTAATCAACAAATTGAAATGAATAAATGTCAATATTTCCAGGGAGTATACTGCATTTGCACCAATTTTACATACCTTTATAATGCTTTTTATGTCCTGTTTGATTCTTTACAGCTCTAGTCCTATTGTAATTCCATGGAAGGAAGCGACTTTCGTAAAAAAAAAATAAAAAAAAAATAGTATTGGCTGTCCTACAGGTTAAGAGCATCATGAGGGTGAGTTTAAAAAAAAAAGACAAAATTTGGTTATACTTTGTTTTAAAGAGCCATTGTTAGAGTGTAATTATATATTTAAGTACTGAGTAATATTAATAACGACATATACTTACTAAAGGGCTAGGGTAGGATTAGGTGTTTGGTTGAGGGTTAGTTGCATTTCATTTGCATAATTTACTGTTATTTAATGTAACATGACACAAAGACACTAAAATATGGTGGGTTACACTTTATTTTAAGGTGTCTTTGTTACACTGTAATTATACATTTAAGGTTTGAGTAATATTAAGTAACTGAATGTACTTAAAGGGTAACTTAACACTAAAAAAACTTTTTTTAGTTAATGATCTGTAAGAATGGAGCTTCATAAAGGCTTTTCATTGATTCTAGCAATTTTTTTGACATTTGGGTTTAAAGTGTTTTAATTCTACAATATATGGTTTAAAAACGTCTGAGTGCTGCCCTCTTCAGGTTGAACGGTGGCTACTGCAGTTGAATTTTCCTATTGGTGGTTGCGGTGGTTCGTGACGCAGCGGTTGTTTGTGATGTAGGCAGATTCCATACAAAGAGATGCATCTCAGGTGCACGCCCCCCTCCGCTGGGCTCTGCCCACTTTTCCAGCATTTTTCAAATATTGCCAGTGGGTGGAGTCAGGCTCTGACCAGGGGTTTAGTTACCCTTTAATATAGGGTTAGGATTAGGGTTAGTAGCATGTAATTATGCATAATTTGTAGTTATTACTATAGTAACTGCATTTAACATATGTAATAATGACACTGTAAAATTAATTGTAATTGCAAAAATTCAATTACGTGTTACCCAAAACTGTAATTTTTAATTGACTGAACTGTTATGAAAATCATTGAAAGTTCTGTGAGAAGCTGGGTCTCTTTAAAATAGTAAAATAGTCGCATTCAGCAGAAGAATCGCATTTAATGCTGCAAAGTCCAAAAGAAAAGAAGAAAATAGCAGAGCTGAGTCTCAGAGCCTGTAGCCTCGAGAAGAAATACCAGCTGCGAATGTTAAACGCTGATGCAACAGTTTTAAGACGCACGCAGTATCAAAGAGATACATGACAATCGATCTCTTTTTAGCCTGCTGGGTCACCATCACACACCTGCTGTTTCACGCGCGTTCATTGACGTGACTTTGATCAGAAGGCTGACGCTACTGAATCAGGTGTCAGCGGAGAAAAGGTGTTCACATATTTCTGTCCTTGCTGACTTAACAAGTTACAGTAGAACTCTAAAATGGCCTCCGGTAATAAGAAACCTACATCAAATCTAATCCTCCCATCAGCTTACTGAGTTTGGGATCCGTGCTGTAATTGACAGCTTATTGAAGACGGTTGTCGCTCCGCCAGAAGTTAACTCTCAGACCGCCAGCAAGACATAAATGAAACGACTTTCATGTGTTATTCTTTATGATGTACGTCTAGTTTACGATGCCACATGAGAAAAAAAAAAGACAATATACAAGCGTGTTAGTGTCATCTCTCTGATCGGCCTCTTTCATCGGAATGATGGATGTGTGTGAGCATCTTTCATGCCATGTTGCTGCAGCAACCATGCGGTGTCACTATGGACTGGAGGCGTTTCCCACAGTTCATTGCAGTCCATGGGTCATTGGTCTCTCCAAATAGCTCTCTGTATGACGCCCGGTCCCCTACTCAGTCTAAATGCTGTGATTAAACTGTTTCCACCACAACAAAAAAGTCAAGCCTCGCGTCAAGCTTCACCCCGTTGGTGGTGAATATGCGTAGAAATCAAAAAGTCGTGACTTTGACAGACATTTCCATGCTGTAGCAATCTAATGGAAGCGTTGTGCCTTGCACTTTTCTCTTTTGATTGAAGAATTAATGACGGCTCCACATGTGTTTTAGAGGCTTTTAATGTGACACTGTCTGCTGCTCAATATCATTAAGGCTCATTTGAAACGTTATCGAAGACAAATGATCTCAATTAGATTGAAAATTTACTATGGCAGAACTTTCCCTGTTGTCATTATGTTAAAATGGTCTCCGGTCGTATTCAGGCAGTAGACTGTTTGATGATTAGGGCTTCATGAGAAATAGACACGGTCTACGTGAGCGGAGAGCAACATTCTTACATCCATTATAAGCACATTACCTCGAAGCGCTGTGGAAAAATGCCCGCACCTCTTTTGAAAGATAAGGGCATGAGGAGGAGGAGGAGAGGATCTGGCTTGGTCATTTCAGATTTTAATGACACATTTTTGGCAGTGGGTTGCCCGGTAGCTTCAGACTCTTCTTAGATCATCAGGAAGGGGTAATCTGCAGTGACAGCTCGACTGGTCTCGGTTCACCTTGACCTCAGGTTTAATTTACAGATATAGTTGTATCAGGTCGCTGTGTGCCCTATTAACAGTGCAAAATACAGTTCAACAACACAGCCGGACACACCAACAAACCCTCCAGGTGTGACTGTCCTTCTGTGACTCATTGGTCATATTCAGATGTCGTGCGAGGGTCACGCATGCTGTGATTTTTAATTCGGATACATGGCTGCTGCAGTATCCAATTACTTCCTCGTTACAAATGGTCTACTTTTCGCAGTATTAAAATGGAGAATTATTTGGCTGGCGAATTAAATCTGCATTGATATTTGAATTAATATTACATCGTCAGATTACAATGGCATCATTCGATTTGATTAAATGGCCTCCATTAGTGTGCATGTTTTTTTAAGCCTTCTTCCCTTTTCACTGGTTAAGAACCACACCGATACATTCAATTCAGAGATGTACAATGGGGTTAATAGTTAGTAGATAAGGCTCAATGATTGTATTAATGAGTTAGAGATCTCACAGAGGGATACTGGGGATGGGGAGACCGAGGCATGTTCTCACTTTTTACTTAAGGTACATGTATATCCATCCATTGCGGAATTGAAATGAATATATGTTGTAATTGTAACAATCTTTATTTTATGTAAACTGCAAGAAACATTATATTTATTTATGATACGTGCATATGTGTACTTGCATATGTGAACACAAAGTAAGATTTAAAACCCTTCATTTTGGAATTTGATCTATTACAATGAGACCGTATATTTCATTATGTTTATCCTTCAGGCGTTTCTCTGATTGATCTGCATGCTGTACGTGAGAGAATATGTGGGAGAGAGATGATATTCTATACAATAGATAAGTGGCTCCTTCAGTGGAATGGCTAGATTTTGCATTTGCTGTAACGCTCAACGTTCAGCTTTGACTGCTGGGAGATTATGTTTTTTTAGAGACTGCAGAAACAAGAACCCTTCTGAGCTAAAATGGAAGTCTGCATGGTAGCTTTGCAGAGAAAATATCTCCACAAATTGCAGGTCAGGAGCTATTGATCAAATGAAAAGTGGATCTCATTTAGTGATATCCACACTTTTGATGCATTACTGTAAGTAGAGTGAGGGTAGATTTACATTGTCGGCTCAGATTGAGTTGTGGAGTGAGTGTTGGAGGAAAATGATTATCCCCTCTTCTGCCTCACAGTGAAATCTATATATGTGAGATGGCCAGTGTTTTGCAGTAGTAAAAATATGCCTCTACACACCTGCACAAAAGAAATCTCAGCTGAACCGCACCTCAATCCATGGATATTTTAAAGGGTCCATCATTTAATATAAAAATACAACAGTGACCAAAGGACCAAAAGTATGGTTACTATATATGTGTTCTGCATTGGACATAAAAAGGCTACACACCCGTTAAAAAAGCTGTTTTTTGTAATGTAATAAAACAAGGATAAATCATGTCAGATCTTTTACACGTTTAATGTAAATTTACAACCTATGCAATGCCACTAAAAAACAGTGACACATTTCCAAGAAAAAAAAAAAAAAAAATCCTCAAATAACTTAACTGCATAAGTGTGCACAGCCCTGAACTAATAGTTGAATGCATATGATCCGCTCTGTGCTATCTTGTCACTGAAGCTGTGGCAGTTCGCATAAAAACGTGAAACCAGACTTTATTCGACCCAATAGAAAGCATATTTACACTGTCGCTATCCCATGTATATAGTGCACTATCTGCCATTCAATATGTAGAAAATAGTAAATGTGTGTTTATTTATATTTATAATTAAATTTTCGAAATTAAAATACAAAACCAATAATAAAATAATCATATAAACTTTATTTTTGTTGTTTTATTATTTAAATTTGTATTATTTATTTCATGGTTTTATTATTTTATTCAGTTTTGAAGTGAGCACACCTGAGTTCAAAAGGTTATTTTATATGTAAAAAACTTCAGAATAGGAACGTTTTTGTGTTACGGTTAAAAGAAAATTGCTGTTTTGAACCTATCAAGGATTGGTCCATGAGCAATTACCATTTTGCCCTTGATCAAGGCGTCTAACCTGCAGGTGCTTCAGGGGTCTGTCCGTGTAATTAGTCTACTGTAATTCACTTTGGAGAAAAGCAACTGCTAACGGCATGCTGTTTATTTACCTAGTAACTATAAATCTAAACATGATATTCAATATTGCCTACTTTTAATTACATATCAAATGAAAAGGCACAAAATTGGATGTGCATTTTGGGAATATTGAGGTTGCTTGCTGTTTAGCAGACAAATTTCATCCATGGTGACTTACAGAACACTAATTTGAGGGACTGTCTCTGTGGAGTGTTGTAGGGTTAAGTGCCTTGCTCAAGGGCGCAGTGGCATGGCAGGACTGTGATGTTTCTGGGTCACCCTACTTGAGGCTGAACACACAAAGCTACATTTGTTTGGTAGTGTTAGTCTTAGCCATTACAATCACCACCCTTACATGTACTAATCTAGATTAACCCTTTGATTTTAATAGCCTCGTGAACATGATTATTTGTAGCTGATCCGAGATCAACCTTCATACGCTACAATGCATTGGCGGCTTCTAATGCAACGGCAAAAACAGTCACACTGTTCTTCAAGTTTGTAGCGTTTGTATTTAATTCAAGTAATGCATTTCCTAACAAACTTTTCTGCCTTTTAAGCAATTTCCATTTTATTTGAAGTGAGGGTTGAGAGTGTAGTTCCACCAAGAGGGGATTGGGGGAGGTGAACACTGAACAATGTTTTAGCATGGAAAGATAAAAGGTTCCACCAAACGTATGACTCGGTAACTTGTGCAGGCACAAGCAAAATGTCTTCATTCGTACTTCTGCCTCTCTCAGCAGTTTAACGTTCTCCTAGTCTTCACAATTACTTTGTCATGTGCAACTGTGGGATATCATGTCTTTTGTCTTTTAATGAGTTCTTTTTTTTGTGCGTGTTGTTTTTTTCTTCAGATTTGTTTTGTTGTGAAGTTACCTACAGAAATACTATGGACCTGGGAGCTGCGTATAGAAACAGATTAGTTCTTTGCATCTTCTATCCCTATAATAGACAGTGACAGTGTGCAGATGGAGTAAATTTTTTTTTTATTTTTTTATTTTCAGTACCAATTTCTATATACACTGGGAGCTGCTGCCTATCATTGGAAGTGAAGGTCACAAATTGTACAGTTCCTCCAAAGGAAGGCGGAAAATGAGAAATGCTGTGGCATTAAGAAAAGACTGTAATAGTTAAATTGTCAAAAGAACGATTATTATTATTGAGCTATTCAAGGTCAGGATGGAAAAGAGGGCAGCACCAGTCCTAATAGATGCTTATTTCTCCGTTAACCTTACCCATGTAATAGCGGTCTAGAGTTAATGAAATAAAATGCCAATTATACTCTACCTCAGGTTGGCCATGACCGCAACCAAAGGCCTTTACACTTGAATGAGAACAGACATGCTGCGGTGCTGCCTGTGGACAAACTAATATCCGAATAACAACATCACATTTTTTTTTTTAATAATCTATGTATCGTGCTCATATCCTGAATGAAAAAAAAAAAAACCTTGGTTTGAAGAAACACTTCATTTAGACTATACAGCCACAGACTGCAGATACATTTTTGATAATTAGTATGTGTCGTAATCCATCAAACCCTTAATTAAATGCAGCAGGCCATATTGACACTGCAGTACATTTAACATATGCCTTTATAACTTTAAACTATCATTAGCTGAGTTCGAATGACAGCCCTTCTATTGGTTAATTAGTTAATGACTTCAGTTTTTCGTCATTTTTTATCGCTGTGCTGTTAGGTTTATTTAAGGGGATGATTCAAGAGAGGTAACTTTTCTGTATGTAGGATTGCATTAGTATTCATAGGTATTTGTATGTAAGTTGTTGTTGTACGCAAACTTGTCAACCGTGGCTGAAGATTCCAGTTCTGGCTATTTAAATATGAAGATTTGTACAGAATATTCATAATTAAAGCTGTCAATACACAAAAAGTGTATGTATGAGACGTTTCATTTGATGCTTCAACTTCAACCGAATACAGATTAGATGACCCAAGCGTAACTGTATTATATAAAAAATAGCAGCTATTGTACGTATTTCAGTTAACTTTTATTAAATGTATGTTGTTGCATGTAAGAAATATAGATAGATATATAGATAGATAGATAGATAGATAGATAGATAGATAGATAGATAGATAGATAGATAGATAGATAGATAGATAGATAACTAGTGAGGACATTTTATTGGTCACTAGTTAAGACATGTTTTGGATGATTAATAATTATTTGTATGTATAGAAATAGGGGTAGGGGTAGCTTTAGGCGATAGAAAATATCATTAACCTGATATGAAATCAATGGAAGTCTACGCAATGGCCTCACTAATAGTGTGTGTGTGTGTGTGTGTGTGTGTGTGTGTGTGTGTGTGTGTGTGTGTGTGTGTGTGTGCACTCGCAAATGTTTGTCCAACAATATACATTACAAATTGTTTAATCCAATGCAGCTTCAAATTAAGAGCAAACATGGAGAGAAAAGATTTTAAAAACTTTATTATCAAAACAAGTATAAAAATATAAATACTGTATAAAACAATGCGACAGCATTCAAACAACATGAACAGAATGACTGATATTCTACAAGTACACAATTCATTGTACAGCTCTAACTCTATGTTCTGAAATGAATCCACAGTATGACAGAACCCATATAAACCTTCCACAGGAAAACTGCCTCATAAACAGAGATATCAAGTAGTTTACATAATGATCATACTTGTAAAACATATTATACACATACTGCACCTATTTTAGACGTGGTCTGCAATAAAAGCTAAGCTTTTTTGAAATTTTATTTTTGTGTTTTTTTTAGCCGTAAACATCGATAGTGTAGAAAGCTACTATCACTCACCTTGGTTATAAAACACATTGTCCACACCATTGATTACAACAAATCCCTAATCTTAAAAGGCATCTTTACTGATTCTTTTGAAGGAGGAAACAAGAAAGAGAGAGAGAGGCTGAGAGAAAGAGAGAGAGATAGAGAGAGAGACACCAGAAGTGGAAGAATACAAAGTTAAAGTAGACGAAGAGGTTAAAGAGAAGAGAGAATGTCTATGTGAAGAAGAGTTCCAAGTAGTTGATCGCAATGTTCAAGTCTTCATTGATTCGTCAATATGCGTAACACAGCAGAGAACAGAGGGAGATTCAGTGTGTATGTTAATTTAGTGCTCTGAGATATATTTAAGTGTGCTGTGTTGCATATCCGCTTTAAGTCTCTCTCTGGGACTCCTGCCCTATATACATATCCGCCAGTTTTTTGAACTGTGGACCCCAGTGACTCAGATACTCAAACTCCTGGTCGCCTTCGGTGACGGCTGATTCCAGAGAACTCAGAGACTCCGCCAAAGAGCCGTTGCCTTCGTAGGCGTAGGTGGCCAAGGAGTCATAAGGGGGCGCTGTGGGATCCGAGTCGTTTTCTTGCAGCCGTCCGTTGATAAAGTCTCTCACATCCGTGTTGTCTTTGATGGGAGACGTGCGGCGGAAGGGGAACAGCATTTCAGGCATTATGTCCCGGCGGAGCTTGTTGGTATCGATGACCTCGGGGTTCCGCAGAGTTCCGATGTCAAAGGCTTGTGTGTCCTCCTCTCCGCCGCCCTCGTCGTTGTAGCTGACCACGTTGTCCCTGACGTCTTCTTTTGAGATGATCAGGGGCTCCTTTTTCTTTTGTCGCCGCAGGGCCGCAAACAATACTACAATCACTATGGAGACAGAGGCAGACGGACAGAATGATATCATCAGCATGGTGCAAATCAAGCTGAACAAAGCTCTGTGATAGTCATGCTTTCTGAATGTCACTGAGACACCTGACACTAGAGCAGTGCTTCCTACAGGTTCGGCAGGATCATTTGTCTTAATATGCCACTTTTAACACATGTTATTGTTTTTATTTCATTTAAATGTAAAAACTATGTATGGTCCCACTTTATATTAAGTGGCTTTAAGTGCTATGTACCTACATTGAAGCTAATAATTTGATACAATGGACGTATTGTGTACATGTTTTTAAGTTGTACTTATATTTTAAAAAATAGCTGCATGTAATTACAGCTGTACTTAATGTATTTAATTACATTTGTAATTACACTGTTGACCCTTCCCTTACACCTTAACCTACCCTTAAAACTACTAATACCACTTCACCTGACCCTAATCTTACCAGTATCACAGTAATTCATATAAGCCTTTTGCTTTATTGCGTTATCAAGCTAATGATGTGTTGCTAATGTTATATAAACCATGTTCCCGTTCACCATCTCAGAGTCAGACAGCTGCCTTCTAAAAATCTAAATCCTTAGAAACGCTTTGAACAACTTACGCAAGTGGAGAAAGGCATAATTCAACATAACATTGTTATATACATCATATAAATAATTAACTCGCTATATTGCTAAATATACCCGATTTTTCATTCAAGCAGAAAAATATAACAGTGTAACCTTGCTTCTCTTGAGACCCCCTGCATCGCAGTTTATTATATGCTAAAGCCCCGCCCCCCTAGTGACATACTTGGCTACAAAATATTTGTGATGTAGAGAACAACTGCGATTTCACACCTTGTTTTTGAGACTGTCTTTGGTTCACTGCAGTTTTAAAGAGAGAATACTCAGCCATGGTGTTGACTTTTGAATGTGTTTGTCTTAAAGCATATTAAAAACAACACATAGACACATAAACAACAATAACAACTTGATTTTCACAACAGGCGGTCTTTAAAAGTTTTCAGGGTGAAGGACATTCTCATTCTAGCGAGTATTTGTTTGGATAATAATGTTGAGTACTTTAAAAAAAATGGCTTTGAATCAGTATTCACTCACAAATTGCTAGTTAATTGCATAAAAATTAACAGAAACGGCACGTAACACTGAATAAACATGACATTTTGAAAGGCTGAAATAGGTATTTACAGCTTTAAAAAATATGTTTTTTTGTACAGTGCAGGATGAGGAATAAATGTTTTTGGTTAAATTAAAAAAGAAGATACTTTTAGTTAGTTGCTTGTACTTGAGCTAGATAAGCTACTTGAAATAAGTAACAGTTTCAAAGTAGTTTTTCAATCATTCAGTTGGAACTGCATGCTCACAACTAAAAAACACACAAGCAAAACCAATTTAGTTTGCTTGTGGCATTGTAAACCCATACGAAGTACAATATCTAAAGCAACACGCAAGATACACAGTTCACCAAAGAATGAGACCTTATGATTAAGTTTAGTTAATTCAATCAGCGACATCCCAGACAATCGATGCCTAGGACAATGAAAGTCTCACAGTCACCGAAAACAGAAACACTGAGTCAGCTAAAAAAAGCAGACAAACTAGTTTGTGGCTGCTCAGAGAAACGTATAGAGAAAGCGTGCATAATCTCAATCACTGCAGCAAGAAGAATCAGAATCAGAAAGAGCTTTATTGCCAAGTGTGCTTGCACACACAAGGAATGGTACTGAGGCTTCCAGTGCACATATACAAATACAGATACAACAAGTAATAGTAATACAAATAGTAATACAAATTCTACAAATAAAATTATAAAAAAATATGAAAATACTATAAAATGACTGCCGAAGAAAGTACTGCCTAAGAAAGGACTGCCGAAGAATCACAGACTGTTCTTGGATGGCTAAAGCAGACAAGCCCGATAAGAACCCAGTGAGCATCGCACAGCACTACAGACAGAGCTTCGCTGAAGGAGTGTGTTTCAAAAGGTTTCATGCGCTTAAGGTACTCATGAATACAGAAGAGAGAGACGCACCGTAATGCAGATAAAAACTTAGTACTGCCTGGAGCAATCACCTTTCAAAATTGTGTAATATGTAAAAAAGACATTGCGTTATTCTCTTGCTTTTTTTTAGGAAGTGCATTGAGAGATGATGATAGCAATAATAATATATAAAAATGTATTATAATAATAAAATAAATAATAACAATAATAATTGAATGCATCATTTTTTGAAGGTTCCAGAGGGCACATACGTAAAGTACAGCATTAAGACTTTTTTTGTATCATTATTTTTTATGAGGATGTGCATGGAGTGATGATGATGATGAGAATAATCATAATAATTAAAAATATTATAACAATATAATAAAATAAATAACAATGATAATTGAATAAAAAAAATAATAATTATAAAAAATAACTACAACTAATAATAATCATACTTTTATTTAATAATTTTTTTTTTTTTGTATATGAAAAGTCTCCTGGGATGAGATGCATATTTTTGTTGATATTTTTATTATTATTTAATAATTCATAATTCACAGAGTTATTATTTAATAATCCAATCGATTTTATTTCACAAATAAGGTGAAACATAATCAAACATTATTTAGTGAAACAAATTCAATTGAAATTAGATTCATAGCATGTTAAACTGCAGTTCAATATTTCTTTGACTGGGATTCTTTTTTTTTTTTTTTTTTTTTTTTTGTCAAAACAATTAATTTACATATAATATTTGATTTAGTACTTTCTTTCTTTTTTCCAAGGAAAAAAAAAGTTATGTATTTTATAAATTGTGCAAAAAATCAGACGACTGTTTAAGGCACGGGTTTTTGTGCTGAAATGCCACATGCAAAAGTGCTACAACTGTTTGGAGAAATCTTCACAAGATATTCATATGTTGAGCTATAGAGATGAGAGGAGGGAATTATGGTCCTAAAAAGGGAACAGGTGCTGTAGTTTGCAGCTTGTTTTTCCTGTTCAGTGGCTTCTCTCTCCTCCCAGCAGGTAATCGGAGAGCTCACCCCTGCCTCCCACTCAGGTGTTAATTATGAAGAAGGAACGGTGGGGGGCAACATGCTGTGTTCTGCCCAGCCTGGGGGCCTGTGGTGTGTGCTGGGCTCATTCTGTGATCTGGAAGGGAAACACTGGTAAAAGAGTGTGGGCTGGATGCGGATATTTCTCGCTCTGGCCGCGTAAACCGGCTACTTTTTCTAAGAGTGTATTTTCTTGGGTTTGCATTAGCCAGCTCATCAGAAAAAGATCCAACAAACAGAATGTAAAATGAGGGGCAAGTGGAGAGCAAGAGCCTGAGAACAAAAGAGAAAGAGAATAGCAGAAGGACGCAATAGTTTATTCTGTAACAGCTCTGTCCTCAGTAACCTGTCCACTCAGAGCCAGCAAACGGGTTTAGGGGAAGATACTGCAAATGGAGAAGGATAACGGGAAAAATATCCATATCAAGTTTGCCCAGAGAGGATCAGTGGTGGACTAGATGGTGCCTGTGCAGGGGAACAACAGAATATGAGATGGCAGAAGTGGTTGAACACACGGCACACAATTGTCTGTGTTGTGTAAAACGTATACATATCATTTGGGGGGGGGAGTTTAAAGGGGTCATGTTCTTAATTTTCACTTATAATGTTAGTCAAGGTTTATTGCACCATATTTTGTTATTATTTTGAATTCAACATGCAGTTTTACTGTACTTACTGTCCCTTTAAAGTCAGCATGAATTATATATATGCACAGCTCGTGTTGGATCGATGCACCTGGAATACTTTAGTTTACTTTTTATGGAAACATTTTTCAATTAGGTTTCTTAAATCAGTAACATTAGTGACTTTATGACTTAACATTATGACTTCTGAATATGGGTGTTGATGTGTAAACATGAATGTTAAAATGTTGCATTTCGTTGCTGTCCGAGGAAAACCGCTTATGTCCATTTGGCCGATTTTGAGATCTTTCGACGGATAGAATGTCCAGGTTCATTTCCGTATACAGTATGCTTCACATTATCTAAATGACCAATGGAAAGTTGTGAAATCATGTCATCTGATTTTCACGTATATACATTTGGTGTCAAAGCTGTCAATCACGCCGCGTATCTCCCACCCTGTGGAGGCATCTCGCCGGTCTCGTGAAGTTTCATCTTAAGCGCCTCTGGAAGCTCAGCATTGGATAGCCGAATAACACTGTGAGGTAAAGTATCAGCAAACGTTTGTTTTTGACAACTGTTCTCAAGTTTATTATATATTCACAGAATTACGGTAGGACTGTGCAAACAAGGTATCAGTCTAGCATTGCCATGTCAGTGTATTGATTCATTGTCCCTTCATAGTTTGCAAGAGACATTTAATAAACTGAGCATATTTAATAAACTGAGACGTAGGCTATTTAATAAACTGAGCGTATTTAATAAACTATGATGTAGGCTATTTAATAAACTGAGCGTAGCCTATTCATTGTCAATATGAAACGCGACTTGGTCATTCTAATGAATGATCGGAAGAACGCGTATCGACCACCGTTACTGTAAAATATACACGTATGTCTATTAAACTCGATTTTGGTCAAATGTGGATTATATCGTTACACTGGCAAGAATATGGTTACATTTAAAGATGCCGTACCAAGTATGCAACTGCTTTTGAAATTACAGTGTTTTTTTCACTTCCTGAAAAGTAACCGGTTTGGACATACGTGAGTTTCATCGGGCAGCGATGATTTACTTGTTAGTACCGTGACTTTGGTAATGTAAATGTAACTGTAAAGTTTACTACTTTCAACTACTTATGAGTTATGAGTAGCTTGTACAGTAGTAGTAGTAGTAGTATTGTTTTAAAATATAAGTTCAATGTAAAAACAACATAAGTGCAAACCAGCTTTAATGCACAGCAAAAATAAAAGAAAAACAGTACTTTGGATGCTGTGGTGAATACTGGTTTAAAAACTCAGGCACCATGACTTAAACGTAATAAAACAATAAATTATGAAGCATTTGAGCTGTCTTCATGAAGTTTGGTCGTTTTAAGCACATCTTGCTGCTTTGCTTTCCATCATTAGTGAAGCAAAATCAGAAACTTAAAAGTTAGACCCATCATTGCATACTGTATGTCATGTATTCAATATGTCAGAGAAACACAGTGTCAAAGTTAAATGTGTTAGAACTTTGAGCACAGCGTTAAAACACTTGACCGGCACACAGCATAGCTGAAATACTGGGAAAGACGTTGGAGTAACAGCTTTTTGAATATGTTTACTTACAGCATTGCTGTTTTATTCCAAAATAGATGGTACATCTTAAATTTGTATAAACCACTTTGGCCAGCATGAATAATACATAGTTAAGTCTACCTGAAGTCCTTTAAAATATTTCGTTTTTTCCCATTCAAACAGAGGCAGATAGAGACAAATGCTGAATGATGACGGATTGCCTCAGGTTAGACTGGAGACTTGAGAGATGCACTCACCAGCAGTTTCAACTATTACTTATTGATGGATGTTTTAACTTAAGCACAACATTTTTTTTTCCTCTACAGAAACAACACAGCCACATGCTGTTCAGAACCGACTGCGCTTTCATACCGCATTACCTTGCACAAGTGGTGTTTTAGGATGTCAAGATGTAGCATGCGACCTACTTAAACCTCAGAAGAACATAAAGGCCTTTTTGCCAATTGCATACATTTAATAAAGAAAGCTATTTTTCCACACCGCTGCACTTTCTGAGAAAAGCAAAGAAAGAGAGGGAGAGCACCTACAGTAATGTCTTAATGGGGTGCCCTACTTTTTTATTGTCTGTAGGAAATATTTGGAGAAAATTCTAAATAAAAATGAATAAATGAAAAATAAACATCACAAGAAGGATGCTGCATGGCCCACACTGTGCTGCATCATCAGAAGAGCAGGACAAGAGGTCAGGATACTTTATGTTCTGCTCCCCAGACGCATCGCTGAGATGTTAAGTGTTTATTTTTGGTCCATGTCCTCAGGGCAGATGTGTTTTATCTTTAGTGTAGTTTTGAGATGGTGATTAAATATAAGAGCATTTACTGCATTGAACAAGCACTGTTGGTGTAGAAAAATCTATCTATCTATCTATCTATCTATCTATCTATCTATCTATCTATCTATCTATCTATCTATCTATCTATCTATCTATCTATCTATCTATCTATCTATCTATCTATCTATCTATCTATCTATCTATCTATCTATCTATCTATCTATCTATCTATAGCCCCTTTCAACACAGCGCGTTGATCCCGGGAAATTGCCAGAACACCTTCTGTGTGAACGCAAATACGACCCGGGATTGATGCCGGGATCGATCCCGGGTTGGGGACCTAGTAACATTGCCGTGTTCAGTCCCGGAACGCGCGCTGTGTGAACAAAAGCCGTAATCAATGCCGTGTCGTAACGATGGTGCTGAATCCGGGATCGTTCGCCAGCGTGAAATGGTACGTAATGCGCTAGTTTGTGATCGAATCAGAGACAAAAATGCACAAGCGTGGTTTGCAGAAATCGCAGCTCATAAACAAACTATAGACGCTGCTGAGACATTACATGTCGCATCGATGTCACGTGTCTTTACGGGAATTTTACGGGTTGTGTGTGAACGCACTCTCTGATTCCAGGAAAATCACTGGCAGTGTGAATAAACCAAAGTCAAACGAACCCGGGTCAAATCCCATGTCAATCTATCCGTGTATTTTCCGGAATCTCTGTGTGAAAGGGCTATCTATCTGTCTGTCTGTCTGTCTGTGTCTACCAGAGGTGGAAAGTAACGAATTACATTTACTCGCGTTACGTATTTGAGTCGGTTTTTTTGTGTACTTCTACTTTTTTAAGTAGTTTTTAAAATCTGCAATTTTACTTTTACTTAAGTACGTTTTGTTTGAAGTATTGTACTTCGCTACATTTGAAATCATATCCGATACTGAGTAAAAAATAATAATACAAGGGAGAAAAAAAAAATCACACTCCGGAAACTACTGCATTGATTGAAGGGCGGGAGAACAAACACGCAAAAAAGGTGACGCAGACCCAGCTGAAGCTGAAAGCGAAGCGCCCTCGAATTTTTATGAAGCGAATTATGGCCAGTATGGAAATACTTTGGATGTAAAAAAGTGTGGTTGACCTCGAGGATAGATATCCAATTTGCAAAAAATGTGGACACAAAGTGGCTGCAAAAGGAGGATACATAGGACACCATCCCTCCTGCAGATAAAGGTATGTCCCGATTATAAAGTAAGGCCGAATGATTTACGTGATGCAGAGGGAATCCCGGAATCCAGTCATGAAAATGGAATTTGCATAACGCAGAAGACGTCACGTAAAACACGCAAAATGATGGAAGGATGAATACATGGAAAGTAGAACTGTCAATAAATCCAATCGTGACATGGTCTGTGAATATTTAAGCGAAAAATACTGCTTTGTAAATATATAACCTGCTTGTTCTGCGTTTCTGTGAATCGGTGTGAAAGAGCTGCTCCGCTTTGTCTACTACATACTCAAGTATGCGTGGTGTTTTCAGGGTCTCACAAACAATTTGAGTACATGATGAATACATGAACATTTCCAGAGCTGCTCTGAGAGAACGCCTATTGAGCATTTTCATCATTTTATTTGAGAAAACCATTGTCAAACAGGCTTACACTTTGAAACAGGTCTTCACTACAACCTGTCAAAATAAAAGTTTGGTTTAACTAGGAGAAATTATGACAGAAATATATTACTATTGGAGGCATACAATAGAACGTACTTCTCAAAATAAGAATAATAACAACAACAATAATAATACAATTTATTTAAACATTAATTAAGGCATATATTTTTTTGTCCATGGTTTAATTTAGTAAATCTGTTTTTTGCAGCTCTTCCCCAAAAAAATAAAAGGACACAAGTTTAAATTTTCATTTGATTGCCACCATTTTTGATAATATATTTGGATTAAATCATAAAAAGAAACATTCATTTTCTGAATAAAATACATTTCATAAGACTATATTATTCTTAATCTTTTTTTATAAATTATTAATGTTAAAAATGAGTTGTTAATCTAATTCATTATCAATTTATGAATTGAATTGATTAGACATGTTCTAATGAAATTTTAATACACAAAACAAACAAATGGTTTCAAGTTTGTTATAATAAAAGCATTTGTTAAATTTAACTGATGATAATAATAATAACCATGATTTAATAATACCGTTTATTTAATAATTGATTAATACTGTAAACTGTGATATTTTCTGAGACGTTATCATACTGTAAAAATATCATACCATTACAACCCTACACGGGAGAGTCCCCCCACCCCACCCACTGTTCACCCACCCCCCACTGTTAAAAAAGAAACTCAGTAACTTTTACTTGAGTACATTTTAAATGAGCTACTTTTTACTTGAGTAGATTTTTAGACCGGTAATTTTACTTGTACTTAAGTAAAATTTCATTGACGTAGTAGTACTTTTCCTCGAGTAGAATATTTTATTACACTTCCACCTCTGGTGTCTACATTATCCATCCATCCACTTTTGACCTTTACATATTGAAACTTATTGTGAAGCGTTAAAATAACTTCGGACTGGTGTGTCAAATTAAATTAAAAATCTTTGGATTTTAAAATACCCTTTAGAAACTATGTGCCAAATTTACTAACAGCTTGCGCCAGAGAAAAAAATACATAAAAAAATTACAAAAGATACAGTGTGAAACATTAGCCCTGGAAAGGTGTGGACCAGGTTTTTTTTTTTTTTTTGTGGCTGACCTTATTGCATATGCATGATGAGAGTATTTAAAGAGAAGAGCATGTCTTAAACCAGGCACTAATTTGCCCTGCTCTTGGTATATTGTGTTGATCATTGTGGAAATTATCCTGCTGTGTCTGTGTTCTTTGATTTGCACGTCGTCAGTAGATCACGCAAAGAACTTCACACTCCATCATCGCTTGTATGGGATTGCGCTCTCACGCTTATTTGCCCTGTTTAGTAAATCTAGCCCTAAGATTGGTAAACAAAGACTGTGATAAACCAGCCAGTTCTGATAGAGGTTTGCACTTTGCAGATCCACAAGAACGTGTAGAACATATTGTGTTGCCACTTCTAAAGTCCACAGCCAATCACAACACTGTGCCAAAGTACAGTCTCCAACTCATCAGAAGGTGATTAAAGTGCCTTCTGAGTAAACAAACCCTGTTCTGAGTGCAACCCAGAGATGTAGGACTCAATCACAGAAACATCCCATTTATGACCTGAAGTGGTAAGACATAACAACAGAAGCAGCTTTAACACATTTCTCTCATCTCTGTTTGAGCCATTTTGATTGCACTGCAGAGCCACAGTACTTTTTGGTGGATTTGTTCTATGGTATTACATCAGTGCATAGTTTGGCAATAGATGATAAATATTTATATAGTCTATGAAATTCTTTTGAGAAAGTGCACTGTATATGATGAGGTGTCATATCACACATTAGAGTAAACAAAAATGATGCTAGTACAGGTTCAGGGTGGCTTAAAATAGGGCCGGATTAACCATATGGGCGATTGGGCATCTGCCCAGGGGCACCCTGTTCAGAGAGGCACCATGCAGGGCCGAATTGATGTTTTTAAATAGCTAAGCATGTCCCAATCATGTATATTTACAGGAATTCAACACTTACTGAGTAGTATTAAAATGCAGAGTAAGATGGCCACCAGGGCTCCGGTGCTGAGTCCCGCTGAGAGCAGCAGGGCTTCAGTGCTGCACGTCTGCACATTCCCACGGCGGTCGCAGGCGCAGACACGGACAGTCAGCGTGCTGGTACTGCTCTGGATGGGGTAATCGTTGTCTGAGATGACGACAGGCAGCAGGTATGAGTTCATCTCTCTTCTGTTGAAACCGCCCCGGCGGGTCAGTATCCGCGCTGTGTTGTCTACGAGACAAGGATATCAAGATTAAGAGAGAGTAACCGAGGTTCTGTGAGATGGACGGTGTTGTTTGCAAAACTTTAATATTGAGTTGTATTTTTAGCTAGCAGTTTAATTGTTGCATCATTGGCATCATGATTAATAATATATTAAATACACTAAAACACCATTTAGAGTTTGCTTAAGTGACAGCAATGCAGGTCTGCGACTAATTGACCAGCATCATAGATGTGCATCTTTAGTGTTCTATACCTTATTCTGAGACTGTTATCAAACACAAACATTTTCTCAATAATGAAGAGTTTTATCTAATTTAAAGGTAATGTGTTTCTGTGCCTCTAGTGGCACTATATAAATAACTATTCTAACTAATTCTTACTTTTTTCACATGTGTGACTTCATATATCACAAGTGCAACTTTATTTCTCACAATGGTGACTATTTCTCCTAATTGTGGCTTTGTGTTTTGCATATGTGAGTTCATTTCTAACAATATACTTACATTTTTTACACGAGTTTACACAAGTTTACACAATGTATATTTTTTTGCAAATAATTTCAACTTGTATTGATGATTGAATCACATTTGTTTGAAACAGAAATCTTTTGTAACATTTGAAATGTCTTTACCATCACTTTTGATTAAATTAATGTGGCATGCTGAACACAAGTATTAATTTCTTTTGAAATAAAAATATTACCCACACTTTTGAACGTGTGTATCCACAATGTGACTTTATTATTATTATTATTATTATTATTATTATTTATTTATATATTATACTTATGTATTATTTAAAATGTATTTAAAGTTATATTTGAAAAAAATACATAAATAAATAAATATAATATTTTTATAACAGTTTGAGTTATATTTTACACTGTATTTTTTTATTTTGAAACATCATGCATTTACATATATTTTTTATTTTTTTTTATTCTAATGCAAAAATAGGCTCCCATTGAATTACCTTCATTGTCGAAGATGGTGAAGTTTGGATTGATGGTACTTAGACTGAAAACAAACTTGTGCCCGACAAGAGGTTCATCAGTGTCCACAGCACTTATGGTCTGGATGAGCTGGAAACATAATAAGCCAAGATTATTCACTTCATTCTAACTTAAAATAGAACTGTGTAGAATAACAAAGCCATCCTAATCATAAATGTAGCACTGAAGCTCTATAGAACAGTGGAAGAAACAAAGCAAGCAGAGGCGTCCAGTAAAATATTTCCGTGAAACAATGAATAAACATGAAAAAGCAGCATACCTGACCGGCTCTGACATTCTCACAGACAAAGGTCTCGTAGAACATGGCGAATTCAGGCGCATTGTCATTCACGTCTCGCACTCTGATAAACACCGGCACTCTGGTTTGCAGGGCAGAACCTAGACGCCAATGATTAATGCGTTTCAGCAATTCTGGAAGATATTCAGTTTGCATTCAAGAGGTCTAATTTCGTTTCTCTGTATTTGTCTTTCAGCCTTTTACCCTAGGCATATATTCTTCTAAAGAGAATGGAGAAAACATGAATTAAACCACAACTCAAGTTGACAGTTTGATTTTTGTCATCAGTTATTTATTGCAGTGTTGTGGTTTTAGCCCTTTCTGAAAATGTCTTGAGGCTCTTGAGGTTTCAGTCCACCTGAGATAACGTTGTTGCACATTATTTTTCACAGGTTTGAACAAACAAAAACACTTAAAATGAATTTCACCTCTTAACTATTTCACAGTTTGAAATTGAAAGGCGATGTCTCTCCACATTGTTGAAAGTAAACCTTGCAGCATTATCCCATTTCATATCAGTAATCCAGCAAAGGCTCACGAAGCAAACTTACTGAGTTCTGTCGCCAGGACCGAGATGTTGTGCCATTTGGAAGTTTCTCTGTCCAGAGCCTGCAGTGTGCTGATGGTCCCATTGTTGGAATCAATGTTAAACAGCCTCTCCAGGTCTGTGTGGCGATCAATGGTGTATCTGAAACAAGAATGACGGTAATGAATGCAAGACAATGGATCTCTGATTATGCCCAGGCACAGGGACGGAACATCCTCAGTGTTTTAAAGTGCTGTAAACATGGCCCAGGAAGTGAATACGGGTACATCACACACCCCTAATCAAGGGCCCAGAACAGTGCCTGTGCAGGCAGCCAAAATAAATCAGCCAAGACTAGTTTAATTTTCCTTCAAACGGCAGGATGTATTTGATTTGACATCTCTATTAGAGAACAAATTTGAGCTAGTCAAAGGCATTAATGTTAGTTACATGCCGAGCACAACAAACATTGTACCTCTGCTTTTTAACACCACAGCTACAAACTACCCTGCTGAAAAGACCAGATATTGAATTTCCATGCTGGTCCAGAAAAACAAATAGTATTTTAAAATACTTAAAAATACTTTAAAAAAAATTATTCACCATCTTGGAAGTTTTTTGGTCAACACTTTATTTAATGGTCGCCTTTAGACATTAGTCAAGTAATATTTCACATACAGTACATGTCAACTAACTCTCATTGGAGTATTATTAGAGTATAAAAAGACAGTCTGCTTAATAACTGCGAACACTTTATTGCGATGGTCCCCCAACAGACATTGTACTGACTATAAGTAACTTTGCAAGTACATATCAAGCTATTCTACTAACCCTACCCTTATCCCTAACAGTTTACTAATACTCAACTACAACACTACTGAAAGTTAGTTGACATGCAGGTGCAACGTGACATATAGTCAACAGAATGTCTAAAGTAACCATATAATAAAATAACCATTTTATGTGCTGTTGTTTTACAGCTTTGAATCACATAGGATGTAATTTGCCTTTTTGACAGTGTTCAACAGAAAATTATTATTTCATGCCAACATGGGAACATTTTTACAAAGTTATTAAGCACAAAATAATTGTGGAAAATGCATTTGGCTTATTTTTAGTTCATGAAATCCAATTGAATCAGCCACACCCACATGAGGTTGAACTTGAATTGGAATGGTAGGAAGTGAAGTTTCTTGAACTGCAACTCAAATAAATGCATTAAGTAATTGCATCATACAAATTATACTTATTTTTATACCTGTTGAATTCAAATTAAGTTCAAATTCAGAAATTGATTTGCAATTTTGAATGATGCACAACGTTAATTTGTTCAAGTATGTATGTTTACAAGTCAGTTTTTTTAGTAAACATCCTTCAACTTTGCACACACAACCACTGTAGTTTTTACCCATTCTTCTTTTAAAAACTGCTCAATCTCAGTCAGGTTGCATGGAGATCATGAGTGGAAGTCCACCCATAAATGTTTGGGCCACTCCAGGCAACTAAAACATTTTCTTTTTTCCCCCCCTTTGACTTTCTGCTTCGGGTCATTGTCTTGCTGGAAAACAAATCTTCTCCTGCAGGTGTTTTGCAGACCCCATCAGATTTTCCTCCAGGACTTATGCATGTTTTGCTGCATTCATTTTACCCTCACAAGCCTTGCAGGACCTGCCGCAGAGAAGCGATATGCCCCTCAGCATGATGCTGCCACCACCATGATTCACAGTGGGGATGAGTTTCTGCTGATGCTCAGTGTCTAGCTTACGCCAGACGTGGCGTTTATTTTAATGGCCAAAAAGCTCAATTTTAGTCTCATCAGATCAGAGATCCTTATTCCAGCTGGCTTCAAAGTCTCCCACATGCCTTCTGTATAGCCAAAATGTCATATGACAGCTTTTTAGCAGTGGCTTTCTCTTTGCCACTCTCCTATAAAGCTCTGACTGGTGAAGAACAGTTGTCGATCGTCTTTCCAATCTGAGGCACTGCCGCTTTTAATCTTTTTCAGTATTTCCTTCTTCCACGATCTCTCATTGTTTGAGGACGTCCTCCTCTTGGTAGATTTACAGCTGTGCTACTCTCTTTCCATTTCTTAATTATTGATTTTAACTGTACTCCAGGGGACATCGAAAGTCTTCTTGAAATCATCCCCTGCCTTGTGCTTTTCAATTACTTTTTGCGTTGTGTGTTGTAATGGTGTAAGTTACGCCACAACGACACAATGTTACACCTTAAAGATGGATGTGTATTTATACCACAGATAATTTAATAACCTCTGACTACACACAGATGATTTCAGATTACTTCAAAAACCAGTTAACTATGTCAGTGATTATTCATTCATTCATTCATTCATTTACTTATTTGGAGTGTATCATATTAAGGGTACTGAATACTTATGAAATTATATTCTAAATTATTTTAGATTACATTGATTACATCTTGTTGCAACACCAGCACAGTAGCATTCAAAACCTGAAGACCAGCAATGCTGTTTATCCCAGCAGAATAGTGGTACCCCAGTGCCAGTTACTGCTAATTTTTATGTAATCAGTTATGTGTTATGCGATGAATAGGCAGCTGTGACGAAAACCTTGCAACTAGCAACTATCAATTATCCTTAACTGCATATTGCGTGTTTTGAATTTTGAAGTGGCTCGTTTGAAAGAGCCTGAATGCTAATCACTCTGTTGATCCCCTGCCTTTTGTTTTCATGAAATAAGAAAAGGAAATCTTTCCTATTAAACTCATTTATCAATGTCAGCTTACATATTCTGCTGACATTTAAATATGCAACTGAGTGTGACGTGCATGAGTAAGCCAGAAGGACAGGCTTTTCAGACAATCGCTCATAGTGTGCATGCGGACAGGAGACGAAAGACAAGACGCACTCTTTCACATCAACTTTGTGACTTTCTGAAAGTCTGAATTCAGAAAGGGAGGGGAGGAGAGATAAAACAGCGCCTGTATTCATCTTGCCAAACTTCCGGAGGGAAATCACCAACTGAGGCCCCATGAATAATTTGCTTTTCCCTCGCCTTTACACACATACACACCAGCACGCTTGGGAACATGTTGATGGATTGGATTTAACCAAGCACAAAAAATCTGATCAACAACTAAAATGTGGAAGGTAAAGATGTGTTCTGCTTTTATGCCATAATGAACCTCATGTTCAGATGCTTTGGGAAGCATTTTTCTTGGTGGCATTTTGCTGTTTACCCCCAAGTGTTGGATGTTAGGTTTTGTTTGAATGTTGCACCTCTGATTTGTGTCTAAGGTGAGTGAAAAGAGCCACTTGTTTGTTAGATTCATATTCAAAGGCATTTAAGAGTCCCTCTGTTCAAATATCTACTGGACCATTAAATTGCCTGTTATACTGGCTAAGATTATCTGTTGACAGAAGCCTCCTTATTAGCTAAATAAGCCTTTGGATGGTAATGAAACTAATATAATGAGTGCGACAGAAAACAAGTGCATCACAAAGCTAGTATGAGCATCAGATTCACAAACATCAAAACATTAAAGGGGTCATATCATGCAGAATCGAGTCATCGTGCGAGTCATCGTGCATATCATGCTTAATCTTTAATATGTAAGTGTTTTTTTTTTGTTGTTGTTGTTTTTAAAGAAGCACATTTCAGAAACTCTAAATGTATGAAGTAATATTGATTACTAATAATATTTGAAATAAAGATAATACTGTTTAGTGTTTAACATTTGTGTTCATAACCAGTCTTGTATTCTAAAATATATTGTGCTTATTTTTATTGACATCATATTTATATTATATTGTGTAAATTAATAAATAATTATTAAGAATGTCAAATAAAAATAATATTTGAGTTTTTTGAAGCTTGAAATACACGGTAATTATATTACATATTATGTACATATTATATATATTTTTAAGTCCAGTTATGTTGCATAATGTATGAAATAATAAGCCAACATGTGATCACTGTTTTTGGTTTCAGCCAAGAATTTTCCTTTGGGTGAATCACTAGACGTCACGCAGAATGCGGCAACATGATCGTCTTTGTTTGAAAGTTAATGATGCCTAATGGGTGAAAATTCTGGTAATGGACCCTTTTCACAGACCGTGATGATACATTTCCACAGATTCCACATTGTAACCTAGACAAGTATTTTTATATTTTCATGTTTTAAAAACATGTAGGCCTATATACATTTATAACACTATATACTTTGCATTACATGACCTTGACATTAAATTACAGAAAACTATTTAATGCTGCTGTGTGAGTGTTTCTAACACAACGTCTGAGGGAGTGACTGCAATTTGATCTTTCTCCCTTCTGACCAGCGTAATCAATCTCTCAATATTTATTTTTCCTCCTTTCGAAACTCATATAAACTCAATCATGATTTATTTATTTTTTTGGAGCAAATGGTAAAACAAAAATGATATTTCTTATAGTTTCCATTCACCACTATAGGTATTAGATATACATTTACCAAACTATGACTTATGAGAACCCCAGAAATGTGAAAAGAGTAGTAGCATTAAAATCATGTATTTCTAATGGGCCAATGAGAAGGTGAAAATGGTTGTGACCCCTTTTACATTTATACATATACATTTTTTACATTATTATTATTTTTTTTATTAGTTGGGTAAGGGTTTGTGATGTTTGTAAAAACCAACTAATAGTTACTCACTTGACCAAGTGATTGATTATATCAGGGTCCCGAGCTGACACCGTGCCAAGTGAGCTGCCGGCCGGGGTGTCTTCGTCCACCTCAAAAATGTACAGAGCCCGACTGAAGAGCGGAGGTTCGTCCACATCCGTGACAGTGATTCGCACCATCGCCGTGTCGCTGAAAGGCCCCAGGTGCTCAAAGCGTCGATCTATATGCGTGTTGGTCACCTGTACCCGTAGTGAGTATAACCTCTTACTCTCGTAATCTAGTTGCTGAATGGGAGAAAGGTTAAAAGAAGAAATATAAGATGTTAAGCCATTCTTCATGCCCTTGTCTGAATAAAGGAAGGCTTATACTTCTCTGATCGGTTACAGCTCAGGTCTATTCGGTCACAGATTTACGTCATTCTCTAGCAATGTCCTAAACTTTTCCAAATCTAAAGCTCGTTTTTGGAAACGTTCATTGAAGTGTGCTTATCACTATCCCCTTTCTTTAACGTTGAATGTCTTTTTTTTATAAAGGCAGGGTATCGTGCTTTAATGCAGCCTTTTAATTATGAAACGATTAAAGACTCAAGGTGCGATCTTTTACCTTTCGCCCATTCAGGTCTTCTTCAGTAGCTATCTTTTATTCTAGTTTAAGCAATAAGATTTGCATAATTGCCTGAGCCTCGTCAAAGCCTGACCTGACAGAGAGTGGAAATAAGCTATAGGCAGATTTCAGCAGGCAAATAGATCCCTGCACCCAACAAAAGGAAAAAAGGGACTTTTTTGGGCTGTGAATAGAATTAAGCACCTTTGTAAAGTTGATAGGACACGAAGGCTTCGATTTAGGGGATTACTTTCTAAGCACTTTGCTTCGTATGGGCGCGTGCACGCGTATGAAAGAATGAGAAAATGAGAATGAGGGAAAGACCGTGGCATGGTGCAGATTTTATTTCTAACTGGCGACTTACAGTTCATGTTTAAAACTTTAGATATAGGGCCTGTTTACCTTCTTTACTGTTATCACTCCTTCCTGGCTGGTGCCGTCTGTGATGATATTGAACACATCTTGCCCGTCACCATCTAGGATGGTGAACCACATCTCGGCGTTCTCCCCCACATCTGCGTCGTACGCTTTGATCCGGCCCACCGATGATCCGATTTCGGCCGACTCTGGAGTGGAGAGATGGTAGGTACCTGGAAAAGGACAGCAAAATAAATCAATTGAGTAAACAGTCAGGTGTTTGTACAAACTCTTTGTTCTCGAGCGGGGTGCTTCAGCATGCATTTGTCTATTTGTTTATCCTTCTCTCGGGGGAAAAGCAGTGGTTCCTCTCAGTGGTTATTCTTTAATAGAATTTCGGCTCCGATGAGCCATTGGAGAAAGTTCTTTTTAAACCCAGTTTGTAGAAACTGTTTCTGATGTGGCTCTTGTATTGGATTTGAGACTGTGGCGAAGAGAGAGGGATTATCACCCCAAATGAAGCTTCCGCTGTGCTCTCTCTCTCTCTCTCTCTCTCTCTCTCTCTCTCTCTCTCTCTCTCTCTCTCTCTCTCTCTCTCTCTCTCTCTCTCTCTCTCTCTCTCTCTCTCTCTCTCTCTCTCTATCTCTACACATCTCTCTGTTTTCTAGTTTCTATCCTCCTTTCTCTATCCCCCCAATCCCCCATGCCCCATCCCCCCATCCTCCATCCACCCTTCTCTCTCTCACTCTAAAAGCTTCTCTCTGTGGAGATTTTGATCTGGGTTCATATTGTGACTCATCCTGGTCAGTAGGAGAAATGGACCCCAAGCATTTCTATGATAATTCAACTGAACCACAGCGTACATGCTTGCGGTTCTTATGAAATATCACTTGCGGAGGAATGCGAAAAATGAACAATTCAAAAAATCAACATATGCTGATTTTTGTTGAAGTCTATTTGCAAGTCCAGGCACAATTCTGCTCATAAACACTCTGATAATCTAGACTGCATCAATTATTAATTGTTGACTGGCAATCAAACTCTTGTTCATTTGATATAAACCTGCTGGGCTTGTTATGTGCCTTTTGTTCTAGACATTTCAGTACCATTTTTCTTCCATCAAATTCCATATAATAATACATTTTATGTAATATGCATCAAAATTAGTCATAATTTAGTTTCATGTGACCCAACAATGGTCTGTTTTTGCTACGGTTTTGCTTTATTTGCAGTTGATCTCTTGTGGATTGAGCAGAAGGCTTTGCTTTTTGTGTTAGATTATTGCCATTTAGTACATGAAACTATTTTATTTAAAGATTTAGAGCAAGGGGAATGTATTCCTGTGGATCAAAAAGTAGATGATTGATAGATATATAGATAGATATATAGATAGATAGATAGATAGATAGATAGATAGATAGATAGATAGATAGATAGATAGATAGATAGATAGATAGATAGAGTGGATATTTTGTGTTCTTACTGTGTGGGAATCGAGGAGGACTGTTGTTGACATCTATAAGGGTGATGTTGACTGTAGCGGTCCCGGAGAGACCACCCATCTGTCCAGCCATGTCCTTGGCCTGAATCACCACCTGATAGTGCTCCCGGTTCTCTCGGATCATGTTCGGAAGTGCCGTCTTTATGATGCCTGACAGAATGGATGGACACAGGTTTTAGGTGCTATCTAATGAGCTTCTCTGACTTCATTATTTATATGTTAATGTCACGCTAAAAAAGAAGGTTGGACGTGGGGGGTGGGGGACATAACCATGGAAATTAATTCCCAGCCTTGGGGTATTTGAAAGAGCGAGTTTTAATTGAATGGATGTCAATCTTCAAATTATGTTGTGATAAGGTTATTAGAAGATGAGAATAGAATGTATGTGCTTTTTATAAAAGCAACACACTTAAATTGTACCAAATCCAGTAAAGCAGATAGAAAACTATTGTATGTGAGAAAAAAATATATAATAGTATAATATATAATATATAATATAATATATATAATATATATAAATATATATATATATATATATATATATATATATATATATATATATATATATATATATATATATATATATAATATATAATAATATAATATACTGTATATATAATTTTTTACTTTAATACAGCAAAATACTGTATACAGTAATCAGAGTCATAATTGGAAGTAATGAGAATAGTACAATTTCAAGACAGATTGCAGTAATGGTAATTTGGGTGCTAAAATGTTGTTAATTTTCTCAAACATAAAATTCCACACAAAAAAAAATCTCAATGTTGTAAATGTTGTGTTAGTTTTCTTAAGGCGAGACACTACAGGTGAATAGGGTATTTTTTTTTAACTAGCAGATATCACCATGAAACTTTCCCAGTTGATTGCCTACATTAAGATGAGAAAAAAAATGTATTACAAGTTTTCTGTAATTTAATGTTTAAATATGCAAATTATGCATTATCTAATTAAATATGCACTAATTTCCATATATTTAAAAAAAATGAAATCTGAGCATTGGATAAAGCCAGGTTCAACATTATTTTTTCATTGTGTTCACATATTAGATGGGAAACAATTACAGAGGGATTTATGTATATCTACTTTTGTTATCCTGTAAATCAGAATATACTACCAATAGCCTTAAAAAAATGATTTTCGCCATGTTTTTTGGAATAAAATGTATTATAAATCAGGCTAGGAATAATATATTTACAAATCTGTAAATGTCTTCATAATATAACTAGGTACAAGGCTGGAAAGTTTGGTGTATATAGGTGCTACTGAAGTGGAGATTTCGGACTTGGAGTATGAGAGAAAAGTCATTTTGAGAAAACGGGCAGATTTAGCATCAGCCAATGAGATTGCGCATTTAGAGTTAAATCCCCCCTTTTACTTTCACGATTGGTTTCTGATAAAAAAGGAAATGACCATATTTGGATCCGTCAACATTGTATAGGAGAGGGAGAGCTGTCTAATGGTGTGTGTGATGAGAGGGTGCAGATCGCGATCGCGGAGCAGCGGGATGATTTAAAACACCAACTTTTGATGAATTCATGAGAAATCTACAGACGCAAACAGACAAAGTGTAGTAAAATAAAGACCTAAATGTGTATTTCAGACTTTTTTTCACCACAAGTCTGAAAGAAGATATGTTATTGAAGACAAACATCCCGAAATCTCAAAGTTGACCAGTAAAAAAAAAGAGGTTTTTGCCTGCCGTGTCTCGCCTTAATGCAAAATATAATTCCTTTGTTGTTGTCACAATTACCAGTGAGAGTGCCCATCATTACCATCTTGGCACTCCACCCCAAACTATTGTCATTCCCTAATGAAACTACATTTCACATAACTCTCTGCCTGGACTCATCATCCCTGATTGCATCCACCTTTATCTCATTATCTTGTTTAGCTCACCCCATATACGCCTAGTTTTCTCATTCATTAATTGTGAAGTCTTGTTTAGTGTTACACTGCACTTCTGAGCACTGTTACACTGCAAATCTCTTGGTTTTTTGGATTTCTTGCCTGTTCCGTAGATTACTCTTTTGCCTGTGTTCCCTGCCTTGTAATTGTTTGGACTGATTACCCGGTGTTTATGACCTTTGCCTGTTTTCGACTACGATTGTGGATTACCCTTTCTGTCACAAACTGCTCTGAGACACGAAGGTTGAGGAACCAAATGCAGTTTATTTGAAAGGGTAATCCACAATCGTAGTAGAAAATGGGCAAAGGTCATAAACACCGGGTAATCAGTCCAAACAATAACAAGCACAACAAGACAGGGAACACGGGCAAAAGAGTAATCCACGGAACAGGCGAGTAATCCAGAAACCAGGGAGACCGCTCGGAATTGTAGTGTAACACTAAATAAGACTTTGCAGGTAATGAATGAGAAAACCAGGCTTATATGGGGTGAGCTAAACAAGATAATGAGACAAAGGTGGATGCAATCAGGGATGATGAGTCCAGGCAGAGATTTATGGGAAATGTAGTTTCATTAGGGAATGGCAAGTTCGGGGTGGAGTGCCCTCTAGTGGTAATGATGGGCACTCTCACTGGTAATCGTGACAGTTGTAGAAATATTCTGATTTAGGGTGAAATATGGCCTGGGCATTTTCTTGACATGCTTTATGCGATTCACCGACAACATGTAAGAAAATATGTATCACCTTATAAGTATTGTACCCCATCTTTTAATTATTTAAAATGATGCTTGTTATTTCATGCTCAACTTACCCGTTTCAGGTTCAACTGAGAAATATGGCTGACCCTGCAGTATGCTGTAAACCAGCTTGGCACTGTTTCCATATGCTTCATCATCTGCATCCGTGGCTGTAACTCTCATTACAAATGCACCTTGAGAGAGAGGGCAAAAGAGAATTATAGAGCGAGGTATTTCAGCTCCAAAGAGGCCCTAACATGAGTGTAAAACATGATCCCCACATCCAGTATTAAAACCTCAACCATGATGAAAGCAGTGCATCCTAAAGGTGCACCATGAACGACAAATTCCAAGTTGTAAAACTCGCTAATATCCTATATTAAGAGACCCACACCCTCCCAGCGCAGGCAATGATCAAAGCGACTGCATGATCACTCGTTCTTTCATCTTCTTTATCTCAGTGTATTTCTTATCTAAATCCTAGTCTCATAATTACTCCAGCTGCACGGTGAGATGGACATATCTTTAATTGTAGTTTTTCTTTCGCCCGCTCTCACTGGGTCATCCCATTCATTGTCCGCTCTGATGGAATCTGCTGTATGTTGCTGGCAAACGTCAGACTAATAATCTGCTCAAAGAAACATTATAATTACACCAATTAATCTAGAAGTAACATGATTTTAGGGGGTTCGTTTCAGCTTGATATGGCTTTGGACAGATGTGGGAGGGGGAAAAAATAGTCTCTGATATGAAAAGCTTTTCAAAAATTTGACCATGGCCATGGTGTATAGTAATGGGAAAAAAACTCATTTCAAACCCATCTGGCTGCTTAAATTTGGCTATAGCGTGCTATTAGGGCAGTAAAATACATTTTCACAATGATTATGTAGGCAATTCACAATATATCACAAGTAATTTTGCAATATTTTACTCTTCGCCAGTATGAAAGTATTTATACAGAGAGGTATGAGTAGCTTCTCTGATTTAAACTTCAGTTACAAAAAATGGCATTAGTGTTGGTAAGTTTGATTTATTTCTGTGAATCAATTCAAAGTTGCTTTTCTTATTATGTACAGTATTTTTTTTAATAATATTATGGGGATCAATATTGCAGTTTTATCTATTTTATGTAATATGGGAAATGATTGTGTTAGTGCATTTATATATATATATATATAACGACAACAACTTTTGTCCTGCCACATGAAGGGCAAAATCACTCCTCATTCGTAGTGGCCAACAGCCGCGCTTTCCATTACAGTCACAGCTTCCTGTGAGTAGTTTCCTATGAGGTTTCGCCTTTCTCATTTGTGTACTACTGACATCTTACAGTTCTTTCTTCTGAATAGACTTTAGAGGTGACTTGCCGGCTTCTCAGTCTCACCTCTGTATGTAAACCGAATGCACATGTTGTTTCTGCCATGGATCAGCGGCGTCCCTGGCATCAACAAGACCTCTGCCGAGTGCCATTCGCTCTCTGAACGGCTCGGAGAATACTAATGAATGCGGAAACATCTGTTGCCCTCCAATCCCATTCCGATAACACGGAGGGAAACGGAGTCTCAGACTTCATGGATGGCCAGATCTGATTAACGGCAGGCACGTTCGCAACACATGGGCGGTTTGTTCGGCTTAAACGCGAGTGCCACCGTGACCTCATGGTTTGGCAAGCAGAGACGCTAGTGAATTGGTACACAGGCGGGAGAAAGGAAGAGCTCAAGCAAAGTGTCAAACGAGCACGGTGTCCTATTTACGTTACGGAGTGCCGGGGATGATGTAACTTTCAACCCCACGGAGAAATAAAGAAATGAAAGGGCTGCCGGAAAGAGAAGCGGAAAAAAGAAAGGTTGAGCTTCGGTTTCAAGTGCAAAAGCCTTGGGGGGAAAAAGACTGTGGTCCATTTACAAGACAGTTGTTACCAGATTTGTGTTGAATAAATAACTCTGCCCACAGTTTAACTGCTGTAACGTGACGTGGTTTTAAATGTGTGAGGGAAATAAATATCAGTAGTGACAGCAAATCTGACATGTATCATGTTCTGAAGCATCTGAATAAAACAACATTGCATGTTCTCAGCTAGTAAAACACAGGTGCTTTGAGACTCTCGACGGCAGAGACATAAAGGAGATCAGGCACTGTAATGCAAGAATCCAACTGAGAGTCCCTGGAGTGGGTCTTGCATTTGTCTGAAAGGATGACTGGTAGTGTTTCACGCCTCAGGGATCCATCTTTTAACAAACACGGCTGCATTAAGATACTCTCCGATGAGACATTCAGAACTTAACAGAAAGTTGAATACCTATACACTTTAATAACACATTTTATTTTATGTTGCATTGAAAATGTCATGACAAGGATGTGACAATAGTGTTGATTGGCTGATGGCACTTCAAGAATGAATACAGTCCCAAACCCTTCACTAGTGACTATCCTGAGCTGTGACTTAAAAGGCAGCAGACAGGGAAAAATATTAGTCAATTTCATGCTTCAAAAAATATTGGGTACTGGTGAAGCATCTTCTATAATATAATGACATTTTTGTGATTTGTGACAGTATGTTGCTCGCTAACTTTTTCATTAAAATTTCATCAGACTACACGGCTACTTCTGAATGGTCACTGCAGAAAGATGTTTGTTTTGTGTTTGTTTTTTGTCCAGATTGTGTAGTTATGGCATCTACCATAACTACCATAAACCTTGAAACTTTGGTTTCAGGTGATGTTCAGGTGATTCAAAATCAAGCTCATTTTCTAGTCTGGGGTAAGCTGTGACACCTTTTCTTAAGTTGTCTATAACAAAATGTGAATAAATAATATGATAACTAATATTCCGAATTGTATGCTATTTCTCATATATCATTAGCAATTATTAGAAAGTATCTACAACATAAAGCCACAGAATGATGATCTCTCAAAGAAAGTTGGGAAAATAATGTCATGTCAAGGGGTTGAATCGTGGGGATTGATTGGTCGATTGATTGGTCGATTGATTGATTGATTGATTGATTGATTGAAACCACAGGACACAATCACAAGCATCTTTATAAGATGGACCATTTCTAAGGGGGCTTTCAGATGGGCATGTTTGCTATGGTTCGAGTCCAAATGCCCCCTGCAGCGTTGGTCTTGTTTCACATTCAACCTGATTCAGTCGAACCCTGGTGCATTTGCGTCTATCTTACGCCATCTCAAACATGCCGAAAGAATATAGAAATCATGCATGATAGAAAACGGGTGATAGGCGCGGGTCAATATATCGCCTGAAGCTGGCTTTATGCTGCTTTAACTTAATAATCGATTAAAAAGGAATTTATACTTGTATGATATTACATTGTAGCCACATTGGACCAACTGTTACACTCGTTACACAGCCTTAGGGGACTTTCACACTGGCAGTTTAGTTCGGAACGGGGCATGGTTCGCATGAAAAATCGCTAATGTGAACGCTGTCATGGGACCCAGGTGCGCACTGGGGTATCGAACTCGAGACTGCCTGGAGGAGGTGGTCTGAGTTCGGTTGCTCCCGAACCGTGCTGCGATTCACGTGTATGTGAAAACAACACGGACTCGGATGCGCACTTGTTCAGGAAGTAAAGTATCCTGCGCATGCGTTTTAGCCGATTATGATGTATTTAGTTAAATAATACACACGTAAGGGATGAAGATTTACCCTCGATACAAGCAAGAGTGAGTCTGCAGTGTATTCGCGCATAGTGCGTGCAATCAGGGCAACAAATTAATGGAAATCCACTGTCTCCTCAAAAGAGTCCATTTGCAAGCAGCGGAAAGACAGATTATGTGAAACACACACATAGTTAACCTGTGTTGTTTACTCAGCTATGAATAATAGCACCAAATCAATAAAAAAAACACAATATATTGACCCACGTCGTGTTTTCTATCATGCGCCGTGCACGTTTGCAATGACGTAAGATGCACGCAAATGCACCAGAGTTCGATAGAATCAAGTTGAGTGTGAAACCAGACCAACACTGCGGGGGGCGCTGGGAACAATCGCGCCCGGGCTCGGACCGCAGCAAACGAGCCCAGTGTAAAAGCCCCCTAAGTCTCGGCTTCAGTACCCCGATGCGCTCCCGGGTCTGCATGACAGCTTTCACATTGCAAATGTTTTATGCAAACCGTGACCCATTTCGAACTAAACTGTCAGTGTGAAAGCACCCTAAATAGATGGTGGCATGATGAAGATTGTGCTCTAGAGGGCAATACATCTCACCCACTGACACACTTTACCCCACTCTCCTCTAATTATGTTATTAATGTGTCTAAAATGTAAAATATTTAATACCTGTTTGGTAACCTTTGACACAGACATTGATTTAATACCTCTCTGGTAACCTTTGACAAAGACATTGTGTCAAGCGTTCTCAAACAGTGTTTTATGAATTGACAAACACAAACAGGTACCAGGACCACTTCAAGCTTAATTTCCTCATTTCCTAGTGATTAATATTTTATTTATTTGCCGGGTCACAATGATTAAGATCCACAATGATTATCTTATCATAGCACAAAATCTTTAATCAAAAACGGCTGCCTTGTTTTTGTCGGAACTGCAAATGAGTTTTGATTCATTCAAGATAAACCTGCGGGTTAATTTGTTGCTTCGTGAAGAGTAATTGATTTCAGCTTGCAGCATCCCAGTCATTTACTTTGATTCTCTCTGCTGCTCTTAATGAGTTTAAAATCACTGATAATTGAATGAATTCAGACGGGATATTGTAAGATCTTTATCCCCCCCCCCCCCCCCCCTCAAATCACGTGAAGTTGAATGTTTGTCATAGTTTCAAATCAGCGTTGATTAAGTGGCTGAAAGAAACTTGGATTCAGTTTTGACTGCTCTGTAAGCACATATCCAGTTTGTCTGGATAATCATCAACACATCATCATTTCGAATTCTGAAACGTTTTGTAAAGCCTGTTTTTTTGTTGTTGTTTTTTTTAGTGTTCACATATAATTTTTTGCATTGGACATTTATGTGGAAGCACTTTGGCATAAACAAGATTCTTGTGCGAGTAAGTGTACGATTGCCTTTAATGATGTAGAAAATCACTTGCACCTGGATGTAAAAATCTGCATAAAAGCACTGCTTTTATAATAGTCCTCATTTGATGTATTGGTGAGTTTTGTATTTAAAGTGTGATTATATTTACATTTGTCTAGACATGTATCGTCATCATTGTATAGACAGCTTCTGATTTCATTTATAAATAAATTTGCCATTTGGTTACAGTTTTGAATAACATATCTCCACAATGTACTGATAAATGGATTCCAAGTATATAACTGCAATTCCAGTCCCAACCTGAGGGACTGTAAATATGTTACTAAAGTAAAAAAAAAAAAAATAAATAAATAAAAAAAAAAACATTGTAGATGCTATTATTATGTTAATGCTGTACATGTCTTTAGAAAAATGCGAAAATAATATTAACCCTATATGAGCATTGTGTACAACCCATTACAAGATGTTATGGGTTAAAGGGTTAGTTCTCCCAAAAAATGAAAGTTATCCCATAATTTACTCACCCTCAAGCCTGACTGTCTTCTCTCAGCTAAACAACCACAATCAGTTATGTAAAATAAAAATATCCTGGCTCTTCAAGCTTTAAAAATGGGAGTGAATAGTACCTGATTGTTGGATGTCCAAAAAAGCGCATCCATCCTTTATAAAAGTAATTCACACGGCTCCATGGGGTTAATAAAGTCCTTCTGAAGCCAAATTATGAATTATACAATTTTGATGTATGGGATAATTTTTTATATTTGGGTGAACTAACCCTTTAAAACTTGAGCCAGCAACTCACCAACATTCGACATCTCAGATACACTGGCCACGTAGGTGTCCTTGGCAAACTTTGGCTCGTTGTCATTGATGTCATGGATTTTGATGATGAATTCCGAGGCCCTCTCCAGATCCTGTCCAGAGGTTTTGTTGACGGCTTTTGCGCTTAGGGTGTACGACGCTTTCTCTTCCCTGTCAAGCCTCCTGGTGGCATGGATATCACCCGAGTTCTCATCAATCTCGAAAACAGTTCCGGCCCCGTCTCCGGTTAGGACATACTTCACATGTCCATCTTCCGTGTCCATGTCTGAGTGAAGCTTAAAAGAGCAAAGAGAGTTTTGTTGGAATTAACAGTTCCCTAATTAACTGTTTTCTTAGTGTGCGACTGGCAAATTGTTTGCAAATATAATCAGTCTGTCAAGGCAAAATGTTCAGGCGGTGGCCATAAACCTTGTGCAAATGGAAACAGAAATTAAACGTTTTTCTAAACGTTTTTTCTAAAAGCCGTTTCTGGCCAAAGTCAGAATGTGTTTCTTGAGCAATGTTTTTAAATGAGTCATGAATATGTGAATGGGAATTTTCTCAAAGGCCCTGGTCGGTTTAATTTTCTTTGTGGGTAAAGCTCAAAAATTTTGACTTGGACTATTTAATTCACTTCAGTATCAGTAATAGTTTCAGAATTCTTTTCCTTTTCAATAGCTAACACAGAGCGGCGAATGGCGATCTAGTCATTATCTGCAGGAGCGCAGAACTTACTGCATAGAAAGCTCTGCGTTTGACGGCATATGGCACATATCTCAGAAAACTGTCAATAGACTCCTGTACCTTCACACTGTGGAGGAAAGATATGACCTGTTTTTGTTCAGAACAGTCACAATTACACAAAACGCTCCTTCAGAGCAGAACTTTCATTTTACACCTGTCTCTTAGCAACAAGAGGAAGCCTGGCAGCCCTCTCCATTTGATTGCAGTTCCCCTTTTTTCCTGATTAGGATTTTACCTGAAGAGGCCAGCCATACAGTCCTGGACAAAATATCCAATCAGCATAGGTGCCATAAAATGTTTCATATTTAATACATGATCAATCAACACCTGGAAGAGACTGCAAAAACAGTCATTTGTTTTTGGAAGCAGCAAATAAAGAAAAAAACATCTTCCATTATAAGAGCGACATTCTAAGCATTGCACCCTACAATTTCATAATATGTCCACTTACAGTTAAATGTACACTATAATTGGAAACGATTTTAGAGTATTTTCTAACCACTGTTATCAGGATGTAGATAATTTGACACGCAACAATTAAAACCTCAATTTGGAGGTTGCTTCACTGTGAAACAAGTGTTCCTCTCCGTCCTGAAACTGAATTAGGTATCCATTCCACACACAATTGCATTAACAGCACACTTGAAAGCTGCTCAGAGAAATGGCTATCTTTTCTTTAGTAGTTTTATGTCCTGGCATAGGCAATTGTAAGGGGAAAATCTTTGTGAATGTGACTTTGCTTCATGTTTACTGCAAACAGCAGTTGCAATAAGGCATACATTAGTTATTCTAGTAACACTTTATTTTACAGTGTCCTTGTTACACATGTTACATATACTTACTTTACTAAAACCAGTTGCAAAAACCCTAAACTGAACTGCAATCTTAGTCCTAACCCGTTCAAGTAGTTAATTGGTATTGTATAATTACACTGTAACAAGGACACCTTAAAATAAAATGTAACCGTTTATTTATTTATTTTTTCATGCTAAATCCTCCCTTAGCAGTTCATTACATTAAAACAGCACAATGCAGTTTTTTTTTTTAGCTCAACTGAACAGCTTCGGAGTTATTGGAATGGTTATATAACTCTTTTCGATTTGAATGGTGGTCGTCTCGCCCAGAGTCCCATTCAGTCAGGCTTTCACTGTTAAAGTTGATTCCTGCGATTATCATGAGAACACACTGTAAAAAGTAATTGCTGATTCTACTTAAGAAAAACTAGTGCATTTAACTTACTTTGGAAAATTAGTTGATTTAACTTGATTATACTGTGTACTGTGAACTTTTAGGTGCATGCAATAGTTAAACTAAACAAATCTAGTACATTGTACTTAAGATTGGTAAGTGTATTGTACTAAAGGCATGTTCACACTGTTGCAAATTTCTGGAGCACATAATTTGCATAATAATAATAATAATAATGAAATGAATAACATTTTTAGTAAATACCCTACAATTAACGCGCGCACACACCACACACATGCGTGTTTATTTATTTATTAAAGGTTCGGAATCTTTTTTTCCTTCACACTATAAAATAACTGGGAAGATTAAAGAGTATTTGCAAGCCCATCGGCTGCTGCTGCTTCAGAGTCTTTTATATTTTTATTAACAGAGCTTGATATAGTTATTGTTCGTTGTTTATTAAGTTTCAGCATAGACGAAACAACTCTTCCTCTTTTAATTTCTTAAATGCATTTTCGTCTCGCGCATGCGCAATTTGCGCATTTACGCAATGGGACGGTTGAAGAAGACGACACGACATCGACGAAGAACTTCATCTCGTGTTCGGGATGCGGCAGCAAAACTAGGTAAGTTATGCTAGCCACTTTAACTATTTTTCAACTTTAATGTCATTGTATTGCTTATAAAAACAGAATTTATTTTGCTCATTGTGCAGTAAGAGGAAAAGGCACACTGAAGTAGTTTTATGTCGAATGAGACCAGTTGAGACAAATGGCTTAACAAATTACTAGCTAGATTGCAAAAATCGATTTTTATTGAACACTGTTTTATGTAGCAGCTACAGTTTATAAGCTGTGTTAATCGGTTATAAGTTATGGGTTTATCATTGTATGTAAAAATTCTGTGCGGCCTAACGTTATAACGTTTCTTTCATTCTTTCTAGAAAGTTCGAGGCTCATGTGTCGTTCACATGGAAATGAATAACATGATGCATTAATTACGATAGTGTAACTAACAATCAGTTATCATCTTATTTTGGCCAGCCCTCTTCACACAGAGTCAGGTGAGTCTTTATTGGTTTCCTATATAATTTAATCTTGAACATTTAAAAAACAAATTGATCATTAACCACTTTTGGTGTTTAATTCTTACTAGGACTTACTTTCTTCAGTAAAAAGTCAGTTTGTAATATCAGTTTGTCCTACTTTTCTTTCTTTTTTTCTTTTTTTTTTTAGATCCATGCTGTATATCTGGCAAAACCTGCAAACTGAATTCATTCAAGAACTGGACAGATTCACTCAACGTTTTATCAAATTCTTCAAGGCTAAAGCTGGAGACATTGGCTCCAAACTTAAGAAGATTCTGCAGCAGATTCAAAATGACGTAAGCTCCTTGACATATCACAATTGTATTATGTTTCGATGGAAAAACAAATGTAGCTTTTGCTGTTGTTTTTTGCTCTGTGTTGTGCTAGTGTCATGAGCTCTATTCAATATCAATTTTTATAACTTTGCAGAAATCCAACATCAATGCGGAACGAACAGCCGTTCATCATGGCCTACCACTCCTTCTCGGAGAGGACCCCACCGATTTTTACAAGACATGTTTTGTAAGTATTTTCTTCTCTGATGTGATTCTTATTTAACAGGCAAACTGTTCTTCAAACAGTTTTGATATCTGGCAAGAAGAGTTATGAAGGCAAGAAAAACACTCATCGGGACACTGATACAAAGTAAGGGTTAGAGAAAAGAAAGTGAAAGATAAATTAAAGGGTACATATCATGCTTTTAAATTTTTCCTTTTTACATATAAAACATACATTTGTGGTCTATATAAAGCGAAACTGCAATTCTTGGGTCTGAATTCCTCATTATTATAGCTCCACAGGCCCCTATTTTACTCCTTTTCTGATGTGCTTCTGTGAGTGACTCGTTTTGAAGCGGCCCCTTTAAATGCAAAGGAGCTGTGTCACACCCCGCCCGCTCTCCAGGGTGCTGAGTTGACAGTCGGTTTAACTCCACCCCGTTCGGCCATTTTTGTAGTTTAATTAGTGATATACGATCTTATAGCGTCACAGAACATTTATATTCACACAAAATGTCAACAACGGAATCAACAACAGAATTGTCAATCAAGCCTTACATGTTCGAGCCAGAGCCGGACCCGGAGCTAGTTGAACAAATAGACGACGAACCTGAAGAACAACGTCTGCATATGGATGTATCTCAATGGTATGTAACTATATTTACAGTAACTTCGCCATCCATGCCCACTGCTACAATACTGTATGTTTTACAACGACAATTTAACACTCACAAAACAAAATATAAGTTATATTAAAAATCTGTATGGATAATATGATACGTTTAGAAAAGCATCAGAAAACACAGCAGCTAAATGACCATTGATGAAACTCAAGAACAATAATACTTCAGACATGTAACGTTACTTCAAAAAAACAAAAACAAAGAAATACGAAGGCACTGCTAAACCATGACCACCATGTGTTTTAAGAAAGTAAACTATTTTTATTAAAGATATTTACAGCTTACCGAAGTGATCTGTTCGTCGTCTCCAAAGATAGATGGAATTGACCCCTCATTCAAACGAAGTCGATCGGCAAACCCTTCTTTATACTGGCCGAGGTTGTTGAAGTCGGAATCGTCGAAGTGCTTCGCGCACACGAAAATGACTTTACCAAAAGATGTGGGAACATTTCCTTGGTAAATAAAACTCAACCAGGCACTTCGAAGAGGTTCTGATGCTGGGAGACGGTGTAACGAAGCGTGTGGGTCACTACATCCAACAACCGAACATTTTGACTTGAGCTCTCGACACTTCTGCATCATTGAGCTTGGACTACAAAATCGGAGCGAGGAATAATAATGGCGGATTGATCGTAATGTTGGGCCGGTAGTCAATGTCCTTATTTGGTAGTTCCGCTGCAAATACTGTGACGTAATTGTTCAGAAAACGTCATAGAAAACAGAAAAATCTGAACTGGGTGAACAATAAGACCAAAACAGAATATAAAGATATAAACGAAACACCTGAAGAGAATAATTTCAACTTTTCTGCACTTTTAAACACTCCAAATATACAACAAAATGCATTTAAGGGCTAAAAAAGTGGTTTTAGCATGATATGTCCCCTTTAAGAATTTAGAGGAAAAAAGACTGTAAGAAGATACATTTTATATTACGTAAAGAAATGAAAAAAAAAAAACATTTATAAGAAAGACAATAGATTTTTGATAGTTTTAATTTATATAACTGGACTTCAGTTTTATTTGTTTTTTCATGCAGTGGTTTGATGTATGTATTCCCCCCTGCATCCACTGCTGTGTCCTATTTGAAAACGCCTTTACATTTAGACATAATACAGTGTTATTAATTTAGTTTTACATTTTAATGAGTATGTGCTCTTAAAGGGATAGTTTACCCATAAATAAAAATTCTGTCATTTACTCAGCCTTATGTTGTTCCAAACCTGTATGAATTTCTTTCTTCTGTTGAACACAAAATAAGATATTTCGAAGAATGTTGGTAATCAAACAGTTGAGAGTAGCCATTGACTTCCATAGTATGTTTTCCTACTATGGAAGTCAATGGCTACTCTTAACTGTCTGGTTACCATCATTCATCAAAATATCTTCTTTTCAGTTCAACAGATGAAAAAAAAAAAAAAACTCATGCAGGTTTAGAACAACTTGAGGGTGAGTAAATTTTGACAAGATTTTCATTTTTGGGTGAACTATCCCTTTAAAAGATGTTTTGTGGCTTTCTTTGACCTCATTTTTGTTATATGCTATTCCCATTTTTAGGACTATGATGACAATGAAGATATGTCCAACATTGAAATAGGTATTCTGACAGTGATTCCCGAGGACTTTGCAACCGCTGCCGTACCCTACTCCCTGCATCTTGATGCCACAACAACGGCAATCATTTTGGAAGGTACGGTGGTTGTGGATGATCTTGAAAATCTTCCACAAGCAATGTGTTTGCTCTTTGGACTAAATTATGCTCTAAACTTAAGATTATCCTGCAGCATTGAAGAGCACATTCGACTTCATACGGAGAGTGATTTTGTCCCTTGGCCACAAGCCATTCTGTACCAAACTCTGTGACTTACACGCTCTGCTTTCAACCACTTTGTAAAGATGTTAAAAACAAAGAAACATTGATCTTTTTATTGTATTTATTTTTTTGTTTTTTCTTGAATGCATTATGTGCTGTATTTCTAAAATGTTGTTGGCGGGCCAAGTAATGTTTTAAAATTAATATTGTTGAACAAATAAACATTCTAGTGTTTTGCCAAATCTGTTGTCTTTCTTGGTATTCTCAACTTAGAATATTGAGTACAACTTGCTTGAGAAATTTAAGGCAATCAGTTTCCACACATTCCTCTAGTAAAATGAACAAGCAGACTTGTTAAAATAACTGTTTTGTTTAAGTTCTGCTTACAAATCTCAACTTAAATTTGTAAGTTGCCTAAACTTGAGTTTATTAAGGTACCTGTACTCAAGTTTTATGGTAACCTCTACAAATACACAAGTTAACTCTACAAAGTAGTAGAGAGTAGTATCAAGTCAAAAAATATGACTAATTTGCTTGAAAATTTTGAGGCAATCAGTTTCCACAGCTTTTCTTAGTAAAGTCAACTTATTACTTTTTACAGTGCAGTTGTCAATATTTCACATAATTATCAGGACATAAATAAGCCTACACATTGTAAATAGTGTAAATGAGCGCAATTTGCAAACTATTATGATAAATTGCAATAATCATGTCTAACAACATCATAACGGACATTGTTACGAAATAATCCGACGTACATGATACACTTTATTGGTGTCATCTGGCATTTAGGCTCAGGTAAGCCTAACGCGGTAAGCTACTCTATTATTATGAAGTGCAGAGGCCGTGAGTGCAGATACGCTCTGCATGAGTTGTATTTACGACAGTAACGTTAAATACAAGTACTCTACAGCGACTCTAGGGATCGCTGTTTGACAAAAACAGAAATCCTGCATAGTGCCGCTTTAAGTCTGGTGAAGTTGCAAAGTAAAATGGAACCAAATGCCGTTACAAATATACTCACCCTCATGTCAGTACCAACCCTTATGCTCTTTTTTTTTTGGACCTCAAGAGAAGGAACATGTTGGTCTTCTTTCATTTATTTACCTATAAATATCAATAAAGCACCATAACCGTGGTCCATTTGATTTGTGCACTATATGTTCCAAGACTTCAGAAGTCATATGATAGCTTTGTGTGGATAACAAACTGCATTTTGCTGAATTTCACTGATATTTTTCTCTTCTGGTGAACTTTTATGTTTGTGGACTGACTGATTCAATGAGGAAATGTGACTCAATAGGAAAATTCATTTGCAAATTGAAGATGTCAAGATTTTCAGTGAGTTAAAGTGCCCCTATTATGCTATTTTAAAGTTTCCTGTTGTTTTGGAGTCTCCTACAACAGCTTTACATGCATCAAAGGTCAAAAAACTGTTTAATTTTCTCATAAAAAAACATTTGCACATCAACACATTTTTAATGATCCTCAAACGACTCGTCAGATTGATCAATCTTTCTAAATCCCTCCTTTGCCCAGGCTACTCTGCTCTGATTGGCCACACAGTTCAGTCTGTTGTGATTGGTCTACCGCGTACAACATGTGTGTCGAAATCAAAATCGAAATCTAAACACAGTAACAAACGATGACGTTGATTTTACCATATCAATCCGAGCGCGAGTCCCGATGATGAAACATTGGAAGAACTAGTCATTCATTCAACCCGAACCTACATCGGAAGGACGACTCGAGCAGGACGTTTCTCAGTGATACCCTACTCAGTTTAAGGTAGATTATGAGATGTCGAAACTGTAATTCCTCACCATCAGCATTAACAAGTGCATGTCCATCAACAAAATGATTGTACTTATCTATTTACCAAGTATTTTTTTCTAATTTATTGTCCTTGTGTCATTGTGCCCTTTTTAAGATAGAAGGCTGAGTTTCCCATTTATTTTATTTGTATGGAAAATTAACAAATGAGTCATTTGAGTACCACATTTTTTTTTTACTTTTTTTTTTACTTTATTGGGGGTTGACTCCCTTATATAAAAAATATATATGGGTTGTGGGTGGAATATGAACCATTTTTTTCTCTTCTTTTCAACTAAAAGGTTTTTCATTAAAATGTTGCATTTGGAGTTGTATTGCCTCCCCAGTGGCTTTCTGATTGGTTCTTTTCAATTCACATCAGCATGCTGATGAGTCAATTATACAAATTTATATCAGTATGCCTACTGTTTTTTTTTTCTTTTCTTTTTTTATTTAATTTTATTTCATTATAACACAGACACGAAACAGAGAGGGTCATTTATTTCATCATTTTTGGTTGTCATATTTTCAGCCCCATTTTCGACCTGGTAAACGAATCCTTTAGATTGAGATTTTGTTTTAATGCTTTTGAAAGAGGAGTCTAATGTTCCACAAAGCTGCATTTATTTGATCAAAAATCAATACAAACAGTAATATTGTGAAATATTATTACAATTTGAAATAACTTTTTAGATTTTAATATATATATCAAAAATGGAATTTATTCATGTGATGGAAAAATTTAACTTTCAGCAGTCATTAACTCAGTCTTCGGTGTCACATGATCCTTCAGAAATCATTCTAATATGCTGATTTGGGACCAAAAATGGTTGTGCTGTTTAATGAAGATAGTTTAACACAACAAGAAACACAAAAAAAACTATAATAGTCCACATTACACTTCATTTATAAAACTGTCATTTTAGATGTGTGGCGAACAGGACGGCCGAGGGACGTGAGAGAACGGCGCGAGGCCGGTGGTGCGATTTCTAATGAGCAACACCTGTGAAGCACACCGGTCTCGCATCTCTCACGGAGGAGCGGAAGCATAAAGGAGGAGCGACGGACGACGTTGATGATCGAGAGAGGAACAGGTTTGTGTTTTAGTTTTTGAATTTGTGTTTTATTTTAGCCAGCAGTCGTCCGCGAGGGGCTGCTGGCGGTATTTTGGTTTGTTTGTTTTATTTTAAATAAAGTTTATTTGATTGTTCGCCGGTTCCCGCCTCCTTCTTCCCTGAAAATTGCTACAAGATGATATATTGATTTCTGGATAAGAAATGGCCATGGATTTAATTCCAAACATCTATTCACCTTATGCAAGTGTATCTGTAGGCTACTGTTTACAGAAAGATTTTTGCTTACAGTATGTCAGAATTGGCTGTCTAAAAGTGACACACATAACACAAGTTTGATTACTTTTGTAAACTCCAGTCTCAGAGTTGGCTCACACTCTATTGATCGTTTGGATTCTCCTGGGATTATGCTGTCACTGCTGACACAGTGAGAGAAGAGATACATACACCGCTCCCTCACTAAATTCATCTGATAGGTTGACGTCAGGCATTATGGAGCGTATCAGTTATCCATATTTTTACAGCATAACCACAGTTTAAATTACAATAATTTGTTGACACTTCAAATATCAGAAATATGTATAAAACTACAGTTTTGGCAACATGTGACAGCGTCAACATGTGTAGACCCAGATGGTAGATACAACACATTTTTCACACACTGTTGTAGTGCTATTAAAAGCTTGTTTAATACTTTTTTTTTTAAAGTGGTATTCAGCTGAAATCCAATAAATCTTGTAAAGAGCATGTACTTGACACCTGACAAATGCACTATATTAGCATATGCACAATGGATTATGTATGGATTGTTTTCTCCCTAGAAAAGACATGGCTCCAGCGTTAGAAAGTTCAGAGAAACTAATGTCAATGCTTATTGTTAAATTATAGTCAAATAATGTGGACAATTTAAGACACGTTCCCATTTTACAAGATCAACAATATGCAGGTTTGTACGCCTGAAAATTGCAAGAAAAGACCAAATATGAAATATTCTCTTTTTAAAATACATAATCTACTGAAATGCTTCAATGGACATTACATTTGCAGTCCAATCTGTGGTTGTTATGACATGGCGATGGCAAATCTCATGAATATTAATTTGACCATGCTGACGTTGTTAGGTAACCTTTCTAGACTGCCCAGTCATGCAAACGATTGATATTCATGAGGCAAACCTTCACCATAGTACATCTCATAGTTCATATCCATTGCGTGTGTTCTGGCCTTTGAGGTTCAGAATCAAAACATATGTGATCAAGCAAGGATGCATTCAATTGATCAAAAGAGCCAGTGAGTATTTTTACATCGTTACAAAAGGTGTCTACTTCAAATAAATGATGTGCCTCATCAAATATTCCTGAAAAAATATATTTTTCTTGAGCACCAAATCAGCATTTTAGTGTGATTTCTGAGGGATCATGTGACACTGAAGGCTGAATCAATACATTTATTCCTAACAGCTCTTTTAAATTGTACACATATAGTTTACAATGTTACTGTTTTACTGTATTTTGTACAGGTTTTGGAGAGAATAAGATTCTTTTTTTCAAAAACATTAACAAATATTACTGACCCCCAAACGTTTGCTTTTTTAATGCAACAGCAGTGTATACTACTACACAATCTACAAATACAATACTGTGTGTATTGATTTGGAAACCACAACTATAGCAGACTATTTAATCTTCTACATGATGCAAAAACTGTAATATTGACAATTTAACATTAAATTATGATTGAAAATACAATGTTCAGAATCGTTTAGACAACGAACAATGAGATCAGATCATTAGCCCAATTGAACATTTGACAAACACTTTTATTTGTGATTTTTATTCATTAGCCTGCACTCTTAAAAATAAAGGTGCCAAGAAGAACCAAAAAATGATTTTTAAAAGAACAATATGTGGTTCCCCCAAGATCGTTTATTTGGGGAGGTAGTATGAATAACCTTTTTTCCACTACAACATTTTTGTGCAGCGGGAAGTTTTAATGGATGAACCTTTATTTTTAAAAGTGAAATTAAAATAAAATGCTGCCTTGGTATGTTAGATGAGTGCAGATGTAGTACCGTATGCTTTCTAATTTCCCCATCTTGTAAACACAGTGTGCTGTCATTCATTTGTGACTACCAGACACTGCAGACTCTGTCGCTCCAGGGGTTTTGTGGGTCAGTGGATATATGCACACATCATACATCTGTATTTATTTTTTTTCTTTCTCAGTGTAGGGAATAAAAGGCTTTTTTTATATAAATAGTAGTGCACTTTGGTTGAGTGAGCTGGTAAGTCCAGCTCTAGAAAAGAAATCCATCAATACAGACAGACAGACCACAATGCAATTTTAAATGTTTAAGAATATAACATTTGCATGCTTTTCACAAGTGTCATGTACTTGATTTCCATGAAGCCAGTTTTGTAATCAACCTTCTGCGACAAAATGACAAACCTCAATGTTTACAGTAACCGACAAGAACTACGGAAAAGTCCAAATAAATAAATCCAGAATTTGTCAGGCACAGTTAGCGAAGGGAGAGAATGTCTCTGCTTTCAGCTCCAAGCCAGTAATCTATGCAAACATTAGCATGCGATCATTAGCATGTGGTTAATGAAATGTTTGTGCGCTCTATCTCATGGGTCCACATTCTCCTGAGTGACGGAGCGAGTGAGGGACACAGCATGCAGGAAAGCCAAAGCAGATATAAATAACTTGAGATAAGATCTAATTATTTTCAACATATTTACAGCCAGCGACTCTACACCCACGTGTAATGGTGGTTGAACCAATTTTTGGGAAGATATGACATCTCAAGATGCATTTATTAATTTTTTTTCCGGTGGAAATGTCAAATATGAAGAATGTTTGTTTTTAAAGGTACACTATGTCAATTGTTTTTGAAAAAATAAGTAAACTAAATTGTAATAATTAGTCAATACATCATCAATCCTTCTTCCAAAATGTGTTTTTGTCTTACCCTGATTCACTATGGTATGCCTGTTTTAAGTGTTTATGATTTAGACCTGACGGGATGGTTTTCATAGGAAATTGCATACACTCTCGCCCGTGCGAGTCTCATCATATCCATAAAAAGAGACAAGTTGCTCTGGCTACTTTGATGGTGTGGGAGTGGCATAGGATAGTTGTCACAATGAGATAGAAAAGTTGACACAGAGCAGCTAAATCATTCGTTAAAAAAAAAAAGAAAGCTGAACAGAGGAGTCTGCTAGCAAAAGGAGAACACGACAGAACTTGTTTTAAAACAAGAATCAACATTGGCTTGGCTTGGCTTTTTGGAGATGGCGAGAACTGATGGATTTGAAATGTTATAAAAGTGACGAGGATATGCTTTTTTATTATTATTAATCAACAGGTGATTAAAGGGTTTCTATTATCCCCTTTTACAAATCTTGATTTTGTTTTTCGGGTGTTATCAAATATGTTTTCATGCTTGATTGTTCCAAAAACACGTTATTTTTCACATATTCAACATTATTACAGCTCATCTCTCCCCAGTCTGGTTGAACACTTTTTTTTCATGAAACCCCCTTCCAAAATAAGAATTGATTAGCTAGCCCACCGTGTTGTGATTGGCAGCACTGAAATGTCACACCCCTTCATAATCGCAAACTCTACTCAGATGTAAACATTAACAATGGCGTCAATTTCAAAACATTTGAAGCCCGATTCAGACCCTGACAATGTTAACGAACAAGAGGATTGTGCTGAATGGATTTCAAGCACGGACTGAGCAAGCACAGATTTCAGTGGACATGTCAGAGGTTTTTTTATTTTTTGTAGATACAATGTTATCCACCATTTAATCATATTTGTCAGAAAATTTGTTCATAGATTAATCATGGATAATGTTCCTAAGAGGCAGTGAACAGTCTTACAAAAGCAAGAACTTACAAAAGCTACAGTAAATACAACATCAATACTGTAATGTTAGTTAGCAGACTAGCGGAGGCAAAGTAGCAATTGCTGTAGCAATTAGCAATTAATGTAGCAGTTATGAGGATCTACAAATGATCAAAATGATTCAGTTTTTTCACCATGGGATTCAAAATCATTATATTTTAGGTATAAAGTGATGAATTACATAACAGTTTCCAATAACTCACTAGTCTTAAAGGAGATATTGTACTTCTAATCATTGTTCGTAAATGTTGATAGTGAACTACAAGGTTTCAGACATGAGCGTGTCCTCTCAATGCTCAAACATTTGCCACGGTTTAGGGCAGAGTTAACATTTAAACCAGACAGAAAAGCATGACAGATCACATCAGCTACAGTCTGAAATCTACCCTTGTGCAACCTTGATGTTTTTAAATGAACATCTGAAGCCCTATAAGTTGTATGTCAATGTATGCTAAACCTCTGACACTTATTTGTTAATCATCTTTTAATTGTCTTTCATTAATTTCAGAACAAAGTGCGTTGTACCTCCAAAGAGTTTTTTTTCTGGAAAAGGACTTTCATGCTAGTTGTAACCAGAGGAAGCCGATATGAAGATGTAGATTCCATTTTCATCTCTGCTATGTATAAAATCCCTTGACAGCACCATAATTAGTCTCTCTATGTCCTTTATTGTGAAGAAATCCTCCAGCGCTACCATGGCCCACACAGACGTGAGTTTGAAATCCATAAAAAGACATCTGAGACAAAGACATGCAATGAAAGCAGACAACCGCATAAAGCCAATACAAACCCCAGCTTCTCAGGGCTAATTGGTATTTGTCAGGCGAGCGTCTACTCGCGCTTTAAAGGGTGTACATAAAACATTGCATTAATCTCTGAGGTAAATACACGCTTGAACGACAACAACAGGCTTCATTAGGTCATTAATTTGAGGTGGACTGTGGTCGAACCTGAAAATCCCTGCAGGAATGAAGACGATGTATGAAAGATGTTTTTGGCCCGGCTTTAGCAAAGGCATAATGCGTCTCATAACAACCTGTCTTGTTCTATAAAGTGCTGCTGGTGAGTCTTTAGCCTTTGCATATTATTTCAGCAGTCAGAGAACAGGAAATATTCTACGCAGAGAATGAAGAGCCTGAATTAACGTTGACGGTGTTTACAAGCAGTAATTTTCAAGTCTCAGTGCTTTTTAAGTCGTTAACACAAAATGCTTCATTCTAAATATAACGCATTTGAAAACTCTGAAAAGTTGCCACTAGGGCTGTGCGTGTTTCTTCTTGCTAAGTGCAAACAAATTCAGGCAGACCTGTAAAATGCTTAATGGACCTGTGAGGGCAGCGGGTTGAGATCAACAAACAGTAGATTACACAGCAAAAAAAATACGCCAGCTAGAAATCCGACTTATGAAATGAGGTGTTGTTTTTTCTTGGGGGGAAACTTCACAATTGTTTATATTTGGACAAAACAAGAGTAGTTTTCGTACCCCACTGCCATATATTTTTGTTTTATGCTAAAACACCTTATTTATTTATTTTCAGAAAACAAGACTATATATCTCATGTATTTTGCTTCTCAAGTAGGTTAATGTATTCTGATTTAAGAATATTTAGATATGTGTACTGAAATATAATAGTTTTGCAGTGTAGAGTTAAATTAACACGGTGCTTCACACAAACATTTAGTTTAGCCTGAAAGTACAAGTTTATGTTTGCTCTGTGTGTTGTTTGCGCTGCTTTGGACAAAAAGCATTGCCTATCATGAACACTCGGCACATGTACGATTACTATAGCTGCAGGCACCTTAGTAACTTGCCTAATTGATTGTAAACCCCATTTATTTATTTATTTTCCAACAGGTCTATATCACAATACACCAGATGTTTCATTTCCACAGTGTAGCCAATGTTTTCCATTTGGCTGCACACTGGAAGACTAGGGGTGTCCTAATTACTGCCAGCAAAAAAAAAAAAAAAAAAACAGCTAAAAAAAAAAGAAAGAGGCAAAGCACCTCTGGGCTGCTGGGAACAAATTAAAATATATTTCAGAATAAGGTGTCTGTCGGCCATGTGGCGGCCTTTCGCAGTGACTCGTGAAAAATATGAGCGATTTTATTCGGCCTCATAGATCCTGATTCAACCCTAACCACAATCCCTCTGTTAATTTTAAATGCACTACAGGGAGAGTGCCGCATGGCACTGAATACTGATCACTTGCTCATTTGCTCTGGGAGGACTTTTTGGCACAACACTGTGCTCTCTATGGCACCGGCAATCCTGAACAGATACCCTTTGTTTATTGGCAGGAATATTTCTCCGGCGTGAGGTTGCCTAAATAATCTCTGCCAGTCAAAAATCCGACCGTGTCCCCAAAGAGGCAACATGGAGAAACACATGGAGCGTGCCAGCATTCCAAGCGAACGTGTGCTTTTTCCATTATTTTTTGAAGGATGTTCTTGATTATAATGAGCTGACAGTTGAATATGAAGTAAAGGCAGCGTGGATTTATCCCGGCCTTGCTTTCATTTGCCTGTGCTAATTCGCATAGCACAAAATTAGCCTTTGACTCGGAGCAGCTTTAGGAATTAAATCCCCTGCACACACACAGAGGGATTGTCAGTCGAGCACGGGAGAAATCATTGACAATTCTTGTCAGGTCGGTGGTGAACACTTGCTTAGTACTGCAGAGAGGAGATTGTGAAAATGAGAGCCTGGGCCCAGAACGGATATAGAATAATTATGTACCCCCCCTTCTTTCTTTGTGTATATCTTGAGCTCACTCAGAGTAGGACCGAGTCACATTCAAGTTGACTAACTCGACACAAACACTGCAGTGCAATCTCCTTCTCGCTGCTCGTCCCACCCCGGTCGCCCCTTTTGTGATTTCAATGTTAGGCGTTAATCATAAGGCCATGCGGTTCACTCTGTAGTTTTTACACTTTTTTTTTCTGTCACTCGTGGAGTTTTACGCATGCAGACTCTCTCAGGAGTTGAAAAGCGTATGAACCCAAACTCAGCGAAGCTGTCTCTCTCTCTCTCTCTTCTAATCTCCTCTGCTGGCTGCGGACTCTGCTGGTTCATTTGAGTGGATAAGGACACGCACTGCAACTACTAAGATAGCTGGAGGTTCCTGTGAGGCCTGACTTTGCTGTGACAGAAATTGTGTGTGTGTGTGTGGGGGGGGGTGGGGTGGGGGGAGTGCAAGATCTGTATCAGGTTTTGTCCAGCCCGTTCAGTGTGCTTTATAGCAGATTTTTTGTATTTTGAATATTGTTTGCATTTTTTAGACGACCCCTGAGTGTTCAGAGTATTATTTGAAGTATGCAAAATCAACAAAACTGTCCTTGGTGGACGTATAATGAGACCGGGATTGCACTAGTGCAAAAAGCCATCAACATGTAAATAACTGAAAACAATTGAAATGTTTACATTTTCATTATGTTTGCTTTGACTATTAATGCTGTCACTGAGGTTGTATTTATATGAATAATTAATGAATTATCAATATTACTACTATTACTAATAGTATTTTACTACAAAAACTATGGAGTTACACAGATATTGGTACATTTGTAATATAGTTAAAGAGTAAAAAGTCAAAACAAAGAACAAGAAAATAAAAATAGGAGTAAAGAACGAAAATAACAAAAAGTACAATTGCAGTAGAAGTAATTATAAACATAATTTCTATTAAAAATAATTTCTAATTTTTATTATTATTACTACAAAAAAAAACTATGGTTCTGGATATTGATACAGTTGTAATATTTTAGTTAAGGAGTGACAGGTCACAAGTTCATATCTGAAAATAAGAAAAACTACTATAAAAAATCAATGTAAAAATGCAGTAGAAGTATAGTAAATTGATATTAAAAATGGTGCTGTCAAATCCATTAATCGTGATTGATCGCATCTAACATAAAAGTGTGTTGTGTTTATATGTTATGAATGTTCGGTAAGAATGTCGTTTAAGGCTAGAAGAGATTTATATATATATATGTCAGAATTATGTTATCATGTAATTATGTTGCAACACGTAATATTTAGAATTGATGTAATACATCACATAATTACTTGCAATAGTGCTACAACTGTCAGATTAACACGCAGTTGAGTTTCCCCTCTATCGCTTCATGATGTGGTTTTCCATGCTCAGATGAGTTTATAATCCTGACAAGTCCTAATGAACCTGTGCTAAATATTTAAACATTCAAATGTGAGCCATTACTGCCTTCTCGTTATTAATGCTTACAAAAATGATCAAAATTATGGCGTTCTATTTTTTTTTTCTTTCTTTGTTTTATTAAAGCGCCGAGTATTAACGTGAAGAGGATCAAAAGGGTTAGGTAGACAGAAGAAGAGAACTCACCGGGAAAACGGGAATGGGTTTATTTGCACAATGCATTATGGGGCTTGGAGAAGGTTAATAGGATTTTGTTCACATCAATAGCGCTGATGGCACGCCATGTGAGCCGCTGCCCCCACATCAAACTCATGACACAAAAGCGGCAAAATGCATGGCGGGCTTCAGCACTTCTGAGCTTCTTTCTGCACAACAGGGCCACGGTGCCTGGGCGGTCATAATGACCAGTGGATGGCCAGAAGGATGTTTCTGGTTTGTGAGTTTTCTCTATTATACACATATTGTATGTGCTGTTAAAATGTGAAATATTTCTCAGTAGTTTTAAGCTTGAGTCATCACAAAATTACATTTAGAAAACTGGCTCTTTAATCCTGTTTATTTTGCATTTCTGCCTGATGCGGCTTCATATTAATTCAAGGCAGTAGCTGTTTTCACATATCATGGACTAACTAAATTATAAATTATAGTATACTTGCTCTGTGGAGCATTAGTGCTAATATTGAATCTCTCAGTTTAATATTCATCCTAGTTGCAGTGTTAGTTCTGTGCAAATTATTCAGTGACTATTAGGGGTGTGTGTGTATACAGGTAAAATAATATATGGCTCATTATTTCTGTTTGTATAAAGGGTATTTTTTGGTTTTATTGGTGTGTTTGTTTTTTTTTTGTAAATGTATATTTTTATCATTGCTTTATGTCGTATAAAGCAATGATTCCAGGGCTCAGACTCACTGTTCTAGGCTCAGACTCACTCTCCCAGTTTAAATCTAGATTAAAGACGCATCTCGTTAGCCTATATTCATATAATGCATCTCCTAACCTTATACAGTTATATCAATTCAAATGCACATGATTAGTCTTGCTTAATGTTATGAACAGCAGCAACGCAAATTATTTTCTATTTGTTTCTCTGTTTTATCTCGGGATGCCCATCTTGAGGTAACTAGAGAGTGTGTCAGCTCCAGTTTGGATGAAGCCTATTATGAAGATTGCAGATGCCCAACACCTATGAAGAGACGGCGACAACTCCTGCGAAGACTTCAGATGACGCAAACTCTGAATCAACATGCAATGCTACATTTTTCTAAATGTCATAATAATTTATGAACAAAAAAGTATTCATTACTTCAATGAGATTATTGTTTCGGCATTGAATGTTTACATTGTTAAATTAATACCTAAAACCTAATTTTGCTAACTGTGATTTTGTATATGTACATTTCTGAAATACAGAACTTCTTGTGAACAGATCACTCTAAATTGTAATGTGGACTCATGCATCTTCTGTAAAGCTGCTTTGAAATGATATGTATTGTGAAAAGCGCCATACAAATAAATAAATGTGAATTGAATATAAATACTGCTCAAGTGAAACACCACCAATTAAACTTGAAAACTCCACAGCTTATATTATATAAATGCCAAAAACATATATATTTTTTATGTAGTTAACTATAGTTGTTGTTTGTATCTTGTTGTGTAGCTAACTTCTTTTAAAACTACTGTTGAACTAAGCTTGAACTGTCTAGTTGTACCATATGTAGATGTTTCTTATGAATTCATCAAATGGTTATAGACTACAAGACCTCTGAAGCAAGCGATGAGTGGACTGTTGTTTTATTGGAAATATTCTTCCCATTTTATGGATTATTTCTGGCTCCACACTGGAAAATAAATCCTCTTTTAGGGCTTGTCTGTGTCGGGGGGCCAGTGGAGGCCTTGGTTGGATAGACATAAATATAGTATACCACATGCTCTGTAAAGGATGCTGAATTATCTTTATGAGGAGAAACATCAATGGCTTTGATGGCTTCTCGCTGGGGCTCTAAGTACCCATCTATTGGACTACAAAAGATCTAACACGTCACCCACACACACACTAGTAAGAAATGGTGGGAAATGGATGGAATCGATGATCAAGTCGCTCCATTGTGGTCTCCCCTAACCAGCATGTGGCCGTTTCGTTCTCCCTTGCCCTCCTACAGTATTTATGGGAGCCCTGTGTCTTTCTGGCACTTTAATTGGGAACGGGAGTGGACGGTAGATGAGAAGCGGGCCAAAAGCATGTGATTGCTGTCAAGCCAGAGAAACGCAGCAGCCAGGAAAAGAGGGAGAGATAGAAGGAAAAAGAGCTAGAGAAAAGAGAGAAGCATCAAAGCTCTGGGAAAGAGGCCAGGACACTGCTGAGTCTGACACTTCCTCATCCGATGGACTCTTCCCAGTCAGCGCTGTTTTGTTGCCTTGTCACGTAAAATGCAACTCTATGAGGGCGAAATCTCATTCTCGTTTTTGATTGATTTATTGTTTTCTCCTCACCCACTCTTGCTTGCTCGCCTTTCTTTTTCCGTGCGCTCGCATGTTTATTTTCTTGCAGTATTATCTACAAAAACAACCCAGCACCATAAGGGGAAGAGATGTTGATCTGTCTATGTTACCACTCATCTCTCCAACCAAAGCATCCCACTAACTTGTGGACAGTGAATGCGATGATGAAAGCTGAAGTCTTTGACGTAAAATTGTCCGTCAACAGGCTGCGCCAGCCCCCTCATCGCATGCAGCAGGGTTGTTACTGCTGTCTCTGTTGTCTGATGCCGGTGGCCTGACAAGCTTTGCACTCTGATCTGACACCATACGAGTTTCATTTGATTTTAACCGAATCATGTTGCACTGGTAGGCCCACATTTCAACAACTGGCACGTCTAGGTTTGACTCTCAACTGTTTCATGTCCCGAGTTGATCTTAGCTAAAATGCATCTTTCATGCATGTTGAAAGCCAGGACATCAGCTGCTATTATCAGGTCACAGTTATATTGTAAGCCTTTGAGTTAATAATAATACGCACACAATAATTTCTGTTTTGGAACATCAGGATGTGGTCATTAATATAAAGAGGGTTATTATGGCTCTTTGTATCCCACACATCGATTCATCGTAATAGCCTTTTATCATTGATTTTCTTCTAATACATCATTAGCTATCATGCTGAAAGCATCATCCGCTAGGTATGAGTTAATTTGATGTTCGTGAGTCATGTTCGTAACTGACACTTTGTGCTTGTTTGTGTTGTGTGTTAATGGTCAGACTGACTGAAACTGCTCATATTTTATACTTTAATTCCCATGATGCTAGCAACTCCACAGTCACAGGTTTGATTCCCATTTTTGTATCTGGCAATTGCTTTAATCCATTGTATAAATTGAAAGAAACCCTAAGAATCGATTCCAGAATTTTGGTGTTGTTAGCACAATGCTCTACTGTTTGAACTAATAAAGGAAACACACACATGGCTTGAAATATAGTCACTTTATAAGTACACTCATAAAATACACTTTATATGTTTTTGTTGTGCTAACAGCCTAAAATGGCGCTTCGAAAAAGTACCATGATAAAGATGGTAAAAACATGCTAATTTAGTGGTACTGTTTGATTTATATTCCACTTAAATTGCATTGTAAGGCATTTGAAACACAACCAATGCATTATCATGGGATTGTGTCCATTGTACCAAGTAATTTTTTCACAGGGGGTAAAAATAAATAAAACTTTGCTTATATATATAATACCTGTACCCAACATTTGCAGCTCCTTCAACCCTAAGAGTAACAGCTCTTACCTTTCCGACATACTGTTTTCCATTTCCTGTCCACTCCTCTAAGAGAAAGAAACTATTCCACATCCATCCTCGTTTAGTGCGGTGTAGAGTCTGTCCATCCCGATCCAACGTGCTAATTCCAGGCACCGGCCGGATCAGTGCACTGCTCCAGCCCAGCAAGCAGGACAACAGGAGGAAAGTAACTTGATTGATTATCATTGTATCCGATCACTCCTGGAGAGTCCTTGACAAGGAATCAATTAAGAAACAGAGCTCTGTGTTGAAGATACTGCTGAATAGTGGGACCGACGAAATGGGGCATCTTATCCTTAATTCTCTTCAATTATGTCTTCTTGGGGCCTGTGAAGGAGAGAAAAGATCTTTAAGAAAGCATTTCATTTGCAAATTTACCTCTGGGTCAAGTGCCAGATATTACAACAACACTCTGTAAATGTATGTTAGCTGACTAAAAGTCATGTTGGCTAACTAGAAAACGAATCATTAATATTAATTGATTAAGTGATTTTAGCACACAGCAGTCACTTGGTGGTCTCTAATTGATGAATTTCTTGAGCTTGAACATCTCTAAACATTTACTTTCCTCACTCGGCATAGATTTGCAGTTACCGCCAAAACGCAGCAAGTCGATAGCAAACTCGAACTGCTGAAAAATGCTGAGGACTTCTACTTCTATGTCACAAACTAGCATAAAAGAAGCAAAAGCAGCGGTTCACAGAAGCACGCTCTCCTCTAGGACTAGTTCTGATAGGTAATTTGGAGGAAGTATGCATAATTTATTGGCTTTTGGAAGTTAATCCTAATAAATCTTTCTTCCCTCATTTGACGAAAGCCCATTTTCCAGGCGTCTGCAGGAAAAGGCCAAGGAGCCAGGTTAGCCTGACAGGCATTCATTACGGCAAACGTCTCCAGGGGTCTTGCAAGCAAACGAGGAGCAGATTCATAATGTTGTGGCGTTTTTGTTCAACGATCCGAATCAAAGAAAAGAAAAGAAGTGGAGGCTAAGCTAGGCAAAGGGGGGTGAAAAAAAAGAGAAATAAAACACACACAGTGTCAACGGGACCATCTCAGCGAACAAAGCCATTCCTTTCTTTGTCTAAGAGCAAATTAGGGCTCTGGTTCTATTTGATGTGACTGAAGTTATGCATGTAAATGACATTGTCTTGTGAATACGAATCCAATAATTTACTTAATGAGATATGGATGAAGTTAGGAATTATTCACTAGGCAGTGTTTGAAAGTGTGCAGACTACTTGTAATTTGTGGAATCACTGGCTTCGCTAATGCGAGTAATGAATTTTGTCAGCCCCAGCAGAGGAGGCCTTTTGTGGCCCAATCTTCCATTCAGACATATGTTTCAATGCAGCTCATGGTTAGCTAGTAGGTCAGAACTTTGACATTAGGTAGGTCTGCAGAGGTCTTTATGAATTAAACATGACTTTTCTGAGCCTTTCACATCCAGTATATGAATCACACTTTTGCAAAAACTGAGACGGCTTGTGTATGTGTAGGAAAAGTGCCGCCCACATTTGATTTTGGAGTAAGGGTCATAGAGAAGCATGTAATCAGCAGTTGGCATAGAAAAACCTGCCCAAGTCTCGCGTGACCTTGACGGACAGATAAATATTCATCTGTCAGTGTCATGGTCCACAACCGACTTGATTGATTTGAAGGTTTCTATGACACGTTTTCCATCCATGGTCTTAGCTCAAGGGCGAGGATGGACAAAAGAGTAATAAAAATGAGTTCTGATTTATGCATGTTTATTGCAACGCTCTTTCAAAACCTGATGAAGTCTGCTAATTGGCGCTCCCCTCCTCATAGCACTGATGGATTTAATTCAGTTCTCAGTGATGTGTCATTTATCTATCAATGTCATCTCTATTTTCTCAAGTTCTCTCTTTTTTCCAAAATTGCTTCGGAAAAATAAAAATAGCACAAATTGTTCGCATTCAGTAAGAGAGTATAGCTACAAAATGAATGTGGATAGCAGCACAATCAGTTTAGTCTATTGCAGATTTCTGAGAACCAGAATACATTTATTACTATTTATACATTTATTTTATGTACTTTATTGCATGCATTTTACTGAAGTCTGCTGAAATGTATTGCGGATCCAAATTCATGAGCGCTGTTTAAAATTTTTACATTAATCCAGTCAGATGTTGTCCTTTTATAGCTCAGGAGATTTAACATAGTTCTCACTCATGTCTCATTCAAGTATCTTTGTTTATTCTATCAGATGATTGTCCCTAAAAAAAAAAAACATTAAACTAAATAAATAGCCACAAATATATTTTTTTTCACATACAGTAAGAGTATAGAGTTATAAAATGAATGTGGAAAGCAGCACAGATAACTCATAATAATTTGGTCTAGTATCTTAATGTTCTTCTCAAAAGAAAAATCTGAGAAATAGGAGAAACATATTATTATTATTATTATTTATGTATTTTATGTATTTGTTTATTATTATTATTACTATTATTATTATTATTTAAGTTTCCTCAAGTTTGCTGACATTAATTGTGGCTAAAATCTCTGAATGCTGTTTTAGAATTGACATTATTCTCCTTTAATAGAGTTCTCAGTTACGTTTCATTCAAGTATATATATATATATATATATATATATATATATATATATATATATATATATATACATACATATATATTAATTTCTTTTAAGGGATTTTAGGAGAATCATCCGAGACAAAAAAAAAAAAATATATATATATATATATATATATATATATATATATATATATATATACACATATATATATATATATATATATTTTTTTTTTGTCTCGGATGATTATCCTAAAATCCCTTAGAAGAAATTAATAGCCATAATAGACAATTATTAACATAGCATAGCATAAGTAAATCAGAACCATTTCTTTTTATTTATTTATTTTTTGCAGATGTTGGTATATTCAAAGTGTGAAATGTGAGCACAGTTTGAGATTTTTTTTTTAAATCTTTTTCAGACATGTGTGGTTAAAATTGTAGAACTGATGAAATGATGTTCCCCTTGATGTTCAGACGTTACTCTTGCATACCTCAGATTTAATGTTCTTAATGTTAGAGTTCTCAATAGAGTTAGGTCTCAATGCCCAATTTTGGTATTTTCTTAAAATATATTAGTAGAGCTTTAAATGAGGATAGCTACTTTTGTTTTGGAAGAATTTGATTAAACTTTTTATTGGAGACTTTGGTATGCTGGCAACATTAAGCACAGTTTAAGATGCTGTTGAGATTACATGAGAGAACATGGGATTATTAAACAATCTGAGAAATGAGATTTAAGCCATTACAAATTCGTATCCACACATATGTTTACTGCACAAACGACTTGTGGTTCTCATTGTTCACAAGTGTTGTTTAATAATTGACGTTTACCTCCTCGGGCTGCTTTTGCTTTCATTAGGCATGGCGAGTTGAGTTATCCAATCACACGCTGTACAAGGTTTTTGGAAGTTTACACAACATATTCATGGAGTGAGAAGTGCTGTTTATATCCAGCTCTGCCGGGGAGATGTTAACACTTGTAAAAAGGCCCAGACAGGAAATTGTGATGACTATGATGACTGCAGGACAGGGTGCCAGAAAATGTAAAAAATAAAAATAATAATTCATGTTAGTTTAGCCCTTCCTCTGCAATGGCAAGAACGTTCTGGGAAAAAATGCCCGCAATTGTGTGCACCAATTTATGCGTGGTGATTCTCATGATTGCATTTTCTAATTATCATTCAAGGCTGTCCTTGAGGTTTAATAGCATTCTGGATATTAATCTTTGATACAGCATGCCTATTAAGCATTAGGCCAGTGAATCTTTTTTTTATTAGTATTTTGCCTGTTACCATACAACAAAGAAAAAAAAAATCTCTTGCCAGACGTTTAGGACTGTCACGTAATTATCTCACTTTGATTAGTGCATTGAACACTTGTTTATGAGAGGCTGTAAGGGAGGATCCCTGATACTATATAAGGGGAGGAACGAGGGATGCGCGAGGGAGTCGAGCGAGGAGGAAGAATCTTCTCACTTGTCCTATTAAGAGTGTCTAATTAGTGTGTATATGTGAATTTAGGAGTGTGTGGATATGCTAGTCGAGGCATAATGAGGTAATACTATATAATTATGAATTAATTGGCAGGGAGGATGGCGCGTTGTCCTTCTGAAATCTGCAAACGGATGACCCAGTTGATCTGTGTGACACGCAAAACATTTTGTGCCTGTGCAGAGCGGTATTTTGCAGGCGTACAACAAAGTTCACGTTTTGTAATTTGCAGGCCTGATTGACAGTGATACACCACTAAAGTCTGCAGGATCAGACCGCTACCGCAAACACAGACCCATAGTCTATGTAATTGCCGTTGTCCTGTCTGCAAGGTACTGCTATATTTCTCCCAAGGTTTATAAAAGCAGTCTGGGGCAGCGTTGTCTTTAGGGAATACATCTGCCAGAGTTCAACACGGCTTCGTTCACTCATGCTACACCCCCCCACCCCCCCGCCCACCCCCTCCTCTTTCTCTCCTTAGAATATTCCCCCTAAGACCATATCAGACACGGATCATTTAGGGAAACTGGGTTATTTCTGTCCACACCTGACTGTGTTCTGATGGATGTCTGGAGCCATATTTGGGATACGGCAGCTTGTGTCTGTGCATTTGTCGTGCTTATTATTGCTCGGGTAAAGTTTTTTGGTGCTTCTTTTTTTCTTGACCTTGAGATTTTGACATCTCAAGCTTTAAATGATAGAGACTTTATGCAGCTCATAAGTTTGACGGGAGAACTTCTGGGAACAGGATTAACTAATTGCTTAATAATACATAGACTGTATGTGGTGTAAAAGATTGAAATATTGCCCAAGGCCTGTCTGATATCTCACAATCGAAGCAGCCTCCTGGTCTGTCCAGATTACTTGCAGGGCATCAATCTCTCTGCCATTGTCAGATAAAGATGGAGGCTAAGTCTGTTTTGTTTTAACATTTAATATGGCAGAGCCCTTCCATCACTTTAAATTTAGGGCTGGGGCTTGTGGCAGCAGGATTTGTAGGGTTTTAAATGTTTGCTTGTGAAAGTAAAGTCATGACGCCTTAAAAAGATTCAAGATCAACATGAGGAAGACTGATCTTCATTGCTGCTTAGCACAGAATTTTGAGCCACTTGGTGGAGCTAACTCTCTCTCAGATAACACTGAAAGTTCTGTATCTGAGTCTCGCTCTGTTTCCCTGTGTATATCATATGTCTTCAGTCTAAAAGGGTAAAAATAAATGCTAATGATTTTGTACTGAAGACTTAATTCTGATTCGGAAGTGGATTCTGATTGGCCTTTTTTATTTTTTATATCAATTTTATATTAATTTTAGGGCAGATTTTATTTAGAAAGTGAAAATACTTTATGCATCACCTTTGTCATCCAGTCAAAATATACTCTTAGAGAAAAAGGTTCTTATGTGGATCCATGGGTTCTTGACTAAATTTTAAAAGAACACTTAATTCCAAAAAGGTTATATGTATAAGGAGAAATGTCTTAAATAATTTCACAATACTTTAATGTTTAACAGGTAATAATAATAAAAAAAAAAAAATTCTAACAATAATGTGTCTTACGAGCTGCTTAATTCATACATTTTAATAAACAATGCATTAAAACACAATTAAATAATTTAACTAAAGCCATAAAACGATCCCATAAAATGTGTTATACACGAAGCACCTCTAAAGTTCTTGATGTGATAGAGTGAAGCTATACAATTTTTGTGAATAGCTCAAAATTTCATAAGTTCATATCTAAATTTCTGACTTTGAAATCTCGCAAATCTGAGCAATGTTTTAGACATTGTTGAGATCTCTTCCATGAGAGACTATTAGGAAGTTTTTCTCAGAGGGGAAAAAATCTGAGAAGCAGAGGGTCTCCATTTGTATTGTTTAATCTCATGGAGAAAATACAGAGATATTATAATCTTTATAATTAAGTATCTTTCCAGAAAGAAAGATCTCCCAAGACATTTGTCTCCTAAATGTGTATGCTGTCAGTGACAGATCTTCTATTCACAGGCTTTTGTGTGTTTCCAAGTGAATCGTTTTGCATTGAAAGAAATGCTATTAGTGTGGCTAATTTAGAACGCAGAAATGCAGCAAGCACTCTAGAGGTTAATTTGTGTTGGACAATAATGACCACACTCACTAATGACCTCCAATACCGAGATCCAGTTGATCGGCTGTATTTAACAGCAGCAAAGCCTAGTGTGTGTGTGTGTGTGTGTGTGTGTGTGCGTTTGTGTGTGTGTGTGTGTGTGTGTGTGTGTGTGTGTGTGTGTGTGTGTGTGTGTGTGTGTGTGTGTGTGTGTGTGTGTGTGTGTGTGTGTGTGTGTGTTTGAAAAAAACAGTGAGTGAGTGATTAGGCATGAGCAGTGGGGTAGACTCTAGCTGTGTCCAATGCAATACATATTTATGAAATATTTCAGTACATCTCTCACTCTATCTCTTGCAAACACACGCACACACACACACACACGCACATCGTTTATCTTCAAACTGAGGCTGCCTGTAAAATAGCTGCCAGATGACACACAGGTCAAAGCAATAATCTGCTTATCAGAATCAAGCAAAAGCATTTGTTTAATTGCAGGATTCATAACAGCTATTGTCAAATAAAATTACTGCAGAGCAGAGGAGTGCAGCCAGCCAGTATGAAGTTTTTTAGACAAATCTTTTACTTAATGTTTTATTTTTTAATGCACCTATAACAATCTTACCTGGGTGTAGAAATACAGTTTTTTTTTTTAAATAACAAAAATTATCATAAAAGCAATAATGAAACAAGCCTTTTAATCTAAAATGACATCATTTTGCCTCTGTATTGGCAAACAAGAATAGTAAACATCTTTTGAAAGTAGAAGCAATGCAGCGTCTAGAGATGTTCAACAATTCAACAACACAGCACAAAAACAGTTTTAACAGTTCCTACCCAGGATTTTTTCTACAATATAAACTCAATAAGCCTCAATAAATCCTGTAAAGTCCTTGACTGTAAATATGGCATTGAGTCATTTCAAAAGCGACTAAACTATCTCTTTAGATCATACGCATATTATTTGAAACCACCTGCAAAAGAAACTAATCAACAGTGTACTCACACTCTCTTTTCGCGTTTGCCACGTCTTTCTCAGTTGCTTTAAATCCGTCTTAGCCACTCTTTAATCAAATAGTTCCTCCAGTATAAAATGATCTCCACGGCAACCACTCTGCAGGGCACATTTGTCTTAATGATAACCTTTAGATTCAGCGAGCGAGAGAGAAAATTACGTACATGACTGCTCTCTTTCCGGACTCTCCTCATCCGTCTGAGCAAGAGTGGGACCGAGAGAGCACAAGAGCAACAGAGCCGGAGAGGGAGAGGGAGGGAGGGACTGATGAGAGAGAGAGAGAGAGAGAGAGAGAGAGAGAGAGAGAGAGAGAGAGAGAGAGAGAGAGAGAGAGAGAGAGAGAGAGAGAGGGTTTTACCTTCGTTGTCTATACTCCATTGTTTTCCGCTGGGTTTTCAGGCAACTTCTATATCTCCTTAGCATAAGCTCCACGCTTGTCACCTTCCCTCTTAGTTTTCGCTGTAAGACTGAACATTGTCCTGAAGCTTACTCTGTGAGAGAGAGAGAGCTGTCTGACTGTTCTCTCTTTTCTTATTCTAGTCCCTTTGTCTTAAATTTTCCCAATGCTTTTTGATTTCTACTTGTCTTTTTACCTCCTTTTGTGTCTGTCGGTGTATTATTTTTTCTTTCATCTGTTCTCTCTCTCTCTCTCTCTCTCTCTCTCTCTCTCTCTCTCTCTCTCTCTCTCTCTCTCTCTCTCTCTCTCTCTCTCTCTCTCTCTCGCTCGCTCGCTCTCTCTCTCTCCCTCTCTTTTTGAGTGTCAGGGAGATTGTGGCAACAGGATTGAGCCCATGATTGGCTGCCACTCAGTCGTCGCCGATGAAAGACAGCAGAAAAAAGAAGGGTAGAGAGAGAAGAAGAGGCTTTACTCCCCTGGAGCTGCGGTTTTGACTTCGCTTGCCACAGATTGTGGGGGGGGTGGGGGGTTAGGAAGATACACTGCCATCGGCCGAGAGAGATATAAAGCGAGAGGGAAGAGGTCAAGGATATGAGGGCCATGGGCGTTAGAACCGCAGGCAATAGATGGCGGTAGCGATCCACAGCTTATGGAAGTCGCTTGATAGATGGACTCATCGATGCTAACTGTCCAAAGCGATCCGAGCTTGATCTAATCAGGGTTCAATGACAGTGGAATGAAGGAGAAAGAGCCCATAATAAGTAAATCAACACCAGGAGAGAGGCAAAAGTGAGGTAGGAGATGGGGGTGGGGTGGACCATGTCCAGGCACTCAGCGGGAGTGTCATTACCAGCTCTCTCCTCCGGTTCGTATTAGTCCATCACCTCACAGTAAACGAACCGATGGAGAAAAGCTGGATTTTTTTTTTTAAATGCCACAAAGACAAACTTAAGAGATATATATTACCAGAGCATTTGACAGAGAGATTTAAAATCATGAAAGACTGACATATATTGACCCGTACCAAAGTTGTAGATCCGTCTTGAATCAATGTGAAAATGTATGGCTCAAACATGAAAAAAAATTGTCATCAATTACTCACCCTCATGTCGTTTCATCTTTGAAACACAAATGAGGATATTTTTACCTGAAAATTGAGAGATTTCTGTCCCTCCATTGACAGCTACGCAACTACCACTTTTTCGCATCAAACTGTTCAGAGAGATCATAAAATTAATCCATATGAATCTAGCTGTTTAGTCCAGATTGAGATTGAACAGACTGAATTTAGGCTTTTATTAACAAATAAACAAATGCTCAGTACTTGCTTGACACACCTCATTGGTTCTTGCAGAAGCTCAAACGTGCTGTGCAACAAGAGAATGAACCGCATTGGTTCTTGCAGAAGCACAAACTTAATGCGTAACATGAGAAGGTACTCATTGGTTCTTGCAAAAGCTCAAGCGTGCTGCGTAACACAAGAATGAACTTCATTGGTTCTTCCAGAAGCTCAAACGTGCTGCTTAACACGAGAATGAACCACATTGGTTCTTGCGAAAGCTCAAACGCGATGCGTAACACAAGAATGAACCTCATTGGTTCTTGCGAAAGCTCAAATGCGATGCGCAAACACGAGAATTAACCTCATTGGTTCTCGTACATCAAGCGAACATGCTTGAGCTTCCATTTACCACAACTGATGTGTGAGTTGAATGTTTATATGTGAATAAAAACCTAAATTAAATCTGTTCATCATTTAAAGCGATCGCTTTTTGTTGCGTCAAAGTGGTAGTTGCGTAGCTGTCGATGGAGGGACAGACAGCGCTCAGATTTCAGCGAAAAGCTCTTCATTTGTGTTTCGAAGATGAATGATATTCTTTTGGGTTTGGAATGACAGGGTTGATGACAGTAAATTATAATAGAAATTTCATTTTTGGGTGAACTACTGTATCCCATTAAACATTCTATTCATCAGAGAATGAAAATTTTCAAAAAATAAATATAAGATGATGACACAGAAGACTCTATTCAGCTAATATTCAGCTGACTAATATCCAGCTTTACCATCGCAGGAATAAATTACTTTCTTTTAAAATCTCTTAAAATAGGATACAGTTAATTTACATTGTAATAATATTTCACAGTATTACTCTTTTTTTTATGTATTTTTCTTCAAATAAATGCAATCATATATCACTTATTAATACTTAATATACTTAAGAAATATATATATATATATATATATATATATATATATATATATATATATATATATATATATATATATATAAAGCAAATACGGCAGTAGTTGTGCGGCAATATCACACTTGGTTAGGACTGACAAATTACTCATTGCTGGAAGCCAGGTTAGGACTCAGTGTTAGTAGGGTAAATCTACAAAAGGCACACAGAAGACTTCAGTGAGGATTGTGTTTTAAATGCATCTAAAAAGAAAGAAAGGTTGGTCTGAGGGCAGTGATGGGCTCAATGAACACAGTCTGTGTGCCGTAACACTGCTTTGTGGTAGTGCCAAGTCCTCATCTTCTGTAATTTAAACAGAATGTGTGTATGCACTTGTGTTGTTTATGAACCCATAGCTGTGATAAAAGGGAAAGACAAAGCCTTTTGGAAGTATTTTACAGAGATAAACATAAGGTTTATTTTCATCCTGAGAGGAATGCTGGGAGACCTACACAGCTCTGGAGATTACTTGTGCCAAAAAAAAAAAAAAAAAAAAAGATTTCTATGTTCTATCAGTTTGTATGTCTTGGCTTCAAGCCGTTTTTATAAGGAACACATTTGCTTTTGATTAGGCTCAAAACTGTTATATATTTGAAATCAGACATTTTTCAGCTAATCTCTTTGTATTCAGTGGAATAAATCGCCACATGGGGCACTGCTGCTGTTTCACGGATTCACTGTCATTTTGCATCATGTAGTGATCTAGGTTTTTCTAAATTGCCAAAAGTAGATCTCAGAGCTTTAACAGACTCTACTTTTTTTGTTCCAATTCATCTCATCACTGCTGATGTTCAAGTGTAAGAAGTTCAGTGTGTCGTTGGTTACAGTCATTGTGTGTAATGTCTCCAGTAGGGGGCAGTATTGGGCCAAAGTTTTTTAAAAATGTCATAAATTTACTCTCTCTGACTAATGACACATTATTGGGCCTTAAATACAATACAAAATAAACCATTAAAAACAAAGGTACCATGTGGCCAGCACAGTAATGCAGATGTGCATGAGAAATTGAGACCACAGGAATTACATGACCATGACTGATGAAGTAGGAGAGCGCTAACGCAGAGTTCATATGGCAATATAAACACTTTCACACACACGCAGAGATACTTACACTTATTACTACATTCTCCCAATTACATTTACTCTACCTTTATGCTTATTACTGGACACTCCAGGGGCACCATTAACTTCCCCTCACATAAACACACATTTATTTTCATAAACAAACAGAAATGCCAGAGACAGAGAGATGATTTGAGTCATCAGGGTGGATACAGCAGTGCTTTCAGCTGTTTTATATTCTCTTTATATATATACACACACACATATACATATATATATATATATATATATATATATATATATATATATATATATATATAGCCTTTTTTTTCTGAAGTGGCCAACCACAGATGAGCATTATTGATCACGCCCACAAGACAGTGATGTGAATTGAGTGAAACTGATACATAGTTATGTCAAAGACCATAAAAAAGAGCAAAAGGGCATTCACAGTAGCTTTCTTTGGATTTCACCGCTCTCTGATGAATAAAGCGAGTGCATATGAGTCATATGAAGTTTGTGAACTTTTGTGTATGTCACAGGCTGTCAGTTCTCGTTCACTTTAAACAAATTTTCAGTCAGAACACAGGAGAGTCTGCTGGCAAAAAAAAAACAATGTGGCAAACCTCGTGATAAAATGAGAATCAATGGCTCTTCGGAGATGTCGAGAACTGGGGGATTTGAAATGTTTTATTACTCAACAGGCGATTAAGCTATTTTATAGAACAGATAAGTTGCCATATGTGTAATCATATTCATAAACAGTCACACAGACCCGAAGCAAAACCAAAACAGTGTTCTTCCGCAAAATGCATAGTTTGTTTTTTTAACTACTAAAGGCCAAAAGTTACATGGTGTACCATATATTAAGGAAATATAATCTAATTATTCACGAAGGTCTACTACATTAGGATAAAATGCTGCACTAAAATACACGGACTGTGGTTCCTGGATTGCTCAGCCGTGCTGCTACTGAATCGACATGTCCATGGCTAAAGAAATTGTTTTAGCTGAGCTGTGCTTGCAGTCTGAATTGGATGTAATGAAAGAGAATCACTGGGAGCCTCAGAATAATACAGAGACAATAAATAGACAACACATATTTCTATTGGGCTGTCCTCATAGCCCCGAGGAGGCAAAACAGCACCAACCCCAAAAATTATATAGGCCTATAGTAAAAATGCAGCCGGATATTATATGGTTGATTGCGCAATGTCGACTTTCATGATTGGCCATAATATCTGTAGGTTTCAGTCAATATGCTTCTCTATTGTGCATACCTCACAGAACCGATCATCAGAGCAAACCACTAACCACTACAGTAGAAGAGAGTCTTATGAGCTGGTTCTAATATGAAATCACAAAAAAAAACCATCAGTTATCTATTTTGAATCGGCTTAAAGGAGAACTCCGGGCAATTTTTAAGTTAATCTTGATCGTTAGACCTTTGTGAGTACTGACTATAGAAAAAAAAACGAACCGGATTGGTGCTTGCTACGCGGAGCTGCGACCGCGAATGCCCAGAGCTCCAACCCAGCTAAAATGGCAGTTATGGGGGCATCGACATAAAGAGCGTTTTTGAGCCTCTTAACAGACACAAAATGCAATTAAAATGTCTGTCCAACATGAACAGGGACCCTACATGTGAACAAGATGCGTTTAGCAACTTAGCCATTGTTTCAACTCACCTAAATAGTCTTTTAGGCGGCAAGCTGTAGTCTCGCGCTGCAGTCCCGTGCTGTAGCCGGAAAAGGTAAACAATGTCCAGGTGGGAGGAGCGTTGATCATGTGCGACGAGTCTTCGTACATGGAATGGCATTTTTCTTCAAACGGCCCCGCTGTGTTGAGTGTGTGTAGTCATCCTTGTCAAAGTGTTCACTGCAAATGCGGTAATCTTTAGCGCGTAGTACTTCTACGGGAGTTTGCACATCAAGTTGAAATACAACTAGCCACAAACTGCAGAATCTCGAGGTCATGGAAAGGAAGACGATGAAAATATACGCTCTTATATTTTCGCATTCTGTTGTCACAATTCGGAAAGGCACAAACATGAACCATATCTTCTTCACTTGTAAGCAACTCTGATCATAACTCGTCGCACATGATCAACGCTTCTCCCACCTGGACATTGTTTACCTTTTCCGGCTACAGCACGGGACTGCAGCGCGAGACTACAGCTTGCCGTCTAAAAGACTATTTAGGTGAGTTGAAACAATGGCTAAGTTGCTAAACGCATATTGTTCACATGTAGGGTCCCTGTTCATGTTGGACAGACATTTTAATTGCATTTTGTGTCTGTTAAGAGGTTCAAAAACGCTCTTTATGTCGATGCCCCCATAGCTGACGTTTTAGCTGGGTGGGAGCTCTGGGCATTCGCGGTCGCAGCTCCGCGTAGCAAGCACCAATCCGGTTCGTTTTTTTTTCTATAGTCAGTACTCACAAAGGTCTAACGATCAAGATTAACTTAAAAATTGCCCGGAGTTCTCCTTTAAAGGCTTTAACCAATAATGTGAAGCAGATTCACTCAGATTCCGTGTTGTTGTTGTTGTTAACTAAAATGAAAAATATTCAAATAAAATGAAACGCATATTGTTTACGATTATCAATTCCGACGATGAATTTGTCCCGAATTACCATGATTAAACTTCAAGTCAAGTCAAGTCATCCTCATTTATATAGCGCTTTTAACAATGTAGATTGTTTCAAAGCAGCTTTACAGAGATAAACATATAATTTAAGGTAACAGAGATTGGTTTGGTTTTATAGTGGCTCTTTAAAAATGTTTTTTCCAGCTAAAGTTAGTTTTGATTGATTCACTTCCGTCTAAATGATCATTTGTTATTAAATTAGGGGCCGCTAAGACGACACCGTTCTCTCTAAACAGACTTTAAACGTGAACCTGTGATAGACGCTGATGGCGTTCACATGCGCATTAACCATTGATTCTATAGGTATGTGCGTTTGAATATATGTGCGCAGGTTTGTAATTCCTTACAAACCATGCCTAAACAAACTACTTGTCTATAAATTTTGATGCAGAATTTTTATTTTATCTTATCACTTTGGGTAGGTACGCGAACCGAAAAATTCCACAACGCGTTATCTGTAGAGTGGTATAGGGATCCTCCATAGGTAGAGGCTAGTTGGTACTTCAGCACTGCATTGTCATCGGGTCCAGGCGAAAGTCCTTCGTCAGATCTGGAAACGGCCTGGATCCACCAGGCTGCGGGAAAACCTCGGGATAAACAAAGACACTAAAATTAGCGTAGATGCCATTCTTCTTATGATGTAACGAGTACATCAGGATATGAGGGAAGTGTTCCCAGTTCCGGCTGACCTAATCTAAGAAGCCTAATATTGAATTATAGAAGGCTATAGAGTGTTATGTGAATGCTAGGTCAAAGAGATGTGTTTTTAGTCTAGCTTTGAACTGACAGACTGTGTCTGCTTCCCGGACAATGTTAGGAAGATTGTTCCAAAGTTTTGGTGCTAAATAGGAAAAGGATCTACCGCCAGCAGTCGATTTATATATTCTAGGTATTATCAACTGGCCGGAGTTTTGAGATCGCAATAGACGTGAAGGACTATAATGCGTTAAGAGCTCGCTCAAGTACTGGGGAGCTAAACCATTTAGTGCTTTGTAAGTAATCAGCAATATTTTAAAATTTATACGATGTTTAATAGGGAGCCAATGCAGTGTTGACAGAACCGGGCTAATATGGTCGTACTTCCTGGTTCTGGTAAGGTAAGTATTCAGGTAAATATTAAACTTGGCTACTCAGTTGCTTCCTACACCAGCGGCAGAGTTAAAATTGGTGACTACGTTGATGTGGCGTGTTCCTAATAACTGCTGATCTGCAGACTGCAACGCTTTAATCAACAGGGCCGGATAGCTCGCCTTAATGTTTGAAACAAAGTGTAAGCAAAGATTCGCGTTACTGATATTCCAAAGTGTAAGCAAAGATTCACGTTACTGATATTCCACAGTGCAGTGGTAATCTAATAATATCAGCGTCGTCTCACGGTCACATGGGCAGTTTGAAAAATACTCACCAACAACTGCGTAACTGAATAGAAATAAAGTAAGCTTAAGAGTAACAGAATATTAAACTATTAAACTGGCTTTTTATGCACTCCTCATAACATCTGATCACTCACCAGTGTTTGGTAATGTATACATTTATGATAAAAAAAGACTATATCAGAAAAGGAAAGAAGCTGAGCTAAAAGAGAGCAAGTTGGTCATTGGCTGTTATGCGTAGTATATCTCTACAATGGCAGTAAATTACATATTTACATAAGTGTTGTAATTTCACAAACAACTATTTTACACCATATTTACTTAAAATATATATTATTAAGGACCTTTTATACTTAACATTTAGATATACAATATTATAAAATATATTCAGTCGCTGTAACACACAACCTTTCCTGGTGTCTATGTCTATGTGTGGCCTAGTGGTCTTGTCTCAGTGTGGCCTTGTCTCATTGTGGCAGTAGTAGCCATTGTGGTCCTGTCCCGTGTGGCCTTTATGGTCTTGAACAAAATAAAAAATAAATGTATGATAATGCAAGAGTATGATATATGTTCAGTGTGGTCTACTGTGACCGTGTAGCCTACTGTGGCCTTGTCCCGTGGTCTTGTGGCCAGTTATGGCATTGGTTCTGTGTGGCCTAGTGGCTGTGTCTCGTTGGCCTTGTATCCGTGAGGCATTAGCAGCCTTGTGGCCCAGCGGGCCTTGTCTCAAGGCCTTGTGGCACAATGTTGCCTTGTCTTGCGTGTGGCCTTTTGGCCCTTAACCCTTGTGGCCGTTTTCTCTGTGCGACCTTGTCTTAGTCTGGGCTCATGGCAGGGCTGCCAACTCTCACGCATTGAGCGTGAGACTCACGCAATTGACCCAATTCTCACGGTCTCACGCCACACCCCCGATTTCTCACACTGAAGTGTCAACCCGGTTAGTCAAATGCCTGAACGATGAGTTTATCTATATATCTACCCTGTTGAGCCACTCATGATCGACTAGTTATACCGCAAATTAGTAAAAATATCCCGTAATCTATCTAGAGCGAGCATGCATGCGAGACAGATATTGTGCTTCAAACCACGCGTGCGCACGGCAGAGAGGTAAGCGAGAGAGAGACCGTGTGCAAGGTGTCGTCGTTGTCCCGCATGGCCCTTCGGGGCATAGGTTCAGTGTGGCCTAGAAGCCGTTGTCTCTGTGTTGTTTGTCTAAATGTGGCCTTAGCGGCTTGGTCTTGTCCTTTAAAAGATGCCTATGGTTGGCCAGTGGACCTTCGGGGCATAGGTATTGTGTGGTCTACCAAGGCCTTGTAGCATTCATTGCTTAATTTTTAAATAAATAAATAAAAGTGGCTGGCTGTCCTTCGTTTTACGTGTTTAGTCTAGTCCTACCTTGTCTTTTATGTGGCATAAGCGGCCGTTGTGGATCATCGAGGCCTTGTCTCTGTGGTCTATAATGGCCGTGTGGCTCATCAAGGCCACGTCTCTGTGGTCAATCATGGTCGTGTGGTCCAATGAGGCCTGTCTATGTATGGTCCAATGTGGCACGGTTCTGTGTGGTCCAGTCTATGTATGGCCCAATGTGGCACTGTTCGGTGTGGTCTAATGAGGCCTGTCTATTTATGGCCCAATGTGGCACTGTTCTGTATGGTCCAATGCCACACAATACCTTATCTCTGGGTGTCCTTGGGAGTGGAATTGGTAATCATGTTAAAGGAACATCGAATCTACGCAAGTCGTTTTGGATAAAAGTCCTGCTAAATGCATGAATATATATATAAAAAAAAAAATAATAATTCCACGGTTCCATGTAGTACCTTACATGTCAAAGTTTTTACAAAAACTAAAGTGGCTTTCTTGTCTAATCAAGCTATATGCCTACGAGATATCCACATCTAGTGTTCATCATGCTATTTTATGGTAACTCCCTTTTCTATGTTACAGGAACCACAGGATTCACGACCGGTGGGCATACTTTCTGTTACTGTTTTTTGGGGGTGGGCTGGCCCCGTCCCGGTGGATCCATAATCCACCAACTTTTGGGGGTCGGCTGCGCCCCTGCCTTCGTCTTCAGGCAGGAAATGCAGATCCGCTACCCTCGGATTATGAACTACGGACAGGGCCTACACCATAGAACTTTGTAAATAATTGCTTGCTGGGCTGTCAATAAATGAATGCTTTGTTACATCATTATATCTCCCGAGTCTTTATGGTAGAACTAAAATTGCTAAAACTGAAATTAAAAATAAAAAAGAAATGAAAGATACACAGAAATATTAAGAAAAATTAATAAAAATGACAAAAGCACATTTCTAAATTAATAAAAAACTAATTCAAATATTAATAAATACTATACTAGTATATACAACTAAAATAACATTAATATGAAATGAATTAGTAAATAATAATAGAAAAAATAATTTGTGAACAAATAAATGAACGCATACATACAATGAAAGTAAAATTAAGAGGTATAATGGTTTACAAACAGGATTTCCATTTGAGCTTAAAATTCCTTATTCACAACCTTGTCCTGAACACAGCATAAGTGGCTGGTTATGAGCCATTATAAATCACAAATTGTTGTATGATGGTACGGACTTATGTGCAGAATCACGTCAGCCTTCAATGTCAAAATTATCTAATAGAATTTTTTTTAAAACTTTTTCTTGAATTATAGGAGACATGATCAAGAGATTTTGAAAGCCTGAGCACTACTGCTCAATGTGTCGGGACTAATGTGCGTTAACCGATAGGCCTTTTTCAAAATTGGTTTATAATAAATCTGCACACTGTAAATCTGTTAAGGGAAAATCATCTGTGAATCTGCAGTTAGCTCTTTAACCTTTGGTTTGCTCAACTTGTGTGGATTAATAGAGAGGATTGCCTCCATGTGAGTAAACCAACCCAGATGCTGAGATAATCCTGTAAAGACATGGTTGGCATGGCGATAGACCCTAAAGGACAGCCACTGTCTTTGTTGGCTACTGGGAGATTTCTGGAGTGTCGTCACCAGATGCTTCAGTGGCTGTCAAGTGCTCCAGGGGGTTTCTGGGATCGAAAATAAGTTATGAATGCCTCTGGCTTAAAATAAGATATTCTAAAATTACCTAAAGTGTCTTTTTGACATATGTTAGTATGTATGTCTGTATGTATAGGCCTATACAGGCCTATTTAAAAACATGTGAATTGAACTGAATTGAATGTTGCTATGAGATGAGATAAACTTCAAACTTAAAGTTGTTTAAAGATGTGCAAGTCATGACAGATGTTTTATTTAAATGGCTTGTATGTCCTTTAAGATTGGTTGTCTGATTCTCACTGACGCAAGTGATTCAATTAAAGTGCGATTCAAACAATGTTGCAGATGTCAACACAAAAACACACCTTTCAGAAATCACATGCTCAAGTGTTGTTTCGCTTACAAGGCTGCCCTCGTTAAAACTTTACCAGAGCCATGTTTTGGTGTACAGCACATCACTACAGTGATTATGTGACACCAGGAGAGAATCAGGCCTTCTCATGGAGATTATGCCTGACTAATGTCTGCTCTCCTCAAGTTTTGCAGAAGAAACATTAGGACAAGCGCTGCTGGAAAAATGAATGGCGCTCTGGTGTCTCTGCATGTTTCTCTGAGCTCCTCACCTCTCATCTTCAGCACCGTCAGCGGCGGTGAGGCATGTTTCATTTCAACCTTCCTTCAGCTGTCAATTCACATTCACATGAGGACAATGACTGAAAGGGGCCGACACACACCTACCTCAACTGTAAACTATCCTGACTCCGTAATTAGTCAGACCAGCTTATTTGTAGAGATCAAACACATTTGAAGGGAAGATGGCAGAGTGGACCAAAAAAAAAAGAAGTATTTTTAGTCTTTTAAAAGCTTTTGCACATAGCAATTACAAAAAAAATCTCAAGAATAATTTTATATTTATTGACTTGTTTGACACTGCTGAGCAACTGGTGGGCCTGACAAGATAAATGCCCCTTACAAAAAGTTATTAGAGATGGTAAATCTATGGTACTGTGAAAAATACCATGATCTTGTTTGATTGTCAAATACATATAATATTTCAAAGATATTATCACAGCAAACAGGGAATGTTCTCAGAACTTTGGCAAATATTTTGAAAAGGTTGTCTCAAATTATAAGCAAATATTCTTGCAGTAACATTAATAACATTTTCGTTCAAAATGATCTGGTCTTTAATAATGTTCTTGAAACATTAACGTTTTCTGAAGCATTTTAGCTGGACATCCGTCTAATATTTTAAAGATTTTACTACTTGTATTAGAATGGTTAGAGAACATAATATTTCCATAATGATTGACAAAAAATAACAAAATTAAATAGTCTGTTAAATTTCGTATAACCAATGAATGTTTGTAAAGCAATTAAAAAAAATGACATTTTGAATGTTCAGAAGACATTTAAAAATAACGTTTTCATAACTAAATGGTAACGTTAGCAAAACAAACATATCTATTTTTTGTTAGCTGGGATGTTATTGACATCCTATTATGTCTATAGAAAACAAACATTATCTTGGTGTAATGTCATGGTCATTCTGTGCAGGATAGAGGTTTGTTCCCTTTCGGTCACTCACGTTCGACGTAGGGTGAGCTGGCCTCTGGAGATGACGACTCAGCAGTGCCTTTCTTTCCCGAAGTGCATGGAGAGCTTAAAAGTTTGTGGACGGCACCTTTCTCTGCCAGAAACTACCTGAATAGCTTTTTCCCCCTCACTATCCTTGACGGAGTAGCTGTGAAGGGTTGCGAAGCTATCCTCCAGTGGAGTGGTCAAACAAGTGGTCAAACAGGTGCACCTGTGTCTGGCGGCTGCTGCCTTTTGGAAGGGGATCCTCTTCTCCCCCCTAAGGCCTGTGAGTTATCGTCCGTTACGACGGACAGAGCTTACAAGCCTGTGGGTAAGCCGTCCTCCTCTTTGCGTCCCATGGCGCTGCTACAGGGGAAGCCCAGACCGTGCGCTCATAGGTGAGCACCGCACTGCATCCAACCTCCCCCTCGCATGAGTGTTGTGCGTGATTGGTCTGGAGATGTCCACCTTAGTGGTTCAGAAACGCCATCGGTGGCTCAGCCTGGTTGATATGGCGGATACGGACAAGGTTTGGTTCCTGGTCTCCCCAATTTCCCAGGTTTGGCTGGTCGGCGACGCGGCAGAGAACTGCCCCCAACAGTTCTCTGCCACCCAAGCCCAGACGGAGGCCATCTGGCACATCCTGCCCCGGTGGCCCGCTGCAGTTCCTCCGCCTGTTCGTCGCCGAGGGTGTTCCCCTGCTGCCACTCCAGCAGCCTCCAGCCAGGCCTCAGCATGGAGCCGGCCGCAGTAGGGAAGCCCAGCCAACTCCAGGCGCTGCCAAGCCAGGTGGCAAGCGTCAGCGAAATTGCATTTATACTGTCACTTGCACTTCATGTAACATGTATAGCATAGCCTTCTCTGTCAGCACAGGATTTACATGTGATAAATGCAGGGAGATAGTCAGGCTGACGGAGAAGATTTCAGAACTAGGGACACAAATCCAAACTTTAATTGAGGTTAATTGTAAGAGTGCAAGGGCTTTAGATACTGCTTTGGATGCGACTAGCTTAGTGAACACTGTACATTGTTCGGTTCCGGCTGTAGACCCCGTGCAGCAGGGCAATTGGGTGACGGTGAGACGCTGTAGTCGCGGGACAAAACACTGCCGTTCCATTCAGATTACCATAGCAAACAGATTCTCCCCACTCAGGGAAACACCCACTGAGAATCCTGTTGAATGTGCCCTAGTTATTGGCGATTCTATTACACGGAATCTATTTATTGCTCAGAGTGCAAAGCCTGGACCTCACACCAGCTCTTGTCTGTTCTGGAGACCAGCAGAAAGGAAGTCTGTTTCCAAGCAGAGGTTGGCCCAAATGTGGTTGCCTTCATTTTGATGAGAAAGTTTTCCCAAGATGCACGTGCCCACCTGGGTGGTGAGCTCCTCCTAGGTGAGACTATTGCTCCCTCCTAGGCGTTGACACAGAGTGCCTCGTTGAACAGATATTAAATAGAGTTGGGGGCTGGGCGACGCCTATCAAGTTTGCTAGAAAACTAGGCTATGTGTCGAACCGCTGCTTCCCGTGGGCTCCCTTCACATGAAGCCAGATCCACCCCAGTGACATTCCATATGTTGTACTACCCGGTCATCCGCCCAGTCCATATATGTATTCTCCACATGTTACCAACCTTCGGGCAGGATGTGGCTTCCGCAGCGTCCCTTCCTTCCATTGAGAGGGCACCTTTCCCAGTGATCCTGCGGAACAGCAGTGACTTCCCTGGCCTAAGCCCTGTCCCATCTCCGCCTCAAATAATGCGGTTTGATCAGAAGGAACTTTTGTCCAGGCACTTTGTCGTGGCTGCACTAGAAGCATTTTAATTAGGATCCCAATCAGTCGACACGTCGACTACATCGTACATGAGTGACTGAAAGGGAACGTCTCGGTTACGTATGTAATCCTCGTTCCCTGAAGGAGGGAACAGAGATGTAGTCCTGTCGTCACTATTGCTGGACACCGCTGACTCGGCTCCTCAGCGAAAAACAACTGGTGCGTGCATCCACTTCCGTATTCATAGCCGCGCCGCAGGCGAATTGTGAGATGCATATCTCGCACGCCAATGTGCATTGGCTCATTTTAACAGTACTCGAAGAGGACAGGCTCCCTAAGTGTGATCCCAATCAGTCGACACGTTGACTACGTCTCTGTTCCCTCCTTCAGGGAACGAGGGATACAAAAGTAACAGAGATTTTTTTGTATGAAGTTGACTGTTGTGATTATCTGTAAGAGAAATGTTCATTTATTGTCATTGTGAAAACTGGGCTGTGGATAGCAACACTCACCATTATAGCAACAAATCAACAATCCTGATAACAGCTGTTGTCTCAGAACTGTCTTTATTACAAAGGGCTCCTCATCTGAGTTTCCACACTGTGCAGGAAAAAGACAAAGTGAGGTAAAGACAGTAGGAACATATTGTCGGCAGTATTTTTAAATTTTCACTGTGGATCAAGACTGTGTTCCTAGCACACCACATTTGTTACAGTTATAGCTGACTGGAATATGTGGATTATTGTGGTTTGTTTTATTTTGGTGCGCCTCGTTTTTTACTGTCATAACTGACAGGACAATGTGAATCTGGAGGAGGTGATCTATCATAATGTGGAATAGAGTCGTAAGTGTGTGAGATGGAACTCATATATCACTGCCATGTTTACCTGTAAATAACCCGGTTTGAGGCTTCTCATCATTTTACCACACGCGCGGACAGAGAGCTACTATGAGTGTTACTGAATCTGTGAGTGTGAGTGTAAAGTCTTTCACACTGTATCGGTTTCAGGAAACCACACATTCACACAACCATTATTTGTTTTCAAACTTGCATTTTATTATGCAGAACTGGTGATGTCTTTCATTCATTTTTATGAACAACAAATGGGGATTTTCAGTGAAAAAATATCCACTATATTGCGACAAGAGCTGTCTTTGTAAGTGAGTCTTTGAATCATTACTTAACCGGATCGTTAAAAAAGGACTGATCCATTCTGGAAAGAATCAAGTGACCTTTTAAAGTAAGTTATGTAATCATTAACTCAACCGACTCTTTCCAAATCACTGGCTCATTGAGGCATGAACACATGGCAGTTTTAAACTAAATCGTTCAATCAACAAATGCTTTCAAAAATAATAGGTGTATTTCATCAAGGTACTGTGAGAGTGATAAGAGCACTCTCGCTGTACTTTGATGTCAAAACCGATCAGTCTGCACAGGGCCGTTTCAAGTCAAAGGTTTGTTTAAGATCAACAAAATCTGCACAGAACCGATCACCATGAAATGCATGCCGTTTATAGATGTGTCTGTGTGTGGGCCGTATTACTCTTTTGTGACGGTTCTGCAGTCAGGCACAGTTGCTCTCCTCTGACTGCGCTGATCAAAAGCACGATGGGAAACGACTTGCTGACAACACAGCTTTACCTTTTCACACGTAAGTTTAAAATATTCTAACTCAAGTCGGTTACGACCACGAACTGCAGTCACGTTGAGGCCCCGATGAGGACGACGAGCATGCAGATGAGCTTCCCTGTGATGGTTTCTGACACTTTGTGCAGAAATTATTTGGTTATGCAAACCAATTGTTGCAGCAGCTGTCCGGGTGGCTGGTCTCAGACGATCTTGGAGATGAAGATGCTGGATGTGGAGGTCCTGGCCTGGTATTGTTACACATGGTCTGCGGTTGTGAGGCCGGTTGGATGTACTGCCAAATTCTCTGAAACGCCTTTGGAGACGGCTTATGGTAGAGAAATGAACATTCAATTCACGGGCAACAGCTCTGGTGGTCATTCCTACGGTCAACATGCCAATTGCACGCTCCCTCAAAACATGCGATATCTGTTGCATTGTGCTGCGTGATAAAACTGCACATTTTAGAGTTGCCTTTTTTTGTGGCCAGCCTCAAGGCGGCCATACACTGTGCAATGTCTGTGCGATTTCAGCAAGGTTCCTACTCACACTGAACGAGTAAATCGCATACGATTTAAAGCCAAAGCTCAGGATTTATGTGCTCACACTATACGGTCCGAACGTCGAGCTGCGACTTGACTGCTCACACTACACGTGTGCAATATGTGCGATAAACCCCCGTGCCGGGTTGTGCCTAGGCGATATCATGTATCCATATTGTCAAAACAAGTATCAGCTATCAATATCAAGGTGATTTAGCACTTCCAATATATGTATTAAATTATTATTAGTAATATTGTATTAGGGAAGGCTAATTTTATTATTAAATTGATCTGCTATTATAATTAATTTGCCACGCAATGCATGGTTATTTGCCACACAATAACCGCAAAGAGCTGTGAGGATAATAAAATATTACATAGAAGCTTACTCCTCGAGGAATAATAAAATAATAATAATATAATTATATGCCTATAATTCATTGTAATCGACCTAAATGTTTTAGACAATTTCCAATGAGGATCCTCATTGAAAATTGTCTAAAACATTTAGGTCGATTACAATGAATTATAGGCATATAATTATATTAACAGTCTATTATGTCCCAACACTGCAGTAATTAGTCATCAATGAAAATTAAAAACAGGTTTATTTCAAAAACATTTTTATTAATTTGTTAAACAGAGGCACGGTGTTACATCGCAGGTAGCTTGGAAGACATGGGTAACAACTGGACAAACTGGAGGTAAGCAACAGTAATGTGTTTCTAGTTTGAACTACAGAACTTAAAGAGTTCCCTCTTTTCGTTTTTTTTTATTTTATTTTTTGCTGCATATTGAAATGGTTAAAATTCTGTTTTCGCGCAGGCACAGTGAGGGAAAAAAAACACTGAGTTTAGGGCAATCGGTTCTTAGCTCTGCTTCAACTGTGCGATATAGTAACGAGGAGCGTGACATGCCAGAAATTCATCGGGAGAAGTTAATCGCCTCTCTTTTCTCCCTGTACACTGCACGAACACTGCATGACAAACGACGCAGGACAAAGCTGAAAATCAGCCCGACTCGAAAAAGAGTCGCACGAGTCAGAATTCGGCTCAAAATCGGACGAAAATTGCACAGTGTATGCACGCCTTAAGGCACATCTGTGCAATAATCATGCTGTCTAAACAGCATCTTGATATGCCCCACCTGTGTAGTGGATGGATTATCTCGATAAAGGAAAAGTGCTCACTAACACAGATTTAGACAGATTTGTGAACAGTATTTGAGATAAATAGGCCTTTTGTGTACATAGAAAAAGTCTTAGATCTTTGAGTTCAGCTCATGAAAAATGGGGGCAAAAACAAAAGTGTTGCGTTTATAATTTTGTTCAGTGTATATCGTATATGAATAAAACGTGTCGTGTAATTAAAGGATTATTGTTGCCGCTTCCATGGACATCAGTGTGTATTTTACAAACCCAAATTCATTGTTTTGCTAGTACTTATGTGATTTGAAATGGAAACCTAACATAAACTTATGTTTGTTATATCTATCTGAGTATAAATGGACACAACCGCCAAGACATATGTCTAACCACACTTGAGATAGCGTCATAAATCCTCCCAACAAAGAAATCTCCCGCTTTGAAATTCCCTCTTTCTTATTGGTTGAGCCAACCCTGAAAGGTGGGCCCTTTCTCAGGCTTTAAATGGCTTCTACACAAGCCCTTCCATCTCTTTGGCCTTTTCTTGTACGTTCGGGTTGCTGTCCTGCGGGGCCTGACCAGGGCATGTGCTCATTCAGGAGAGAGAGGACTCTCTCAACCGCAACAGAATCAAGGACAACCTCAGGAGTTTGGCACAACACCTTCATCCAATGCAGAAGAAGTCTGTCGCAACTCCCACCATCAACTCTTCCGACATTCTCCCTTCTTCTGTTTGCTCTGCGTGTCCTCTCCGGACCAGGGCCGGCAGGCCACAATCTGCAGTCTAGCCAGGGGAACAGTGTCAAACCAACCACACAAGTTCATCACCACTTTTTCAGTCAACGCTAAAGAAATCGATTAAGACTTATGGGACCATCAACAATCCTTCTTCAGGAACTTCACACGAAATGTTTCACTGCAAAGGCCATGCAAGTATACATTTTATTAGGTGCTCTGTGAATAATAAGATGATGGTTCTTTTCATAGATAAATGGATCTTTTCCATAGTTCAATTTCCTGCTTCCAGTTTCATTATGTCACTCACCATTTTACTTATGCATGTATGTATGTATGTATGTGATGTATGTATGCATGTTTGTGATGTAGTTAATAAAGCTTGTGCACAATACATATTTGGTTCTGATTCTCTGCTTGCAACAAAGTTCATTTTACGATCTTGATCTTGTTACATGCTCTAAGCACTATACATACTAAGAAATAATTATTTTTCTGTGGCCATGAAAGATACCCTTTTCTTAGAATAAATGAATAATCAAAAGAGTTTGTTGTGATTCACTGATTCATTGATTTTACTATTAATTTAGCTACATCAAGTTAATAAAATTAACGGTAACACTTTATTTTGATGGTCCCTTTTGAACATTCTGTTAACTATAAGTAACTTTGCAACTACATGTCAACTAACTCTCATTAGAGTATTAGTGGACTATCTGCTTCATATCTGCAAACTCTTTATTGTGATGGTCCTCCAACAGACACCCTACTGACTATAAGTAACTTTGCACCTACATGTCAACTTATTCTAACCCTTACCCTACCAGTCTACTAATACTCTACTAATACTCTAATGCGAGTTAGTAGACATGAAGGTGCAATGTTTCTTATAGACAACAGAATGTGTTAAAGGGACCATCAAAATAAAGTGAAACCAAATTAACTGACCCAAATATTCATAATTAATCATAACAAGTTATGAGTTATTATTAATATTTCCCCTTTGAGCTAACTCGTTATTGTCACTGTTATGTTCATCTGCCGTTGTGTATCTTGTTTTCATCAGTCACATGTCTTTGTTCTGTTTTCTCACCACTCGTCTGTCTCTATGGTTACTGTCATTCAGTTCATCTGTTCCACCTGTGTTTAGTTAATTATCATCTGTGCAAGACAATCTCATCAAAGTGCGTATCTATACCAGGAATGTTATTGCTCGTGCCAATTATACGGCAAAAATGGTTTTAGCATGCTTATGCTACCCACTGAAAACCCCTTGGGTAGGATTAGGGTGGGGACTGCGTGCGTATTACACGCCATAAAGTGTGAATCATAACTGTGTAACATATGCACGCAAAAACTATTTTTGGTGTATAAATGGCACGAGAAATAACATTCGTTGAATAGATACGCACTTTCATGCGATCGGGCTCCATCTGTGTCACCTGGGTTCTGTTAATCTGTTCATCAGTGTCTGTATTTAGTTCCTTTCAGTTCAGCCAGTCTTTGTCTGTTCTTAGTCCTATTTAGCATGTGTTATCCTGCATTAAGTTAATTGTAAGTAAAAGTAATTGTATTGAGCCTTTTGCCTCATCTTCTGCCAAAACCACACCATGACAGTTACAATGTCAACTTATTACATTTGATCAACAAAATTGTCTGTAACCAATCAAGTTAAATAATTTCCACTGCAAAATTACAACTGCAATAAATAATGTTATGAGATTGCTTTAAATAAAAGTTAGAATGTAAGAAAAAGTTGAAAAGGCTGTATCATTCAGTAAAAAACACTGCACTGTGTGTTGCAATCCATTGGAACCATTTTCGTCTGTGAAATGGAACAAAAACATTCAATATTGTGTCTAAAATGTAAGTAACCTAATATTAACTGAACTATAAAATTAGGGATGTCCCGATCCGATCCACAGCATCGGTATCATGCCGATACTGGCCCAGAACGCTAGATCGGAGATCGGAGGGGAGAAAAAAATATGATCCGATACCTATTTTCGGTTTTGCAATATATGGCAAAAAAATGGGTTTGGGCGGGTGGATAAAAATTGGGTTGGTTTCGGATCAGTTCAGCGGGTTTTTGTAGCCGAAACACCGGCATGTCAGATCCTTCTTTCGGCGACCCTCTGTTCAGCAAGCAGTAGTCACTCACTCACTCTCACACACACATCATCTCTCTGGCTGACATGCCTCCTAAACTCACAACAGACACTGTATCCCACTACCTTCGGTGTACTATAAACACGGTTTTGCAATCCGTCTCCTCAGTTTATAAACCGTAGGCTGTAAACTGTAGGCTACACAAGATTTTGACGCATATCCAAGCAAGGGTTTGTGCAGAGTGTGGAGCGCGCACTGCATGGCAAGGAGCGCGGGCGCGAACACTTCGGATTTCCTTTCAACAGTGGAAACAACTTAAAATACTCTATCATTTCTGGTCATACAGAAAATAACTTATTTATATATAACTTACGTCAATATTTATTTGTTTGCGCAGCTTTTGGTGTGCATACAGTTCAAATTAAAAAGTTGGTGTTCAACTTTGCGTTTTAAAAATACAACAACCGTTAATTTTCCGTTTTACGGGTTAACAAAGAAAAACGAATGAACGCAAAAGTATACGGATCAATGGGTAATTTTAAAGCTTGTTAATGATTAACTTTAAACCTGTTGGTAGCTTTAAATAGCCTACTGAAGTAGCCTGCCTGCATGTATTTTTAATTTTTTGTGTTTGAATAAAGGGTGGCAGTCTTTCATAATCAAATGTTGTTGTGGACTATATACTGGAGAAGTATTTGTTCTCCATTTGAGTGAGATGTTTTTAGGTTGCTAATTGAGCAAAGTGATTCCATATATTTTATTAGGCCTAGTATTAGTTCAAGAATAAAATAGAATAAAATAAAAATATCGGATTCATATCGCTATCGCAAATAGCCAAAGCTGCAGCATTGGTATCGGTGAAAAAGTGGTATCGGGACATCCCTATATAAAATCAATGTAACATTTGCAATTGTGATGATAAAACAGCTCCCTTGGCTGTGTAATGTTACTTAACTATAGGCCTATCATATGGCCTTGTTACCAGAAATACACTTTCCATTATCATTTGCTGTTTACACTAAAAGTAAATATAATCAGGATGATTCTCGCGTTTTGATGCTTAGGCTAGTTATTTTTGTCACTACAGTTTTAAGCTACTTGTCCAGCAAGTTAAAATCCACTTTTCCCTGACAAGTTGTCGAGCCCTATACTGTACAAAAGAATCAGATTTGTTAATTCCTTACCATAGTCAGTAAGAATGACTAACATCTCTTAAGTTAGGTTAGATGGCCAGAAAAACAAATCTATTTTCATTGACTCTGTCAACCACTATTAGTCTGCTGTGAGAGAGCGTATCAAGAGCAGTCCAACCAGCCTCGGGAAAATGACATGGCTTTATGATGACATGTGTCTCATGGAAATTGTCATGTTGGACATTTTGGCAGTAGCTTGTCCAGAATGTTCTCTTCAGGGTATAAGAAAATAATGATTGATAATTCATATCAACATATCTACTGCATCAGCAAGCATGTCTATCACTTTGGGAATATACTGTAGTCTTGAGTAGTCAAACTTTTGTTTGCATATGCTAGTCCTGTAAACCAAGTTGAGTTTATTATTTTAAACATACCTGCCATATGAAAACTTACAATCATTAGCTTCCAATTTGCACACCAATGAGGACAAAATGAAGAGAATGCTGAAGTAATGAGATCTAATTGGATGGGTTCCAGTCATCTACTCAGCTTCAATTAGCTACCAATTTACTTCAATTTTGACCAGAGTGTAGATTATTTGTCATTACGATGCATAATGTTAGACTTGATGCTCTTCCAAATGGCCCCTAAACCCAGTAGGAGTGTTATTTCATTTGAAGGATGGAGAACAGCAATAGTTAACCAAATCTTTTGGACAAATTCTTGCTTTTCAAGCATGCTGGATTTATATAGATTTTTTCAAGGCACTTGTGATTTCACAGAAAACCTGTTTAGGTCTGTGCTTCATTTACTGGCATTCCATAATTAATTATTTTCAGCATTTTAATTCCTTCATGTTAGAGCTGCACAATTCTGGATATTGAATGAACTAATTGAGAATCACAATATTTTGATTTATATAGAGATATATTATTTAAACATGGCGTAGGGGAAAACGATTACTGCTGTGACTGAATAGTATTCTAAATTTTTTTTTTTCTACAACAGATATCTCCTTGTCTTGTCATTAAAGTAGTGCATATTTACATATATGAAAAACATTTGATGCATAGTGTATTATACACAGCGTAAATAGCCTGTATTTGACCGAAATTCCAGAATCGTCAGCAAGTTGACTGTCTAGATAACCATATGAACCGTGCTGTCAACGAATGGGACGCTAAATATAATTTCGGCTTTAATACGATTTTCACAATAAATAGGTGAGAATAAATCCGATGTCCTCCATGTTTCCTGTTCTTTCTGACAACAAAACACTTGAATGCAACAGGCTCGTAATCATGATTTCAGAAGTGGGAAGTAGGAAATTTCCGATAGCACCTGAAGGCAGCATTTATAGAGGATAAAGGATTTTTCTCAGGCATATTAATTAGTTCCGTGACTGGGCAGCCTAGGTTAACTAGCTGGAACTGGATATTATTCTGATTGTTCCAAACCAATATGACTTCTGACCTATAATGTTGCTTGAATCATAATCATACACTGTTCATTCAATGGCCAGAGGAGAACTGCCCCCCCCGACTGAGCCTGGGTTCTCCCATGTTTTTTTGTTTTTTTTCTCCATTCTGTCACCTTTTGGTTCCTTGCCATTGTCGCCTTTTTTCACCTTTGTTGCCATTGGCTTGGCTTGCTTAGTTGGGGACATTAAATGTAACAATTAATTCAATAGTCAACAATAATATTTACCTTTCTGCATTGACACTATTATAGAAGAACTGAACTGAGTTGGACAATGACATCAAGGTTTACTCCAGAGCAGCTATATATATATATATATATATATTAGAGGTGGGCATAGATACATTTTTTTAATCTAGATTAATCTAGATTAAAATGGCTCATTTGAATTCTGCCGATTAGATTTATGGGCGTGGAAAGCAGAAGAAAAATTAGTCTGCACATGCGCATAACCAGTAAGTAGCACATCTCGATGGGTAGCATGAATCGTCAGAACACCTGTAATAGCCTCCTCCTTTTTAAACAAATTAGTTTCAATCAATGTAAACTATTTGTGTGACTATGCCCCTGCGCAATGCACACACACACATTACCGCGGGATGGCGGGTGTTCAATTCATAAACTGTACACAATGGTAGCTTACTGTATTTAACCTTTGCCAGTGCGCCGACGCTCTGAAGCGTTTTTTTTTTTTTTTTTTGTAGCCTATAAATTAATGTGTATTTCCAAAAAACGGATAATGTCATACTTTTTAGTAGTGCTATCGTGGCGTAATAATCTGTTTGGTTTTAAAATGTATTACCTGAATGAAATGAAATCTCGTCCTGTGGAATCATTCATTCACAGACAGCTTACGAAGATGTTCAACTAATAAAGATCTTCATCGCTGGCAAAAATATGATGCATTTGCAGATTTGCTTTCACTAGACTAAACTGTAGATCCATTGCCACTTCATCCAACGCGCTTGATGTTCTTAAATCTTCCTGTTACGAATCCGAGTCGAGTGTGATTGAAAGCGCTTCAGACGATTCAGTGTGTGAGGAACTGAACAGATTCAGACTGAATCGCGAACCGATTTAGACAGATCTGCCAACTTGTTTGATGAAGTCTTTGAACAGAATCTACTCAAAAGAGTGATTCATTTGTAAATTGAGCATCGCCCATGCCCATAAAAAGATACAACGCGCTTGGAATAAACTCATTTAACAACATGTAATTGCATTAAAATAAAGTAACGAGAGGAACGTCGCCCAACGTAACATGTGAAAGTATGTGTCCCTGACAGGAAAATACCCTGCAGCGCGATCTAGGACAGTAGGCGTGGTGTCAATTATGTCAAATATACTACTAGGCTACACATGGAATTGCGCGAAAATATAACGATATTCGAAAAAGCTATTTTATGATCCCAACCCAACTTTGAGAATAGATTAACGGTTTAATTATCGTGCTTTTTTAAAAAAAGTTGGTAATTTATATATATATATATATATATATATATATATATATATATATAAATTACCAACTTATTTAAACAAAAATGAAACATCACTGACTGTGATGCTATTTTCTTCTGGAAACAAACTTTTTTGCATTATGTTCCTGCTATCTCTGAAAAGCTGCTTTGAAACAATCCTGTATTGTAAAAAAGCGCTACATAAATAAATGTGACTTGACCTGACTTGACCAGCAGCATCAACACGATGGCCCCGCATTTGTAAACTTGTTCCGTCACCTCATTTTTACAAAAAATATAACACATCTTTAGATTTCTTGTCATAGTACATACTTCAGAAATACATCCTTTACTCACAGTTGCAGAGAAAGAGAGTGAGGAAAATAAATGATAAGAGATTAAGCCTCAAGACAAAATGGCATCATCTGCAATGAGCTGAAACAGCACCATTAGTGTTCATAGAGAAAAGCGGAAAGGATTGCTGAAGATTAGGCTACCAGATACTGAAAACTGTGTGCTTGCTGACATAATGGGGACTAGTCAGTATTTTTTACAGCTCTACATACTGCAGGACATGATCATGTTTAGTGTGAGTATTCATGGCCTCTGACAGCTAGTGAAGTTTAAGTCCCATCAGTATTCCAGTAGAGCATGATAGGAAGGTCATTACTGAATGCAGATAAATGTTACAAGAGATAAAGCACTGACCTCAGATCAGATTTGGAGAATGAAGAAAGGTCAAATTTACATTTTAGTCTCTCTTTCTCTCCTTTCTCTCTCTCGCTTTCTCTGTCCTCTAAAATGGGATGCAATCAGAGGATTGCATTGGAAAATAATTGACACTTATGGCAAGGTTATGACTGATGGATGTATGTTTACTGTATCCTTTGATTAAGTAAAAGCCAGAGATCATGCCTAGACACATCACAAAAACACCCATTTCCCATAGGGCAGTTTTATAAGCTAAATGTTTTTTTGTGCATGATGCAAAACAGGAAACTGGTTTCAACTGCAGTATGTGTTAGGATTAACAGTATTAAGTAACTTTGTTATTATTATTATTATTATAACCCTATATTATGCTATTATATGTTTGAGTTTCTACACTTATAACCGGTATAAAAAGTAATTACTTAATTCAAAATTACACCATTGTTGCACCATAAATGTAGGCCATGACTGGTGTGCCATATTCAAAGTCTTTTGAAGATGTAGATAGCTTCATGTGAGGATCAGACAAACAATTAAGTAAAATGTATGTATTTTATGAATTAAAAATTTTACTGCAATTGTTTACAAATCATTTTAGGTTCATAGAACATTGAGTTTATTTAATTGATTTATTGATTATCGTCTTTCAAATATAAAGAATTATTGGTTATCAGTATCGGCCAAAATTTTCATATCGGTGCATCCCTAGTCAATATATTTGTTTATTTTTTAATTGTTGAGAAGTGGTCAGGTTTAGGGAGGACACAAAATAAAGCGCGCAACAGTTCTCATCCACATTTTTCAGCAGCGTAGGTTCCAAGTATTTTTTCCATAAATTTTTCCCATAGGCATTTTTAAAAAGTCTTTGTTAAAGTGTTATAATCCATGAACCAAGCCAACCAGCCACGAGGTGAATCATAAGATCACAAACCTTGATTTGAAGTAAAAAAAAAAAGTATTTTATAATCTGAAAAAATACAAAGGTTCCAGTGTGTGTGTATGTATAACAAACATTCCTCTGTTAAACAATATTTTAAAAAATAAGTTGAAATGATGAGTGCTGATGGCAGAAGCTACTCTCAATTAACAACTTTGTTGTCAATTGTAAGGTTGTCTTTAAACTGGTTTATCATTAGTTATCATTATCAAGAGTTAACACATTAACACTTAGTTAAGTTATCATTAAGAATCTATTTCTCTATGGAGAAAATGAATTGAGCTTTTACCTGTGGAACCTGACTGTTGCACTGTATTGCAATAGACTACTTTTGTGGTGCATTTGTCCTTTTTGGAACTTCAACTGCATTGAAGACTTGATCTGCAAACATTCTTGAAATAAAATGTACACAGAAGACGGATAATTAAAATCAATTCAATTTTTTTTGTGTAGAGCATTTTACAATAAATATGGTTTCAAAGCAGCTTTACAGAAAATGCAGGTTTTATTGATACACTGATTTGGACAATTGGTCTTTGGACCAATTTAACTATTTGGACATCATAACTGTTTATTCTGTGCGGATTTCTGGTGTCAATATCTATATATAGTGTTTAGTAACTAAAATTATTGTGGTTTTTTTATATTTTTTGTATTATATTTTTATATTGTTGAGAAGTGGTTTAGGGAGTTTAGGGAGGACTTGTAATGTGGTGCACAATTATAATGGACCCCTTTTATGGTGTATTTTGAATATTCTTTAAAAAAACACACACAAAAGACAGAATCATACTGATATTGAGCAACATGAATGTGAATAAATGATGAAATAATTTCCTTTGATCCGGCACTAGAGCAACATTTAAATATGGCGGTGGTTCAGGAGAAAAATTACTGAAGTTTGTTTCTTTATGAGATTGCATTGCCCTCTCTCACATCCTCAGTTAAATGCACAGTAGTGAGGTGTGTGGAGTCTTTGATTAGAAAATGCTTCATTTCCAGACTAAGGGTTTTTCCTCCTTTATTACTGCCAGTAACCTTCACTGGGACTAGATTATTTCCCTTGTTGCTGCTTATGATGAAAATACTACTTCACAATCTGTGTAGGACTGATGGAAGAGAGGAAAAAGAAAGGGAGGTATAGGGACGCTGTAAATGAATGTTGACATCCAATCCGCATGTCCGCATTTGTGGATGTAGAGTTCCTGTATGTACAGGAAGGAAGAGGATTAGGTTATCTCGTTTTCCCATTGTGACCCACAATGTCATGACTGAACATATGAGATGTTGATCATCAAGCTGATTGATCATTGACATAAATGGTATTGGATATCCGAGATAACAGCATCAATTGCAATCAATGCAATGAAAAAAAATGAATTATTAATTTTCATTCCTTATCTGATGTACTCAAAACCACAGAGGTGAGTGAATTCCCAACAGGGCCTGACATCATAACTACAATAAAGCATGGAAGTGCGGGATTTCGAGTCCTACCTTCACACAGAAACACTGGATGAGTCCCTAAATAAAAGATGCTGAAAACAATCGGCAGGTTTGTGTTCTGAGGTGGATCGCTTATCATGTATTGATATCTGTGGTCTGCTAAAAGGGAAGGCGGAGGTAATTCAGTCAACTCCAGTTGTGTCGAAACGTAGAAAGACTGTATTTAGAAGGCTAAGCTTTTGTTGTTGGTAGTTTGGTCTGTGTACATTTGGTTGGTAAATTAAGCTGTTATCAGTCAGCACGGTTGGAAAAATTTAGTTCAGTTTTTTGTTTTTTTTTAAGATTGGAAGTTCGGATTGGAATGATTTTCATGATGTTTGGCTGCATAAACAGGTTTCAAACATCTGAATTCTTCCATGTTATGATGTCTTTGCCGCCATATTGTTCCAATGATGCTAGTGTATTCTGATTCACATAGTTTTATGAAATTGTATTTTTTAATAAACCAATCAAGACTTACTTATCGATTTTGATTTTAAAAACTAATCATCTTATTGTATCAAACAGAATCTATGAACTCATTAACTGAAATGAAAAGGACATACCAATTATTTGTGGACAATTTAGGAGAATGTGTTATCATTGACTCGGTTTGCACAGCTGAATGGTTGTGTGCACAACACTCATAATACTAGTTACTGAAAAACTACACTATTTTGAACACTGAGCTGAGCTACTGTCACACTATTTAAAAATGGATCTCATTATTTCTTAGCATGGATAAATTGGGCACCATATGGATTACAGTGGTTCATTTAGAAAATCCAAACTAATTAATCACTTAATTAAAATGTTTCATAATGTTGGACAGACTGGATCATGTGAAAGAAAATTACCCACAAGTTGTTATCAAACCAACACTGAGCACAAAAACAGATGTGTGATATAATATTCCATAATTTATTTTTTATTTTTTTCAGCATAAAATAACCCTTTCTCATCTGCAACAGCCGTATTCAATCTGTAAACATCATAAAGTCAGGGTAGCAGCCCATGCTTGTTTAGTAAAAAACATCCGAGTTCACTCACAGCACCTTTTAAATCAACACCTAGACTAATGATCTCTGTGTTTCTAAATGATGTCTGTGAACTGTGCTTCTCTATATGAATACATCTATGAAATACTAAATGCTATGTTGCTTTTTAAATGCAATGAAATTCTTATTGTTGGTGTTCCTATTTCCTCCTTCACCTCCAAAAGTTTGCTTTTGGTTTGGTTTACATTAAATCTTTTCCATGGTTAATCATGTTTCCTATATCTTCACTTTAAACAAATATGCAAAGTCCTGTTAGAAGGTAATAACTTCCTAGGCACAATGAAGGCCAAATATAGAGAGCAGAATATGAATGGATGAATTACCTGCAGTTATAACTTCACAACTGTGCAATATTTCTCGAACAGACAAAGTGATAATTTAACTTCCAGACTGCTGCAGTGTTTTATAATGTAGACACCCATTCTTTCATGGCCCATTGTAAAAGCTGGTATCTACTGCAGAGCTACAACAAATAAGGCAATAATATGTTAAGGGCTTTATGTTGAATAATAGAGAAAATTAATTCACTAAATTCAATAAACACATTAAAACATGCATTTCCTGGACAATTGAAAAGCTTTCCAAATTAAGGCTATTATGACTATTTCAAAGTTATTCTGTGAATGCCATTGTGATTTGCTTTGTATCAACCACCTGAGTTTTGAAACTCTAAAATTACATTTTGAGGGATAGTGGAAGAACAATGTTCCCAAAAGCGTTGTCGTCATTATCATCAACATATTTTTGTTGGCGCTTTTTATAACTTGTATAAATGTATACACCTGAAAAACATTTTCATATCAGACACACATTTTGAAATCATTTATGTTTATATGTTTTTAGTTTTTTCTAATGGAAACATAGAAAATGTTTGATCACATCATTGACCGGCTTTATAAGGGATAGTTAACCTAAAAATTTAAATTATGTAATTTCCTACAGTATCCCTTTAAGTAGTTGGAAACTCAAATCATTTATGTATGAATTTGGCATACATTTTACTTTTCATTTCATTAGTGTTTTTTCCTTGGGATCAAAAACATGATCTTGGTGTTGCCAGGCTCTACTAGTTGTACTATAAGAACTCCCTTATTCTTTGCATTCTTTGAATTCTTCATGAAAATAATTGACTCTTCTTATGTTCCTAATATTTTGTTCCCTTTCGAAACATCTCTCGTATTGCGTAAGTAGCTTACGCTGTGGGAAAAAAAAAATTTTCTTGAGAATATTGAAGCCAAATTTTGAAGCACAGCAGACACTAGGCTGAGCGTCTAGAGCGGTCATTGGCTGTGCTGCGGCAACTGCACGAACCTATGGCGAGGCGGCTCATGCGCGCGAACCAATCAGGCCGCTTCGTGCCCTGGGTGTGGCTTATAGCTATATAAGGCCCCATTCTCGCCATAAAACCAGATTGAATCTCCACTTCGCTGACCTTCGGATTAGAAGCCTTCTTCACTGCCGTCGAAAAGCCTTTAAGCGGAACAAGCACAGCTGCAAAGCAGTCTGATGACGCAGGCTCCTGTTTCAACTCGACACCGCCTTCAGCCCGCTGTTCTGATGTGCCATCTGGCGCACTATATCCTTTTACAAGCAATAAGAGTGTTCGCCGCTGCGACTCTCTTTTCTAAAAGAGCAGATTTCAGGCATTGTTCCAAATGCCTCGTGTCAACTGTGCCTCGTGTAGAGGCCCAGTCTTCGGTGGAGATCGTCACATCCTTTGTGCTTCCTGCCTAGGCCGCGACCACGTGGAAGCTGCACTCTCCAAGGGTGGCTGCCCGGAGTGCGATAAGATGGCGCTCTCTACACTGCGGGCTCGACTGGCCAGTTTCGCCGAAGACGACCCCACATCCGATCCTTTCCCTTTGCTCAAGCCACGCAAAAAGAAGTGCCGCGCACAAAGGATGACAGCGCAGATGATTACGAGCGAGCTCCACCGTTGAATGCACTATGGAGAAAAGTTACGAGGTGATTCCTCACCTCGAGGAAACGGTGGCCACACACCTCTGCCCGCTCACCACCACGGGATGGAAAGCTAAAGCGACTCACCTTTCCAAGCCTTGCCCTCGCCGGCCCTGCATACACATCCGCTGGCCAAGCTGCTTCGGCGCTTCACACCATGGCTGTCCTCCAAGTTTTCCAGGCTAAACTTCACCAATCAATGGACGAGTCTGGACCTGAACCGGAGGCTTTTAGAGACCTGTGCAGCGCTACTGACTTAGCTCTGCGAGCTACTAAGGCATCCGCCCAGGCGATTGGCAGGAGCATGGCGAACTTGACAGTGCTTGAACATCCTCTCTGGTTAAATTTAACGGAAATGAAGGATGCGGATAGGGCAGCTTTTCTCGACTCCCCTGTTTCCACCACCGGTCTGTTCGGGCCAGCAGTCAAGGGTTTTGCGGAACGTTACAGAGAGGCTCAGAAAGTGTCGCAGGCTATGCGTCACTTCCTCCCTAAACGCTCCAGCTCTGCTTCGGGCCGCCACAAAATGGTAATAAGGTACGTCAATGTTCTCGTTCTGCGAAATGTCAGCAGTTCCAGGAGCGATGGGGACCCCGACCCAGGATTGTGTCTGACCCCGAGCCTCGAAAACCTTCCTTGCCACGACAGCAGGGAGGAAAAGAGAGTGTTTAAGTCCTGCTGCGGCCGGACCAACCTCCAAAAAAGCTCTTACACATCTCCCAGTCCCCTCTTTTCAGGCGGCTTGAAATGTATTTACTTGCAATAAACAAGTCTATTTTAAAACATGCACATCTGCAAACAAACGCCGTTTCTATGGCGACCCAAATAAAGCACAAAAAGAGCATTGTCTGTCTGTTCTCCCTCCGGCTCATGCTGGGAGTGTATTACATGTAGGTTGTGTGCCCACAATGAAGTATTCACCCCTGCACATAAGCACTGTTTCTACAATGCTAGATTTCTCCCCCGCTCGTGCTGGAGGTGTCATAAATGTAGGTAATGTGCCCACTGTAAAGTACGCACCCCTGCATATAAGCACTGTTCCCAAAGTGTCATAAGCACAAAGCAGCTGGGCTTCCGGGTCCCTATCACAAAGCGGCCCATCCCCAGACATCATTCAACCCCTAGCTATGTGGGCCAAGGCCTGGGAGGCCTTCCCCGGTATATCAAAATTGGTTTTGAATATAATAAAATGAGGCTACTCACTATAGTTCGCTCGCGCTTTCCAGCCGTGGTCGAGACAACAGTGAGAAGCGACGTGGCTCACATCCTTCCCACCGAAGTGTCGAAACTGTTAGCAAAAGGGTCCATAGAGCCAGTCCCTTCGCCAAAGAGCGAGTCGGGCTTTTACAGCTGCTACTTTCTCATTCCAAAAAAGGATGGTGGCCTCAGGCCCATCCTAGATCTCAGACACCTGAACAAAGCACTGATGACGCGCCCGTTCAGGATGTTGCCCATTCCTTGGTTCCCTATAGAAGGCTCAACACGGGTTTGGCCTCTATTAGGACTCATAACTCTTTTCTTATATGGGCCTCAGGACTTCTGCCCTGGGCTATAGTGAGGAGCAAAGTTATAAGCATGCACAGCGTTTCGAAAGGGGTTCCCATAGCGTAAGCTTCTTACGCAATATGAGATACCCCTCAAAAGGGAATGTCTTGGTTACTATTGTAACCTATCGTAACTAAAGTATTGCGTAACCCGCCATGCTACTGTGCTTAGATTGGGGGATTTGCTTCCGTTGATTTAACCTGGTTTTATGGCGAGAATGTGGCCTTATATAGCTATAAGCCACACCCATTCTGGCGGGCTAGGACACGCCAGGGCACGAAGCGGCCTGATTGGTTCGCGCGCATGAGCCGCCTCGCCATAGGTTCGTGCAGTTGCTGCAGCACAGCCAATGACCGCTCTAGACGCTCAGCTTAGTGTCTGCTGTGCAGCTGCACTGCGTTTTAGAAATATGGCTTTAATATTCTCGAGTTTTTCCCATAATGTTAGCTACTTACGCAATACTCGTTCCCTTCTCTCAGGGAACCGAGGTTACGTTAGTAACCAAGACGTTTCCTCCTCATAGTTAACAATCACATATCCATTATCTTATAATGGGTACTCTAGTCTAATGTTGACTGGTAGTCTAATGTTGTCATCTAAACTAATAAGTAATTTTCTTCAACAGAGTAATGGGTTTTGGTTGTTTATTTCAATAGGCATTTTGTCTTTATACAACAGGACAATTCAGGGATATAATAGGGAGTGAACTCAGATCATCTACATCCAACAATTTGAAGCACATGTACTATTTCTGATCAATTTGTGCATTGTTTTATCATACTTAAAAAGATACACCTGTAGAATTTTGCATATTGTAGAATCAATGGACCTCAGATTTGTTGCAGAGACACTGAACTTGCAAGGACAGAGTATTTGCTTTGCCTATAATTTTTCTACTTTATCTGAAATGAGTAGTTGTAGGACATCCTTATTAACCAGTCCTGCACTGGTTTTGGCAAACATCCACGACTGACTTTGGCTGTGTGCCTCGCTTGGCAGGATTATTAATCATAATTAACTTAATGATAAGGTGTACAGGTCTTCCAGTGTCCTAATGATAATTGTATGAGATGGAGGTCTGTGATAGAATATACGTTAGTAATGAGGTGGCCTTTCCTGAACGAAAATGTTAGTGTATCATTAGTACAGTTCTCCATGTGTACCATAATTTTCATATTGTGTTGTGTTTTTTGGTTTAACTGTATCAAATGATGTCAAACATTGCAAGCATTTTATGCCACTTTATAAAAACTGTAAAAAAATAAAATAAAGCGTAAATAACTGCATATTAATATTGATTTTATTAGAATTGTAATTTCCATCACTTTTTTTGTGAGCAGCTATTGTGTGAAGCCATAAGCAGGTAGATATTACCTCAGAGAAAGAGGGACCTGCAAATCAAAAAATATCAGGTTTATATCCAGCACTCCACACGCACATGTACACCCACACACTCACACCCATGAAGTATGACACTGTTGCTATGGGACATGAACTGCCCACTCGGGGACTAAACCAGGCATATCGAGTTCTAGAGGTCCTTGTTAGCATAGCCTGAAAGCATACCACAATATCATATTCCACAAAAGAGTCAAGACCCGCACATTACATTTAGATTCTATTACACTAGCGACTGAGCGAGGCCTATGGTTGTGTATCGCTTGTGTCGCTACATTACTTCAGAACAATAAGAAATCTACTTTACCAGACCACAAAGAACTGTCCCTGCAGCTATTGCAATAGGATAGTGCTATTGATCAGTTCAGTGTGTTGTCTAATGTCATAAAATGCATGTAGTGTGTTGGCATGATTTGAGAAAATCAAGCTAGATAATATATACACCATTGCTGTTCTTTTGAATGTTTTTGTAACACAGTTCGTTGTTGTTGGAAGGAGGCGGGAACTAGCCCCTCACGGTCGACTGCCGCCTCACATCATAAAACAAAACAGCAAATTAAAAATAGTCCAGGCCTGGTCCTTTCTCGATCTTCACTGCTGTCGCTCCTCCTTTTATGCTTCCGCTCCTCCGTGAGAGATACAAGACTAAACATTAATCACGCCACCGGCCTCGCGTCATTCTCTCATGGCCCTCGTCCTGCTCACCACAGTTCTATTTATCAAAGAATCCTAAAAAACAATAACGATCACTATGTCCACAAAATATTAAGCCAAACTGTTTTCAGCATTGATGGTAATAGGAAATGTTTCTTCAGCACCAAATCGGTATTATTAGAACGATTTCTGAAGGATCGTGTGACACTGAATACTAGAGTAATGATACTGAAAATTCAGCTTTGCCATTAAGGAATAAATAAAACAGTTAAAATAGAAAAGGATAATTTTAAATTGTAACAATATTTTACAGTATTACTGTTTCCCCCCCTGTATTTGTAATTAAATAAATGCATCCTTGGTGAACATACAGTAAGAGACTTTCAAAATCATAAAACAAAAAAAAAAATACCAACCACAAACTATTGAACGGTAGTTTATATTCAAGATTTTTTTTTTGTTTAATAAATGTATAAACATCAGCATATATAAGTATTTGTTAAGAAAAACTAAATTAAGTTAAGACATTATTTTTGTGGCAGACAAATAAAGCTTTAAATTGACAAAGAGTGCCTTTAGAGGTCAATATACAATATATACCACTAGCCTAATAGTCCATAGCAATACATTTTTCAATCAGGTTTGACAAAATGTCTATTTTGTCATGACTTTCAGGTAAGAAAAATAAAACGTTTTCACATGCAGTTACATTCAAAAAAGTATTTACAGTAATTAGATGTTCAAAGCAGGTTCCATTATGACAACATGCCACACTGCTGGATAAAATTAGCTTGATGCAGGGCTGGACTGGGACTAAAAATCGGCCCGAGCATTTTGGCCCAGACTGGCCCACTACATAATAATTATAAACACAACCGATCTTTTCACGCCCCTGAATATGTAGGCAATACTAACTCCTATTAAAACCACTAATGCCATGTAGCCTATGAGTGAGTAGGAATGAGTAAGAGTTAATAGATGAAATAACTACTAATTGTAAAATACAATCGAACTACTCCACAATGATGAATCCTAAAACAAGCTATAAGCTGAATTGGCATAGCAATACCAGTGTTTGACACAGGATTTTTGGTAAATCTGTGGTAGGTGGACTTCTGTCCCTTTAGGGGGGTTCGCCCCCTAAATATAATGCGTAACTGGGTAATGGGTTCCTACACTCATCGCCTCAGTGTTCTGAAAGTTGCCTAGTTCTGCTTACCACAGTTCTCTACACTCACTCATTCTCTCCTGATCCTAAATATCCTCATCAGACACTTGAAGGGCCCGTTTCTTTTTTTCACGCTATTTCTCTGCACATTCCTTGCGTTTCTTCTCCATCTCTGACTATTTTAATAGATACACACTGACACTGCACGCTCGCGCAGAGCCCAAAGGGGGATGAGTTTGAAAGATGTGATTGGACCAACCCAGTGCCAATCAAGAAAATAACCAATGGGCCGCTGATCTACGTTTCATGGGCCGGTCTGTTAAAAAAAAAAAAACCTACGCTGACTTTTTTTGTCCAATGCATTACACCGGCACAAAGATCCCAGCGCCGCCAATTAAGCAAAACTAAATTAATGGGCCGCCGATGTACGAGTATTATGGGCTGTTTAGACAAAAAAAAAAAAGTTTTTATATATTTTTTAAAGAATGATGTGTATCGTCCCAAAAAGCACCTCGGCTTACCGGGCCCGGTATGCCCGATGGCCAGTCCCGCCCAGGCTTGATGTGATCCTTGGCTGTCAAACTTGCAGGTGTTTAAAAAAAAGTGAGTTTCTCAGCTGGTAATGTGGCTATTGAAGCAATCACACCTGTGTCTTTAGAGCGGTGCTCAATCAAGGTTTGTGAACGACATCCCAGATAGCTCAGCGAATAGTCCTCCATTATTGTGCCAGTAATGGCTTCATGTGTAGCATCTTATTTTAAACCCAATTTCTCTCTGAAAATAGAAACACACACACACACACACACACACACAACCTAAAATGCACCAACATAGAAAAGAAAGGCGCAATAGTAAATCTCAGTATCTCAATGTTCTTTGGGTGCAGTTTTATGGTTGTGTGTGTCTAATGCCAAGTTCACACTACAGGATGTTAAGCCTGAGTTAAGCCATATTTGCAAGTCAACAAACTCGCAGACGAGTCGGGCTGTGATAGGGGGCAAATCAGCAGGTGATCAGCGCTCGCCAATCTTTATTTACATTGAATGAAAGCGTCTGCTAAATGATTAAAAGTGACTTACACATTAATAGAGCAATAGAATCAATTAAACTAACAATAGGACAACAATATACAGGTGTTGTGACCCTTCACAGTTTAGTCTAATGCATTTTAAATATCTGGAGCTACGGGCCGACTTAACTCTGTGTCAAATGTCGTGACGAGCTACAGCCAATGAGAGAGCAAGGTATGCGTTGAGGTCACCGGAACAAAAACAGCAGCAACAACATGCCAAACCAAAACACGAGCAGGCAGTTACTTTTTCATTACAAACTTATTTTACTCACCTCCAACTCTCTCTTTAGCACAGACAATCCCACTCAGGGTGTGCTGATCCAATCTTACACACATATTTTTCGTTTTTTATGGGTTTTTCAAAACAGATCATTGCGCAAACAGCTCGCAGCGCTAATTTCTTCCCCACGTCCATTTTTTATTAAACAACTCCTGTTTTGTGCGTTTTTTTTGCATCATGTCCCATTCCTCTTCTTGTGTGTATTTTTGTGACAAAATGCGGTTTGGGGTCTGGATAGTCGTTAGGTAACAGCTCGTGTAGTGTGTGACCCTTGTTTCGATTTTTTTTATGCAGTGTCAAGTAGTGTGAACAACACAATGACTTCAAGACTCCAGATTACAGACAGCAAGTAATGTAGTCTGAACAGCACCGCGATCTGCCAACGTTTAAAGTCGTGTAGCCTGAACTAGGCATACGATATGTCTTCAGCAGTTTCTTGAAAATAGCTAAAGACTCTGCAGCTCGGGCTGAATTAGCCAGGTCATTCCACCAGCTTGGAACAGTCAAAATAAAACTCTGTGAAAGTGATTTTGTGCCTCTTTGGGATGACACCACAAGGCGCCATTCACTTGCAGAATGCAAGGTTCTTGAGGGTGCATAGGTCTGAAGTAGTGAGTTTAGGTATAGGGGAGCAGAGGCAGTGGGCCTACATTGTCCTTCTAATGTTGTATGAGGCAAATCTGCAGGACCGGGCAGTTATAGCAATGTGGTCTGTGAAGTTTAACTGATCATCAGTCACAACTCCAAGGTTCCTGGCTGTCCTGGATGAAGTTATGTTTGTCAAACCTAGCTGAATGAAGAAGTTGTGATGAAGTTTTGGATTGGCTAAGACCACAAGCAGTTCTGTCTCCGCAAGGTTGAGTTGAAGGTGATGGTTCTTCATCCAGCAAGAAATGTCTGTCAGACAGACCAAGATTTGAGCATCTACCATAGGATCATCTGGCTGGCTGGCTAGTTGTCCTTCTTCAGCATAGCAGTGATAGGAAAAACCTTGTTTCAGAATGATAGATCCTAGTGATGACATGTATATGGAGAAAGAAGTGGTCCAAGCACTGAGCCCTGAGGCACCCCAGTAGCTAGATGTTTAAATTTAGACACCTCACCCCTGCATGACACCCTGAAGGACCTACCGAGAGGTAAGACTTGAACTATTGGACTGCAATTCCTGAGATGCCCTTCATTATGAGGGTTGACATATAGGATCTGGTGGTTGACTGTCAAAAACAGCAGTCAGGTCCAGCAGCACTTACATCTTAAACAGGAAAATGCATCTCAAAAACATTAAACAACATACACACATCTGACAGAAGGGCAAGCAATGTAGGTTTATGATTTAGTTTGTAGTGCTTAATATAAAGCTGGTCTCATGTTTAAGGCAACTTGTATTATGCACTTACCTGGCAGCATCTCACTCTGTGTCCTTCGTTATATTGGGATGTGTTCCACACATACACCGGTTAAAACAACAATGTCAAGTCAATTCATCCTCATTTATATAGCGCTTTTAACAATGTAGATTGTTTCAAAGCAGCTTTACAGAGATAAACATAATTTAAGGTAACAGAGATTGGTTTGGTTTTATAGTGGTTCTTGAAAAATGTTTTTTACAGCTAAAGTTAGTTTTGATTTATACACTTCCGTCTAAATTATCATTTGTTATTAAATTATTAAATTAGCGGCCGCTAAGACGACACTGTTCTCTCTAAACAGACTTTAAACGTGAACCTGTGATAGACGCTGATGGCGTTCACATGCGCATTAAGAATTGATTCTATAGTTATGTGCATTTGAATATATGTGCGCAGGTTTGTAATTCCTTACAAACCATGCCTAAACAAACTACTTGTCTTGTCTATAAATTTTGATGCAGAATTTTATTTTATCTTATCACTTTGGGTAGGTACCTGAACCGAAAAATTCCACAACGCTTTATCTGTAGAGTGGTATAGGGATCCTCCATAGGGAGAGGCTAGTTGGCACTTCAGCACTGCATTGTCATCGGGTCCAGGCGAAAGTCCTTCGTCAGATCTGGAAACGGCCTGGATTCGGCAGGCTGCGGTAAAACCTCGGGATAAACAAAGACACTAAAAGTAGCGTAGATGCCATTCTTCTTATGATGTAACGAGTACATCAGGATTTAAGGGAAGTGTTCCCAGTTCCGGCTGACCTAATCTAAGAAGCCTAATATTGAATTATAGAAGTCTATAGAGTGTTATGTGAATGCTAGGTCAAAGAGATGTGTTTTTAGTCTAGCTTTGAACTGACAGACTGTGTCTGCTTCCCGGACAATGTTAGGAAGATTGTTCCAAAGTTTTGGTGCTAAATAGGAAAAGGATCTACCGCCAGCAGTCGATTTAGATATTCTAGGTATTTTCAACTGGCCAGAACTTTGAGATCGCAATAGACGTGAAGGACTATAATGTGTTAAGAGCTCGCTCAAGTACTGGGGAGCTAAACCATTTAGTGCTTTGCAAGTAATCAGCAATATTTAAAAATGTATACGATGTTTAATAGGGAGCCAATGCAGTGTTGACAGAACCGGGCTAATATGGTCGTACTTCCTGGTTCTGGTAAGAACTCTAGCGGCTGCGTTTTGAACTAGCTGTAGTTTGTTTATTAAGCGTGCAGGGCAACCACCCAGTAGAGCATTACAATAATCTAGCCTTGATGTCATGAACGCATGAACTAGTTGTTCCGCATTTGTCAATGAGAGCATATGACGTAATTTAGATATATTTTTAAGATGGAAAAATGCGGTTTTACAGACACTTGACACGTGACTTTCAAATGAAAGATTGGTATCAAAGAGCACACCCAGGTTTCTAACTGACGACGAAGACTTAACAGAGCAGCCATCAAGTGTTAGACGGTATTCTAGGTTATTACGTGTGGAAGTTTTTTGTCCAATAATTAGAATCTCTGTTTTTTCAGAATTTAGTAGTAGGAAATTACTAGTCATCCAATTTTTTATATCAACTATGCATTCATATAATTGTATTTGTTCAATGTATTTGTTCAGTTTAGGCTACATGCGAAAATGTTCTGTACAAATATGTGTACACTCCCATATACTGTCCTATAGCCCATTTGTCATTAGTCCTTCATTTTCGTCCCACCAATGCAGATCTTTTCATTATGTATTTTACATTGTTCAGTTATGTTGTGTGTGTGTGTGTGTGTGTGTGTGTGTGTGTGTGTGTGTGTGTGTGTGTGTGTGTGTGTGTGTGTGTGTGTGTGTGTGTGTGTGTGTGTGTGTGTGTGTGTGTGTGTGTGTGTCTTCTCTGAGTGAAGCAGCACTTTCTGACATCCATTTTCTTGCTGATTTCTCTCCTGACCTCCATAAACCCCACCATGAGATTATTAGTACAATTTGCCACCATTAGCAGCAGTTATATTAAATAATAGGTCTGTGTTCCATCTTTAAATCAAAGCTAATTATATCCAGAAAAGGGGACCCAGTGCCAGAGGACAGGTTGTCCTCATCCTTGAACAGGCACTGCCTTATTGGCCCCAATCAGAGCGCAAAACACAGAGCAGCTCCAGTAATGCTACAGTAAGCTGCCCCCCATTACACATCCGTTACCCCATAAGGGCAGATTTGATAAATAAAACATGCTCTTACTGACCCTGAATAGATTAGGACCAAAAAAACTCTTACCTAACCTCTTTAGCTTATCAGCTCATACAATTTGTCATTCATATTTTAAATCAATATTTTGTTACAGGAATTTGTTATTAACAACGTATGCACACTAATAATATTATTTTGCATGTAATAATAGAGGTAAATTTTTTTTTTTACTGTTATATACTGTAGAAATGGCATACAACTTGCTTTTTCCAGACATAGACCTTAAACCCGTATGATTTTCTTTATTCTGTAGAAAACAAAAGAAGATATTTTAAGTCATCCTCATTTATATAGCGCTTTTAACAATGTAGATTGTTTCAAAGCAGCTTTACAGAGATAAACATATAATTTAAGGTAACAGAGATTGGTTTGGTTTTATAGGGGACACTTTGAGGTTTGTTCCTAAATAGTCAGAATCACTGTAAGTCTTAATGGTATTGAGTAATTGAACACAATACAAAAGCGAAAAAAAACCACAAACTTTCCGCCTATATTTTTCTTTGTAAACAGATGCCTGCAGATAACTATAGCAGGAAAACACAATGGGATCACAGCATGAAGCCTTACCAAGCCCAGTTTAAAATTTGATAACAATTCCTTAGAAAATAAGTGTTTTACACATGTTTATCTAAGTTTATGTCTAGGTGCTTCCAAAAAAAGGCCACTTGGAGACTCCAAATGACCCTTTGGAACCACAGACACATACAATGCTGCTATTCTTGAATGCTTTACTGTACAGTCATAATGTTGTGCTCTACTGAAAGGTTACACCTAGAGCTATTATATTCCTTCTCCAGATACACTGTCAATAATTGCTGACACATAGTAACTGAAGCATAAACACATTATAGGTTTTTTTTTTTATTCTTGAAACTGAAATTTGTGCAAATAACGATACAAAACAAGTGCTATGGTATTAAAATAAATATATATTTTTTAATTAGTCTATTATACACTATATATGTATCAAACTATTTACAAATGTATGATTATGTTTTTCTTTGGTTATTGAACCTCTCTGGGAAGGTGACGGGGCTCCTCTCTTGATGAGGTGCTGTCATCATGTCCCTTATGGCTTTCTGATGACTAACTCCCAATCTTCATCCAGTTCATATATATATAAATAAAAACAAAAGAAAGAAATAATTTGCAAAACCTTTACATCTTTTATGTATTCTACTATTTTATACATGCTCACTCGCATGTAAACAGAAACGCACGCACACGAACAACCAGACATACACCAGTGCATGAACACACACACACACACATTTACACCTGTGCCTGAGTGCCTAAGACCAAACACACATACACTTGTGCATGAGCGAAGCAAAAACACAACAGAACAAATACCTCAGAATACAAAGTAAAATATGTCATATAATATAATAAAACACTTATTTGTGTCAAGAGTGATGTCTCCCTATCCAAAAACATCTCTCCAAGAGATATGTCATGTATGTACGCTTTACGCAAGATTTTGCACTCGCACTTCTGTGGTTGATAAGTTGATTCATCCCACTTAAACTGCATATCAATATTTTTGGACTAAATATTTCACAGAATTGGATTGTCTGGAGCCTTTACAGTGTAACTACAGTTTTTTTACAATCGGCAAAACAGTTAATTTCATGCTCAAAATCACACATTGTAAACTAAACTCCAACACTAATTTTCAAAATACAATAATACACTATCAGCAATACAATATGTCTACCAAAACACTGCAAACGTCTCAAAATCAAATAATTTTTCAAAACATTAACATATGTTCTCGTCCAACATGAAGATTTAGTCAATCATAGCACAATGTCATAAAAACACTACTGTAACATCTGATGGAATTACAGAAACTGCATCATTTTACAGTTTTTTTTTCGATTGCTAAACGACAGTGAGCACAACTGGAGCTACATGTGCAAAACTCTAACTACAGTCTGCACAGCAGCAGTTCATGTGGACCAAACTCTAGTTCGTTTTTCATTGCTTGAACACAGTTTTCAAAACTCTACACACTTATCGCATGACTTTAACCACAACCTGCACAACACTGTGGATTTACAGCACTTTGTTCAAATGCTCACACACTGCTGTCAAAACTGTAAACCACACATATACTGTAAAACAGAATCGATTTCAGCCTTGTGCCTTTCAAACACTGCTGATTGCAATTTCAGCTGAAAGGCTAAGCAGGTCTTGTATGTTATTTGTTCGAATTACTGTATGTACTTTTAGTTTCTACCTTTTTTTTCTCATTACTGTAATTCCATAAATTAGTACAGACTATTGAAGCAAACAGCTAATTTTCATTTACCTTAAAGAATTGTTATGTTCTAAAAATTTAAATAAATCATGTGAAAGAATGTCACTCTTTTCTTTGAAGAAAATATTACTTTGTATGAAGTCACTGAAATTGTTCAAACTGTAAAGATGAAAAGTTTGTATTTTCTGTATTGGTGTTTGATGCTAGTGTTTTTACTCTCAGTGTGTTCTGAGTTATAGTGTGTGTTATCTCAGTGAGGGTTGTGTATAGTGTTTGGCTGCACTGAGCCTGTTTTGAGCCATGTGTTAAGAGTTGTGTTGCTTGGAATGAGTTTTGCAGGTGATGTGAACTGTTTAGCTCAGGTGACTGTTGGTAGTGCAGACTGTAGTTAGAGTTTTGCACATGTGGCTCCAGTTGTGCTCACTCGTTTAGCAATCGAAAAAAACTGTATATGTGTCAGGTATGCCCTTATACAACAGACATTATGTTGTATTGATCATAGATTGTGTTTTGCACTGCAGTCTCTTTTGAAGCCTCTCTACATTTTTGTTTTGTTGGTTTAGGTCTTTTGCTGCAGAAATTCAATAAAAAAAGACCCATCTCAGAGAATGTGCGGTTACTGAAATGAAAAAACGAAGACAGACACAGATTTGCTGCAATAAATAAAATAAATAAAAATAAATGTATATATTTGCATAATTCAATCAGCTGTTTCTCGGTAACAATATAATTAAATACAGGGGGATATATTTGTGTTTCAATTCACAATATAAACAGCTGTTTACTTGACTTTAGCCTGTAAGGTTAGGTTTAGAACACGGTATTATCTGTTCTGACATACAGTGTTAAAGCATTGGTAAATTTGCCAGTAAAAATACATTGTTTTGGTCTTGTTTGAGCTTGTGTGCAAAATAAGTTCAAGCATTTTAAATGTGTGTTAATTGTATGCATTTTGTGTTAAAGCAACAAGAAATGTGTTAATAGTATAGCTAACCCAAACCGATGTAGTGCTAACTGTGTTAAGAGTTTAGGAAATTTGTTAAAAGTATTGAAAAAATTGTCATAGCGATTGTAGACAGGACAATTTAGCTCAAAAAGGAATTTTTAATTAACTTATAGGGAATCTTAAAAGAATCACTTAAACGGCCGAGCAAGTGACTCCAGCGTTCATTTGAACGGGCCGTAACTATCAGCTCTAAAACTGATATAAATATCCAAACTATAGTGAAACACTATATATAAGCAAGGTATCTTAGATCAGTAGTTTAAGACATTAAATCTGTCAGCACATAACATAAGAACAATTATCTTTAAAATACAAAGAAGACTTTATTTATTATCCTAACCCATAAAACTAATACACACACTAATAACACAATCATGGTTACTCGTCTGTCCGATTACCAGTCATGGCTTCTCCATGACTTCTGTAAATCTGCTCTAGCGGACACATTCACAAACCAAACCTCAACCCAACTTAACAAAATCTCTACTAAAACAACTACTCTTTTTCTGGGTACTAAGATTTTAAACTCAGCTGTTGTCCAGCCTCTTAGATGAGTTCTGACCAATTAGGCACTGTCTTTATTTGGGAGGTGGAGTTCTCTTCACCTCTCATCGTAAATCATGCTTTATCTGTGATCTCTTTACTCTCCGGCTCTAGCAGAGTACAAAAGTGTACAGTTTAGACATGATTCCTATTATAAGAACACAAAACATTTTACACAGATTTCAATCAAGCCATCTTATGAATTAAGAACATATGATCGTACTGATAGGAAACAAGACACAGTTTCATTCAAACATCTAATAGTTATAACAATTATATGACTTGTATGTGATCTAAGCATAATAGACGCATACAATATAGGATTATGTAGTTGAACAATGTTTGATTAGAAGTCCGTCAATAATTGTTTTGGGATGATTTTATGTATTTTATGGGGTCGTCAAAAGGTCCTTAAAAAAGGAGGTGGTCTGTTTTAAATCCTTTGTCTTGGGATCAAACAACCTCTGCCGTTATCTTGGTGGGTTCTGAGCCGTGCCATCACTGAACCAATCAGCCTTTTCCAAACTATCTAACTTTGACCAGTTCTTCCTCTATTTAGGCACATCTCTTTGAAGCTTGCAGGACCATAAAGTCGTTTTGTAGACTAGCTGGAGCCGGGATCTTTACGGTTCTGGAATGTTGAGTTTTGTGTGGAATTATGGAACGAATCACCTGGAAGATGCATATGTTTGGTTCGCCCTCAATTCCTACATAGGTGACTTCCTTCATATGTGTAGTAGATTATTTGGTTGTTGATGGTCTGAGAAAGACTATGATTGTGTTAAGTGCATATTAAAAAGTCTCAGCTTTCCAATGACATGTGACATGTTTAGCTTTTAATTTTTGAGTTGTTGTATATCACTGTCACAGTCCTCGTCTGCACCTGTCTGTCCTTGTCTGCACTACACTTCCCAGAATCCTCCTTGTCTCCACACCTGAACTCACTCCCTCACTTACCAGCCTGTTCCTCGCTATCATCATCTGTGTCACCTGTCTTCACATCATTATGGTTCATTTGTCTCTGTATTTAGTTTCTTCTGTTCAGTCTGTCTTTGTCGGTTCTCGTCTATGTTAACTGGTGTTTGCATCCGCTCGCTCTGTCTGCCTGTACCTGTTTGTTGTTTTGATTTATAGTAAAGTTTATTGTTTATTTGAATTCCTCGTCTCCTCGTGCTTCCTGCCATACACCACCCGTGACAGAAGAACCGACCATGAGGAAAAGGAGGGTTGGCAAGAAGGCAGATCACTGGATTTCCCAGGATGGGCGATCACTGGAGGAGTATGTGGAGGTCTATATCAACCTGTATCAGGATGTGAGTAGAGATGAGGAATCTCTCAAGCAGCAATTCTGGAGTGGGATAGACGATCTACTCGCCCAGATGCTGCTGTTGGGAGATCTTCATCTCCCTTTTGTCGAGTTCATCGACCACACCTTGTGGGTTTGTGGATCCTCCCTCACTGTGGGCCCTGAGTCATGTTCTGCCGAGCCTGAGTCTGAGCTTTTTGACGACCTTCCTGAGCTTCTTCCGCCAGAGACCGTCCAGCCAGAGACCGTCCAGCCAGAGACCGTCCAGCCAGAGACCGTCCAGCCAGAGACCGTCCAGCCAGAGACCGTCCAGCCAGAGACCGTCCAGCCAGAGACCGTCCAGCCAGAGACCGTCCAGCCAGAGACCGTCCAGCCAGCTCTGGATGACGCAGTGCTACTTGTGGGATCCATGGCTGTTGTGTGTGTGTGGGCAGCACACACATTCATTTCAGCCCATGAACCCAGCCCTGAGCTTCCTTCGCCGCTGGTCCCGTCCAGCCCTGAGCTTCCTTCGCCGCTGGTCCCGTCCAGCCCTGAGCTTCCTTCGCCGCTGGTCCCGTCCAGCCCTGAGCTTCCTTCGCCGCTGGTCCCGTCCAGCCCTGAGCTTCCTTCGCCGCTGGTCCCGTCCAGCCCTGAGCTTCCTTCGCCGCTGGTCCCGTCCAGCCCTGAGCTTCCTTCGCCGCTGGTCCCGTCCAGCCCTGAGCTTCCTTCGCCGCTGGTCCCGTCTAGCCCTGAGCTTCCTTCGCCGCTGGTCCCGTCCAGCCCTGAGCTTTCTTCGCCGCTGGTCCCGTCCAGCCCTGAGCTTCCTTCGCCGCTGGTCCCGTCCAGCCCTGAGCTTCCTTTGCCGCTGGTCCAGTCCAGCCCTGAGCTTCCTTTGCCGCTGGTCCAGTCCAGCCCTGAGCTTCCTTTGCCGCTGGTCCAGTCCAGCCCTGAGCTTCCTTTGCCGCTGGTCCAGTCCAGCCCTGAGCTTCCTTTGCCGCTGGTCCCGTCCAGCCCAGAGACCTCTTCGCCGCTGGTCCCGTCCAGCCCAGAGACCCCTTTGCCGCTGGTCCCGTCCAGCCCAGAGACCCCTTTGCCACTGGTCCCGTCCAGCCCAGAGACCCCTTCACCGCTGGTCCCGTCCAGCCCAGAGACTCCTTCACCGCTGGTTCCGTCCAGCCCAGAGACTGGTAATGACTCTGTCACTCTCCCCTTTAATTTTTTTGGGGGGGGGCATAGGCCCTCGCCGTGGCCGCCCGAAGGGTCCTCACCGCCATGGCCGCCCGAAGGGTCCTCACCGCCATGGCCGCCCGAAGGGTCCTCACCGCCATGGCCGCCCGAAGGGTCCTCACCGCCATGGCCGCCCGAAGGGTCCGCACCGCCATGGCCGCCCGAAGGGTCCCCACCGCCCTGGATGCCCGAGGGTCCGACAGCTCCACCCTGGACGCCCGAGGTTTCGTCTGCTCAGCCACGCCCACGTCCTGCTCCGCCCTGGCCACGCCCAAGTCCTGCTCCGCCATGGCCACGCCCAAGTCCTGCTCCGCCATGGCCACGCCCACGTCCTGCTCCGCCATGGCCGCCTGGTCCATCCTGGAGTCCATCCTCCTGCACCCGGTTCGCCTTCCCGTTACAGACTCCAGGATGCCCACCCTCCCACCCCTGTTTTAAGGCGTGAGGTCACGCCTACCGGGAGGGGGGAGTAATGTCACAGTCCTCGTCTGCACCTGTCTGTCCTTGTCTGCACTACACTTCCCAGAATCCTCCTTGTCTCCAAACCTGAACTCACTCCCTCACTTACCAGCCTGTTCCTCGCTATCATCATCTGTGTCACCTGTCTTCACATCATTATGGTTCATTTGTCTCTGTATTTAGTTTCTTCTGTTCAGTCTGTCTTTGTCGGTTCTCGTCTATGTTAACTGGTGTTTGCATCCGCTCTGTCTGCCTGTACCTGTTTGTTGTTTTGATTTATAGTAAAGTTTATTGTTTATTTGAATTCCTCGTCTCCTCGTGCTTCCTGCCATACACCACCCGTGACAATCGCGAAGTTATCACACAAAAATTTGCAGTCGCACCGGAACACTATCTGGTATGAGAGTCTCTGCATAAATAACAAATTTCATAAAAAATGATTATCCTGTTCAGGAATTTCAGTTGTTTTACTAAAATAAGCCCCAATCAGAGTTTATTTATTCATTATTGAGTATATATAAGTTTATTCTTTATTGGCTTCAGGTGGCCATGTTGCAATCAAGATTAAACATGTTTTTGATGACAGAAGCAACATCTCTAGGGAATGAAACATTTGTGCCATCACACCACCACCCTGCCCTATACTGCCGTATACATTCAATATAAATAAATAAACATTGAGATGAATTCAGTATGGCAGTATGGCAGTAGGGCAGGGTGGTTTGATGGCACAAATATTTCATCCCCTAGAGATTTTGCTAGAAGTTGAGAAATTGTTAGGAATATGAGAATGTAAGACTTGTATAAGCTTGTGATTATAATAATGTGGCTTTGAAGAATGATGAAAAAAAGGTCAAAAAGCATTTGAGCTGAATTTTAATACAATATTTCAACTGATGCAACATGAATTAATTTGTCAAGTGAATGGCGATTTTGCTTTTTAATCTTTTTTAAATGATTCAATTTCGCTTGTTGTGTTAGTCTTTTTCAGTGCATCACTGACTGCAGAGAGCAAATGCAGTTATGAAATGAAAATGAGGGGAAAGCGATGAGGAGAGTGTGTGATTTATTGTGGCGATAGAGTGACCATTTGATTACACTTCCCATAAAAGATGAGAATGAGTAACAACCCAATGCTGCACAATTACAAGCTAATAGCGTCCAGCCATCATTACTCATACTTTCAATCCAGCCAGGGGAACACTGAATTAAGCGCTAACATATTTGAGCCTTCCATACACTTTGGAAAAATCTAATGTTGGACCACAAAAGACCATTGACACACTGAATATGGCAGGGTGACTTATATCTGCAATTTACTGTAAAGGATTAGTTAACTCCAGAATTAAAATGTCCTGATAATTTACTCATCCCCATGTCAAGATTTTCATGTCTTTCGTTCTTCAGTCGAAAAGAAAAGATCTTGGATGACATGGGAGTAAGTAAATTATCAGGAAATTTTAATTAAGGAGTGAACGGATCCTTCAAAACATTATTTTGCTGTTGAGATGTTGCTAAAAAATAGAGGATGAACAGGCTTCTTTGCAAGCATGCACATGCTGTGTGGTCGTAGTTAAGTGCATTAGTCTTTCATGAAGGAAATCACCTCAAGGTCAAGTGTGAGGGCTTATCGGCTTATTACAGTTGTTGATATTGGATGAAATCAAGGTGTAAGTGCACTTATTAGATGATTATTATGGTTTTAATTGGGCAGACAAAAGAGTATGGTAAATTACTTGGTCAAGTGCTTTGCTGGTTTAGTACTTGACTTTGTGTGAAAAAAAAATCTTATTTAGTTGACGATGCAAGTCAAAAGTGAAATATGATGGCCTGTAATGAAGTTACAATGGCATATTCATTGAGTTATTTGAATATAGATGAGCTCTTTTCAATTAAATGAAGGAAAAAAAGTGGTGCCAGCACTGACAGAATTGTTGAACTGAGCCGGAGGAGAAAGCCGAACCGGAACTTCACGATCTTCCAACAAATCAAGTTAAACTCAACCTTAAACAGCTGAGGAATTTGACCCCAGTCTCTATGTAGGACTAAGGGAGAGTGACAGGGAGATGAGTAAAATAAGAAAAAAAAAAAAACTTAATCTTCCCACTTGTGGATAAAAATGGCAGAAGTGTGGCACCTATTGAACAGAAAAAACTGTGTGCCTGTAGGTACGTTCACTCTTCCTCAGAGACCTTGCCTGAGGCAACCATCCAACTCCTCAGGGAAAATCATCTCCCACAGAGGTTCCTGGCTGCCCCATAGACAAAAAAAAGTTGTCAGGACAGCTTTCATTCTTCATTCACAGTCTAGTCCTCACTGCTGATATGACGAAACACAAATAACCTGCCCGCATCCCCTGCATGCCGCCGAAGATGCGCAGAGCTCTAAAACTTTAATTAGACTTCATTGAGAATATGTTTCTTTGAAGACTGCAGGGATTGTTGGCCTATTGCTACTGTACGCTCCAGCAGTGTAAAAACTTCAAAACACTGCAGCTTTAATAGGCAGGGACTCCTGTGATGTATTCGTTGTCATCGTGTCTTATTCCATCATTAATTTTCTGTGCTGTTTGTGGCCACAATGCAGGGAAGTTCCTACCTGTTTGACTGAAAGTAATTGTGCTGAAGGCTGAAAAAGTGAGTCTTTCAGCCCACCTAAGCTCATAGCTAATCATTATATGCATTGAATACTGTGAAGGCTCTTTCGGTTGGAGGCAGAGGGCCTGGTCAGCTTGTCCACAACTGTCTGAGTGAAATTTGATTAGGAGTCTAATTTTGTCCAGCAGAATAAATGAGGGTGGAGGTTGTTTCATAGTTTAGCTTGTTCTTGTTCCTGTTCCTGTTCTAGACAAGCGGGATATATTTTGCCTGTAATGAAGATGGAATCACTGCTGCAAAGTGTAGATGATGTCCTTCTTACCATATAATCTTAAACAATCAGCAGGTCAGAGTTTAGTTATTAATTGTCTTGCAGAAGCTATTGACCTGTACAATAGCAAAGAGAAGTAAATGATTTTGATTGCGCTTTTGTCTGTCTCAAGGTTCTCCTGATTGCAGGCTGTTGAAAGGTTGTGAAGCTGCCCTTTACACATCTTTACCAGACGCAAATAAGTTTCCAGTGACAAGCATTTTACCTGTCCACAATTGAATGGGAAATTATAAATTGTATTATATTAATTTATATTATATTAATTTATTATTATTATTCATTAATTATTATAATTAGTATTATGTTCCTGTTCAGTAGTAGACCGGGCTTTAAACCACATTTTATTGTTTTTATTGTGAACCTGGATCACAAAACCAGTCTTAAGTAGCACGGGTATATTTGTGGGAATAGCCAACAATACATTGTATGGGTCAAAATTATCAATTTTTCTTTTATGCCAAAAATCATTAGGATATTAAGTAAAGATCATGTTCCATGAAGATATTTTGTAAATTTCCTACCGTAAATGTATAAAACATTTATTTTTGTGTGAGATTGCAGCACAATCGCGAACATAAATGGACAACTTTAAAGGCGATTTTCTCAATGTTTCGATTTTTATATGTGTATATATATATATATATATATATATATATATATATATATATATATATATATATATATATATATATATATATATATATATATATATATATATATATATATATATATTATTTATTGCCTGGTCTGTTTTACACCAAAGCTTCAGCATGGATAAAACCGACACTTTCAGTAAATGAAATAAAATCAAGTCTGTTTGGGACTGTTATTGTCTGGTGATGGTCAAAAGGTCGTGTAGTCAAGACAGGGTCATCATCTCCACTCCCTGACTGACAGCAGCCTTGTCACTGCTATGATCCAGTGCAAGGAAATCTAGTTAGTGCAAGAGGCTTTTTAATAATAGCTTGCTGAGCTGTGATCAGGTGTTGGTGGAAACGTTCTCCCTGTCCAATTTAAGAGGGCACAGGACAGCCTTTCACATAGTTTCTCTGCCCATCACAACCTTTTGTCTGGGGAGAACTAGACAGTCATTCCAGACTATTGATTTGTGGTTTTATATAAGATTTTTCATTTAGTTATTTTTTGAATCAGTGCTTGACCCTGGCTGTGAAACCCATATAGTTTTACTTTTTTCTAAGTCAGGTTATTTCCAAATTATCAAAGCGTCAATTTAAAGTGGATGTGTGCAGGTATGCATGTATGTATGTATGTATTTATTTATTTATAATTGTTTAATTCTTTCCACTTAAACACTGTGGAGTTATTAACTGGACTATATGTTTGACCGACCAATGGCAGACAATGTGTCGGGAAACTTCATTTCGAATAAGTCATTGTTTTTCCAATTTGGCTTGCTGATCGTATGCAGCAAAAATTATATTGGTGTCAGTTTAACAACTAATATGAATTTTTCATGTGTCGATATTGTCTGTTATTGGGTTTAAATTTGTGCATGCTCATTTTTCATTTCCTTCTATTTTTACATTTACATTTTTACATCTAACACTCAAAGTTGATCTTAAAACAATAACTAATTATATAATGACACGATTAAATGTAATCTTTAGCACATCTCAAATCAAATACCTATTTTTTAATACGGTACATTATAAAGATGTGATGCCTAAATTCATTTATAGCATTTCAAATGATTGATTTTAGTGTTTAATGTTCTATAATCTTGACTTCTATTCAGATTCCAAATTGTTGCATTGATAAAATGGCATCGAGTGGACACGAGCTTCTACATTATCCCTGAGATATGACATTGTTTATCTCACAAAACTTTCAAATTACTTCAGTTGACTTATAGTGCACAAGTGATCTAGTGATATAATGCAAAAGAAGTATGGGCCACATATATTGTGCTTTTGTGTGTGTGTGTGTGTGTGTGTGTATGTGTGTGTGTGTGTGTGTGTGTGTGTGTGTCACTGTCTGTTTGTATGGAAAACTGCTGCATAAAATCTACTCCTCTTATCAATAAAAATAAAAAAAAGTCGTTCAGGTTTAGGCCCGTGCACCAACCATAATGTTAAAAAATCATTTTAAGGCCGGTGACACACTGGCTGCGTGGCCGTGGCGTGAGCAGGGGCGGAGTGGGACCAAAAAATCTACCGTGAAATTTCGTAGCCCACCGGCCGGGGGGTGGGGGTATTTTTTCGGAATTTATTATTATTATTTTTTTTGCAAGAACCCTTGCATAGTTACTTTAAATAGATTAAGAAAGCCACAACTACTGGTCACATCTATGGTTAGATTGATTTGTTTAGATCCAGTGAAGTCGTGTCCCACCACTTTTTCTCAGGATCGATATAGTCCCCCCGAAACTTTTTGAATCATGGAGGCACGGATGTACTAATACAAATAAAACATCTCCAGTTAACTAGCAGATCATTAATTTAGTTCGCTATTAAATAAGAGATCTAGCACTAAAATGTGTTGTTTTTGAAATGAAACTGAGCGCTCGTTGCCGCTGCTATCGTTTGCATGGATACAGGGTTCTCTTGTGGAGTCTTCTCGCGCAGTCTTCACTCGGACGCGCGCTTCAATCTATCGCATTGCGAAGACTCTCCATTCATTACGGTGAAATCACAAAATAAAATGCACACGAACGTGTCGCTGCTTGATGTAGACTGTACCACTGATGAACATATTCAGTTTTGATTAGAGAAAAAAAAAAACTATACGAGAGCGGATTGGAACCTGTCACGCTTGGCAAAAGATCTACCACTATTTACGGGTTGAGAAAAGAGGCTGCACAGTTTGACAAGCGGGCAGCGGTCGCACACCAGACCGCTGGATGGTTTTACTAAGAACTTGCAATGTGTAACTATTATCAGACCAGCCCTCTCGGCCTCGAAACATACCGGCCCACCGCGAAAAGTCTGGACTCTCCCGATTGCCACTTCCCCCCTGGGCGTGAGCGTGGCGTTTCTGTTGCGTGTCAGCTGCGTGGCGACTGCGTTGCGTTTTCTGTGTCTTTGCACATCAGAAACGTGTCTGACGCTGCGCTGCTGACACGGATCACCCTTGTTCGACCAATGCATTCTCATCCTTTGGCGTCATATAGGTGACGCCATATGACATTTCGTCGAAATCTCACACACATGGCATCCTTTAGCGTCAATATAACACGCACTGTTATGGGTAGGTTTAGGTCTGGGGTAGGGTACGGTTATGACGCCTTGGGATCTGTGTCTCATATTCACGCTAAACGATGCCATGTGCATTGGATTTAGACGAGCGTCACCTGTATGACGCCTTGGGTTCTGCGTCTCATATTGATGCTAAAGGATGCCATGTGCGTAAGATTTCAACGAAATGTACAAAGCGTCACATGTATGACGCCAAAGGACGAGAACGGGCTGGTTCGACATATGGGAGAGAGTTGTGGAAGCCCTATATACTTCATGTTAAGTATAAATATAAAGCCTACTGATAAAGACACTGTCAGCAGTATTGACAGCAAAATAGACTACAGAATATTTCGTTCTGTATTGACAGGTGCAATATTTGAAAATTGATAATTATTTATTTATTTATTTTTAAATTATATTTATATCTGAATTTGTCAAAACCTAGACTTTCTAGCATCAAAATGTAATTTTTTAATATGTATTGGTGTACAAAACAACATAAACCTATTTTCCTATTCTATTTTGCCTGGAAACGCTTCCAACACGCTTGGGCGTCGCATGGAAAATAGGCGTCGGTTCTATTTCTAGCATGCACGCATTTTCCGCGCGGCCCGAGCCGTGCTGAGACGTGTGTGTCACGCAGGCAGTCTGCAAGCTCTAAACTGTTAACATGGGAGCCGAAATAAAAACGGACACGCCACGCAGCTGAGACGCAGAATACATGTTTTATTTTGTATTAATTGATTGATATATTACCTAAAACAATACCTTAATAATTGACACATGTTTTCAGAAGTCTTGCAGTTTGAAAGAAGTAAAACACCCTCAGATTTATTTCTAATCATCATAAGGTAGTGGTGGGCGGGATGACATTTCAAACGGTAATTTATATGATAAGCACCCACGCAAAAAGTGAGATTTGACCTTGTGAGTGACACTTGAATTGGCAATGGTGATGATCTGATTGGTGAGCTTTTGTTAAGCAACCCAAGATGCAGAGGTTTACTGAGGACTGCAATAATGAGGGGTCAGCTGCTGGTAAAACTCAAATTATTTATAGTCGGCAGCATAGCTAATATGCCAAACTGATGCTTACATAAATAATTAGTTGTGATTTATTCTATAGTCCTATATGACAAAATAATCTGCTTGAAATATTGTCATCAATGAAAACAGATGAGACAGGTGGGTGTCACATGTAAATGTATGCATTTGTCAGATAAATGTATCCGAAGTGACTTTCGGTGCATTTAAAGGGGTCCTATTATGCTTTTCCATTTTTTCAACTTTAGTTGGTGAGTATTGTTGCTGTTTGAGCATAAAACAAAAGATCTGGAAGGTTACAAAATGTTAAGTCCACTCGAAAGGAAGATATATTATTTAACAGAATCCACAATCAAGAACTAAAACAAATGGCTCGTTTGGACAACAACTACATTTTTCCGGAACTTATGAAGTCACAATAGTACTCATTTAAATAATCCCTGCCCACGGAATACGCAAAAAAGGGGGAAGAGGCCTGGTTGAGCTGCGCTAGAGAAGATAAAGAGTGTTGCTGCAATGTCGAAGAGATGCTTTTTTTCCCACCCTGTTTCCAAAACCCATTTGTTTGGCCTTCTTAAGGCAGAGAAAGTTAATTTATTTTGCGCTGCACATGGAGAACAGCTTGTTTTCTGTTGATTTGTAACCTCTCGCTTTTATAAGGTGATTAACTCCTCCTTAAGGAAATATTTACACTAGAGCAGAACTGACAGTTATGGAGGGGTGGGGCATTTCCCAAACACACACTATGTGGTGCCAATCACGAAACATTGGGCCCACAACCAATCACAGCATAATTTCATTTTCATAATTGTGGGGAGAGAGGTGCATAATGTAAAATATGTGAAAAATAATGCTTTTTTTGAACAATCAAGCATGGAAACATTTTAGCACACCCAAAAAACAAAATCAAGACTTCGTAAAAGGGCATAATAGCACCTCTTTAAGAGATGTTTATCAATACATGCATTTCATTGGGAATCAAACCTAAAACCTTGGCATTGCTAGCACATTCTTCTACCTGTTGAGAGCATGCTTTTCAAGATTTATTTGCTATATCTTTTTATTGTTTGACAGGAAGAATTTTGTTTCTCACAGGTTGTTCTATAGTAACAGTCAGGAGACTTAAAGTTCTCATGAAGTGTATGTTTCATTTGTTTAACACACAGATCAAGTGTATAAAGCTATCAAATGAATGTGGAAAGTATATCTGAGATAAATTGGTCCTAGAAAAACTAAATGAGAAATGTTTAAATATGAGCACACAGTTTGAGATCTTTTCTGCAGACATCTGTGAGACAAGAGCAAACATTCAAGAATTAATGAGATTGCATTTGTGATGTTACTTGCCTATGGAAATAGACTGATAGTTTGCCTTAAAGGGATATTCACCCCCCATCCCATAATTTACTTACCCTCAAGTTCCAAACTTGTATGAATTTATGTCTTTCTTCTAGACACAAACGAATATATTTTAAGTCGTGGCATAATGGTTAGAGAGTCAGACTTGTAACCCGAAGGTTGCGGGTTCAGTTCTCAGCACCAGCAGGAAAATGGTGGAGAACAGTGCTCCCTTCTATCCTCAATTCCCACGAATGAGGTGCCCTTGAGCAAGGCACTTAACCCCCAATCACTCTACGGGAGCCGCAGCAAAATACTGTCCACTGCTCCAGGTGTGTGTGTTCATCGTTTGCAATGTGTGTGTGTGTGTGTGTGTGTGTGTTCACTACTCACTACTCCTAATGTGTGACCACTAACTTGGATGGGTTAAATGCAGAGGACATATTCCGAGTGCCATACTTGGCCTTCACGTCACGTCATAAGTTAACCAAACAGTTGATGGACCCCATTGACTTCCATAGAATGGAAGACAACTGTTTGTTTACCCATATTCTTTCAAATATATTATTTTGTGTTCAGGAGAAGAAATTCAAACAGGTTTGAAACAATGAGTAAATTATGACCGAATTTTAATTTTCGATCATTTAAAAAGAGCAGTGCATTTGTTGGCAGAAATTACAATACTTTAAATCTATATACATTTGTAAAGCTGTTAAACATGCAGAATAGTCAATTTTTTATCATGATAATTTTTCAAGAATAAGTGCTAAGTAAATTACTTACAAGTTGTAGTCAGTCCCTGATTCCAAATTACATGACAAAATAGTTAGTAATGTAATCTAGATTACTCATTTTAGGTAATGCATTCTGACAACTTTTTGATTACTTTTTGGATTACTTTTGACCTAAATTGTTCATCACATTGATTTGAATAGGATAATCTTGAGCCATATTGATATAAAAATACAAAAAGAAAGAAAATATATTCCATTCGTTGTTATCAACAACATGAAGTGCATTAAATATTACACTATATCAGGGTTTCCCATACTGGGGTTTCGTTATGCAACTGCAGGGGTTTGTAAAGTTAATGAAAAGCTAGTAAAGGGTTAGTTCACCCAAAAATGAAAATTATGTCATTAATGACTCACCCTCATGTCGTTCCAAGCCCGTAAGACCTCCGTTCATCTTCGGAACACAGTTTAAGATATTTTAGATTCAGTCCGAGAGTTTTTTGTCCCTCCATTGAAAATCTATGTATGGTATACTGTCCTTGTCCAGAAAGTCAATAAAGACATCATCAAAGTAGTCCACGTGACCTCAGTGGGTTAGTTAGAATATTTTGAAGCATCGAAATACATTTTGTTCAGAAAAAAACAAAAACGATGACTTTATTCAGCATTGTATTCTCTTCCGGTTCTGTTGTCAATCCGCGTTCACGAGGCCAGTGACGCTGCTGACGTAAGACGCTGCTGACGTGTATCTGGTGCATCCGTGTATTCGGGTTCAAATAAATATGTCTGGTTAAAAAAATGCAAGTCTTCCCCTGTGTCAAAATCCTTAGACTTGTTTGCAAAGATTGTTTTGTTTCCAGCGTGCGTCTCCCTCAGACAGTAAACGAAACTCGGGCGCACCAGATAACACGTCAGCTCGTCTTACGTCAGCGGACTCATGAACGCGAATTGACAACAGAACCGGAAGAGAATACAATGCTGAATAAAGTCGTCGTTTTTGTTATTTTTGGAACAAAATTTATTTTCGATGCTTCAAAAAATTCTAACTTACCCACTGAGGTCACATGGACTACTTTGATGATGTTTTTATTGCCTTTCTGGACAAGGACAGTATACCATACATAGATTTTCAATGGAGGGACAAAAAGTTCTCGGACTGAATCTAAAATATCTTAAACTGTGTTCTGAAGATGAACGGAGGACGTTGGGCTTGGAACGACATGAGGGTGAGTCATTAATGACATAATTTTCATTTTTGGGTGAACTAACCCTTTAAGTATTTAAATTATAGAAATTTTAATAAATAATTTTTAAATAAAACATTTTCTATATAAATATATATAATTATTATTATAATTGTTTAGCTGCATATCAGAGGACCGTGAACATTATTTTATTATTATTATTATTATTATTATTATTATTATTATTGACCTAACTTATTAACTTAAAATCTATGGGCTTACTTCGGGTAAATATATTAAGGCAAAGAGTTTCAGCTGAAAAAAAAGTAGTTGATTTCCTGCATTGCATGTAAATATGAAATGATGTACATGTTTATGCGTTTGAAAGACAATAGCCTTCAAGAGGCAGTAATACATGGTCAAATGATAATTAATGTGTTCATCAGGAGCTGATTTTGATATGCAATGATGGGAAAATACTTCTTAAAAGTGAAATGATTTCTGTAAATCCAGTGATCAAATGATGTGTGGGTCTCAGTTTTCAGTGATAGGCTCATGCCTGGCTGGTCTGTGTGTGTAATTCCACAAACCGGAAAGACTCTCTGAACTAATGTATATGCAGTGGACTTTTAAAGAAAGAAAAATGTAAAATATAAAAATAAGTAGTATCAATGAATTATGACTAATTCACTGCCGTTGTGAGAAAAGCATGTAATGTAATAGTAACTGTTGTCTGATTACAAGTATTTTAAAATGTAATAAAATCTAATTACAAGTACTTTATTTTTGGAATCTGATTATGTAATCCAGATTACTTGCAATCATTCACTACCCAGCACTGTTTAGGCAACACATATTTTTTTCTGACCAGCAAAGGCTTCTAGCCCAATCTTAAAATTGAACTTTTTCCACAGCGAGTTGAGAATAAATTTTGACACTAATGTAAAAATCCAATCTCAGCCAACTGCCAGTGGATATTAGTCGCTGATGGAGTTTTGTATCACCTGTTTAATGAAAGAACCTGTTTTGACTGGACTGTTGATCTATATTTTGCTAGATGTCACGCACAGATTTGGACGTGTTCCATCAATTTCACTTTGCAGTGGTATGTTAATACAGAATTTGAATAGGTTGCCTTGGTAAATGGAACAGACTCGATAAGGCCAATTTTATTATGCACAAGGTAAATTGTATGTGCAGGTAAAAAAAAACCCTGACGGTGGAACTGGGGGGGGGGTTGTCCTCTGCCCTCCTCATTGAGCTTGACATACTAATAGCTTTACAATTGAAGTTGTATTGTTTTGCTTTTAACAATATTGTTTTTGTTAAACCTTTTACACACACACACATATATATATATATATATATATGTTTATATATATATATATATATATATATATATATATATATATATATATATATATATATATATATATATATATATTGTTTTTTTTTGGCTCAAATTGTATTGCTCAGTTTTCACTCTTCTAAGGTTGGTGTCTTGTAGTTTTGTCTGTTTGAAATAAAATTATACATTTTGACTTACCCCTTAAATTAGTCTTTGTATTAACATTCAGTCAAGAAAACGTCTCAGGTTACGTTTGTAACCCTGGTTCCCTGATAGGGAACGAGACGCTGCGTTTGAGACGCGGTGGGAATGCTCTGCGTGATTACGTCGTGAAGCACGTGTAAAATCAGTCCAATGGAAGCCCGCTACGACATAGGTGACGTCATAGACCAGGAAACTATAAAGCAACCCTGAAATCAGACCGCGATAGCTTCTGAAAAACCTGAAGCAAGTCGATCAGGGCATGCAGGAAGTATGGCAGGCAAACATAGCGTCTCGTTCCCTAACAGGGAACCAAGGTTACAAACGTAACCTGAAACATTCCCTTTCAAGGGAACTCGAGCTGCGTTTGAGACGCGGTGGGAACCCGATACCCACTACGTCAAAGTGACAGATGCCCATTCTGTGTGAAGTCCTGCGCACACTAAGAAGCAAGCAACCTCGCCCCAGGAGTGGAGAGGTCAAGGTCATAAAACCTGACAAATGTAAGCGGAGAGGACCATCCTGCCGCATTGCACACGTCAAGAAGGGAAACTCCCGAAATTAAGGCCATAGAGGCCGCCATACTCCGAGTAGAATGGGCCCGCACAGCCATAGGTGAAGGCTGTCCGGCCACTTCAAAAGCCAATGAAATAGCCTCGACTATCCATTTACTCATAACCTGCTTAGATGCAGGGCATCCTCTCTTGAGTGACCCAAAACAAACAAATAGTTTCTCAGATTTACGCCACAGGGCAGCTCTGTGAACGTAGGCATCTAAAGCCCGGACTGGACATAACAGGTTAAGCTGTTCCTGGTCAGGGGTATTAAAGGGTGGAGGATAAAAGGCCTGCAGCACCATTGGGCCCCCAACATTCATTTGGACCTTAGGAATATAACCCGGCCTGGGGTAGAGAAATGCCTTCACCATACCAGGTGCAAATTCCAGACATGAAGGAGCAACCGACAAAGCATGTAAATCACCAATTCTCTTGAGAGATGAGATAGCAAGGAAAAATAAATTCTTTAGAGTGAGTAATTTTTCTGAAACCTCCTCGATGGGCTCGAAGGGAGCTAAAGCCAGACCCTCGAGTACTATGGCCAAGTCCCAAGCCGATGCTCTAGAGTGCAGTGCAGGTCTCAACCTCAATGTACCACGGAGAAAACGAGTAATTAAAGGGTTTCTCCCGATAGAAGTACCCCCCAGGGGGTTGTGGTAGGCAGATATAGCCGCCACGTAAACCTTTAGGGTGGAAGGAGATAACCTGGCCGAGAAACGGAGTTGCAGAAAATCAAGAACTGAACCAACAGGGCAGTTAACAGGATCTAACTGACGTTCAACACACCACATGGTGAAAAGTTTCCATTTTAGCGCATACAGCCTTCTCGTGGAAGGAGCTCTGGATTGAAGAATGATTTTTACAACATCGGTCGAAAGACCGGTTTCCCTGAGCCTGGCCCCTTCAGAGGCCAGGCCCACAGTTTCCACAACTCCGGCCGAGGGTGAAATATCGTGCCCCCGGCCTGGGACAGAAGGTCCACCCTGAGTGGGATCTCCAAGGGGGAGCCGTCCAGCAGAGACACCAAGTCCGAGAACAAAACTCGGGTCGGCCAATAAGGGGCTACTAGTAGCAGACGAGCCCCTTCTCGACGAATCCTCTCCAGAACCCCCGGAAGCATAGATATCGGGGGAAAGGCGTACAGGTGCAGCCTCGGCCACACCTGCACCATCGCATCCAGACCGAGAGGAGCTGGGTGCATTAGAGAGAACCACATGGGACAATGGGTTGAATCTGATGATGCAAAAAGGTCTACCTGAGTACGACAGAACTCTTCCCACAGGAGCTCCACCACTTCGGGGTGAAGTCACCACTCCACTCTCGAAAGAATATCTGCTCCCACATTCTGACGCCCCGGAATATATACCGCCTTGAGCGACAGTAACTTCCCCTGGGCCCATAGGAGGATCTGATGGGCCAATTTGCAAAGATGACACGACCTCAGACCCCCCTGATGGTTGATATAGGAGACCACCGAAGTGTTGTCTGTGCGGACCAACACATGATGGCCTCTCAGGTCTGGCAGGAAATATTTGAGTGCTCGAAATACCGCCATCAACTCCAAACGATTTATGTGCCAGAAACATTGATGGTCCTGCCAAAGACCTTGCGCCGACCGGCCACTCATGACCGCCCCCCATCCCGTAAGGGAAGCATCCGTCGAAAGCGTGACGCGTTGAGCCGCAACCCCAAACTCTTTATGTGGGACAGAACAGCATCTTGATGCTCAACTGCCACCTGCTCTGACTGAGCTAAAATCAACCAATCGTCGATGTAATTTAATACGCGGATGCCCTGGAGTCTCAACGGAGCCAGAGCTGCATCCACGCATTTTGTAAAAGTGTCGGGAGATAAACCTTGGCCAAATGGAAGAACCCGATATTGGTATGCTTCGCCCCCGAAAGCTAACCTCAGGAACCTCCTGTGATGAGGATGGATAGATACATGGAGTACGCGTCCTTCAAGTCTATTGTGACAAACCAGTCCTCGGACTGAATCTGTGATACAATCTGTGTTACGTCCTATGTTATTATTTGTTTGGTGTTGTTGTTTGTTTCTTCTTTTCTTTCTCCTTTTTACCTTCACTCTTAGCAGGGCGATGCGGTTATCTGATTGGTTCATCCATCTACCAGTCATCGAAATCCTCGGTGATGATGCAACGCGGCTCCACCAATGAGGGCGCAGTATGCGCCTATAAAGAGCACACCTGTGTGAGAAGCGGAAGATTCCACTTTGATTTGTTTGAGACGCATATTTGCCCTGTATCAATTTAGTGTTTGAGAAACTGTGTTCTTTGAGAACTTAGAAGCCATTTGGGTCGTCTTTTCTCTTGAGTAGTTTGCCGTTGGTCTGGTTGTGAAACTTGTTATTTAACGGGGAAGAGAAAAGAACAGGTGAGATATCACGTGATATACATGTGCTACACTGAGGGATCAATTGTGTATAGAACACTAGTTTAGCGACACGTGCCATCTTTTGTACTTTTCGTTTTGTAGTAAGAGCAGTTTATTTAGGGCGTCTCTGACGCTGAAGATCTTTTGTTTTTTTTTTATGAATGTCAATTTAGTCAGATTATAAATTGTTTTGTTTAGCCTATAATTAGTAAGACTGGTTTTGGTTTTGTTCCTTTCTTTGATTTGGCACTGTCTGGTTCTTTTCTCTTTACCTCTTTGTTTTGTGAACTTTTTCTTTGTATGAATTGTATCTAAATGGTACACTTATTCAATTAATTATCTCGAGGTATTCTTTACATCTTGCTTCTCATTATAATAAATCCTCAACATACTTCAATTAGACTGGTTTGTGTGAGATGTTTTTCCAGTACACGTTCAGTATTTTAATGTTGCACGCTTTACTCTTCCCTAGACTTAAAAGGTTTGTAACAATCTGTTTTAGTGTAAGCATTCTGAACTTGAGTTTCTGAACTCTACTGTTTAACTGGCGCAGATCTAGAATAGGATGCAACCCTCCATCCTTCTTTGGAACAATGAAGTAACGGCTGTAAAACCCTGATTCTCTGCTGGGAGGAGAAACCTTTTCTATAGCTCCTTTTCGAAGAAGTGTCAGTACTTCTTGCTCCATAACCAGAGCCTGCTGTGAGTCCACCACCGTGGGGAGGACCCCTTGAAATCTGGGCGGACGAGAACTGAACTGAATTCTGTAACCCTTTTCTAATATATGCAGGACCCATAGAGAAATATTTGGAAGAAGTTTCCACGCTGCCAGAAATTCTGATAAGGGAACCAGTCTCTCGAGACTGGCCTCTGGATTTGATTGAACAATCATTTCGGCGCCCTGAAGCGGCGAACCGGCAGGGAACAACCGAACTGACTGTTCTACAACCCTCCTCAGAGGATTGCACCGGGACGCTGACACCTCGGTGCCCTAAAGCGGCGAACCGGCAGGGAACAACCGAAGTGACAATGCTGCGGCTCTCCTCGGAGAGTCGCCCCCCGGAGGGTGCCAGGGAGGGACGGTTGCTCGGAATTGTTCCTCCCTGGAGGAGACCACCCCCAGAAGCCTGATAGCCTTGGTGTCAGGACTTCTTCTTAGACCAAGCTCTCCTAGAGATAACAGTCCTCAGATCTTGTCTACCCCTAACAGGCTTGGGCTACGACCGCCACTCAGGCACCATAGATTGAGGAGGTGCCCGAGCGGCGACGCTCTGTTTTTGCTGAACTCTGTGAGCGGAGCTCGTAGACGGACGAGGCTGCTCAGACTTTATACCACGAGCAGCCTCGGGGACACTAGACCGGCGAGGAAGAAACCTCTGAAACGCAGCCGCTTGTTTCTTATTTTCTTGAAACCTAACGACGAAACAATTTATAGCGTCGCCGGACAGACTTGTAGGTGACAGCGGTGCGTCCAGAAGAACAGATCTATTTTTATCCTTTATTTCAGATAAATTTAACCATAAATGGCGTTCCGTGGCCACAGACTTGGCCGTCTCCTTGGTGGCCCGGAGAGATCAATCTGTCGTACGACGCAATTCTCGAATTGAGCCAGCACTAACTTCCTCACAATCGTCTATGTCCCTCAGCAGGTCAGCCTGGTACGCTTGGAGAATCGACATAGTGTGCAAACATGCTGCGGCCTGACCTGCTGCCGAATACGCTTTTCCCACCGACAAATATGTATTTTTTAAAGGTTTGGTGGGTAACGTCGGGGCTTTCAGAGGAGAAGATGACTCAGGGGAAAGATAACTCGCTAGTGTGTCTTCCGTGCGAGGCATAGATAGATAACCAAAGTGCTCAATACCTTGAATTTTGCTATAATTACTGGTCTGAGGGTTATGTACTCTGAAAGATGCCGGTTTGATCCATGATCTCGACACCTCAGTGTGGAGATCGGGAAAGAACGAGAGTTCCCGACGAGGAGGTCGTGATCTAGATGGTAGAAAACGCTCATCTAACAGACTTTTTCTAGATACCACATCAACATCATCGGCTGGCCAGTCAATATTTAATTTAGCTACAGCACGAGATAAAACCTCCATAAGCTCCTCATCAGCAGGGGTATGAGCTGGCGAACACTCAAAATCCCCCATACTCGCGACATCCAGATCCTCAGAACTGGATAGCCGCAATATTGGTGCCCCAGCCCGGGAAGGAGAAGCCACAGAGCGGGCTCCTTCCTGGGCAGAGACACCGGATCCAGCAGGTAAGGGCTGAGAAAGGGCCGGGCCCGTCTCAAGCCCCGCTACTAGATCCATCTGCGAACCCCAACATGAAAGTCGACACTGAGCCTCAGCAGCAGCGGGACCCGCAACCCGGGGAACGCGAACCGAACCGTCCTCCTCAAAGAACAATCGGCGGGAGCGGAGCGTCTTTATAGATAGACTCATACAATGCTCACAATCAGCCCCTTCGAGGACTGACTGGGCATGCTCCACTCCCAAACAAGCAACACAAAGATGATGCGTGTCCCCACCCGTGATATAGCGAGGGCAGGGAACAACACACCGTCTATAATCTTGCTCGCCATTTTATATGATAGATATATGAATATATATTGGGCTTGACAGGCAACAATAAATAGACAAGGAGAGATATACAGAGAGCGCTTGCTGAAGGTACAGAAGCTATCGCGGTCTGATTTCAGGGTTGCTTTATAGTTTCCTGGTCTATGACGTCACCTATGTCGTAGCGGGCTTCCATTGGACTGATTTTACACGTGCTTCACGACGTAATCCTGCAAAGCGTTCCCACCGCGTCTCAAACGCAGCTCAAGTTCCCTTGAAAGGGAACATACATTTATTCATAAAGTGCATGGTGAGACTACAGAACATAATACAAGTCTTTAAAAAAGGAAACATTTTATTTAAAAGTTAGTTAAAAAAAAAAAAAAAATTTAATTTGTGCCATACCACCCACCCCTAGTTTGATCCTTGTGAAAATGAAGTTCAGTTGGTTAATGCATAAAGTAATAGATCTGTATATACTCAGGTTTCATTGACTGGTGCAAACACAAAAGAGAACAGAACAGACATATTTGATATAAGAAAAGTTAGTTGAGAGGTTGTTTAGAGAGAACATGCTGATACCCTTTCAGATAACCAGACCATACTCAATAGGAAATGGTTCAGTGCAAAGGGCAAACTATTTAAAAATGGGGTTTGCTGCAATGGTGCAGGAGGTCTGTGCTAGTGTTCGTTCACAGTAACAGATGTGATGTTCTTGGCCCATTTGAGATCTTTTGGGTAGTAGTCAAGCCCAGTAATTTGCATGATGTGTTGTGTCCATGTTTACAACCGAGCCGAGGGGAGGTGGAAGGAACATTTCCTGATGTCTTGTGCCAGCCTCACAGTGTCATGAGGATAATATTCATTTCCAAGTTGTTTCCATGGCACCTGGACACCAGTTGTTCAGCATCCCTCTGTGCATGGACACACCACACTTGGAGGTAATTTATGACAGTTAGGCTCTTGGTTTGGTTATTTGCTGTTACCATAGATTTACAAAGTCCGTTGTAGTCTTTTAAAAGCCCAGCCAAAGACTGCAACAGTGCTTTTTAAATGAAACAACTCAAGCATCAGATTCATCTGTTGGTTTAATTGCTAATTAATATGTAAAGGATTATACATTTGCGTAAATGGAGAACCTGTGCAATGCTCACAGGGCCACATTTATTGAAGCATTTAATGCATTTCTAAGTTTTCAGTACGTGCAGTTTCAGAGATATGAACAGCTTGATGGGAATAGCTCCAACAGAAATAAAAAAATTATCTCATTATAAACAAAGCCTCATATGTTTCCAAACCTGTATGTCGTTATTTTTCCAGTGGAAGAAAACTTTTTCCATATGACTGTTCATAGTGACCAGGTTTGTTAAGCACCATATAGACAAAGTCATAAATTGAACATGTCAAAAATGTTTAGTCACAAGACATGCACAAACCAGTAACGTCTGATGCCATTGACGTACAGCTTTAACCAGAGACTCGATATTTGATTAGAGTCATGATTAAATATAGAATGGAGGGTCTCCTGAACTGTAAATTAATGAAATGAGCAAGTGCAGAGAAAGACATTTATAACTTAAAGCTGTAAGTACATTTTTGAGTAGCTTTGAGCCATTTTGCTGTCCATACGTGGTTACTAGGAACTGTCATTGTATAGAGAAGAGCTCTTTCGTGTTCCACAGTGGGGATATTATAACCGAATTTAGATGCTGGAACATGAGAGTAAATAATGACTGGATTTTCATTTTGAGGTGAGCTATTCCTTAAAGTAACACTCAAAATTGCTTTCTCTTTTATTATATATATATATATATATATATATATATATATATATATATATATATATATATATATATATATAATAAATAAAAAACAGTAAAAACAAATGCGTCAGCAAATGTTCCGTCTCCACATCCACTTCCCTTTTGGTCTCGTCAGTCATTGTTTCCCATTGGTATGCAGCAGTTTGACTGCCCAAATAGGTCAGCCACTTTAATTTCCCCTCACTCTCCAATGTCTGTCCGATCGCAGTGTCATCGCTCTTCAGAGGGGAAAGTGAGCTCGCTGTCCCAGCGTCCTCAGAAAACACACCCATTTTTGAGTCTCGTTTATCGCTCACTTAGGTACTCCAGACATTACTGCATTGACAATGTCAGTACTTGCAAACCATTTCAGTATTTATTTATTTACCCATTTAGTCTTGGATTTCACTCTCGTGTTTACATATCAGATCAAATCTTTTCTTTTCTTGATTGTCATTTTATTTTGGTACAGTTCTACTACAGTGTATGTGAGTTTTGGTATAGTGTGTTATTTAGAAATGTGTTCTAAACTCGTTAACCGTTAAATCCACGTGTATCTTTCAGCCCTTGGTTTCACTGAGTGTTGCCTGTGGCCGAGGGTAGATGTCATCAGATTCAGGATAACTTTCATCATGTATTTTGACTCTTATCCAGAATGCCCTCCAGCTGGTGGGTCTACGGTGGTGGCCAAGTCACTGCCTGTCTCCTAGCCTGCAGCTGAGCTCTCCTCGTAAGTTCTCGTGCCAGTGCAATACTTTTTTTAAAATATATTTTTGTTTTTCTTTACCTCTCTGTCTCAAGTCCACAGCTGACAGAGTTCATTTTATTCACTCTGAACTGACTTGGTTGCAGCCTTCCTTTTTTGCATTTTTCTCTCTGTCTATAGTGTTGCAACAGATGCTTGAATTTTTTTATTCAATGGAAGAAACATTTGTTGTCCATATCTATTGATAAACAAACATTGTTTTATTGTGTGTTTATTGAACTTAAAAATAATTGATTTTGAATTAGTATACCTTATCCGATTTAAAAAAAACATACAGATAATTCTGTTTTTTTAAATAAATGTTTAAAATTTATTCAGTTGTTGGCAGGTATATTGATCATGAAATCAGAATTTTCTTGTCTTGAATTATTCATTCATTCATTCATTCATTCATTCATTCATTCATTCATTCATTCATTCATTCAGTGAAGGGAACAAGCCTGCATCCCAATGTGCACACTATCCATCCTAAAATAGTATATAAGAAAATACAGTATATTTTTTTAGTATCATAGTTGTTTGTACAGAACATCTATGCTGTGAATGTTTTTGTTTAAATAATTCCAAGGATATGAAGTAGATTGATTATTATTTTAACGTTATTAAATTGCATTTCTACATTTATTTGATGGCTTTTTTTATTCTGATGTGAGTGATGTACCAATTTTACACACTTATTTCATTAAAAGGGGAAAAGTCTGTCCATCTTCATTTCTGAAAATGTGTAATATTTAAGACCCCAGCTCAGTCACATTCATATTTCACTAATGTAAATTACATAACTTGCAGTTCAGAAAGAAGTTAGAACTACCACTTGAGGTGTAGCAAACACTGGGACATGCCATTATGTACAGTAATAGTATGATTTGATTTTGATTAAAAATAAGCAAAAAAAAAATATTAGCTTAAAAATAAGGTAAAAAATAAACCGTGGCCGTCGAGTGGTAGACATTTGAACTTAAATTGAAGTGTTCAAGCCATTAAACAAATTAAACAAACAAACATCTTCCACCATGTATTTTTCCTCTTCCACAGTCGGCGATGCAGGGAGTCTTGTGATTGGTTGTCAGGCTAGCCAATCAGAATTTAGCAGCATCATCTCTGATTGGCTGGAATTATGGCAGATTGTAACTCTGGGCTGTGTTGAGCAAGTGAGCCCTCTGCGCTTAGAGAGCGCTTACGGCTGGTATGAAAGGAGCAAGAAAGTGAAACTTTGCAAATGCGAAAGAGAACGTCTGCGCTCATCCATATACTTATTTTAAATGCAAAATTGATTTTCGTTCGCTCGAAATATTTAATTATCTGCGAGACGAAGATTTCTCCGCAAAACTCAGTTCACGCGCCTGCGAAATGCCTTACAAAACATTTAAATGCCCAAAATCTGATCTTGCACGCGCAGAATTGTGACCGAAATCTAATCCAATACAGCTCAGTGAACCGGGTAGCTCTGTGGACTTTTTCAACCTGTCAAAGAATGACTAAACCTCGAGCCTTCTTCAAGTAAGAAATGTATTCTTATGAAAGCTACTAAGTTAGTCAAACAAGAGCAGTGAGTGATTTTCTGTTTTCCTTTTGTTTTTGTGAATCATATTAAGAGCATGTATAGCAGAAGGTACTGTATATTATGCTGCTTTCACTTTAATACAGAGACAGAGACACTTTAATACCTGAGCCGGTGTCATGCAATTTATTTACTTGCCGTTTACATTCACAGACATAACCGTCTGTCTTTATGTGAACTTTTTGTGTTTTCGACATAACCTTGTGTGCATTTGACAGTTTAAGCGCAATAAGATGTGAAAGAGAACTTACAGGGCACGCTGTCTGACATCCAGCCTTCTGTGCACTCAAAAAAACATATATCAGAAGTTTAAACTGAAACGGCTTTAAAACGCATGCAAATAATACATTTCCATGATGATGAAGAACTGCAATGTAACTTGAGCGTGACCACGGTAGAGTTGATTGCCAAAAACGAAAACATTTGTTTGGTTTTGATTGAGTATCTGAGGCATGAGCTTTAGGCTCCGCCCTCTTCTGGAAAGTGGGGTGAGGAGCAGCAGCTCATTTGCATTTAAAGATACAGGCATTAAAATGGCATGTTTTTCCTTCCACTCACAAATAGACATTTACAGCATTGTATAATAAATTATCTGTGGGGTATTTTGAGCTGAAACTTCAGACACATTCTGGGGACACCCAAGACTTATATTACATCTTATTAAAATGGGCATAACAGGCCCCCTTTAAAATGTAATTGAAATATCACCTCTCCAAAAATGGAAAAGACACTTGTTTCATAGAATGACTCAAAAATCAAATTTTTCCTCTGTCCCCCTTTTGATTTCTTTTCTATTATGTCAGAATTTTATGGCAGCCAGGTTTCTGTCTGGAGTCAATGCGGCAGGAGTTTGTGGCTTTTACAGACTACATGTTTTTAAAAGGCATATTGCAATAACCACATGCCACAAATGACCATGTGGCCCTGAGCTTTGTGCTTGAAATGCAAGACATGATCTCACTAAGATGAATTAAAAACACAGAAATAAATAGCTAGGGACCGTTCGGTATTTATGGAAAGTTCCACCGGAGGAAAATAGGGGAGGGCCATGTCATTTTATTCTTTGTTGAGGGAAGGGTCATTCAACTTTTTTTAGTCTAGGGGGAGGGTCACCCAACTTTTGTATTCATGAAAACAGCAAAATTTCAAAGTGGCTTGTTTGGTGAATATTTTTTTCTATGTAGCTTTATGTAGCTCTCTCGGTCTCGGCCCCCCTATCAGATGGGTCTGACCCAACAAAAATCCAGTTTGGCGCTGTCTGACAGTGCACACGCACTTCAGTATGCGCTCAGAAAAAGTGCATCATGTACAGAACGCCAATTAAATGTTTACCCGCCATAGCTTTAAAGCACGAGCAAATAATGAACTTTTGTGATCGCGAATAAGTGCAATGTCCTGTGAGTGTAACTCTACCGCGGCATTAACATGTGATATGAAGGTACGTTGAGTTAATTTGTGACTGAGGCGGCAGAACTGCAGCTGATAGAATGTGCACTGTGCGATACTACCATTCAGGGCCGGTCCGAGGCATAAGCGAACTAAGCGGCTGCTTGGGGCCCCCTGGTGGAGTCGAGTTTAATTTTTTTTTTTTTAGATGACTTAAACAAGTGACATAAATGAATGAATATGAATGAATGAATGAATGAATAATTCAAGACAAGAAAATTCTGATTTCATGATCAATATACCTGCCAACAACTGCTGCTGTGTCTGCCAGCGTTTAAGTCATGCGCATAATCTAGACACCTCGCGAGTGCACAGACAATTCGTGCGCAACTGCGCATAGTCACGGTATCGGTTTAAGTTGGAGAAAATAGCCGCAGGGGAACTTAACCTTCTAAGTGTAAGGGTAGCAGTTTGAATAAATAATAAACATAGCAGTTTGAACTCTTCTCCACTTTATTATACCACACATCAGATCACTAACTCCAAAAACCCGCGACACTCCAGTACCAAGTGCGCACGACCCATTCCTATCTACGGCAAGCCCCGAGGGAAAAAATAGATTGCATACACACGTACAACGAGCACCAGAACACCATTACCGGTATTATAGTAACAGACTTTGTTGGATTCTGTCATGTACAATCCAACAAAGTCTGTTACAATAATAACAATAAAAAAAGATTTTGAGGACAGTTACACTGTATTGAGACAGTTGAGAAATAATAATAATAATATTTTTACAGTTTTCAACAATAATTGTCATTGTTGAACCCTTGCTCTTATTATGTTTCTGATTTCTCAGTTTTGTCATTATTTTTTGCAAATAATTTATTTTATATGTTTTGATACAGTTTGTTTTAAGAAGTTTCAAAGAGTTAGTAAAAGAGTAAAGTTAAAGTTAAAACTTTTTTATTTAAGTAAGCATCTATTTTAGTTTGTGTTGCTTTTAAATTTCAACTTTTAGATATTTTTTCCAAACATGTTCTAATGTCAAATTTATATTAAAAAAAATTGCTATTTATTTTGTATTAATACATAACCTCACTGTATTCATTTATAATTTATCATTATTGCGTGACATTTGTGTCAATAACCGTCAAGCACAGGTGACTTAGTGGGAGGGGGCCCCCAAATCAAATTCTGCTGAGGGCCCCCAAAAGGCTCGGGCCGGCTCTGCTACCATTTAGTTTCCATTCTTATTCTGTTTCCACAACAATGTTAGTGAGTAAATCTACTGAAATTGCCACCATAACAGTGGAGTGTGATGTGTTAGACGAAGGACTACCACATTTTTAAATTACTATTAGAATTATTTTAAGTTAACAATAAAATACGCAGACCTACACCAAAATAAATAGTTGAGGATAAATTCTTTAAAATTGGGCAATTCCAGCGTTATGGACGTGACATTTGCAGTCAAACCTTGAAATATAAATGATCAGAAAATGCATTTAATACTGAATCTGTTTACATATCCATATCCCTTAATAAAGGACCCAAGACATTAGAAAAATATCAGTCTACACATGCGTTTTATATTTAATATGAGCGAAATACACATCTGACGTGACCCAACAAATCTTTAACTTTTAGGTGGCAAAATGTTTTTTTTTAATAATTCTACGAATTAGGCTACACTGGGCAAAACAAAAGTAGGCTAATATCCGGATGAAGAAGGGTCGGCCTCCACAGAACATAAAATATTATTTTTTATTTTATTTTTCGTGTTGGCATTTATGAGGAAAAAAACAATGTTACGGACGTGACAGTTCTCCGTTATGGACATGACCGCTCTGAAAGCGACTTCAGAAAGCACAAAGCCTTTCTTTAAAGTAAATTTCGTTTTTTATTAATTGTATCTTAATTTTAATTAATGTTTCATCAACCAATTGCCTGGATTTAATAAATAAGAAGTAAATATAGCAGAAAATAGATCATCATGACACTGAGTCGCCAGCGCGTGAACTGGACTCTCGTCTCATAAATGAACCGAAACTCAGCGTATAATGTACTTGCCTCACAGACTTGAGAAATATATAGAAATCTCGATGTCTACTTTTAAACAGAACATTTAAAAACGAAAAACAGACTGCTCTCTGCTTATGTAATCTGTATGAAATCTGCATCTCTCTCTGGCGCTTTACTGTGAAGATCGCGAGTCAGCATCGTCCACTTCATCTCGAAGCCGACACACTGACACAGAAAAAACTTCTTTATTAATAAACAATTAAAATCTCTCCTTGCTATATTTGACATATACATAATTTTTACATTTGCAGGTTTTTTGTGGCAGCTTTAAGATACTTTATTGGGAGTGCCACCCTTGTTACATGAACGCGTCACCACTGCATCAGCACCGAAAATATAAAAATCTAAAATCTAAATCTAAAATAAAAAATTATGATACGAACCGAATTGTAGGTTTGGTCTATCGTTAAAGCCTTAGTTAGATGAGAAAGCAGGAGTTTAGTCGTTTGTCATGGTTGTAAAAAAACAATGGCTATCTGAACATCTTTGCCAAGCGCAAAGATGTCATGCCTTTTTCCAGGGGAGGGTCATGCCATTTTTCACAATCATTTTGGAGGGTCATAGAAAATGTATTACTGGCGAAGGGAGGGTGAAGTCTTTTTTGACTACAGATCTCAAAACTCCTCCGGTGGTCCCTTAAATAAATAACGAACAGTCCAATAGTGCTTAGTAGGTACATAGTGCATTTTCTGTCTTTCTTTGTGTGTATTAATTGTATTACATTAATGTCCTTTGTAGGATGTAAACCTCTCTCCTGTTGTTCACCATCCATAATCTCACAAAGTGCAGTCATGGCTACCTGCAATTACATTAGCTTCTGAAAGCATTCTTAGCCGACATGTCTTACAGCAAGAATATTAAAACATCAAATAATTTGGACAACTTTGCCTTGGGAAGACAATTATTGATTGAAAGAAAATAAGACAGGACTTCATCTCATTCCGGAACGTTGTGAGCTTGGCGCAGCAGGTGCGTTTTTGCCATTCTTCTGATTGTTCGCATTCTTTAAATGTTCAGCTTTTTTTCTTTTGTTCCGTGTTGGTGGAAATGTTCTTGTCACTTTCTGTGGAGGCTGGTTAATCGTTGAATTCTATTCATGCTGGTACCTTTTGGTTGGCATGTGGGATGTTGGCATATGACACACGTTACTATAGTGTGAGTTCCCTTTGAAAATGTTTGGAGTCATATTGTGAGGAATAGAAAAAGTACTATAAAAATACATCTTGTTACTTTTAGGACACAAAAATTGCTTAGAGAAAAGACTAAAAATGCTTGTTCTAAAAGATATTTGAATGTTTAACTGCTCACATTTACATTACTCACACTGCATTTACAGTATGTAATTTTTATTGTATTTTTTTTTTAGGCTTCCTGTAGCTCAAGCAGTAGAGCACAGTGCTAGCAATGGCAAGATCATGGGTTCAATTCTAAGGAAACGAAATAACTGATACAATGTGTACATTGAATTCAGTGTAAGTCACTTTGGATAAAAGTGTCCGCCAAATAAATAAATGTCAGTGATGCCTATTGGATGTTCAGATACCTGGCAGTTAGAGCATTTAGGCTTAAAGGCATAGTAGCATAAAAATAAAAAAATAATAATAAAAACTTAGTTAATTATTAGTCTCAGGAATAATATGGAAAATGAGGATTAAAAAGTAAATAATTAAATTTTTGGCATACTGTGACCCATATGCTCAAATATGATCAAAGTTGTCTGCGGTATCAGATCAGGATTTTTTGCACACGTGCCATGCATTGTGAAAGGTTAATATAATGTAAGTCGTGCAATGTAATTATCCAACTGATCTTTGTTGACCAGGGACACCGGGCATCAGGTGAGAAAAGAAGATCTCAATTCAGCCTCTGAAATGGAGGTGGAGAAGAGCAGCTGTGGTTGGCATAATGATTGACATGTGCCAGATTGCAGTTCCGTCCCACCATGTTGCATTCTGACCTCGAATGTTTTCTCTGTGTGTTCTGCAGTGCTGCGGAGCCAGATCATATCAGTTTACTCATATTGGATTAACTCTGAGCTGCCCTTGAGGTAATGCTATCTCTGGAAGATGTTATTGTTTTAAACCAGACCACCTGCTTGAGGACATATTTATGTTTGCAAATATATGTGTGCAGGAGTGTGCTGTGATTCAAACACAGAAATAAAACAGTGTTTATTTGGTGCGGCAGTAACTTTCAACACATTGGTTTGTCTTGCATTACAGTGCTTTATTTTGTTATTTGAGTTGTATAAATGTCAGTGTGCACTCTTTGAACTATTGTTGAATAAAGAGTTGGACCATTTTATTCCATTCAGATCATAATTTTGTACTTGGAAAAATATTCAACACTTTTAGTCGGATTTTGAAAGTTAAAAAGTTTGAAAGTTCTGAGAGATTACCAATGGAGATTTCACAAAGATAAAGGTACATTACTGGTCACAAGTTTGGGGTTGGTAAGATTTTTTAATGTTTTTGAAATACTTATTTTGAAAGAAATGCAGCCTTGCACAATAATGCAGCCTTGATCAATAAAACAGTATTGTTGTCAAATATAATTACTATTCAAAATATCTGATGTAAATGTTCTATGTAAATATATTTTAAACTAATTTATTTTTGTGGTGGCCATTAGTCCAATCTTTGGTGTCACTCCATGAACCAAAATCAGCTTTTTTCAGTTAATATTTGAAACCTTTTTTTTTTTTAGTATCCTACTTTTTTTTATCGTGTGCGTGTGTGTGTGTGTGTGTGTGTGTGTGTGTGTGTGTGTGTGTGTGTGTGTGTAAAACCTGCCTTCTTCATGCTTCGGAAGTCAGTGATGCATACTGAGTGCATATTTAAATAAACAAGGACAATTTAAAGGGATAGTCCACCCAATTAAAATTTTGTCATCATTTTTCCACTCTCAAGTTGTTCCAAACCAAACAGTTGTGGGGGTAATATTGACTTTCATAGTTTTTTTTTTTTTTTACTAAGGAAATCAATGATGCCCTACAACTATTTGGCTCCAAACCAGGGATCTCAAGTCTCACGCATTGGGCGTGAGACACACGCATTTCAACCCGCTCACACGCTCACACGCCACACGTTGTATTTCTCACGCTGAGGAGTAAGGGAACTTGTCCCGCTATACAATTAATGGACGAGACGCAGGCAAACGGGGGGAAGTTCTCTGCCGAGTTCATAGCATCTGTCTCAAGTTATACAGAGTTAAATGCTAGCTACCAGCCAATCAGAAATTAGAATTAGTTGTTTCCGGGTAAATTATGTGTTCCCGCTGCAAGCACGTTCGTTACTAGACAACACGCACACACGGAGTGGAAGTTGAAAGAGCACGATCTGATGAATGCGGTTTGGGGACATCGTGATTTATTTTTATTTTTTTTTAGCATTTTGATTTTACGATTCCTGGACGATATCTCTTGCCTGTGATCAAAGGCAGTGAGAGCTGATGTTGAGGAGTATAGCCAAATTCGTGCTAAATTATTTTTTGATGCATTCAAAAACTCTCCAACTGCTTTTAAAGGGGCCATCGGATGCAAAATACACTTTTATATGGTATTTGCAAATAAATGTGTCTTTGCAGTGTGTGGACACAATCACCATGCAATGAAAAAAATACATTCACTTTTTTTTAATCCTCAAAAAGCCAAAAAGTTGTTGCTCATTATCATTTAAAGAGACATGCACCGAAACGGGTCACTGTGAACAGAGCTGTTTTTGAAGAGGTAAAAAGGGTGTTGTTTTACACAACCATTGAGAAATTTTAACCAAAGTATGTTACAAACTCTACATGAAGACCCAAAAGAATCATACCAACTTGTGGAAAATGGGCATCTGATGACCCCTGTAAAGGTGTCCGGTTTGGGTCTTGACATACATGCTCAGGGCAATGACACAATGTTATGTACATTGAGCACTGATGTTCAGTTGGCTTGTTTGGGGTCAAATTTATTTTTTATTTTTCAATAAATTTGTATTTTTTAAATATAACTATTTATTTTATTTGGATGAATTTGTCTTTTTATCAGATTTAACAATTGTTATAATTTCCATTTGTGCTGGTCAATTATGAACAATAGGCAAAATTGAACTGCTAGTGTAGCGTGACTCGACTACGCCACCCTGTTTATCAGGGAAATATTAATCCTAAAGATTTAATGTTTTACACAAAAGACAAACAGGAACGTGATTGTCAAAGGAGGCCAGAGACGTGGATACTAAATATACAAAAGTTTTATTTTAATACTCACAACCATTTAAAACAAGGACATTAAGAAAGAACTGGTTCATCAGCATTCACCACAAAAGAGACCAAAAGGAGGCCGAGGCTTAACGGCAGATACACAAATCTCAGTGCGCACAAGCTTCTATATCACTCTCAACCCCCGTGCACAAGCATCAACACACACTGCAATCCAGTCCAGCACAGCACTCTGTGACGAGCCCACCACCGCACGTAAGGCCTACTAATGGCCTGCCCTGAAGCCTCGGCTCCTGTAACGAGAGTAAAAATTACTACGGGTCTCAACTCACAAGACACTTACTCCAAACATGCACACATAATAAACATTTAGACAAGTAAACAAAAAAACATTTACAACAAAATGAGAATCAAGGTTTGATGTCACCACTGGGTTTCTATTAACCTCCCCGACCTTCTACCAGCACATTTGAGGGAAATCAGACTGCAAAACACAACACAATTCTGCAAAAACACTGACAATGCAAACAATCAGAACACTCCACATGAAAAATGAAACAAATGACAAATGAAGATACACAAAAAAATAAAAATAACAAACACACAACTTGAAAGACTAGTTAGTAAAAAAAACGCCCAGCAATCACAGTGACACGCACTGAAAGACAAGCGTCCCACAAAACACGTAGGCTGTGCACACACACGTTGGGAAGAGTTATTATTATAAATAATCTGAAGGTACAAGCAGCAGCGTCACACAGCGTTGCCCACCAGGCGCGCAGGACATCTATTACTCCTAAAATACAAACATAAACGTATTTGCAATATATAACAGAATGGGCGCTGCACAAAATGGACGTTTCACGTACCTTTAATTCAGAAACTGACGCCCATCCACGCCACACCGAACAAACACGGGAATGCGAGAGGAACATGCAAAGGGAGAGCAGCCGCCGCCCGGAGCCCACACAGCGAGCTATCCCCACCGCTATAACCCACACAGTTACTACACCACATCACACATCGGGGCGCTAACTAATTAGCCAACGCACACATACGTTACCTCAAAGCATCAGGCGACACGGGACTGCAAGAGAGGCATGAACGGGAGAGCCGGGGCCGCCAACAGCCGCGAATTATCCTGAAGCTATGAACGACACAATCGTTTATACAAGCTTCCGTATCTGTGTTCACTAATGAGCCAAATAGCACCTACCTCAAAGGCGGAAACAGCAACGAAAACAGAGGGGGCGGTCCCCGAGCAATGACGCGACTCAGATGGCAAGCACACGCAAGAGGTGCCTACAATTCCTTTTTATACTGTCCCTCCTGTTTGTGATTGGACCCTCACTACCACCGGCACATCCGTTTAATTATAGAGCCACAATAAGTCCCACTACAATCTACCCCCCACACTCGGATCGTCGCCCCGACGGTCCCAAAACCAAATCAAACCACTTAATCCCATGGCCTAAAAATGCCTGTTATACCCTGTATTTGCTGAAGAGAGGCCCCACCCGTCTCTCCCACCGAACGGGGAAGATGATGTCGATTTGGATGGAGCCCCGCAGTTACACGTCTCGTTCTACGCAAGACAACCTCATCAGCCCCAGGCAGGCCCTCAGGCTGGGGTCCCTGCGTACTGGCCATACTTCCTTCTGGACCCAGTTGTCCTGGCTCCATCATAGGAACTGGTCCCACAGGATCTATCCACTCCTGCTGGCCCAGCTCCATTTCAGGTACCAGCCCTCCCGGTTCTAGTTCAACAGCGAGTCGGTCCTGCTCCTGTACCACAGCCAGCAGATCCCCCTCATCCTCGTCTTCACCCACCGAGGATGTGTCCACAACTGGGTCATGGAAGGGACTACCACGGTCCGCAGCCCCAGTGTCCTTACAGACTCGACTCTTTACCAGTGAACGGTGCACATTCCTGGTCTTGGTAAGGTCATCTACAGGCGCAATTGTGTATACTACACCACCCTCCTTAGGTGCCCTCGTCACTTGATAAACCACTGGGCTCCACAGGTCCTGGATTTTGTGACGGCCCCTTACCCCATAATCCCGGAGGTACACCAGCTGACCCTCCACCAGTGGTTCATCTCTGACATGCTGATCGTGATGGGCCTTGCGCCTGTCGGCCATCACCTGCAACCGTTCACGTGCACCTGCAAAGGCTACCTGTAGCCTGGTTTGATGCTCCAAAACCCAGTCATGCACACTACCCTCTCTTGGTTGTGGCTCTCTCCCCAACAAAAAATCCACGGGCAATCGCGGCTCCTGACCGAACATCAAGAAGTGAGGCGATTCCCCTGTGGACTGATGAGGAGTGCTATTATAGCTGAACACTACCTGGGGAAGACAAGCTACCCAATCACGTTTCCTGGACACTGGCAGTGTGCGCAACAGATTGTGTAACGTGCGATTGAAGCGTTCACACTGGCCGTTGCCAGCCGGGTGATAGGGGGTCGTACGAGACTTCTCCACACCATAGAGGTTACATAGCTGACGGATTAGCAGGGACTCAAAATTTCGACCCTGGTCAGAATGGACACGGCCCGGAACGCCAAATCTATAAAACCATTCTGTCACCAGTGCTTGGGCCACCGTTTCGGCTCGCTGATCCCTTGTTGGAACAGCCAGGGTATATTTACTAAACACGTCAGTCATTACCAAGACGCTTTCAATGCCAGAGTGTGTGGGCTCCAAAACGGTGAAGTCCACAGCGAGGATGTCGTTTGGCCTAGATGACAATAACCTCCCCATAAATCCCTGAGCAAGTGGCTGGGTGTCCTTGGCTGACTGGCACCGGTCACACTCCTGACACCAGCTTGCCACCTCAGAGGACAATCCCGGCCAATAGCACCTCTGTCTCACTAGCTCAAGTGTGCGCTCTCTGCCCTGATGTCCATGCTGCTGATGCAACTGTCTCAAAACCTCTGGCTTCAAGACCGCGGGCAATACCAGTTGCAACATCTCTTCTTTACCCTCAGGGCAGTAAACCCTTCGATAAAGCGTACCATCTTGCTCAACCAGACGGTCCCACTGACGGAGCAACGTTAGGGCTGCCTTAGTCAGCCGGCGTCGTTCATCAGGGCTCGGGCGAGTACCACGTCTCCAGAATCGCAACACCTCCTGGATAACCGAGTCATCTTCTTGCAACGAACCCAACTCACCAGCTGAGTAACCAGGAAGCGTAGAGACCACGCATTGGGTCACTACTTCAGCGGACTCCAACCCGACCAATGACCGCAATGACTCAGGAATTGCAGAGCCTGGGACCAACCCGTCTAACACACCAGGATCCAAAGGGTCCCGCCGTGAAAGTGCATCTGCATTTTTGTTACTCTTACCTGAGCGGTACTTAATGTCAAAATCAAAGGCCGCCAGTTGGGAAGCCCAACGCTGCTCAGTGGCACCAAGCTTTGCGGAGGTCAGGTGGCTAAGGGGGTTGTTATCTGTAAATACCACAACCTTACTACCCAACAAGTACTCGCGGAATTTCTCTGTCATGGCCCACTTGAGCGCAACAAACTCCAGCTTCATAGAGCTATAATTGGACATGTTGCGCTCAGTGGGGCGTAGACTACGACTGGCATATGCCACTGGTCTTACCTTACCTTCATATTCTTGGGAGAGAACTGCCCCCAAACCTTGGTAGCTGGCGTCCACCTCCAAGATGAAGGGTTTAGAGAAATCCGCATACGCAAGAACTGGAGTGGTAGTAAGCTTCTCTTTCAACCCCTCAAAGCTCACCTGACATCTTTCACTCCAGGCATTCTCAAAGTTCCTTCCTGTCTGTTTACCCTTTACACCGGCAAACTCCCCTACCAGCTTATGCAGAGGTGCAGCCACCTTGGCAAACCCCTCTACAAACCGCCGGTAGTAGCTGGAGAACCCCAGGAAGGACCGTAACTCTGTGACACTAGATGGACGAGGCCACTGGGCCACAGCCTCGATCTTACTTGGGTCGGTGGCTACTCCCCTGGACGAAATGACGTGACCCAAATATCTCACCTCCTGCTGGAGAAAAGCACACTTATCCAGCCTAGCCTTTAAACCTTCCCGCTTCAACCGGTCCAGAACTAGCTCCAACCTCTCCAAATGCTGAGCAATAGAGGTGGAGAACACCACGATATCGTCCAGATATAAAAGTAATGACTGGCACTGCTGGTCCCCAAATATCCTCTCCATAAGTCGCTGGAAGGTAGAGGGAGCATTGCACAAACCGAACGGCATTCGGTTCCATTCGAACAACCCAAACGGTGTGCAAAAAGCGGTCTTAGGCTTGTCCCCCTCTGTGACCGGGACCTGGTTGTACCCACTAGCTAAATCCATGGTAGAGAACCAACAGGCCCCTGTCAACGCATCCAGCGACTCCTCAATACGGGGTAAGGGAAAGGCGTCTCGTCTAGTCTTGGCGTTTAACTGACGGTAGTCCACGCACAGGCGAAGACCACCGTCCTTCTTTTTAACTAACACAATTGGGGAGGCATACGGGCTACAACTCTCCCTGATTACCTGAGACTCCAACAGCTGATTAATGTGGGCCCTAACAACCTCGTACTCAGAAGGAGGAACACGGCGATGTCGCTGCCGTACGGGAATGTCATCTAGCACTGGGATATCGTGCGAGATGAGACTGGTGCACCCCAAATCACCATCATGTTCAGAAAACACCGTCTGATACTTACCAAGCAAGGTCCTGACCCTTTCTTGTTCTAACTCTGGCAATGCAGATAAGTTCAGCGCGGCAATCTGCTCTGAAACAGTGGAACTGGCTACGTGAGTACCCTGGGAATAGGCACTAGCCGTACTAGGTCTAACTTCAGTAATGCCCGTAGGCAAACTAACAACATGCACTCTAGCGAGGGTACCCGGTACTCGACGGCGAAAAAGCAGGACATCAGAAGTGCCTATATTGACCACTGGCACATACACGGAGCCTCCAATCACTCGCACCAAAGCGGGGGAGGCTAACAACCCCTCAGGTAACCCTGACTCAGAGGGCTCAAACAGCACTGTACTACCTGCCAGCTGTTCTGCACAAGTTGCTGCAACAAACTTAATGGTACCGCCTGTGACGCGACATGCCCGAGGACCGCGCACCCTCACCCTAGTCGTATCAACGGATGATTGCTCACTACCTTGGTGGCAGTGTTGCAAGGCTTGGAAAACTGAAAGTGGCGCACAAGAAACTGGGGGAAAATTAAACAAAGCAGGGCCATGGTGTCCAAAGAGCTCCCGGTAGCATCGCCCGAGTACATTCATCCCCAACACACCAGGGACTCGAGAGCGCAGGCCACCAGGAGGATCCCTGACCACCAGCACCCCACATCGTGTCACCATCCTTCCACAGAGCTCAACGTCCAACTCCATATAACCAATATATGGGATGGAAAGACCATTGGCGGCCCTCAACTGCAACCATGAACATGACCTCAATTGCTCTTGACCCCGTGACTCAAAATGCTGAACAAAGCAACTTTCCGTAATGGTTGACACCATTGAACCCGTATCGATTAAACAAGGGACTGACACACCACCAATTGAAACATCCAAATGTGGACAGGGGGACATTAAATTTGAACTAGAATTAAACTTCTTACCGTCGGAGTCTGCCTTTTCCCCAACCGAGCTGTGACTCTTCAGCACGGCGGGAATTAGTTTTCCGACGCATCAGATCGCGACTGCCTACCCTCCCCAACTGCTGGATCAACGTGAGGACGCACCGGCAACCGGGACATGACACGTTCCTCCCCACATTCCCGTGCAAAGTGGCCTGGTTTTTGACACCGCCTACAGATAACGACCCCACCCCGAAAAGGCGGGGTACGAGAATGGGGGCCCTGTAACCGGGCAAAACTCTGTGTGAGCTGATTTAACTGCTCCTGTTGTAACTTTAGCATTTCTCTCAGCTCTCGCATTTCAGAGTTTTTAGGCAAGCTACCACCTCCCTGTACTTCGTACTGAAAACCATGTGCCGCAGGAACGGAAAGACTTCGACCCCTTGCTCCACCCGGCATTCCCTCCCTCTCCCATCGGATGGCTTCGCTCCGCACATCTAAGAGTGTAGAATGGGGCTGGCGGCGAACTAATTGTTTTAGTTCACGGCGAAGGGAAACGTCACAAACATATTCTACAAATTGATCCCTCAATAAAACCTCCGCATTTGACATGGCAGTAGGGGACTTCTGTTTGACTTTCTCTAGGAGACCCATCAGGGCCAGGGAGAATTCCAACAAAGTCTCCCCATCCCGCTGTCTCCTAGAGAAAAAGGCTTCCTGTAGGGCAACATAAGACTGGGAGCAACCATACAGCTCTTGCAAAATTGAATAAATTTTCTCTGGGTCTCCGCGCTCAGCAGTAGGGCGATGCCGAATTTCCTCACGTGCCTCTCCTGTTAAATGATCAAATAGAAAAAACGCTTGATCAGCCACCGACAGATGACGTGTTCTTATACAGGCTTTCGCCTCCTCTATCCAATCATTTATGCCAATACCCGGCCTACCATCAAATATTGGACATTTTCGATCCCTTGGGATAAACACGAGCCGCTCAGTTAATGCAGCACTACCACTCCCTGATTGATCAGCAGGGGGCACAGAAGATTCTCTAGAGGGGCCGGCTATTGGACTCGAAGGAGCAGCTCGGCTCTGGTCTTGACGCAATTTCTCATTATCTGCCCTCAGCTGAGCAACAAGATCCCTCAATTCCCGCATTTCCTCCTCCATTTTAATTTTTTTTTTTTTTTTTTAATTTTTTTTTTTTTTTATAAAACTTACCAGAGCAACCTCTGTAAGCAAATGGCACCGATATGGAGAACAGCGGTTGGAATGCTCCAAATCCCCTGAAATGACGCTGCTGCTTTGTCTCCAACACTATACTTGAAAAATACGGAAAGAAAAAAACAACCAAACACTAATACATTCATACAATGTACACAGTCAACAATTACCCAGATAACAATCAGCATCCACGTCTCAGCCCCACAAAGAAATTCTACTACCCTGCCGACTACGCCAGAATGTAGCGTGACTCGACTACGCCACCCTGTTTATCAGGGAAATATTAATCCTAAAGATTTAATGTTTTACACAAAAGACAAACAGGAACGTGATTGTCAAAGGAGGCCAGAGACGTGGATACTAAATATACAAAAGTTTTATTTTAATACTCACAACCATTTAAAACAAGGACATTAAGAAAGAACTGGTTCATCAGCATTCACCACAAAAGAGACCAAAAGGAGGCCGAGGCTTAACGGCAGATACACAAATCTCAGTGCGCACAAGCTTCTATATCACTCTCAACCCCCGTGCACAAGCATCAACACACACTGCAATCCAGTCCAGCACAGCACTCTGTGACGAGCCCACCACCGCACGTAAGGCCTACTAATGGCCTGCCATGAAGCCTCGGCTCCTGTAACGAGAGTAAAAATTACTACGGGTCTCAACTCACAAGACACTTACTCCAAACATGCACACATAATAAACATTTAGACAAGTAAACAAAAAAACATTTACAACAAAATGAGAATCAAGGTTTGATGTCACCACTGGGTTTCTATTAACCTCCCCGACCTTCTACCAGCACATTTGAGGGAAATCAGACTGCAAAACACAACACAATTCTGCAAAAACACTGACAATGCAAACAATCAGAACACTCCACATGAAAAATGAAACAAATGACAAATGAAGATACACAAAAAAATAAAAATAACAAACACACAACTTGAAAGACTAGTTAGTAAAAAAAACGCCCAGCAATCACAGTGACACGCACTGAAAGACAAGCGTCCCACAAAACACGTAGGCTGTGCACACACACGTTGGGAAGAGTTATTATTATAAATAATCTGAAGGTACAAGCAGCAGCGTCACACAGCGTTGCCCACCAGGCGCGCAGGACATCTATTACTCCTAAAATACAAACATAAACGTATTTGCAATATATAACAGAATGGGCGCTGCACAAAATGGACGTTTCACGTACCTTTAATTCAGAAACTGACGCCCATCCACGCCACACCGAACAAACACGGGAATGCGAGAGGAACATGCAAAGGGAGAGCAGCCGCCGCCCGGAGCCCACACAGCGAGCTATCCCCACCGCTATAACCCACACAGTTACTACACCACATCACACATCGGGGCGCTAACTAATTAGCCAACGCACACATACGTTACCTCAAAGCATCAGGCGACACGGGACTGCAAGAGAGGCATGAACGGGCTGAGCCGGGGCCGCCAACAGCCGCGAATTATCCTGAAGCTATGAACGACACAATCGTTTATACAAGCTTCCGTATCTGTGTTCACTAATGAGCCAAATAGCACCTACCTCAAAGGCGGAAACAGCAACGAAAACAGAGGGGGCGGTCCCCGAGCAATGACGCGACTCAGATGGCAAGCACACGCAAGAGGTGCCTACAATTCCTTTTTATACTGTCCCTCCTGTTTGTGATTGGACCCTCACTACCACCGGCACATCCGTTTAATTATAGAGCCACAATAAGTCCCACTACACTAGCAAAAATTGAAGCGAATTTGGTTGGGTCGAGGGACCGCTGCTGCAAATATTTGGGTGGCTCCTCCCCTAAATCTCACTCTAAACTTTTGATAAAACTTGAGAGCCCTGCCAAACATTCTTCAAAATACCTTCCTTTGTGTTCAGCTGAACATAGAAATATATAAAGGTTCGGAACACTTTGAGGGTGAGTAAATGATGACAGAATTTAAATTTTTGGGTGAACTATTCCTTTAATCATTTATCTATCAATACTACATTAGCATTTGTAGATTTTTAGCTTAGTTTAAAATATAATTTATTTATTTAGGATTGTATGCTTCATTCAAAATGTAGGATATTCCTACTTGACAGATTTTCGAAGTATGAAGTGGGCAGTTGTTTGATTGACAACAAAGGTCTACAGGTCTCATAGCAACCAAATTACAGCGGATAAACAATGCTACACAACACTAGCATTTGTTCTGCAGGTGTGCAATTACCAACAGAGAGGATAATTTACAGTGTCTCTGCAAACATTTTCATAAACAGTTTTTATATTCACATAATGTAAGAACTTAAGCTGATTGATGGAGATTATTTACTTATTATTATTATTATTATTATTATTATTAGTATTTGGTTTCCATATTTTATTTTTAGTTCAGTTCTCAATGGGGTCTAGTGTTGTTTAGACCCCAACATTCTTCAAAGTACATTTGTGTGCGTGTGTGTGTGTGTGTGTGTGTGTGTGTGTGTGTGTGTGTGTGTGTGTGTGTGTGCGTGTGTGTGTGTGTGTGTGTGTGCGTGTGCGTGTGTGTGCGTGTGCGTGTGCGTGTGTGTGTGTGTGTGTGTGTGTGTCTGTGTCTGTGATTCTGGTAAACCCTATATGTTATTATGGGGACCAAATCCCTACGAAGATTGCAATATCTGAAATCCTTATGGGGAAATGTTTCAGTCCACATGAAGAAAACATGGAAACCCAACTGTGTGTGTGTGTGTGTGTGTGTGTGTTTGTGTGTGTGTGTGTCTACTGTCCCTTTAATGCATTTAAACCTTGTATGATTTGGCTAGAAGACGTTCCTCGTGAATGATTTTTGTCTATCACAAGAAAAACAACTGTGTGCATAATGTTACGCCAGCCATTTGTCAAGATAACAACAGTACAGAGTCAGTATCCGTCAAATATACAAGTGATTAGCAAAGTAGCCGACTTGCTAGCTATCTATTTCACTTCATTCTCTGAGCTGTCCGCTGAGGACAGCAACATTTGCGCTTGTGCACGCGTTGAAAACAAAGACATCTGGTTTACCGTCTGCCGTCAACCATGTGTTGTTTGAAAGCAGCATAAGGACAAGACAGTGTCCACAAACTCGACCCAGACATGCTAAAGGTCACTGGCATCAAGCTGCAGAGAATGAGCCAAGACGAAGAGATACACTGATGACCCAAACAACGAAACCACATCTCTAATCAGATTTTATGTCATTTAAAAAAAAAAATGTATTATTATTTATTAGATATTTCTTTGTCACAAAAAAAAACAGTTTAATAAATAAGTCAAAAGCTCATCGTTTAAGCATGTGATGTTCCTGCGAAATTATATTATATTTTGAATATTTCATTTTTAGAAATGAATATTTGATTGATTTTAGGAATGTTATATTTACTATGTAAAACATTTAGAAACTAAGGTTTCATAATCACCTTGAAACATATATTATCAATACCATTATTTATGAATGGTAGCGTTTAATTTAAGCATAACCAATCTAAGGGCATTTTGATTGCTTAGAATCTTTTTTTTTTAACATTTATACGAATCCTTAGTCTTGTTTCATTACAGGAGACTCGATTTGATATGCCTGTCTGTGTAATTTAGATCCTGGGCACATTTCTGTAGCTTTAATTGCCAGGTATTTGTACCTCAAGAGGTTGCGATGCTGAGAAATAATGAATTCCTGATAGACTGAGAGATCAATAATAACCGGCACCGTTAATAAAATAATTACACACTGCCCAACTATGTAAACAAGGGACTTTATAAACAGCACAGAGGCACATATGATCAAGGAGACACATGCCATTTGTGAGAGAAGAGAATTTGCATGTTCGGGGACGGATACATTGATTTATAGATGCATACATGGTTGTCAAGCCCTCTAATACTCACAGTGTGAAATATTAGCCAGAACCAAGAGAAATTACCACATTCCTCTAGGTCATTAAAAAGGAACTGCATTTTTTGTGTTCGTTTTTTAAATAATTGAATTATTGTAGAATCGAAGAAGCATGAGGGATTTGCCGATTGTTTTACCCTCAGGCAGGTCAGAAGGTTTTGTTATAGATTTGATTTGTGCATACTAATGTTTGCAAATAAGGTTCGCACAGTCCTGTACTCATAATGCGGATCTTTTATTTTTTTGCAGGATGCTAGATGATCTCCAGGTCACATACCTAAAAGGTATAGTTCACCACAAAAGGATTTTAATTTCCAAGCTGCTTGGACATTTTGCTAAATATTTCCTTTACAAATTGGATTTGGACCCAAATGAAGGTAAAAACATTAAGACAGATTTTACATTGTGGGGTCAACTATCCCTTTAAATTAGGGAGTATAAGTAGATCCCATGTCTTGTTTATTGAGAAACATGACCTTGGATGCAAATAGAAACACTGATAATTTATTCAGTTACAAATTCTGTGAGAAAAGTGTGAAGTTCCTTTGTGGATAGAGAAATGGGACTTGGTAGATTAGTCTCTGGCAGTAGTCATGTGATAAAGCACAGTATAGTGTTGGTCACAAAAGCTTGTTTTGATTCCATGTGGAAGAAAAATTGAGATCCGAGTATGCCCTATTGCCACTGCATCCTTGGCTGAAGGTTTTTCCCAGAATCCTCCTTGACAGACACCGTGACCCTAGATATCTGAGTTCCATTCAATAGAAAGTGACAGCTAAATGACAAAATAATTATACAACTAAATGACAAATAACTAAATGACAAACTGCAACTCCTGTCCCCACAAAGTGCCCTTGACAAGCAATTTGCCCTTGTAGTTTTTTAACGTTTCATCTGTGTTTACGGGTCTTTTTGAGCACCTCTAGAGTCTAAGAAAATAAATAGTTTCACTAAATAAAAAAATTAAAAAAGGGTTGCTGCAGTATAGCTGAACTTTGTGCACACTTTTTCAAGAATGACTTCCCTTCTTCGAATTCAAGTGACTGTTTGATGTGCAGTCTGCCATGAATGCCTCAATCTTGCCAGGTTTTTTTTTTTTTTTTTTTGTGTGTGTGTGTGTGTGTGTGTGTGTGTGTGTGTGTGTGTGTGTGTGTGTGTGTGTGTGTGTGTGTGTGTGAACAAACAATTCACGTGGAGGCCGTATTACCATTGGGCGATCTTGCTCGTTGAGAAAGGTTTCTGCTGTCTTCAAGTACAGATAACTATTGACCTATACTGTGCCCATAGAAAACTGCACATTGTACACTGCGCATTGTACGTTGTCTATGATTTCGACCTACTGAAGACAGGGTCACAACGTGAATCTGCAGTAACGGTAGCGTGAGGGGCAGTCTTCCTTTGCTGATGTTATCCAGCATAGTGTGTGTTGAATTATGCCTTCTGAGTTCCATATCTCTTGTTCTCAGAAATCTGTATGGCACTGTACTGTATATGCCTTTTGACTTTCAATTCTTAACAACAGGAACAAAACAGAACGAGATGATTGCCAGATGTACTGTTTTGGTGTATGGATACATTCCTTGAACTTGAAGTCAAGTCAACATTTTAATTTTAAGCTTTTATACGACCAGATCTGCTATGAGCTATATATTATTTATTTTTATTTTGTTTTAGCTTGTAATGTTGGTCATTATTTTGTTGTAAATCCACCCATAGGATACATGATCTGGCTAAAATAGGAGTATATCAGCCCTTTATTCTAATAGCCACATATACAGAAGCAGCAACAACAATTTCTCCAGAATTTGCTCTCTGCAAGTACAAAGGCTTTTGCAAACAAATAGTGTTACTAGTCAGTTGGACACTAACTTTAGAAGGAAATGCAGCATAATTATGCTATTTAAATTGAACGAATGGCAAACGAGTGATGTGCACTATTCTAAAGTTTGAGGTAAGAATAACCCTTTTATTCAGCAAGAATGCATTGAATTGATCAAAAGGGACAATTTAAAGACTTACAAAAGTAGAAAGGTTACAAAATAGTAATGTTTCAAATAAATGACCTTCATTTTTAATTTAATTAAATTCATTAACCTTTCTATTCTTCAAGGAATCCTGAAATAATGTAACACAGTTCCTCTAAAATGTTATGAATGTCACGGTTGGCTTAGATGGGAAGACGAAGACAAACAGATTAAGTTCAATATACATCTATTTTCACGAAAGTTTTCCAAGCGGGCAGACAGGAAGGATAAACACAACCATACACAGCAGAAATCAGACAAAGACAGAGTGAACAGGAGGAACTAAATAGCAAACACAGATGATGGTAATTAATAGGACAGTGGTGATACAGATTAACTAATGATGGTAACCAGGGAGACAGACTAGTGGCGGGAAAATGAACAAAGGAACATGTGACAAATGACAACTAACTGAAAAGTCCATGAACACAGTGGTGACAATGAAGGAATTCAGCACCTATTCATCAAATTAGAATGATTTCCGAAGGATCATGTGACACTGAAGACTTGAGACTTCTGGAAATTCTGCTTTGCCATAAATGATATTAAATTATAATATATAGGAATAAATCATATAATCCTATACATATTTGAAAACAATATTCATATATATATATATATATATATATATATATATATATATATATATATATATATATGAAGAAGAACACATATTTTTAATATATATTTTTCTAAGGGTTGTAAAAATAAATACATGAGGTTTGTGAGTCATTTTCCAATAGTCTGTCTGATTTCTGTAGCTGGCCTTTGAATTTATCAGAGTTGATAGGAAACAAATTGATGCTCTTAAACAAGATCTGGCCGTGAGCTTATTGACATGCAGACCAAATCCCCTCTACAATACAAAAGATCTTCATCTGACACAAAAAAAGCATGCCTCATTCACGGCATAATTGCTTCTATTATATGCCGTGTCATTTCCACTCCTGGATGGATCCAACAATTTCTTGTGAGAAATTATCTGCTGCTGATGTACAATTTCTTTCTAGAGATAGAGAGAAAAAAATGGTATGCATGGGTTTTCTAGAGATGCTCAAACTCTCGCTTAGTTTGAAAAGTTTTTTGTATTATTATTGTTTGGCTTGTTCACCATTTCGATTCACAAGACGTCCTCCTTCACCTGAGGACCTTTTGTTATTTCAAGTCTCACCCCAGTAGTGACAAGGCAACAATAGAGCCGAACAGTAAGCCAAATGCTCCCGCAACAACAATGCAAGTCAATAGGGAAAATTACTTTTCGCAGAAAGCATTTGGCAGAGCAGGCTCTCAAAATATTCTCTCTGGTAGCGGTAGGACTCTTTGCCGATTGCTCACTTTCATGGGGAGCCTGACTCTCGGCCAGTCAATTACGTATTGATGAACTGTTCTGTAGTTCTGTACTCAAGCGCCATTTGGCACCATATGGTATAACAAAAAAAAAAGAGGGAAACTGCAGTCAGACTCTACTAGACCCAAAAACCTTTCTCTGAAATCTCTCCAATGATTGAACTGTCAGTCTCGGAGTCAAGATAGAGACTTAATATCAGTTCTGCGATTCTTTCCCTTTGACATCTCCAAGGACAGGTGCCTGACCAGGCCTCAAAAGTCACTGCTGGCTGGAAGACAGTCTTGGGGAAGCATGACAAACTGATTTTGGAGCAGCCTGGTAACACAAGATTAATCTCTGTAATTATCTCCCAAGGAGAAATTTGCTCACTGCATGCAGAGAGCATTTGGACAGGGTTCATAATGGTCTGCTCACATTTGCCAAGACCCTCACATCACGGAGATATTGGCTGCAACCTCAATAGTCTCATCTCAGTCATTATCATTTCAAATAGGCAATTTGTGCATTAATTAATTTATTTATTTTTCTATCTATTTAGCTATTCCTTCTTTCATTCGCTCAACAGGAGAAAACATTGTTTTGACAACCACTTGTGCTTCCATTTCGGCTAAAAGAGTCCATTTGAAACCACATCAAAAACCCTTTTATTCTTCGGGAAACATCTGAATACTGAGACAAAATCTCGATATCTTACATCTGTTTGCGCCGTGCCTTTTCAAATAAAAAACAATTTGACACTTCTACCGGAGACAAGTACGTCCCAAACCATCTGTCCGCGGTGCGGAGATGCCTCTGATGGAAAATATGGATCATTTATTTCAGACAATATCCCGCTGGTTCCCTCAGACCACATTAGCAAGTTAAGTTGCAAGACAAAGAAGGGAAAAAGATGAAGTTTTGTCACAGACACATTTTCATTCACCGATGTCAAGGTCATTTGGTACTACTCACCGTATAAGTGTTTTCCTCTTATCGATGAGCCAAAAATCAGCATTGAGTTGTTTACAGATATCATTTGTTTGTGTAGTTTATCCAAGTATTTGTTCAAAGTCACTAAAAGCAACAGTGGTAGAAGAGTTTGACTGAGCGTGGACCCGTTGCTTGCATGCTCATTAAGGCAGAGCCTCTGATATGCGGTGGTCCACGTTTTTTTTAAATGCCTCATTCACAGGCATGATGGGATGCTTGCATCCTATAATACCTCCTAAGCCACAGATCTTCTACATACTTTGAATTATTCCTGACAGACAAATCTAGTTATTTGTGTTTCCCTTATAAAGTAATCTGGATCTCATGGAAGTTAAGAGTAGCCTAGAAATCTAGACACACCCTAGCGGCAGCAAAAAATATTTTGCAGCAAAGTGTGGTCTAGCAACTCTCCGTTGGCATTCGAGCTGGAAAAACCAAACTCTGGTCAGGCCAATCACATCGTGTGTAGAGTTGGTGGGCGGGCTTAACATAATGACGGCAGAGTTGTGACGGTTCTGCGTGATTTCCATAGGTGATCTGCTACTTGAAGACAAAGAAGATGCTGCTGGCGAACAGCGGTCTTTCGAATCGGCTTTGGCCGCGACTCTGGATGACTTGGAGTTAAGAGAACGTCACTTAAGTCATTCTTAAAAAAAGGAAGATGTGTTCGGAGTTTTGACGACCGGATACGGCAAAAGTTTAATATAGGCCAATCAATTAGCTTCGCTGGTGGGAAAACGTATGGGACTCACTCAGCCACAGCCGTTCGTTACTCGTAGGGATGGGCGTATCGATACAAAGTATCGATATATCGATACTGACGGCTAGTATCGAAAGTATTAATACTCAAATAAAAATATCGATACTACAGTTTTTTTTTTTTACCAGTGATTTTGTTTATTTGACAAGAAGTTTAATGCGTGTAATATTCATTGAATTGGATGAATAACCTGTTTAGTAAATAATTGTTTAGTATAACTATTTTCCTGCTTATCTGAACACACGCAAATGCTGAAAGTCAGAAGCAATCAATCACAGAGAGCGTTCACACACTGCCGACAATGCATTCAAACAGGGCTGCGTTTCCCAAAAGTATCACAAGAAACCATTGATGCTTTGGGAAACGCAGCCCAGAACAATGCTTAACAGAAGACAAAAAAAAATCATATGTTTGAGCTTTTTCACAATAAACTAATTTAAATTGTAGCCTACATAGTTTGTGCAAATAAATTATTTTTTGAATGTTAAAAGTTCATAGTTCTATTCTGTAACTAATTTTAATATAAATCATACACTGTCAGAATAAAAAGGTTGCATTTTATGGGTGCAACAGCCGGTCACTGGTAGTCCTTTATGAAAATTAACATTAAAATGATCATAGTTCAACTAGGCCTATAATATTTTGTATATTTCCATGGTTACCACTACAAGTAACCATTGTAACCACATGTAAATAAAAATATAATCTAATAAGTTCCAATTAAGGCGTATTGATTGTTAAAATGCCTTTAAAATAAAATGTTAAGTCGGTATCATTACCCATTTTAATCTTAGTAATTCAATAATTTAAGACATTTTCAAATTTAAAAGTTCAGTTTAGAAGTATCGGTATCGGTATCGATATTGGCGATACTGGCTTTGAAAGTATCGGTATCGTATCAAAAACAAAATAAGTGGTACCACCCATCCCTATACTCTGGTTGGTTGTAGCTCTGTCCTATTGCGTGCAGAGGGAATTTGAAAGACAACTGTTTATCCCGCCCCTCGGATTGATGTATGCCAATTGTGAGTTCCCAGACCTAACATCTTGATAGGTCTGGCTTGCCAGGCTAAGCTAAGAGCATTCTGCCAGAGCTGTAATGTAAGTGTCAAAAAACATGATGATGCTCTTTGCTCCATTTACCCCCTACGGTTTTAGAGGCGCTTTTTGTTTCCTGGCAATTTCATTTGTGGTCAAAAACGTGTGGAATAACAATTATAATAATCAAAGCAGACAACTTATTATTGGGATGCCAAACTTTCACTCTGTCAGTGTTTGGTTGTTTACTTGGGTATGTGAAATCCTGAAAGACAAGAATCTTTATGGATGAGAATAACGTTCATGGTGTGGTGCTAAATCATGAGTATCAGGACGGGAACAGTAAGAATAATAGCTATTTAGAAAGAACAGTGATTGTTGCAAGTTGCTTAAACCTTATTTGAGAATACAGAAATTCATATGTGTTTGTTAAACAAGCAGCAGTATTATGCATGGTATTTAATGAAAATAATCTTATTTCGAGAAAGCACAGCAGATCTCAGAAAATCAACACAAAAACATTCTCTTATAACCAAAATGTGTGTGAAAATTAGTTTTTAACCAGAAAAGTGTGGAAGCTAAGACAATTCAGCAAAATAGGGAAGAAACAAATGAGAGATGTTTTGTTCTGTTTACACCTGATGCTTTCCCGGGCTGCACAATAAAAGCTTTTTAAGTACAATGTGCATGTCAAGGCCATGAAAATAGCATCAAAACACCGTGATTAGAGCACAGAGGTCGAAGACTTATAGACGCATTGGTTTCTGTGAATAAATTGACATTTTTGACCTTATAAGCCTATTGCTATAAGATATTCTTTCCCAAAAGTCCTGATGTGAAAACCCAGGCAGAATAAATGTGGCCCTCTTCCTTCTGTTTCTTTCAGTTTTTCCCTTTGCTACATTTCATAGTTTGGCTGACATACAAGTGCCAAAATGCACTTGGATAAGGCAAAACTGATATTTGTATGGCATTCAGACAATCATTAAGTTACATTTATGTGGTGTATGTTGAGTTGGCCAACTTTTGGGTTAGTCAGTTTTAGGGAACCATCTTTTTTTCCATGCATGAAATACAATCTCTATCGAGTGGTGAAATTTATACGCCCAGAAGCCTTCCAAGATGAATAAACAAAGCATTCATTTGCATGCATTAATACTAAGTAAGCTGTTTGTTCTCAACCTGCAGCAGACATGATAGGTGTTGGTTAAAATATTGATGATGATATAAAGCTCAGTGTTAAAGGTTACTTCTTGATCTCGCCACACATTTGCACATGATGCATATTCATGAGGGTCCATGGATGGTTTAAAGTTTGTCAGTCACAGCTTGCAGAAAGAAAATCTCTCATTAATTAAATGCATTTATTTTGGTGGCATTTTCAGGCTTTGGTCACAGTTCAAACTGCTGATCTTATGTTGAGTTTATTAGTCTGTTAGATTGTAAATTATGTATTTTGTGTAATGATGGTGCATTCTTTGGTTAATTAACCTTTATGATGTTATTTTGAAACTATTTTCAAATATTTTAATCAAATTGTATTTAATGTATCTGTGAAGAAACAAATGCTAAATCTGACTAAAACGTATTTTTTTTTGCATTATGTGTTGTTGAATGGTGCTTAAGCCCTCATAAACTAAAATGTGGCTCTGTTGTTGCAAGTGAAAATATTTCCTTCAATGATATGAAGATTTATATAATATTCTTCATGAACTGCCCCCAACAGAACAGTTACCGCATTGCAATCTACTGAGATGAATATTTGAAACCGTGATCTACAGACCCTTCAACTAAACTGTGACATCTTTAATAGGATTGGCCCAAATAACAATGTGCAAATTTCTTTATGCATTAAAATTGCTTTTCAATTTTTCCTTCAGATTTGTGTGGAGTTGGAGGGTGAAATGTCACTCAGACTCTGGAAGCACCGTCGCTTACAGAATTGGATTCGGATGTTCATGAAGGTATGAGGTGAGCTGGCACAGGGATAAGGCCACAGATTGCACCCCTTCTCTGTGTAGGAGGCCAGTCCATTACAGGCTGACCTGTGTGGGTCATTTAGAGAAAGCAATCAATCAGGCAATCTGGGAATGGATGTGTCCGCTGAATTCTAGAAGGAGGGAGATGGCAAGGTGCGGAGTAAAATAGTGCCTCTGTTATTAAAGGCTTTTCCCAACTGTAATTGTGCTGTAAGCATGTGGCTCTAGGAGCCATTAAAACAAACCACTCTTTAAAACAAAAAAACAAAAAAAAAAAAACGGTTTGACCAGCACACAACAACATCATAGTTGAAAGTGTCTGGCGGTCGTAATTGGCATCCCGTGATGTGTTAGAGATGTCACAATTCATGTATGAAGAGAAAGTTGGAGTATTAATGTAAGACTGCCATTCTGAAACTCTCACTTTGCACATTTTAGCTGTGACCCCAGAGCACTCGTCCACTAATCATGGTTTATGACCCTCATTTTATTTTACTTTTACACTTTTGCTACTTGTATTGAGAGAGATAGCAAAAAAGGTGAGAAAATTATTGGACAGAGAGAAGGGGAATGAGATTTGGACAAGTTGCGACACCCACATGAGTACCAAGAATCCACAATCTAACTGCTAGTCCAAAGCATAATCTCTTCCTTAAATATTTTTGTAAATATGCTAGATTGAAAATGTGGGAGGAATAGACTGATGAAATAAGATTTAGGTAGTAGGGCTGCACGATGTATGTATTGCAAAGGCTGCAGTTGAAATACATGTATGTGCTGTATGTTTCAGAGTGAAGCACTGTGTTCACGTGAGCGAATTAGTTCACAGTAAATGCTCTACAAAAACATTATTATTGTGTTAAATAATCAATATTCATTTTACAGTACAATTTTATTATTTTTTATTACAGTACAATTATGTATTATAATATAATTATTGTTTCCGTCCATACTTTTATTCATTAATAAACAATGATTATTTTATAGTCATTGAATGGGTCAAAAACAGTGGGAATGTTGCCTAACTCAAGTGAGATTTTTTTAATTTATTTTTTATCTGTTCAGTTTATGGTTACTGAAAGAGGTTTGAGTCTGCTCTTGTAATGAGTACTGTATTATGTTAACAACCATACTGAATCCCACAAAATCATTATTCCCTAAAACCCTATTCAACCCTATTTTTTTTTTCCAATGCAGATCCCCTCCCCTACAGAATCACCCCAATCACTATAAAACTAGTATTTCTTTCCAAATACAGTTTAACTAATCTAGTATTCTATATCACTGAAAAATAAAATACCCCAATGTCAGATTTTATTTTATTTTATTGATAGATCTTTCTTCATGTTTGCCTAATAAGTTCAGTGTTGCCTATTCATCTCGGTTCCCTTTTAAAATCAACATTGTTGCCAACCCATGACAGGCCAAGAACCTCTCAATCCAAACAACTTAGAAAACTTCCTTAGAAAACTTCCAGAAATAAATGTGAACTCACAGAGTAAGTTGTGAGGACCCGTGTACATACTTGTCTGGCCTTTTTGCACACTTCTTTTCAGTTTGAATCTTTCAATTTCTATTATTCTTTCTGAAGGAGACTGATCCAGCTCTCTTCAGTGCCGTTTTCTATCCCTGGAGTTGTGAATCAGCCCAGCTTTTCTCTTCCTTGAAGAGAAATTGATGAGGGTTTTGAACATGATTGCTGACTAAATCAAGTTGCTAGTTAATCCATCTTGTGCTACAATATTCTTCATGGACTTAATTTCACACGGATGGACAATACCTCATGAGGAGATGCACTGTTGATAGAGGACATATTCATTCATCAAGGGAGCCTTTAGTTGATGGATATGAAGCTATCACTGTTGGACTTCACTCATCCATCATCCTCACAGGAGGTCAGGCCTAAAGATCAGAGCCCAGTCGCTGGGTAGCACTTCTATTCAACCATGACATAGTATTGAAGTCACATTTATTTCATCAGTTCCTTCCTTCTTTATTTCTTTCTATATTTCATTCATTCATTGTTTTAGTCTTCTTTCTTTGTTTGCTTTCTTATTTCCTTCCCTCATTTCCTTCCTTCCTTATTTCATGTATTCCTCCCTATTGCTTTCCCTCCTTTCTTTCAATTATTTGATTTCTTCTTTCTTCCTTATTTCCTTTCCACCATTGCTTCTGTTCTTCCTTTCTTTACTTTTCCCTTATTTACTTCCTTCTCTTTATTCCCTCTTTATTACCTTCCTTCATTTTCTTTGATTTCTTCTTTCCTTTGGTTCTGCCTAGTTTCCTTCCCTCATTTACCTCCATCTTTCCTTTCTTCCCCCCTTATTTTCATCCTTACATCCTTATTTATTTATTTGATTTTTTTTTCTTTCCGGCCTTCATTTGCTTTCTTCTTTCTTCCTTATTTCATTCTCTCCTTTGTTTCTGTCCTTCCTTTATTTCCTTTACCTTATTTATTTCCTTCATCTCTTCCGCTCTTCCTTCCCTTTCTTTGCTTTATTCTTTCCTTTGGTTCTTCCTAATTTCTTTCCCTCCTTTGCCCCCATTCATTCCCTCTTTCCTTCCTTCCATCTTTGCTTTCTTCTTTCCTTTGGTTCTTCCTAATTTCCTTCCCTCCTTTGCCCGCCTTCCTTCCTTCCTTGATTCCGTCCTTTCCTCTTTCCTTCCTTCCACCTTTCATTCCCTCTTTCCTTCCTTAATTTTCTTTGCTTTCTTCTTTCCTTTCATTCTTCATAATGTCCATCCTTCCTACCTAATTTCTTTCTTTACTTTCTTCTTTCCTTCCATTCGTCCCTATTTCTATCCATCATTTGATTCTGTTCTTTCGTCTTTTCATTCTTCCACCCTGTCCCCCCAAATTCCTTCCTTCCCATTAAGCTTTAAAACAATACACTAGAGTATGTGGTGCATCTGTTTGTGGTTACATAGCCTCCAAAGATGTTCTTTTGATAAATTAATTCATGACATGTCAGTTTATTTGGCATAATCTTAGGAGCAACAGTCATCAGAGGCTTTACCGCCCGTCTTTCTCTGTGTAGAAAAATTCTCTCTCTCTCTCTCTCTCTCTCTCTCTCTCTCTCTCTCTCTCTCTCTCTCTCTCTCTCTCTCTCTCTCTCTCTCTCTCTCTCTCTCTCTCTCTCTCTCTCTCTCTCTCTCTCTCTCTCTCTCTCTCTCTCTCGTGATTAATACTACACCTCTCTGCAATGCTTGAAAGCCCTTTGATGTACTTTACATTTGAACAAAATATAAAAGCCAATGGTGCAGATGAAATTGGCTGTAGTTTCTCATACTCATTACGTAGTCACATCGTCCTATGAGGCTTTAAGACTTTCTGTTCAATCTAGACTCACCATTAGCTAAAACACTGCAGAACTTTGTGACAAGAGATCAAACAACATTTTATCTTAAACATTAACATATGTTAATCTGATTAATTAGCTAGGCAAATATGTCAGTCTATAACTAGTTTGGTCCAATTTTGGCCTTGCAGAGAAAGTTTATATTCATAGAAATCTGCTCACTTTATCGTCATGTATGAATACACAATGTTTAAATCTACTTGCATGTAAATTTGTAGGTCACAGTCACCTCTGGCTACTTACTGGGGCTTTTTTGATTACTTGATTTAATGCTGGATTCCATTTTTATTGGGGCCCAAGGACATTGGAACGTTGACATGCATTTTCTATAGAGCTGCTCTGAACTGATATGAATTGTGAACGGTGCTAAATAAGAAAACATACCTGACATGTATATTTGATGATTCAACTCTCTAGGGAACATATTGTCTACACAAAACAAACAACACTGCATTACTTACAGTATTCATTCAAACTGCATTTTTCTGTAATTAATTTCAGTTTCAGTAAGTTGTGTGTGGTTAGTGTATCAGTCGCATGTTCAGGCCAAAAGCAAGCATGCTAGTGCATGTCAGGGCCAGTCGTATTTCTAGTCACTTCCGGGGCTTGACTGGGCTTCCTCAGGACCAATGGCCAGGTTTTTTTATTTTTTTGCCCGCCATATACTTTGGCCCAAAGTGGACGAACCGGGGCTTGAGGAGTGGACATGAACAAAGGTGGAGTTTATCTGAGTCAGGAGAGGGTTGGTCTCAGCTTCAGACGTCATGTCCACGAACCATTGTCTGAATGACTGACGCATATGGCACACATAATGGCAAACTAACGCCAAAGGAGTAACACTTGACGGTGTATGATGAAGGATGTAGGAGTAGCGTAAGCTTTGACACTTTTCGTGGTTTTGGCCTTGTGGCTCAAGGTCTGAGGCTATTTGACCCGTCCGGCACGTTGTTAGCCCTGGCTCGCACTGGCCTGACAGTGAAAAAGCGGCTACTGAGAGTGAAAAGAACCAACTAGTCAAGTATTTTGATTTGTTGCAGTTCATGCAATGATACTGAAAACTTTTAAATCGTCTTTTAAGTATGTCTTAAGCATAGGCTACTCAAATGCAAAGCCAGAATTCTCACACCTACTGTTTCTCTGAAAACAGAAGTTAGTTCTGAGAAAAGCTCTAGCATCAGTACTTTCAGATTCCACGTCATCAATTTAATGCAGGGGTGTCCAAACTCGGTCCTGGAGGGCCACTGTCCAGCAGAGTTTAGCTTTGACTTACCTTAACATTACCTTACTTTGACTTATGTTAATTGGGGTTGGAGCTAAACTTTGCATCTGATCTAATGCATTGATATTGACTACGTTTACATGTGAATCAATAATGTGATTATTTCTAATAATCAGAGTAATGTCTTAATTGCAGTAAGATGTTTACATGGCACGAGCAGAACTCTTCAATTTTTATCATTCTGCTTATTCGCTAGAAACTAATTACAAATACTTTAGTTATATGACTTGAGTAGATTTTTAAATGTTTTCTACTTTCCTGAGTATAAATATATTGTGGTACTTTTACTTGAGTTGCATAAAAATAAAGAATTCAACTTCACTACATTTATTTTTCACCAAAAGTACAAAGTACTTTGACAAAGGTGCCGATGGAGCAACAGGGCGAGCTGACATTTGATAGACACTTTACAAACTACTGCGATGGAGCCCTGCACTTCAGCCAATAATAGACATATCTGAAGCGCTTCAGCCAATAATTGACAGGTCTGACTCGGCTGCAAAACCAATCAAAACTTCCAGTCCAGCTGGGGGGCGGGGCGTTCAATCCGCGCATTGACAGTCAATCACTGGCTCTCACCTTTTCATACACTCATATAGTGAATGTAAGTGAGCTATGCTCATACTGTGGTTTTAAATTTAAATGGGTCATACCATTAATATTTCTAGAGCACTGAGCAGTTGAAGTAAATTGAAAACTCGGCTCATATAAGGATGCAGTTATTGCATGGGCGGAGCAAGAACAATGTGAGTCAAGTGTCTAAATGCACGCACACAATTCAGCTGAGTTATAATTCAATTCAATTAAATTCATATTTATTTGTATAGCGCTTTTCACAATACGTATTGTTTCAAATCAGCTTTACAGAAAGTGCATTTCAGAAATGTACATAGAAAAAATACAGTTAGTTAATCATGTAGTAATTTAGGGCATAACATATCTCCGGCGTTGAGTCATCTCTTCACAGGCGTCGAGTCGTCTCTTCACAGGCGTTTAGTCATCTCATCGCAGGTGTTGGGGCATATGAAGTCTCCGTGAGAGGCTGGATACAAACTGGAGCTGACGAACGCTATTTACCTCGGGACTAGCGTCCCGAGATAACAGCAGAAGAGCAGATGGGAGATAATTAGCATAGCTGCTGTTCATAATATTAATGCATTCCATCTAATTCAAAAGTAGTATAAAAAGTAAGCATTATGTGAATGCTTGGCTAAAGAGATGCGTCTTTAATCTAGTTTTAAACTGAGACAGCGAGTCTGAGCCTCGAACAATATCAGGAAGGCTATTCCAGAGTTTAGGCCCTCCCTCCTTTAGTGGACTTAGATATCCTAGGAATGACCAGAAGCCTCGAATTTAGTGATCTTAAAGATCGCGATGGATTGTAGGGTGATAGAAGGTCCATTAAATACACAGGAGCTAAACCATTTAAGGCCTTATAGGTCAGTAGTAGTACTTTGTAATTGATACGGAACTTAATAGGTAACCAGTATAGAGATGATAAAATTGGTGTTATATGGTCATATTTTCTTGACCTAGTAAGAACTCTAGCAGCTGCATTTTGCACTAACTGTAGCTTGTTTATTGAGGATGCAGGACAACCAGCTAATAAAGCTGGACCTCTTTAACAATGCAGTTAAACTAAATGTAGGCTACAAAGCAAACTTTGTAAAGCTGAAATAATATGGAAGTATTTTTGTCTCAAAAAAAAATTAACGTAACTTTATAAAACTGAACATAACTTTATAAAACTGAACGTAACTTTTTCAGAAACTATCAAAAATATGCCATTACAAAAGAAGAAAAACACAATGAAAATGAAAAAAATGAACTCGGTCGCACAAATTTAACAGGCTTTTCAAATATGCTTCATTCTTTGTTAATGTTTTTCAACTTGGAAGTACAGACGTCACTCTGTGGCGCCTATATTGGAAAGCTCTCGCAGTGATTTGTATGCAATACGTCGTGCTTTTTGTTATATATGTAAATAATATTTGACCTTCGATCGTCTCAGTCTGTAAAGATGAGCTCTCAGGAGAAACACGAAGCGGCATCATCTTCCTCCTCCGCCACTTGTCCTTCAAGGCAGCTTGAATGAGTTTGTGTTACTGAAGTAACCAATAACATTGATAAAAGTTGTGCATAAAATGTACAGTGTGCAACAGTTCTGGCTTGCAAGCCAAATAACTAAGTTGCAAATAAAAAAAAATAACTGGCAAATGTCTTGCCAAAGTTTTCTTGTGTGATCACAATGCCAAAAAAGATGAAAGATAGTCTCTGGTAGTGAATCAAAAAAACTACAATTTGTATCTATACTTAATTTAAATTTTGATACCATGAACGTTTTAACAGGATATCGATGAATAAGCTTAAAATAAATCTCTTTGACCTTATTTACCAATAGTTACTTGTTAGGGAGAGTCCAAACCTTCTTCCATTCAATATTTTCCACTAATGTGTTCCATTTTGTATCAACAAGAGGAGTGGAAATTCAATCATTGAGAACGAGAATATGTAGATTTAAAACATATTCTGCCTAGTGCCTACATACGTGTCAGCCGGGTCTGGGAGAGGCAATTCAGAACTTGTCAAAAAACTATTATGGCCCTTAAATAGCATAATGACACCATTACGGATAGCACCAAATACAGAGGAAAACTGTAATTAATAATTGGCTAACCCGATTAAATAATTGACAAACCCGATTGATCCCGATCACCGTGAGAGCTTTCCAATATGCGCGCCACTGAGTGATGTCTGTACTTCCAAGTCAGAGAGCACCTGTCCATCAAAAGCTCACTATCCAATCAGAGTAGATCACTGTTAAGCCCCACCCCCACGAGAGGTTTGTCTCAAAACAGCAAACAAAAAACTGCGAAGCATAAGCGAAACATGTGGCAATGCATTCAGAATCCACGATTTGCGAAAACGAGTCTTTGAAAAACATTAACAAAGACTGAAGCATATTTGAAGAGCCTGTTAAATTTGTGCGACTGAGTTAATTTTTTTCATTTACATATTCGCAATCAGGGCTCCGAAGCTGTTCAATGAATGAAAACATGGATTCACACAATGTCAAATCAAGCACTTAAAGCGCTTCTGTGAAAGGAGAAAACAGAATAAAACTAAACATGGCCTATACAACTAATATATAGGCCTGTATATGAAATGTAAGCTATTTCCCTTAAATAATTACAGATTAACAAAACAAAAGGAAAGGAAATATTTTGCTGAGCTTCAGTTCAAGAGACGGGGTCCAAAGTTCACAAAAAGGAAACCGAGACAACAGAGAATGGCACCGTGCTTGTTTTCTGTATTTTACAAAAATGTTTACAGTTTTTAATAATTTCTTACTTCTACGGAGTAACAGGTTCCTCAGAAAGACAAAAATTCCTGTGATCACGCCGACGCCTCACACGCACACCTTCTAGCATTGCTAACTTGACATCACAGCATGTTCATTATCAAAATAAAACAGGCAACCAAACATATAGAAAGTTAACCAAACCTTGTTCATGCTATAGAGGTAGCCCCTCGTTTAGAAACGAGCTCCTCTGTGTTCTGGCTGGTCCTGCTCGGAGCTACCCGGTTCTCACCCCTTCACTCCCCATCCCCATGGTGGTGGCATGTAAGATTGCAGATATGCAGTCATCCAAATGATGAAAAAGTTTTGCCGTAAACAATGTTTTTTTTGCGACACCACAATATAAACAATAGAGCATAATATGAAACGATAGACTTTTTATATCGTCCATCCGATTTATATCGTCATATCGCACAGCCAATACCCATACCACACTTTATTATTTTACTGGCACTTTTCTATTCATACTGTTTTAATCCCTCATTTCTTTGATCAGACCTCTCACTTACCATTCTTTGAAAACATTCAAAAGATCTTATTTTTTCAAAATTATTAATGAAACAATCGCTCTTAACAACAGGGATAGCTAGTATGTTTGCTTAGCATAGTGTCAAACACAACAATCTATGATATTAATATAATGTTTTGCTCCAAAATCACTATATATATATATATATATATATATATATATATATATATATATATATATATATATATATATATATATATATATATATATATATATATATATATGGAACCCTCTTCATCTGTGTGCTCCCCCAAATGTCTCTGCGTTGTGTTTGGATGATGATTGAATGAGGAGGACACAAATATTGTGGTCGTCACTGTAGTGAAGCTTTATTATGGGCTCTTTATCTGCATCAGCCACTTTTCACAAGGAAAAAAGAACTTTTAGTAACCAATATCAAAAATAAAAATGCATACAAAACTATAAAACGAAACAGCATAGCCTTAGCTGCAGTTATATTAACTCTCAAATCAAGGGGGTTCACAAAGATTGGAAAAATAACTTTCCGCATATGACAATTAATGTCAAATGTCACATACATCCAAAATACAAAGAACAAAACCCAAAATACTCGGACAAACGTTAAACACCATACAATACACAGAAAAAATATACCCCACCACATGGAATTAACAACCCATTAAATAATATCAGGAATACAAAACCATCCATCACAAATAACTGCACATATATGTTAGTTAACATCTTTAAGAGTTTCACATTTCTTCAAATAACATGGATGGCCAATATAATTAAAGAAATTAAATAGATGTAACAGAAAACTGTGAAAACCCTCCTTACCTTTTCACAAGGAAAATAGAACTGAATTAAACAACAGCTCCACCCATGTGAAGAAGGGCTCACTCAAACAGTGCAACACTCATAGAACTCAGCTCCCCCCTAAGGCTGGGAGAAACATATTACATATTTCCATATATATATACTGTATATATATAAACCTGGCTTGTGCACAATTCAGAATTGAATTGAGAATGACTCCTAAATTCCAATTCAATTCTTGAATTTGAATTGAATTTGAATTGATGTCAAAAACAGGATCTAGAATTACAATTCGAATTTGAAATTAAGGAAGCAGAATTGCAATTCAAAACAAATTCTAAGAAATTCATATAGATATTTTTAAGCGAAGTGTTTAACAATGTAGCTTTACAGTATATGTCAGATATGATTGCATTACATATTCTATAAATGATATTAGTTTGAACTACTTGTACAGATTACATTAACAAGAAATATTTTCCCCCAGCGATGAATGTTAAAAGCTCTAGTCACAGAACAAATAATTAAGTTTGATTTATTGTAATTGTAATTTTGTGGAACGTGATAGAACATGACTCCCAGAATTACTTTAGTAAAGCTTTAGAAGAAAAAAAAAACAATTTTAGGTGGACATTTGTATATATATATATATATATATATATATATATATATATATATATATATATATATATATATATATATATATATATATATATATACATATATATATATACAACAAAATGTATGCAGGGTTGAGGGAGTTAACTGTAATGAAATTATGTTATTGAATTACATAATTAATGTAATTGTATTTAGTTGTATTACTGAGGTCAAATGTGTAATTTAATTACTAATCAAATTAAAAGGAAAATGATTTACATTGATAAAGTAATCCAAATAAAATAATCCAAACCACATTTATAATGGGTAACATAACAGTAAGCAATTACATTTCCAAAGTAACCTTCCTAACGCTGAATGTGAGAATCAACATATTCTTTCTGTTGTGTGACTAGGGTGACCACCCGTCAGGGCTGGACTGGCCATCGGGCATACCGGGCATTTTCCCGGTGGGCCGATGTGCTTTTTGGGCCGATACAGATCATTCTTTAAAAAAAAAAAAACATCGGCGGCCCATTCGTTTAGTTTTGCTTAATTGGCGGCGCTGGGATCTGTGTGCCGGTGTAATGCATTGGACAAAACAAGCCAGGGTAGTTTTTCACAGACCGGCCCATGAAACACGTAGATCAGCGGCCCATTGGTTATTTTCTTGATTGACACTGGGCTGGTCCAATCAGATCTTTAAACTCCTCCCCCTTTGGGCTCTGAGCGAGCGTGCAGTGTCAGTGTGTCAAAATAATCAGAGATGGAGAAGAAACGCAAGGAATGTGGAGAGAAATAGCGTGAAAAAAAGAAACGGGCCCTTCAAGTGTCTGATGAGGATATTTAGGATCAGGAGAGAATGAGTGAGTGTAGAAAACTGTGGTAAGCAGAACTAGGCAACTTTCAGAACACTGAGGCGATGAGTGAGGAACCCATTACCAAGTTACGCATTATTTACACATCGGCATATTTGATGATTACACATTTTACTAGAATTGTAATGAGACGCGTATGTAAACCAGGTTTTCCGCCAAAATAAAAGATCATGTGTTTATCTCTTTCAAGCATAGAAATTAGTACAAAACTAATTATGAAAGTTCCTTTTATTTTTCAGTGCATTTGTTTTACAATATATGGCTATTACTGTCATGGAATTAATATTATTATTATGTAGTAGTGTAATGCAGATCACAGCTAAGAGTTTTGAGTTTTTCTTTGTTCAATTTGCACACTGATTATGGGTTGGAGCTCTAAATTTTTAACTCTCAAAGTCCACCAGATTGATTAATTTAACATTAAAAAGCAATTTTTTTTCTTATGGGTGGGCTCCCCCGAACCCCCCTAAAGGGACAGATGTCCACCCACCACAGATTTACCAAAAATCCTTTGTCAAACACTGGTATTGCTATGCCAATGCAGCTTATAGCTTGTTTTAGGATTCATCATTGTGGAGTAATTTTATTGTATTTTACCACAATTAGTAGTTATTCCATCTATTAACTCTTACTCATTCCTACTCACTAATTTGGCTACATGGCATTAGTGGTTTTAATAGGAGTTAGTAAACATTTTCAGGGGCGTGAAAAGATCGGTTGTGTTTTATGAATATATGTAGTGGGTCAGTCTGGGCAAAAATGCCCGCTTTGTGTTGTACCGCACAGCATTTTCACCCCTTGTCCACCACGTCGCATATTGAGAAAATGTCCCGCTTTTTAATTATCATATTAAGAAAATGTGCATGCGTTCTTTTGCCTTTTTAAGAAAGCATTTTATTTATTATTTTTGTGCCTTAGTTTTTCACCTATATTTAACAGCGCTTCATCAGAAGTACAAATACAACAGCCGTTTTTAAAATCATATCCAATGGTTGAAAAGAAAGGAGTAAACACGGTCACTAGTAGGTTGTCAATCAAAATGTTGAGCGGTGATTCGTTGCATGTGTTCCCTGTCAGAAAACATATGGATAATTCGGTAAATTAAAATTTTAATTTAACAAAATGTATCAATTTATTGCCTGTTGTAGTTGTTTTAATTCACATCCTTTCTAAAAATATGAAAGTGTTTGGTGTAATATATTCTTAATATATAAGGCTGTCAATAAACTAATTTCATGTTGTTTTATATTTTATTTGTTCATTATTTATTTTGTTGGATTTTAGTTGGACTTAGTCAGAACTGTTTCAAAAATAGTGATCTGCATGATGCCTGCTGCCTTGCTCAGTGATGTTGAATTTAAATGGCAAGTAAAATAAAGACATGTTATGTTACATTGTTGATGTAATTGTGTTGTCTGGAAGGGACTAAATAACAAAGTATTTTTATCAGCTGAAATGCAGAATACAAATGTTTTTATTAAGTTAAATGGACATTATATAACAGTTTCAGGTTATGTTTTAGTGTTGGTAACATGTCCCACATCGTCCCACATTTGGTTTGTTTGATGGTGGTCACCCTATGTGTGACTGTGTAGAATTTCTTTGAATTTCAATGAATTTAATTCCACTTCCTGTCATTCCAATTCAAATTCAAACTCAACTTCCTTTGGGGTGGAGTCAATTCAATTTAAATTCTAATTCATGAATTGAATGGAGGCCAATTCTGAAATTCTGAATTTTGCACAAGCCTGATATAAACACGTCAGTTGTGTTTGAAATAACTTGCTTCAGTGGTCCCATGTTGCTTAACAACACAGAGTGAGACAGAAAATATATCATTTTATAAAAATTCTATACCCTGATGCAGGCTATATCGACTAGCGTTGCATTATAGATATACATCATGCTTACAAAAATAATTGAGATGGCTTGAATTAAACAGATAAACAAAGATCATTTCAATTGTGTTTATTGTCTTCATTTTTTCATTAGTCACAACGTCTCTATCTGCATGTTATTCAGCTGTAGTGATATCTGATGTCCATATAAGGGATTTCCAATAAGGGTGCGCTCTGGCCTCCTTCATTCATCTATGAATGAAACAGACATTACATGTGAGTGTTTTGCGCTCCATTTAGCTAACATCGCCACATTTTGGATAAGAATAGAAAAATATACTTAAGTACTTTGTAACGTATAGTAACTTGAGTAGTTTTTCAGCAAACTACTTATTTACTCTTACTTGAGTCATTCTTTTCCAGTACTTCTACTCGTACTCAATGAAAATGATTTCTTAGCAATACTTTTACTTAAGTACAGTTTTTTAGTACTCTTTCCACCTCTGTACAACACACTCAGATAGGCTTACAGTATGCCATTGATTTAATTTACTCAAATCAAATTCAAAATACATTTTTATGAACGTACTGAATATCATTCGGTGCCTTGATGAACATCGCAATGCTGGGCTTGCCTACGTTTCCGGATGAATATACGGCGCAGAGACTGCACAGCGAATAATGTCACAGAGTTAATTCATGACGTTGTGTGAACAGCACGTTATTTGTGTAGAACCGAACAAATGCTCACTTTGGTCAGAGCGGTAATAATGCCATTACGGGGTGTATTGCGATTAATATCGGCGCCACATAAATTAATGTGAATATTGTTAGTACAATTATGTGTTTAATCACATTAGTTTGATCGAATTATTGTTTTTACATGAGGTAGTATAATCACAATCACAATATTGCCAAAATCGCGTTATGAGGGTGCATGGAAACGCATTGACTCATACATTAAGTGTAACATAAGTGTTTATATACATTTTATGCCCACAGTATATACATCAGCCTACTTTAATCAGCCCGGTTCTCTCTTACTCATTCTCTCTCCTGACAGAAAGACAGCAAATCACAGAGACAGCTTTATTCTCTAGCTGACACCACAGCACAGTGATTACATTATAAGACTGGCTCAAATAAGTTGTTATTCCTTATAAAACAAGAAGAGGGGCAATCAGGATTTATGGGCAGCTCTTAAATGCTGTCATGAAAAATCATATATATCAGAAAAAAGTGGAGGCAGATTAGGGCATATTTATGTATGTATATCCTACAGCATTATCCGTTTCTTTCAGAACTACAGTCGCAAGCACCTTCTTTATCACCGTCCTGCATCAGGCAGGTTGAGTGATGATGCTGTATACAAGCATATGCGTATGATAGCATGCAACAGATGACCAGGGTTAGAAATAATAGTCCACAGCGCTGCAAAAAAAACCATTACATTCAGGCCTCGTTGTGGTCTCTCTGCCTCTCTTTAATGAATACCAATGGTTCCTGATTGACAGAGGGCATATTTAAAACGTCACTGTCAAGGAATGTGAGAAAAAGCTGATCTTGGTGCTAACATAAAAGCCGTCACTCTGGACACTGAAAGTGAATTTCCACCTTATTCATGCAGGATGTTAATTCACTGGTCTCTCCCTACGAGCTCTGCTAAGTGGATTGATGTAAACTGTGGGTTTGACATCACATTTACATTGCATTGATTTTCTTGGCAGATGCTTTCTAGATAAAGTGGCATGCAAGAAAGTAGACATGTTTGTTTTTACCCAGGTGGCACTTATCGCAGTAAATCTGAAGATGCACATCATGAACTGTAGTATAGGTATAAGACATACCACTGTACAAAATGAGGCTTGCATGAGTACTTGTTTTTACTGTTTGCCTTATGTATATGACCCATGTCGTGCTGCATCAAAGGTTTGACAATGTGGGCGAGAAATGAAAGCTTGCCAATGTACATTGACAGATTCATGCTGCTTTCACAAACTCACTTATAGTTTCTGTCAGTCTCTGGCGAGACTTTTCTTTTGTGAGGGGTATCAGGGGTCACTCTGTGAACACAACATGCTTCAGTTTTATTTGACCTAATTTCATTTCCCCCCTTTCACATTTACAATTCTGCAAAAGAATACTTGTTTCCAAAATAGAAAGTTTATTTTTCTTGACCTTAGGCCATTTTTGTATGCTAAACCTCACAAAATTGTGTACTTGTTTGTAAAAAAAAAAAATACATAAAAAATACATAAAACATATAATTTTAGAAATTTATTGAGTGTTTAATATATTTATATAATATTTAATAAATACATATATATATATATATATATATATATATATAAACATATTATACATTAGCCCTTTATATATATATATATATATATATATATATATATATATATATATGACAAACAAAAAAACACGAACACACACACTATTTCTCACACACACAGTCACAAACACACACTCACTCTCACACACACTGAACAAAATTATAAACACAACACTTTTGTTTTTGTTATTGTGGCCAGCCTAAGGCACACATGTGCAATAATCATGCTGTCTAATCAGCATCTTGATATGCCACACCTGTGAGGTGGATGGATTATCTCGGCAAAGGAGAAGTGCTCACTAACACAGATTTAGACGGATTTGTGAACAATATTTGAGAGAATTAGGCCTTTTGTGTACATAAAAAAGTCTTAGATCTTTGAGTTCAGCTCATGAAAAATGGGGGCAAAAACAAAAGTGTTGCGTTCATAATTTTGTTCATCGTGTGTGTGTGTGTGTGTGTGTGTGTGTGTGTATATATATATATATATATATATATATATATACACATACACAATTGTAGTATTTAATATTTTGAATGAGCTTTTTTTAGTTATTTTGTTTAAAAAACTTGATATCTTGATGCTGTTTGTGAAGGATGGAATATGTTTTAGAAGATAAAGACACGTGTCTAGTCAAATTTTTAATCACTGTTTTATAAAAGTGACCTGGAGTTGCACTCCTCGTCAGTTATAGGCGAGTGCATAATGAATTTTAATGCAGGGCAGTGAGCCTGGGAACTGCTCTATCAGTCGTTCCTGGATCCGAGACTTGATGGAGCACTGTACTCACCCTCCAGTTTCGTCATAACCCTTCATTCACAACTTTCCTGCAAAATTACACTTTCAAAGAGGCTCCTAGTGAATGTTATGGGTCTATATTTAATGTGAGTCATAACTCTTAAAAAGTCTCATCACTTTTGAGCTGTGGCAGCTTGAATCGCTCACCGTGTGGAAGAGCCAGCGCTTTCTCTCACTGTCGCGCGGTGCAGATTGGAGGCTGTCTGGAGACGTATGCAGCTTCTACAGCCTCATTCATCAAGCTGCGACTTCAGCTTTAAGACTTCAGAGAGGAGGGGGGAAGGAAGATAGGCACAAGGAATCAAGGAAACTGCACAAGAGCAGAAAGGGTGGAAAGAACAAAAGAAACGAGAGCTGAAGGTCTTGAAGCTAATGCAGTTTTCGTCTTGTTTGATGACTAGACTTTACTTTAGTAAGTGCTTTTGCTACTTGCCCTAAAAGTAAGAAACGTTTCTAAACATCCCAACTGACTCAACACAGCAACATTTGTTCAACCAATAATGTGAGTTTGGGGACAGGACTCTCTGTATGAGGATACAATGACAGACACTGGAGTTTCGAAAAAGTGGCAAAAAAATGCTTTACAATAACTGTCACTCCCTAAAAAAGTAACTAATTGCATTACTTAATTACTTTTTATGGAAATTATTGCTTCACGTTACTTTGTTTGTTTAATAACTAAAAACAGAAGTCCTATGTTTGGCCCTTTCGCACCAAAATTGAAATGTATAAGCCAAATGAAAAATCGGTTCACATTTAGTCTACAACTACAATAATCATCATGTTTACACAGCGGACACAGCGCCTCTGCATTTACTGCTGATTTCTTTCAACATGGAGACAGAAGGGCTGTCAATCAATAAATGGGAAAAAAGTAACTTGTGTTACTTATTTGAAAGGTAACTAAGATATTGTGTTATACATTTAAAAGTAGTGTGTTACTTTACTAGTTACTTGAAAAAAGTAATCTGATCACTCAGCTTGAGTTACTTGTAATGTATCCCAATGGTAGACCCTCTAAACTTGGTTTGTTTTTTTGTTTTATTAATACATGCATTTTCTCAGCAAACTGGCAGATATCACTGGGAAGTGGTCTACACTTTTTACGCCAATCAGAAATATCCTCCCCCCGTTAATCATTTTGCATGTTCAGATTTGCTCACGTTGGGATTTCTGACATGACTTCAGCGTTGATGGAAAGAAGGCACGTGGTTTACAAGATTGGGATGGTCTAATTCAGTGGCCTTCAAATTAATATCCTGGTTAAATATTGACCACTTCGATTTACCCTCAAAGCTCGATTACCAGAAAATAATTTTGACTTGTCCCTCAGTTTGTACAAAACAACAACAGTACCTGCTAAGCACTGTGGTCCAGAAATATGAAGCTTGTGTTTTTGTAAAGGATTCTACATTCTATATCAAAAATATTTGTTTTTGCAATGTTTATGTTGTTTATCTTTTTTGAGTTACTTTTCTAGTAGAATTTCTGATTTTTAATTAGTTACGTCTCTTCAGTCCAGTGCTGCTTCTCTGGTATCTCTTGCAGAGTGTAAGTCAATGGTTTAGTATTGTTTAGCAAAGTTTAAAAAATGTGATTTTTAAAAATGAGATATATTTTCAGCCGTCTTATGCTATCCCACAAGTCATTATGTGTAACGTTAAATGATTTTAAATGCAGAAGTGTTATTCATACTGCTGCCAACTTGCCTGTCAGATTTCCATTGCATTGCTTGTATTTCAAACTGAGGGACGAGTCATCAGTGGCTGCATCTGAAAGCCTAGGCAGCTGCCTTTCTGCCCTATCAGGCAATGACTCTGCAGGCAGCATTTGTGCATGAAGATACCTCACAAAACTGATTTTGGATAGACTTCTAAGGCAGCTTAACGGTTTAATGATATACAGCAAAACAGTGCGAGCTTTGGTGATAACTAAGCGGATATTTAATTACTATTTGCTACAATAGTAATTTATCGCTAGAATGACATGAAAATCGGAAAACAATTGTCAAAAACTTACATTTACAACTTTCAGATCCCATCTTTATTTTTTAGCTCAACTTTCACTGAATGGAAAGCACATGATTGTGTGATATCATAGGAAGTAAAGGATACATCTATGCTGCCTTCAAAAATTAAGCAGATGAATGTATCTCAGGAGACAGAAAGTGAAGCTATCTTTGGATTCGGACATACCTTGATGCTTTTCTTCCTTGGAATGTGTCCTCCGAAGGCAGTATTTATCAGTTTTCAGATGCAGCCAATATGCTCTGTGGTAATCAACAGTGTGCCTCATCTCCATTAAGCTTTCATATTCAACCTGGAATATTCCTTTAATAAATCTCATTGCAGTGCCTGGGGTCTAAAAATAACTAAACCATAATTCAGTCTGCTATTGTGTGAGAAATTACAATACCCCTTAACAATGCAAGAAAAGTGAACAAAATGATATTGTTTACAATCTACCGAACAGTATGACACTTGTTCAAATAGCGTTTACATATAAAAAATGCCCAATTTTACCGCAGGAGCACAATTTGTGTTAAATGAGAGAGATTGAAGCTAATTCTGAAAATTCATGTTGCGCTATTTGGGAGTTGAAACTTTAATCAAGCAAACGCTTTCTTGAGCTAATTTGCATCCATTAGAATGCAGAACTTCATGTCAGAATCCAATCGATTTGAAGTATCCTTACTTAAAAAAAGGCCTGACCTATAGCAGGAGAGGTAATGAACTCCATGGATAATGTGCATAATCTGCTGCCTGCAATTTTAAACAGCCGTGTTGTTGGGAGAGCACAGGATGTCTAGAAATGCCACATATTTCACCAGGCTATGAAAAGAACCATTATACTTTCAATTTAAAATAAAAGTTATAGCTATATTTTGCTTCATGCTTTGCCTTAGTATTCATAGTTATAATGATGACCAGGGAATGCCATCATAGAGCATATTCCTACACTGAGCTCACGGTTGTTATATTTCAAATACATATAATGAAGGTATCCATTGGAGATTTTGGTATTCATTCTTCAAAAAGAGCACAGTGTTCAATGTGGGGCAACAGTTGTAAATGTCTTGACCTTTAAGTAAATAATGCATCTAATAGCGGAGTCAAAAGCAAATAACATAGTCGATGAATAGAACACTACCTCAGACCTCCACTCAGCCGTGTAGCTCATCCCAGAAAAGGAGCCATAACTCCAATCTGCCGTCTCAAGCTTTGCTGAAATCCTATTTAACCCTCGGATCAGGACCATCTGCACTTTTTTTTTTACACTGTGTTCAAGCAAAACATCAACAGCACACACACAGACTAACAATCGAGAGTTTCCCCGCTGGACCAGAGGTTGTCAATACTTAGACTGGCACTATGCTGCCTCGGCAGCCTGTTCATTAACTGATCCCTGCCAACCCCACTAGGGAATATGCTAACAACTCGGATAGGACATTCTGACATTCCGAAGCTGGTCTGGATCTTTTTCATAATGGCTTCATCTGCAACTCTAAACCAACATGTTTTCTGTGCCATGGCCAAGTTAGATGGGGGAAATATTGATAGCTTACCTCTTGAAACATAAGGAGATGGTTCCTTCAAGCACTCGTCTTTTTCTTCCTGCTGTAATCCCCACACCCCTCAAAAGCTCTAACAACTATAGCCTCATTTACCAACTGGCGCCTTTCTTTATTGATCTGAAAGAGAAATAAACAGCAAATTATGCATTGACTTAGTTCTGACTATGAATGCTGATTCTGTAAGGCCAAACAGACTTTCTAAGAATAAACTATGTATATATGAACTACATTTTTATTCATATAATATATCTATATGTATCTATATCTAAATAATATCTCAATGCCATCGTACGTACGTACGTACGTACATACATACATACATACATACATGCATATGTAAGACTGGAAAAACTGTAAGGACTTTAAGAGAGGGCCACTCTCTGAGAAAACAAAGGAAATTAACATTTGAACTCCCCCTCATGCACTATTGAGGCGAATGTCTCACCTCCCTCATCCTAATCTACATTTCTCTCCCCCATTCTTCATCCTGGCAGAGATCTCCCAAACTCACACAAGAATCTAAATGGTTTAATGTGAATGATTAATGTGAAGGTTTATACATGTTTGGTATTATTTGAAATGTCTCGGTGCGACTGGTACAAATGTCTCATTCTCAAAGAAGTAAAACAAAAGGTAATAAGGTTTTTAAGAGTTTAGGAATAACTGGCACACAAAGGAATGTGGTCTCTAGGCACTCCCAAAGGTGTAAATTCATGAATGCTAATTTCCACTTTTCTTAGCAGATGGTCAACTTCTACCCCCAGTAATGGTGGGGGAATACAGTAAATTTCCACTAAACTCAAGTTTTACATATCAAATAAGGTCTGGCTATATAAGGAAAATGCAACGAGAGCTCAGGGCTGTTTTTCTGTATTCAGATTAGCCCGTGTGGTTGAGGGTCTCGCGACTCTCAGCTCACGTAGCCATACAGTGTCGGGTAAAGGATTTTCCTCTTTGTTCTAGAACATTTGATGGTTTGCATTGATTATCTTTCAATTGATTATGGAATTGTAATAATACATTTACCTGACATAATAAATTGTTATATTTGATTATTCTAACAGACTTTGACTTTATTTTCATTGGAGTTAAAAGGAATAGTCAAACATTAACGTATATTTAATGATGCACAGATATCATTGAAAAACCTTTTCATTTTATGGAGTCAGATGAAACGAGAAAGGACAGTAACACGCAAAGACCTTCACCGCTAATTAAATTACCGGCATTGGATCGAGTTAGACGGCCTTACACATACATACATATATACATACATACATACATACTGTCACAAACTACTCTGTCACCAGAAAGTTTAGATCCAAATGCAGCTTTTAATAAGATGGGGTAATCCAGACACATAATCATGTGAACAGGCAACAGGTCGAAATCCAGGTAGGCACTCCAAACAAACAAACAAACAAACAAACAAGGTTGGGAACAAGGCAAACGGGTAATCCAGAGGCAGGCAGAGAGTCCAAGAAACCGAAATACAGGGAACCAAACAAATGCTCAGAGATGCAGTGCAACAACATACAAAACTATGCAATGATTGAATGTGAAAACCAGGCTTATAAGGGGTGAGCTAACAAGGTAATGACAAACAGGTGAATGTGATCAGTGATGATGAGTCTGGGCAGTGAGTTATGAGAAATGTAGCAACTGGCAAACTAAATATAATACAGTTGTGTATGATTAATTAGGGATGAATTGTTTTCTAATAATATAATGCTTAAAAGAGTATGACATGTAGTGTGACAACATGCCCAACTATTGCCTTCACATTTATTTTAGGGCAGTGATGGTGAATAAAAAGTATGACAACTAACTCCGGTCCCCATTTGTTACATTCTAATTCTGTATTGGTTTTTGTTTTGGTTTAATTTTGTTCCCTGTTCTGTTAGCTTGTTAGTTTCCATAGTTAATATTAGTTCCACACCTGTTCTTAGTTCTGCTTATTACTCTATCTGTAGCCTGTATTTAAACCCTTAGTTTGGTTTGTTCATTTTTCCTTGTTGTTTCAGTTTATGTGGTTGTTTATACTATTATTGTTACACTTTATCTTGCAGTATGTGCACTTACAGTGTAGTTACTGTGTACCCAAGAAAGTAAGGTAACTAGGGGGTTAAGGTTAGGTTTAGGTTTAGGTTCATGGTTACCTAGTTATAACCCAGTTATTGTAATTGTTATAACAAGTCTATAGTATGTACATGGGGAACAGGACTGTGAAAATAAAGTGTTACCATTATTACTCCTTGTGATTCTCCTGCGTGGTTCCCTTTGGATTTATTATCAAAGACTGTTTATTATATAAACACTCCTGTGTCATGCACTTTCTACAGCCACCATTACAATGTTGGCTTGCACTTGTGTACTATGTGCTATGTGTACTTGGTGTGCCTAGTGTGCGACTATGGGGCGGCAGTGGTTCAGTGGTTCATGTAGGTTGTCTACAAACCGAAAGGTTGGTGGTTCGATCCCCGGTTCCACCTGACCAAGTGTCGAGGTGTCCATGAGCAAGACAGCTGCTCCCGACGAGCTGGATGGCGCCTTGCATGGCTGACACCACTGTCGGTGTATGAACGAGTGCGTGAATGGGTGAATGTTTGGCAATATGTAAAGCGCTTTGGTGGCCATTGGGTCTATGAAAGCACTATATAAATGCAGTCCATTTACCATTTACTTACCTAAGAAAGTACTGGGTAATATAAGGTAACTACATGGGTTAAGGTTAGGTTTAGAGGTAGGTTCAGGGTTAGTACCCATTTATTGTAATTACTATCATAAGTACATAGAATGTACATGGGGAACAGGACTGTAAAATAAAATGTTACCCAATATTGTTACTAATTAAAAGTAAAAATTTTGTGCTCGCTCATCTGTCAACTTCTTGTAAGTTTGTATATTAAACATTAGTATTTTGTGGATTTTCAGCGCAACTTTTTTTAAATCCCAGTTTTAAAGTAAAAACCCTAAAGATCTACTTTTTTTTTTTTTGCAACGCAAAAGACAAATGAGATTTGGCAGATAAATCCTTTCCTATCCTTCGTCACTGTTTAGAAATAAATGTCCCTTTCTGTTGTCTGCTGGAGTGGGAGGATATATATTCCCACCACAGTGAATTGATCAAAGAAATAACTAGTTTTAGATGTCAGAAAATTGTGGAGATTAAATTGTGCACAGCAGAAGAATGTCTTACAGAATCAGTGACAATGAAATACAGAAGGAACCAGGCAGAGCATGATGAGAGCTGTAAAATTGTACAGCAGAAACAAATCGATACTTGGGGCAGATGAATCAAATCCGGCCCCATCAATCGGAATCCTCTGGGATTGTTGAATGCTCCCTAACTCTGCCCTCCCATTAGTTCCCAATCCCTCTAATATCCCTCTCAAATCCAACACATCCCACCGCAAAGCTTCAAACAACCTGCACTGCCATGTTTCTCCAGACAGGGCCTCAGAATTGTTTCAGGAACCACGATCATTGTTCAACAGTGTTCAGCTGAACACACAATCTTGGCTTTCCCAAAGACAATACAAGAAACATCTTTGACACCCACTCAGTCGTATGCAATGCAATTTACAAATCTCCTTATCAGCCCGGGGAACCTTTTGGATTTTCTTTCCTTCCTGGAATTGCAAACATGTAATTTGTTGGCGCAAATGTGTAATTTCTCCACTCAGTTCTCGTAGTGCTGTGTGAAAATGAATGTCCACTATTAGTGAGAGTAATTTCAGGATATGATGAGCTTGAACTTTAGGTCTTACTTCATATGAAATGTCATTATTCACGCCAAGCCATCATTTATCACACAACTGCCTCTTGCAGAACTTCATCTCAGTTATGCTTGATGTTTTCCAATGTTATTTATGCCACTGAGACATGACTATCCTATATAATCACAATTTTGCAATAAGAAAAAAAAAATGCTGTGAAGCACAGCTAAAAATATTTGCCCTTTTCATGACTCAACTTTTAGAACAATGGATTTCATTTTAACCACATGAGCAACAACATGTTTAAGAGTGAAAAAGATAAGATAAGGTTGGGACAATGTGAGATTGTACACAGCAGTAACATAAACTTGCTAAATAATATGTGAACAAATTTGAAATATTTCAATATTCAAGAAAAAAAAAGGTTGATCCACATAATTGTACATTGAATGTACTGATTTTAATTGGAAACTTTAAACACACAAGTGTCCCCCTTATTATAACCCTAACATCAGCCTCCATTTCAGGGTTTATGTGCATATTTGACATATTGCTTTTGGCTTACTATACAGTATTTTCAACAGATAAATGTGTTTATATGCATGCAAATATTTCATTTCAAAGTCTTTTAGACTGGAAGTATTTTATTTTAGTAGTCCACTTTAGACATTCTACTAACTCTAAGTAACTTTGCAACATGTCAACTACCAGTTATTAGAGTATTAGTAGACTGTCTGCTTAAAGGTGAACTTTTCTACTTGTCAATGTTTCAGTTGCATAGATGTCAATGGAGGGAAAGAAAGGTCTTAGATTTAATCAAAAATATCTTTGTGTTCCTAAGATGAACAAAAGTCTTACGGGTTTGGAACGACATGAGTTGTGAGCAATTAATGACATAATTTTCCTTTTTGGGTGAACTATGCCTTTAAAAACATTATTTAATTCAGTCTTAGAAAACCTTTGAGAAAAGGAAAATTCAGCATTCATACAGCACAGAATATTTTTATTGATAAAATGATGGTCCAATGGGGATATATTAGAAAGGTTGTAGAGTTTATTCATTATTAAGAGTTAATTTGAGCCTGGTGAACAGCATTTCAGGGATTAAAAGAGGACATAATCTCAAATCCATACATCTTTTCTTCATCTCTCCTCGATACAATTTAGAATTATTTTTAATGAAATCATTCTTACAGAGCTGCCCTCAGTTAATTACCAACCTGATATTCTTCAAATATGTACCAGCTAGAACACAACAAAAATGATATAAATTGAACATGGAATTGAAGACTGAAAGCCCAAAATAGGCTCTAATTAAAACATAAACATTCAGTATTCAGACCTTTCCTTCAGTCATTAGATATTCCTGTTTTTTATCTGCCTTCAGCTTCTACCATTTCATTAAAATTCAGTGCATCTAGTTTCAAGTTTAGAAGCCGGACATGTTGGCCTTTTAAACTTTTAAGCTCCTGTGTGTCTTATCCTGGTTATTTTCATCTACGAATATATTTTAATTACTGTCTGTCTGTCTGTCTACCTGTCTGTCTGTCATTCTGTCATTCTATCTGTTTGCAAAGCCTATAGCAACTTTCAAACAACTGATGAACAACATTAAAACAACTTTCAAACAAGGCTATCAAAGTTTATCTGGACAAACTAAATGATTGTTACATAAATTATTTCATTTTCAATCCACTTCATTCAAATTAAAATCATAATTCTACATCCTGTTTTCTACCTCAATTAGGAATACAAAAACTATTCTAATTTAATTTCTGAATTCCGCACAACCCCATTAACCTCTTTTTATTGTTTCTTCAGGTGTGAAGACTCCACAGAGACAGAGAAGGTGAGAAAACTTTTACCTGATGGTTACAGATATGTTTTGGTTGAGTGAGATGGTTGGTAAGAGCCAGCTCTCATTTTTATTATTTATTTAGTAGTTTATTAGAAGTGCAGTGCTTTGCCAGCTTGTAAAATGATGTGATAAACCTTTTTGAAATGTTAGTCATAGTGACATTGTTAATATTAGGGTATATGAGGGAGAGAGAGAGAGAAACAGATTTTACTTGTACAGAAGCCTCTTCTCATTTGTTGAAGTCTGCTGCACCACAGAAGGCTTGAGTCACTGTAAATTGTAACAGCTGTAAAGGCTGAGATGTTTTTGTAGTGCAGACCTTTCGGGAACACTTCACATGAGTATTATATCCCATCTGGGGTGTTGCACTTGTCCTTTAAAATCTAAAATCTAGGATACATTTTTCTCTTGAGATCTAGAAATCTTGCCTTTGCACATTTTTTTTCTGGTAAAACTACAATTTTGTTCAAAAATAAACTTTGCTGTGCCTTTGAAAATAAATATTCACATCAGGGTATGTTATTGAAACCTTAGAGAGTATCATTTTCAAAGTGTTTTAATTAGCCTAGTGATATTCTCCCTCTCATTTGGTTAAATTAAGTTGATTAAATTGAGCATGAAGGACCATTCTAACATTTAAGAGATTAATAATGTTGTCTGATATATATATATATATATATATATATATATATATATATATATATAGACATCAGACAACATTATTATTATTTTTTTTTTATTTTTTTTTCTCAGTACAAATGTTTTTAGTAGATTTCACCGTACATTCAGTATTTACCTTCAATACACATTCTTGGCCTTGATGATTCATTAGTGCACTTTATTCCAAGCAAAACATTCATCAAAAATATAACTTTCCTCACATTTAAAGGACTTTACTTAAATATAATTATTGTAATCGAAAACAGAAGCTGCATTATTGAAAAACATTTCCCACATGTCAGTCATTATTTTTCATACGTTGAGGTGAAATGGAATCACAAGATGTCCTGTGCTGCCGAGTACAGATTCCCATTTGAGCCTCTGGCTACCTGGAGGCCATAAGACACAATGGGCTGTAAAAAATGTGCTAAAAAATGTATGAGAGGAAAAAATCTGAATTATGTGGTAAAACCAAATAATATAACATACAAACAGTTTACTACTGTATATACAGTGTTGCCGCATCGATATGAAAGTTAATTACTCAAAATAATGCTAAAATATGTGTTGGCCAAAAGCATATTTCACAGGGTTTACTGGGGCTGAGTTGCATACTTAAATGTGGTCCAATAGTACTATATATGATTGACAGGTGGTTGTCTGATGGATCTATTCGGGAACATAGAATACATGTTCTGATATATTTTCTGATGTATTATAAATTTAAGTGTAGCCACTTTTTCCAAATTCACCTGGGAATCCAAGGTGGAATTTATTTTTCCTCTACACCTGTCAGTCAACTTTGTGCTAAAACAAACATTTTAAAATGTGCCAGTTATCACCCAAGACAGATGCTAATACCAGGTGAAGGGGCACTTCTAGTCTTTCATCAAGACAAGGACACATGCTCCTCATCAAGTAAATTATTTTACCTTTATTTGGTCTCAGTCCCCTGGGAGATGTTTGATTTAAAATCAGCACCTAGCCAGTGACTTTGGGAGCAACATTGTGTAAATTTGAGCAACAGATGATCCAAGTTCAGTCGACAAAACTGTATCTAAAAGGGCTCAGTTTTTTTTAGTTTTTTTTTAAAGAAATTAATACTTTTTCATCAAAGACACATCAAATTGATCAAAAGTGACAGTAAAGACATGTATAATGTTTTTGAACTTTATTCATCAAAGATTCCTGGGGTGTGTTTCCCAAAGCCAACTATGGTCGCAAGTTCCGTCGTTACCAATATAGAGTTCAATGGAAATTGCGATCATAGTTGGCCAACGATGCTTTTGGGAAACGCACCCCTGATCAGCACAAAGACCATCAAATTAACATATTAGAATGATTTCTGAAGGATCGTGTAACATTGAAGACTGGAATAATGGCTTAAATTGTAATATTATTTCACAGTATTACTGCTTTTACTGTATATGGATCAAATAAATGCAGCCTTGGTGAGCATGCGACTTCTTCCAAAACCATAAAAATATATAAACACAACAAAACAACAACATAAAATCCAGGCCTGGTCATCTCTCGCCTTGCACTGTCGTCACTCCTCACTGAGACTCGAGACCCGTGTCGTGTACAGGTAACACTCATTAGCACTCGCACCACAGGCCTTACTCTATTCCCATGGCTCTTGGCCCCGCACCGCTTGCCACAGTGACCATTCACCTATCTAAAGTTAGATACAGACAAACCACAAGTGATGCCATAGTCTCGTTTAGCCAGACCTTCAGACTGACAGCAGCATGTTTGTACTCCATTGTAGCTTTCATTGGCCAAAGACCAGCAAAGAGGACGCTGTTGTGGTTTTCAATCTTTCTGAAAAATAACTTCGCAGAGATCTTTGATGCCAAAAATAATTAGACTTTATTTTCAAACGCCGTCCCGTTCCATAGAACGGCGCTCTAACGCTCTGGCCCTCCGGCTGACTGGCCCTCTGGCCTTCCAGTGCGCTCCCGAGTATATTTTGGTTCAGAGTTATATACATACATCTTCTTCCAAAGAAGGTAACACACCCTATAGATAGTTTTGGGTAAAGGTCTTTTACCATGTGACTTCTCAGAATAGAATTTTCTGCAGCAAACAACATTCCGTTCAAGGTCTTTCACATACACAGAGGAAATCCAAAGTCACAGACAGAAGAAATAATTGTGTCCAAATATATAGCAAATTACTTGTTTTCTAAATAATAAAATCTTCTACAACGCCTGACCAATATTGTTATGTTCTGTGTTATGTTTAGGGCCGTGAAAATAAGTTGATATCCATACGCTAACAGACCGGCGTGCATCTAATGAATTATTAATTCAAGAACGTTGTGCAAGTTCACTTACTGACGTCACATACTTTTGAAAATCAAGCGTTTAGTTGATCGTAATAAACGGTCATTGTCGCAGTTGTAAACATTACGGTTTGCTTCTTCCATGAGGGGGTTTGGCTTCGCGACAGCTATATTTCCAGGCAGACCACTAAAGAAGGTGACAAACACGTCTACCGAAAATCCTGTAGAATTCAACCAATCAAATGTTTCCCATTTTGTGAGCCTTCTGCATCAGACAATCAGCCGTGACGTCTGAGGCTTAGACTAGTGGTACCATAATGCACAAGTCTTTGTATAGAGCTCCGGAAGCTGACGTCACGCAATCTAAACTCCGCCATTTTGGCAGCCAAATCAGGAGAGCGCCAGAGCGGCTGTTGCAGTGGTATCGATAGCGGTCGAATGATTTAAAGTCTATTTAAAATCTTAAAACCTTAACCTTTCACCATGGTGGACAGCTGATGTGTGCCTGGATGCCAGAACAGGTGGAGGAAAGCAAAGGGGAAATCGTTTTATCGTATTCCTAAGGATCCTGATAGACGACTGAAATGGCTCACTGCATTTGACTCACTGAAATGGCTCAAACGTGTTAACCAACACATCCAAACAGTGAGATGGGAGCCATCAAGCAATGGATTTCGCTTGTGCAATGATCACTTCATATCAGGTATGTTCTTTCTAATGTAACTTGGCTAGCTAACATGTTTAATATTGTTTATGACGATTGTAATGCCTTTACGTTTAAGTTTTCAACCCTCTACAAAGCATATATGTGACTAAATCTTCACTCTGGGAGACTAAATAATGTCTAGCATTAGCCATTGAATAATATATTCTTAGAGTTTACACGTCAGTGTGTAATAGTAGTGTATACATTTAGCATATTTTATTTTCACTGGCTGAACACACTGACTGAGCGCTTGAGATTGTATCTAAAGTTCATTGCTTTGTAACTTCAATGTTAGTACTTGGGCTACTTGTAAGTCTCTTTGGATTAAAGTGTCAGATAAATTATTAGATGTTAATGTAACATTAGCTCGGCTAAAAGAATTTTAAATTGTTGCCATTTTCTGTTTTCTAATGTTTTAGGGAAAAAGAGTGACAACCCTCTTTCACCCGACTTCGTCCCATCTATCTTCAACCATGTTCCATCCCCAGAGAAGAGAGGAAGAAAGCGGAAGTTAGAAGTGTTCAACAGAAGACAGAAGAGCAAACTCCAAAGAATAGAGCAAGCAACAAAGTCACCAGCCTCAGCAGTATCCCATTCAACAGTTTGTCCTCAAGACAACAGCAAGCATCCTACTGCACACCAGGTGAAGGAATCAAACATTACCCACAAAGAACTTGAAAATGTTGTTCCTATTCATGAAGAAAAAGATACATCAGCTTCACCATGTGATAATGGAAACTGTAAGAAATACACTCAATCTCTGGAATTGGAATGTGAAGCTCTGAGAACTGAAAATATGTTGTTAAAAGAGAAAATAAATAGAACTGCACTGAATGAGAAAACGTACTCGGTTACTAACGTAACCTCGGTTCTCTCTAGAGAGGGAACGAGTACTGCGTAATATCTTACACAATGGGGAAAACTCTTTTCCACGAGATATTGAAGCCAAAAATTGTCCTTTAATTTTGATTAATGTAAAACGCTGTGCGGCAGCGTGCAGACATAGGCAAGACGGCTCGCGCGCCTATTGGCTACCCTGCGGCAACAGCAGCAAGCCTATCGAGAGAGGCCCTGCGTGACGTGACATCCAATGGGGGCGCTTCGCGCCCATTTCGTCACGTCCCGCCAGAATAGGCGTGGCCTTGGCCTGTAAATACACTCGACAGGCTGATACAAACTGGTTTTCATCACTGAAGCGAACCAGCGCTGTTGTATGCACGGCAAGATATGCAGTACTCGTTCCCTCTGTAGAGAGAACCGAGGTTACGTTAGTAACCGAGTACGTTCTCTTACGAGAAAGTCTCTCGTACTGCGTAATATCTTACGCTATGGGGAACACAATGTAAGACGCCGTGCGTACTGGGATCCCACACTAAAGTCCCAAGGGCAGTAGCCCGGGGCTCATATAGTGCATAATCAGCGTAGACTCACAGAGAGTCGGAGAAGAGAGGCTACAAGCATCATTCCCCATGAAATAGCATCCCACAGGAGCTAGTTATGTTAACAGTATTTCCCGCAGACAGGGTGAACGCGTTCAGCCTGAACTGGCCAAAAGTACGGGTTATTCAACACCCATGGAGCTGTTCTATCGATCAGTGAGCGATACTCAAGCAAAACTCAGCATTCTGCGCCGGCGCAGCGGGACAGATAGTACTGAATTCTAGACCGACAGCAGCTTGGCCTGCAAGGCGGGAACCTCTAGGTTATAGAACCGTATAAATGTAGACGGCGAGGCCCAGCCCGCCGCAATACAGATATCATGCAAGGAAATCCCACTAGACCACGCCCACGAAGAGGCCACGCCTCTCGTGGAGTGCGCTCTGACACCCAAAGGACACTGCAGGCCCTTAGAAGTGTAAGCCAGCACTATGGCATCGACTATCCATCTGGATAGGCTCTGTTTTGATACGGCCAGTCCCTTGGAGCGTCCGCCAAACAAAACAAAGAGCTGCTCGGTCTTCCTGAAGACAGACGAGCGGGACACATAAGCTCTCAGCGCCCTGACGGGGCAAAGGAGATCGCATCCGCCTCCTCATTGTTCACCGGGAGGGCGCACAGGGAATAACCTGGGCCCTGAACGGTGTGTTGAGGGATTTGGGCACGTACCCGTGCCTTGGTTTGAGTATGACTTTTGAGTCATTAGGCCCAAACTCCATACAGGACGTGCTTACTGAAAGCGCTTGTAAGTCCCCCACGCGCTTCATTGAAGCAAGAGCCACAAGAAATACCGTTTTGAAAGACAGGTGCTTCATGTCTGACAAATGGATTGGCTCAAATGGGGCACCTTTCAGGGCTTCCAGAACCGTAGAAAGGTCCCACATAGGGACTGAGGGAGGTCTGGGAGGATTCAGCCTCCGAGCTCCCCTGAGGAATCGCACGACTAGGTCGTTTTTCCCCAGTGACTGGCCAGACGTCAGTTTTGCAAACGCCGTTATGGCCGCCACGTATACTTTGAGCGTGGACGGGGTTCTACCCTTATCCAGCAGCTCCTGAAGGAAGGAGAGCACTTCCGTAACCCCGCAGTCTACGGGTGAAAAGCCCTGAGCTTGACACCAGGTAGAGAACACTGACCATTTCGAGGAGTAGAGCCGTCTAGTAGACAGGCCCCTAGCCTGCGTGATCGTGTTTAACACTCCCTCCGGGAGGTTAGCGGGTACCCGTTGATGGCCCACACATGTAGGGACCATAATTCCGGGCGAGGATGCCAAATCGAGCCCTTTGCCTGAGAGAGGAGGTCTCTCCTCACCGGTATCGGCCACGGGGCAGTGCTGGTCAGCTGTTAATAGGACTGGGAACCAAGTCTGGTTCGTCCATAGCGGAGCCACGAGCAGCACTGGGCATCCATTTCCCTGATTCGTTCCAGCACTTGAGGCAGGAGCGAGATGGGGGGAAAAGCATAGAGGGGGCGTCGGGGCCATAAGTGGGCCAGCTTATCCCTGCTCTTGGAGAAAAAGTTCGGACAGTGAGCGTTTTCCTGGGACGCGAACAGGTCCACCTGCGCTCTGCCAAATGTCTCCCACAGCAGTTGGATCGTCTGCGGGTGCAGCGACCATTCCCCTGCTGGGACATTGTTTCTGGACAGTCTGTCTGGTCCCAGATTCAGGTGACCAGGCACATGCGCTGCTTTCAGTGAAAGCAGGTTGTGCTGAGCCCAGTCCAGGAGGCGTTTCGTCAGCCTGTAAAGGCTTCGGGACCTGACGCCGCCCTGGTGATTTATGTACGCCACCACTGACATGTTGTCCGACCGGACTAAGACATGGCGGCCTTTTATCTGGGGACAAAGGCGCCTTAGCGCGTTGTCTACTGCCAGCATTTCTAGACAGTTTATGTGTAGGAGCTTCTCCCGTTCTGACCACTGGCCAAAGAACGGTCTGCCCTCGAGCAGCGCTCCCCATCCCGAGGTGGAGGCGTCCGTGGACACCACCATCACACTCGAGGGAGTCCCCAGACTCATGCCTGACTGGTACCTCGTATCAAAATTTGCATGCCCTGAAGTCTCAGGGGTGCGAGAGCCACGTCCATGCACTTCGTGAATATGCGGGATTCTGGGGACAGGCCGAACGGTAGGACTGTGTATTGATATGCCTGGCCCTCGAAGGCGAATCTCAAAAATCGCCTGTGACGTGACGCAATCTGTATTTGGAAATAGGCGTCTTTCAGATCTATTGACATGAACCAGTCTCCCTGGCGCACTTGCGCGAGGATTTTGCTGGTTGTCAGCATTTTGAACTTGCGTTTCAGAAGCGCTTTGTTCAACTGTCGCAGATCTAGAATGGGTCTGAGACCCCCGTCTTTTTTCGGTACCAGAAAATATCTGCTGTATACACCCCCTTCGCTCTGAGCCTGAGATAAAGGTTCTATGGCCCCTTTGCTCAGTAGTTTCGCTATTTCGGTTTGAAGTAGATGAGATACTTCGTTGTCTACCGTGGTTTCGACACGCGCCGTGTAACGGCGGGGACGTGGAGCGAACTGTAGCGAATAGCCTCTTTTTATAGTGTTCAACACCCATTCTGATACCCCGGGAAGCTTTGCCCACGCATTTGCGTGAATAGCTAGAGGCAGAATGAGATCCGGGCTCTGGCCGCGGCATAGCGGCGGCTGCAGAGCTTCGGTGTGCTGAGACATAAACACTGTGTTTAAAGTGTGCGAGGCGGGGGGCGCGCCGATCACGGCAGGCAGCCTGGTCGCGCTCGATTTCTCTATGACAGATTGTAGAGAGAGAGCAAGCGGGACAAACCCCGTAGGGTTCAGCGTGTCTGTGAGCGAATGTGGGCGCGGGACAGCGGGCACATTTACTGCACTGAAAACACCGTCGGCTTGCGCTGACTGAATATGTGTTGGTTTCGTTTTTACAGAAACCGTGGGACACGCACCGTGTAGTGTTTGTGGGCACTGTGTCGTGGGCACATTCACTACGTTTGCACAATCGGCATGAGTCGATTTTATTTGTGCTAGCCCTGAACTGTGGCAGGCTGTGTCTGTGTGTGGGAATGGGCACTGAGACGTGGGCATTCTTACAACACTCATAACACCATCGGCCGTGGCCGGAATACCAGAAAATACACTCTTTTTTGGGATTTATCTGGGTCGCCGTAAAAATGGCGTTAATGTGCAGGCAAGCGGGCTGTGGTACCGGCTTGTTTACTGCGAAATACACTGGAACAGTCACATTTTTTGGAACTGAACGAGCGAGAGGTTTCGGTGGAGTCTGGCCGTGGCGAGACTTAAACACCGTGGGTCTTAGCTGACTGTATGTGTGTTGGTTTCGTTTTACAGAAAACTTGGCACATGCAGAGTGTAGTGTTTGTGGGCACTGGGTTGGGGGCACATTCACTACATTTAATGCACAATTGACATGAGTCGATTTCATATGTGCGAGCCCTGCACTGTGGCGGGCTGTGTTTGTGTGTAGAAATGAACACTGGGCTGTGGGCATTTTTTATTACACTCATAACACCATCGGCTGTGGCCGGAATACCAGAAAATACATTGCTTATATGATTTTTCTGGGTTGCCGTGGAAACGGCATTTGTGTGCAGGCAAGCGGGCCATGGTACCGGCTTGTTTACTGCAAAATACACTGGAACAGTCACATTTTCTTGGAACTGAACGTGCGAAAAGTTTCAGTGCAAGTCTGGCCGCGGCGAGACTAAATTTTATCTGCTGCGAGCGCTGGGATCGAACACGGTTCTCCCGTGCGATGGCTTTAGGTTTTGCCACTGAGCCACAGGGGGAAACGACAAAAGCTTAAAATAGCTCGATCACATAATAGAGCGTCATCACAGTTTTGTGTGTGTTGGCGTTTGTTTGCAGGCGTGCGTGTTATGCAACAGGCTCAATGCTGCAATATTGACATTTTCAGCCTCTCAAACTAAGAGGAGCTGAGAAATGTTTGAGAAATGGAGATTGGTCCGGCCTCGGTGGGACTAAAAATACACTCTTTCCTCATTTCGCCGGTGACGCATGCCCACGGGGGGCGGGGTAGCTTTCTTATAACGTAAAGAAAGCTAGCCGCGGTTTTGATGCTGGCCCGTTTCCCTGACGACTCGCGGGCAGAAGGGGGAGGTCCACAGAGCTCGCCCAATCCTTACTGTCCGACGCGGGGATAGAGCAGTTGGCCTCCTCTACAGATGCAGCTATCTCGTCGTCATTAATGGCGGAATCGGCGGCGCGCGGCGGCCGTTGTCCTTCAGTGAGCGACTCGATTGAAGCTGGTGAAGCTGTCGGGCAAACCGGCGAGCTTTCACGGCTGGAGAAGGATCGGGGACCCGCTGAGTACGGCGCTTTGCGGCGCGGCACTACAGCGGGCGGGAGTCTCACTCACCATGGCAATAGCTGGCCTTCTCTACCGATGCAGCTATCTCGTCGTCACTAATGGCGGAAGCGGCGGCGCGCGGCGGCCGCTGTTCGTCAGTGAGCGACTCGATTGAAGCTGGTGAAGCTGGCGGGCGAACAGGCGAGCTTTCACGGGCTGGAGAAGGCTCGAGGACCCGCTGAGTACGGCGCTTTGCGGCGCGGCACTACAGCGGGCGGGAGTGCAGACTCTGAGAAAAAATGCCAGGCAAGTCCTCAGAGTCACCATAGCAATAGTTCCACAGGAACGAAGCGTCTTCAAAAAGACGCTGCTCTTTTAGATAAAGAGAGAGAGAGAGAGAGAGAGAGAGAGAGTGTGTGAATCGCGATGGCGAACACACACTCTAGCAGTGAAAAAGGATATTAACGACGGAAAGCGTACCAGGTACGGCGGCTGAAGGCGGCGAGGTGAAGGCCAGCGGCTTCAGACTCGAAGGCTCGTCCCGCAGAAGGCTTACTATCAGACGGCGCAGCTTCTCACTCCGGATCCAGCGATGCAGTAGTGCTTCGCTGAAGAGATGAAAATCAGTTTGTATCAGCCTGTCGAGTGTATTTACAGGCCAAGGCAACGCCTATTCTGGCGGGACGTGACGAAATGGCCGCGAAGCGCCCCCATTGGATGTCACGTCACGCAGGGCCTCTCTCGATAGGCTTGCTGCTGTTGCCGCAGGGCAGCCAATAGGCGCGCGAGCCGTCTTGCCTATGTCTGCACGCTGCTGCACAGCGTTTTACATTAATCAAAATTAAAGGATAATTTTTGGCTTCAATATCTTGTGGAAAAGAGTTTTCCCCATTGTGTAAGATATTACGCAGTACGAGAGATACTCTCGTAAGAGAACTTTACAAAACAATGATAAAAAGGTCAATGTACTCACTGGTTTACAAACATATTCTTTACTGATGACATTGTTTCATGTTGTGGCTCCCTATCTCAAGCCTAAGTCTAGCCTAACATTATTTCAGCAGTATATGATAACTTTAATGAAGCTTAGAATGAATTTCTCTTTTGAGTTTTTGGCTTATTACTTTGGCGTTGATCCAACAACTGTTTCAAGGATTTTCAAACGCTGTATTGATGTAATGTATAGTAGACTAGTACCAAGTCTAGTTATATGGCCTGACAGGGAATCGTTAAGAAAGTCTCTTCCATATGCATTTAGGAACAGTACCTTTGAAAAGACAGTATGCATTATTGATTGTTTTGAAATATTTATAGAAAAACCAAGAAACTTATTAGCTAGTGCTCAGTGTTATTCAACATACACAAGTCACACCATACTATGAAATATTTAATTGCCATTTGTCCACAAGGCTCTATTTATTTCATTTCCAATGGATGGGGAGGCCGCACAAGTGATAAGTTCATCACAGATCACAGTCATTTTTTAACCCATTTGCTCCCAGGAGATCTGTTTTTGGCAGACAGAGGTTTCAATGTCAGAGAGTCCATCCATACTCACCAAGCTGAACTAAAGATCCCAGCATTCACACGTGGGAAAAAAAACAATTAGATGCTGTTGATTTGGAGAGTACAAGATGCTTAGCGTCTCTTAGGATACATATTGAAAGAGTGATAGGAGTTCTGCGTCAGAAATACACAACTTTGCAAAGAATTATCCCCATAGTTTTCACTGACATTGACAGAGAAAATGATGTGACATACCTTGACAAAATGGTGAAAGTATGTTGTGCTCTTACAAATGTCTCAGAATCTGTTGTACCCTTTCAGTGATAATTGAGCAAATGTAATGCCATGTAACTGACAATAGATGTGTAACTGAGCTAAATAAACCCATTTGTTATACATTTCTTGTTGCTTGTGACATTCATTTGAAAGAGATACTGATGTTTTATAAGTTTTATTTACTGGTGTTTTATTTATTTGAATTGATACTGATGTTTTTACACTGCTGAACAGACAGAAAAAAACAGTACATGAGAGAAGAAAAGGAAGGAAGATAGAGGGAAACATAGCAGGGGCCATTTACTCTTTCAAATCCTCTCACCACTAATTTTTCACTTCTTTTTTTGTGAATTTATATATTTCTGCAGATGGGAATACCCACTGTTTAGGAATTATTTTAATGCGAAGGCAAGATTGGTGAAACCTTTTAACTAAACAAAAACCTGATGCACCGACCAACATGTCCCCTACTTCGGGCTCACGACAGTAGCACCACTGTTGACCATCATCAAATGCTGCAGCTGGTTTTGGAGCTGAAAAATACTTGCCAATCAGCTCTGGCATGATGCATTTCTTAAAAATGTTTGTAGCACAAGCCAATTCCTTTGTCAAAAAATGGCACATCTGGTTTCACTCGTTCCACAAAAGGTGAAGTACTGTCCCTTTCAGTCCAAAATATAAAATCACAATAAGGTTTGTCAGTAACAAATAACTGCATTTGTACTTGATAATAATAGGCATGGTCCCGCTTCAGTCTGATGCTTCCACACTCATTGTTTTCAAGGAAAAGTTTGGAACAGAGTTTGCCGCCTCGTTTACAGAGAGGTCCTTGGTACAAAATGGGCACTTCATTTCTATGACCCATGGACCACAACAGCTGCAGGAAACATATCCATCAGGTGAGGCCCCGCGAGACTGAAATCCGGAATCCAGCTGTTTCTAGCAGGACATCCGAGTGTGAGAGGTGATGCTGCATTTTGTAGTATTCTCGCGCCAACTCTTCATGCTTACATCCCCATCTAAAAAACACAAAAAATAGTTTAGATAACTTTCAGACAGTATTAATGTCTAACATCAATGTATTAACATAAACATTTATCTTACAAGCCACAGGCTTTTGTGATTAAGCATTGTTATTAGGAGTGTAACAATATATTGTGTAACTATATATAGCAATACAAAAATGCAACAATATGTATAAAGGAAAGTGACAATAAGTATCGTGTATAGTGCACCCAAAATTTTAATTTTCAGAGTTGTTGTGTCAATACTACATTAAACTACTATATATAATGATATAATGTTGTATAATGCAATGTGGGAATATTTATAGGTCCTGATAGTGCCAAATGTGTTATGTTAACAGTAAAAAGTCCAACATTATTTAAAATTTAGTCAGAGTGCAAATATATTGGTCTAAAATAATTCTGTATTTTCTGTATTGTGACACCCCTAATTGTTATACAACAATGGAACTCATTGATTGAATCTGAGATTATCACACAAGCCCAACTGCTAAAACTCCTCCCTGCACGGTGCTCAACTGCTAGAATAACTTGTTGCCATATCTTACCTTATTATCTACACTTAGAAATACCTGGTAGCCTCAGTGCTGAAGCAATGAGACTTTGGGTAGCATATTTTTCTTATCAGGGACACTGAACGCTTTCTGACATCTGTCTTTGTGGCTGCTCTGAAGGTTGAATAATTTTACAGTAGTGACAGTAAAGTTAGCAAATATTAATATAAAAAAAAATATATATATATATATATATATATATATATATATATATATATATATATAATCACAACTAATGACACACCAGTAGGATATTTTCATGTCTGGGAAAATTTTTGATTAAAGGGTAAAGATTTCATGACATTTATGGTACTGTACTCAGTGATATAACTATGCGGGCTAACGTAAGGACAGCTAGGGTCGATTATGTTAGGGTTAGCTAACAACACAGTTGACTTACCCTTCCAATGGCGACAGAGCAGGATTTAGCTTGCTCCAAAGTTGAATATTCATCACAAAATTTGATTGTGTCCATTTGTACCCCTCCAGGCTATTGTAGGCTTTTAAAGAGTCTCCGGAGTAGGACGAGGGAAAATGTATGAGGTAGTTGTAGATATCAGGATACTGCAGGTCAGGAAAGCTATCAGTTCCTTTATCAATACACATGATAAGCACCCCGGGGGCATTATAGGGATCTGTTATGTTTAATCTATTAAGTTTTGTTATGTACAAGTCTATGTCTTTTGAATTAAAGTGCGCTGTGAACTCTGTTGCCTTGAAACTCATGCTGCCGTCATTCATTCATTCATTCGCGTCCCGGACCGCCTCCTGCCTGCCAATATGGCGGCATAAACAGAATAGGTCACGTGACGTCCGGAGCTCTATTGGGTTAGAAATGGTGTCACTGATGAAGACAATGATGTTATAGGCAATTAATCCACCTTAGTCTATTACTTTTCACTTTCACAATTATCATGTTTTTCTTTTCATTTTTCTTGATTTCTGTAATTTATAATGTGTACATTGTGTATGGCACATGTGGTTATTAGCACTGGAGACTTCAAATTAAGAGCATAAAATTAAAGTTGGGCTTGAAAAAGCTCCTGCAGCATCTTTACGCTGCTGCTCGGTCATGTCAGTCAGCATGCATCATGCATTTTGTTCTCTGTGGACACAAATCAATAATTAACATTTGAGAGCATCTCAAACTTGATGTGATTGTAATTACTTTGAGCAAATACATTTATGTTGACTCTGTGTGGTATTACATAATCTGTGTAAATACACAATATTTGTCCCTTCTGTGTTCAGTAATTGTTCCAAATAGGCAAATTTGACAATATAATATACAGCAATTGGCTCATAATCCTGTGAGCAACGCCCCTGACCAGATGCAAACAAGGCCTTAAAGATTGAAAGGGTTGTAATTAGGTAAGACATTGGTAAGGCGGACACTCAACTTTTTAGTCTGCAGGCTAAAACCTATTAGTGGTGTAGCATTAGTCTTTCTTCCCATTCACCAAATGATCTTCAATTCATTATCTCATTAGGATATCGCCCTCAAGACTAAGCACCATGCAGAAAAGCCAAACTGTCGAGCTCTCCTAAAATCGTGTGAAACTTTTCTTACAGATTTCCCCGCATGTGGTCTGAAACATGCAATCTTGGTTGCCCTGGGTTTCAGTTCACTCCAAGCAGCATCAAAAATGACTAGACAAATTCACCTCAGGCGTTCTCTAAGAGTTCAATTAATGTGGGTTATGCCAGTAGATGCAAATTTGCCCATGTGTGTGACAACTTCATTTACGAGGCCTAGAGAGAGTTTTTTTCCCCCCTAGACACAGGACCATTATGATTGGATGTCTGTTCTAATTCCTCATTTAGACACCGACATTGGCTCTCAAATAAGCCACTGATAACGTGGATTCTTTTTTCTCTCTCTCCCTGGGACAAACAGAGCCTGAAGAATGATATGGCTGACATTGACAGGTCTACATATGATGCAGTCAGCGAAGGAGATTCGTTCTCGTCTGTTAATGTCAGGTGGGGAATGAGTTCATTTAAATGATAGTGGAACACCAGAATATTAATGAAGAGGGAGTTCTGGCATGGAAAACCTAAAGGACTAAAGACAAAATGAGTGTTAGCTATGTCGGTTAGACGTGTCATTAGTACTGTTACGTTCCACGCGTGTGTGTTATGTTTTTATTATTCTGTGCACGTTGGTGTGTTTATCACGTGTTGGTCGTTATGCTCATTATCCTCTCTCTGTCTCTATCACCCTATCTCTGCTTATAGGTTGCTGTGATTGGCCGAGTCGGACGTCATTCATCTTTAAGGCAGGGCTTGATGATTAATTGGAGGCCGTCCTAGCTGGTTAAAAGAATGTTGTGTTCATTGATGCACTCTCTCTCTGTAGCTTTTGGTAGCAAACTCTGTGCTCTTTGTAGTGATCTGTGCTCTAAGTAGCGGAATGAGTTTGTGTATGCTTTTGCCTGAATGAGTGTTGTGCTATGTGCTTTGTACTGGACATGTTTTCCTTTTGGATGGGTGAGATTCATTTGTGTTGTCTACCTTTTGTTTGCTTTTCTGGGGAAAGAACATAGGCAAGTATATCGCGATATACATTGTACCCGTAGCAGATAATTGTTAGACACACTAGGTAAGAAGTGAGCGCCACTCTTTGTATTTCTGTTTTATTAGATAGTTTAGTTAGGGTGCCGGATGCACCGAAGATTTCGGTTTATTTTCTACATTTTACTTTGGATAGGATTAGTTTAGATTAAGGAGTGTTTTGTTATCTTGCGTTCTTTCTTTTGGCGCCACTTTTGTTCTTTTCCTATTTATTGTTTGTTTAATCACCCTATCATTTATTGTATATAGCACACATTATTATTTGACTGGATTCAGTGGCTTCGGCTTATGGAAATAAATTCCAGTTTTTCTCTTCAAAATGAGTCTGACATGTGTTTTTTCACCACGCACCACTTCCAGCAGTATACTCAATATATAAATGTTGTGGTACCAGCCCTAGACCTACAACGGTTCGTAACAAGTACAACTCATTAATAATCTTAACAAGCATTAGTATGTTATATAATACCAAACAGATCATTAGGCCCACTTAAAGGCACAATTCAGCTTGAATATGACATTTCTGGGATTTTTTCAAATTCTCAAATGCATGTTGTTTCAAACCCATATTCTGTTATTGTCTTTCATGGAACTTGAAATAACACATTTTGAAAAAAAAATGTTTGGTCCCACTTTATATTAAGTGGCTTTAACTACTATGTACTAACATTGGTATTAATAATGTGATACAATAGACTTATAGTGTACATACATGTTTTTCATTGTACTTATATTATATAAAAAATACATGCCATGTAATTACAGCTGTAATTAATTTATGTAACTACATTTGTAATTACACTGTTGAACCTTTCCTTACACCTTAACCTACCCTTAAACCTCACCTGTCCCTAACCTTAACCGTATCACAACCCAATAGCAGCACAAGTGTTTTACAATACAACATGAAGACAATAACTACATTGTACTTATTTTTCGATGCAAGTACATATTACTTAAAGCCACTTAATATAAAGTGGGACCAACTATTTCTTTAATGTGCAATGAAATTGTTAGGAATGTTGCAGAACTTTGATTCATTTTATTGCATATTAATATTAATGTTTATTTTTATTGATGCCTCAAAGTAAAACACAACAAAGGTAAGTGTGAAGAAAGCTTGAAATAAAACTTAAAAATTAAAAATGATGAAAAACAAAGTCAAAGCTGCAAGATATAAAGTCTAATTGTGAGATATAAAGTCACAGTTATGAGAAATAGTAGCAAATACCTTTAAAATTGTTATTATTATTATTATTATTATTATTTATATTTAGGTAGAAACTGGCATCTGTAAATGCGACTTTTTTTAACAAAGTTTTTTTTTTTTGGTAGATTCAAGTGGTTTGCTTTGTATACCTCTAAGAATAATTATGTTTATATGGACTCCAGCCATTTAATTATTAAATTGGTTGTTAAAAATAAAATAAAAAAACTGTTTTCAGAAGTGAAAAAGTTGGCATATGTATTGATCACTGATTCTCGTTATAGTGTTGTCTTCAGTTCATCTTGCGTTGACTTGATGTTATTCCTGTCCAACATGAGGTCTGACACTGTTAGATCTCAAGTGTTAGATTCTGACAGAATGGTGCTTAGAAGCTTATATCAGTTGCCTCCAGGAGGCATGCCTTAAAAGCCTCTAAATTTGATGCACAGATGAAGCATCTCCTCCTTTTTCATCTCGAACATCTCTGAAAAGCTGACACTTTTGTTAGGACAACTTAAAAAAAAAAAAAAAAAGTCTGTTATGAATTAGGCACATCTAAGTGTGACAGCATCTACACGGGGTTCAGAGATCGTAGTGAATTCCCTCAGAACCTTAAGAGTGTTTCGACACACACATATGATCTCATGCTAATGGCAGAGAGTGAGAAAGAAAGACTGTACAAGTAAATACAACTTTTTTTCCCCCTCAAACAACATCAATATATGTGTGTCAGAGGCATTTGTGAAGTGGGTTAGTGTCAAAAAAAGTTGGTTTGTTAGAAAATAAGACGAATCTGCTATGCACAGAAATTGAATGTTTTCTGTCCCTATAAAAAAAATGAGAAAAATGAACAGGAAAATATGGACAATAATTGTAATTTAAATATTCTCTGCACAGTATTATTCTGGTGCATAAAGCCTAGGGCCTGATAAAACTATATATAGCTGGCTGCAGCTGTTTAGTGCACTCACCCTTGAGGCTTTGTCAGACTGTGCATGTCACACTGTGAGAGACAAAGTCACAATTTAATTGTGAGATAGATAGAAAATCACATTTATGAGAAATAAAATTACAAATAGATTTGTATGTATTGTATCTTGAGGTGGGAATGGGAATCCATAAATATTTTTTTAATAATGTTTTTTTTTTTTTTTGTAGATGCTTACAGTAGACAGTTTTATGCTTTGCACGAAAAAAAAAAAGTGTGGTTCAGCTTTTTCCCAGCATGCACTAGGGCATATGTAATTATCATTCCATTGTTTGACCATTTGCTTGTTTAATTATCATTGTTGATTTTTTTCTATTGTTTTGCGATGTCAGAAATGATCAGGCAATTGATTGTTACCTTTGTTCATGTGCCAAGTGTTGAGGTCTGTGAGTGGTGGTTCAGGGATGATTTGTTAGTTAATTGCTAAGTTAGTGGTAGATTATAAAGTAAATAAAGTAAAGTAAATAAGTTTTTCATTTCAATAGTTTGACATGTTTGGTTAATTGTTTTTTTTTTCATAATTGTAAAGTTGTTTTCATTCTGAAAATTCTTATTTTCTTTAATTGTGTTCAAATTCAACATAATGTTAACAGAGTGCAACAGTCAATTTCTGGAAGTAAAGACTCCATTCATGTTCTCCATTTGGGAAATTGATTTTGAACGATAATGTATAAACCTTTAAAGACAGCCCTCTTGTGAACTTTGAACAATGATATATGCTTCTGTAGAAACCGTCAGCTTATTTTCTAAATAATCATGTTAAACAGTGATATACATGGTGGAAAAACCACATTGGCCATGATGCTGTAGAGAAAATTACACCAATCAGAGAGTAGAAAAAAGCAACATGCGCCAAAATAACTCGTTAGCTCCACCCACTCCCATGAAACACTGAATGACGTAATTAAGTCAATATCTCTAAGATCTTGAAATACTCCATTGTTTTAAATTTGATTGTGCTGTTCGCAATGCTTGATGGAATTGTAGTTCATTCCCTCAGTATGGTCGTTCAGTACACAGTTTTTTACCTTTGTCTTGATTTTTTGCTTCAAATCAAAGTTTGTGGTGATGTGATTCACCAAGTAGCTGATTGTCTTGTTCATGGCATGGCTTGGTTAAAAAAAAAAAAAAAGGTTTTTTTTTTTTATCCCTATGGGAAAAAAGAAGGGACAAAATACTTCCGGAACCAACACCACTAAAAAAAGGGACTGGCACTGTTGCACTCTATTGTTGTGGAATTAAGTTTTGTCTGGTGCGTTATAGTATTTTCTTGTTTAACATAGTTTATAAGTTGTCCAGTTTTTTTGTTTTTTTATTCTGAATCCTCAGCTGAGTTTCATACTGAAACTGAACAATTTCATCTCAGAAAGACCACATCCCAGGAGGTCGATTCAGTCACGTATCCTGGGTGTGGATCAGTTCTGGTCTTCTGTAACACTTATAGCTGTTGCTGACCTAGAAAAGTGGCAGGGCTTCTGTAACCAGTCCAGCTGTGGAATAGATGCTCTCAGAAAAAAAAAAAGCCTCATGGTCAAGGGTGAGAAACCAAGTAGGACAGGCAGGTAATTTTTATAAAGAAACAAACACTAAGGAGGTTGAGCAGGAACGGCAGGTTGTGGAATGCTCAGCCAAGCTTCAAAGTCAGGAAGGAAAATGTTACAGAAAGGCCAAACACAAAGAGAGACTCACCTCAAAGACTCACAGACAGACCAAAGGGAAAGATGAATCAAAAAGAGGTCAGCTGCTTTGCCATAAGGGAAAAAATATACATACATTAAAATCAATTTGGGTCATTAAATGATCCGATTGTATCAACAGGCATGTAGTTTTAAATGGGCAGCATGTACGTAATATTGCTGGTTCGATTACAGAAGTCCTCTGTGTTGCAGTATATTTCATCTAGCCTATTAAAGGAGCACTTTGTATTCCCTCAGGATAAATGCTTGGCTTCCAAGATGGTCTGCTTTTTGACCCTACCATTTTTTGTGAATCATTCATTTAGCAGGCTTTTAGCTTGTGATGTTACCTTGGATGTGATATGTATTATTTACAAGCAGCAGTGTTGTAGTCGAACATGGCAAACAAGATGTTTGTGGCATAAAAATGGCTTTATGTTGGAAGGGATGGTTCTCCAATTTCTCTTGTTTATATTATCATAATATCCAGAGGAAATGTTCAAACTTCAAAGGATGTTTAAATGCCTGCAAAGGTGCAGACAGCAGCATTTTGTACAAATTTGTAAAAGGGTCACTAGCACAAGGGTAATATAAAACAGAAAAAAAAAAAAACTTTAATTAATAGTTTAAATTAACCACAGTTAGTTTTAACATGATGGTTTTCTGTTTATAACAGAAGCTGGAACTCGATTATACGGAGCCCCTAGCAAATTTAGATTTAATTTAAACAAATGTAAAATATATATATATATATATATTTTTTTTTTTTTTACAACAGCATTGTAGGCTTTATCATACAATACTCATTTGACATTATTATGAAAGATGCATTTTTTGTGGATTGCATTAAAAATCTTTTTAGAAAATGGGGATGATGCTTCTGTGCATACATTACAATAAGTGCTAAATGGCTTTCATTAGCGAGTCAATATAAACAGAACACAACTCATGACTATGTGGCTTTTTTATGTTTCTAGAACACTGTTAAAACTAATCAACTACAGGAAAAAGATACTTACTCGGCGCAATGAAAGCCAATAAGCCGTGTTAGGACAACTTTGCATAGGTGATATTGAGCAAAGGTTTTGTTTGGCTACCTTGTTAAAAATCTATTTGCTGAAAAGCAAAACAAAACCCAGGAGTGAAATAAATCACTGTGACTTCAGTAGCCTTAATGTAAATGTTCATATTTATTGAAAAACAAAGGAGATTGTTCAATATGACAAGTATACACAAGTTTACTAATTTGTTCACCGAATCTATTGTTGTTTCTATGTTTCAGATTATTATTTTCAAATAACTAGTAAAGTAATGCATTACTTTTAAAATTTCAACAATTAAATGTTAAATTACACAAATATACTTTATGCATTTAATGTCCCTATATCAATCAATGTCTTTGCTGCTGGCCTTTGATGATCCAATTCAATCATACCAATAAGAAAAAAAGGATTTAAGAAAAATATCACAGTTGTTTATTTTTATTTGTTTGTTTCTATTGCCAAAGTAAGTGTTGTATTTTCTTCTCCTGCATCAGATTCTTTCGCAATCCAGAATAGCAGCACAGCTGAAAGGTTTGTTTGAGCTCCGCCCAAAACAATGAATTTGCATTTCATTCAGCACAAGTCTTAATTTTGGTGTGAAAGGGAACCCTCGTTCAGAGGCGTAGTCGACGTGTCGACTGATTGGGTTCATGTTTAGGGAGCCTGTCATCTTCGAGAGTTGTAAAAACGCACAAATGCACATTGGCTTGCGAGCATTGCATCACATGCTCCGCCCCGCAGCGCGGGTATAAATATGGAAGTGGATGCACGCACCAGTTGTTTTTCCCTGAGGAGCCGAGCGGAGCCTGGAGTCAGTGGTGGTCCAGCAATAGCGGCGATGGGACTATGTCTCCGTTGCCTCCTTCAGGGAACATGGGTTTCATATGTTCCCTTTCAGTTGCATACATTCGCCGTAGTCGATGTGTCGACTGATTGGGATCCCAATTAAAACGCCAGTAATGGAATGTCACTGGGGTGGCTCCAGCCTATGACGGGAGACTCAACCGAACAGTGGGACCGGACACATATGGGACCGGCGTAGGGATCACAACATATGGACCCAGCCTAAAACAGGTTCCACCAGTGCATACGAGTGAAAGGCCTGGCTTTGGACGCTCCGCCACGTCCGTTGCCGTAGGGTTTAGAGGAACTCAACAGGGTTCTGCTAATAAGGGGAACTCACTGGAGCAAGAATTGCGCATGTATCCTGTCCATAGGAGGGGAATGGCGCAGCAAGCCGACACTTCGAACCGGGCTTACAGTTAAACTGGCTTCATGTGAAGGGAGCACACGGGAAGCAGCGGTTCGACACATAGGCTAGTTCTCTAGCGAACGTGATAGGTGTCGCCCAGCCCCCAACTCTATTTAACATCTGTGCATCTTGGGAAAACTTTTTCACCAAAATGAAGGCAACCACATGTAGTGGGCCAACCTCTGCTTGGAAACAGCCTTCCTTTCTGCTGGTCTCCGTAACAGACAAGAGCTGGTCTGAGGTCCAGGCTTTGCATTCTGACCACGTCTGGCCGGGGTCTCAGATTTCATGAGAGATAGGCGGCCCAAATTACAGGCACGATTCGTTGACCGAAAATGTGTGCAAGTCCCTACCCTCTAGATCAGAGGTCTTCAATCCGGGTCCTGGAGGGCCGCTGTCCTGCAGAGTTTAGTTCCAACCTGCTTCAGCACACCTGCCTTTGTATATATTCAAGCCATCCTGAAGAGCTTGATGAGCTGATTCAGGTGTGTTTGATTAGGGTTGGAACTAAACACTGCAGGACAGCGGCCCTCCAGGAGCAGGATTGAAGAACTCTGCTCTAGAGTTTCTGTAAAAACAGGATTTTTAACTCATTGCCTGCAGGACTCAAGGGAGGTCTCTGCAGTGCAGCAGCACCAGAGATAAGTTCCAAAAGGGTAAAGAGGGGCCGCAAAGTAGATTCCCTTTCTCCTCTCAGGAACCTGACGATCAAGTCGTGTTTCCCACGGATTTGTATCCATTGCATCATGATGTGCGTCAATACAGAGGCAACCACATTTTGAGGTGGAGGAGACAGCCCTCACTCCAACCCATTAGCAGGAAAGAAGCACTGAAGTGATCGAACTACTTCGGGATCTCCTCACGGAGAGAAGATTAATTTCAACGAATAGGTTCCACGTCTAAGGGGGAGCATGCCTCATTTTGAGGGGGTGCTCTCACAGAAGTGATGAACTCTACGGCATGAAATTATTGCGGTAGTAACCAGAACCTCCACGTCCCGTTCTTTTTAGAACCAGACCTGGAACTCTCCAAGGTCTAAACGCGGGTGCCATCATCCCCCATCCCTTAGAATGTACTCAGAAAAAGGAGTCAGGAAGGGCTGTCCAGAGAGGTCTGGTTGGGCCAATAAGGAGCAACTAGCAAGACCTGCTCCATCTTCTGACTTTAGCAGAGTTGTGTGCAAGAAGGCTCACTGGGGAACACATTTCTGCGGGGGCTTCGGGGCCAGCTGTGGCCAGAGTTTTTTTCTGTGTCGAGGGATGTCCACTCAGACAGAAGAAAAACAACTGGCAGAGGGACGAGTCCGGAGGGGCAACAGATGTAAATGTGGGGCCCCTAAGTGGTCCCAAACAGCTGGACCACCTGGGGATGGAGACTCCACTCTCCCCAGGCCATAGGCTGGCCAGAAGTAATAGGTGGAATGAAGCGACCTCAGAAGCCCTTCAACATCTGCATCGCGTCCTTCGCCAGTAGACTGCGATGGGCACACACAAGACAGGAGCACTGCTCAATACTTAGGTATGACTAAAGTCCCTAATTTTAGGAGCATATTTGCTGAACACCTAGATGAGATGAATATCACTGAGCTTGGGCGGACGCTTAGCGAAAAGGAAATCGCAAGCCGATATATATCTATATCTATATCTATATATATATATATATATATATTGCGGACCCATTATCTACACGTTGCCTCGGCAAACGAGCGATCTGAGCCTCCAGATTCTTATCGCAGAGATGTAGGCAAATAATCTACGTGTAACCCACCCAATTAATTGAGGCTGTGTTCTTATGTATTTACATGTAGGATTTTTTTTGTTTGTTTTGATTTTATATTTTTTCTTTGCCTATGCATGAAATGTTCAGACATACGTTTTATTATTATTTTATTTATTTATTTATTTTTCACTGAGGGATGAAAATAATAAAGAATTGCGTTGACGGGTGCTGACGTCACATGCGCGCCAGCTCATTTAAGAGAGAGATGTGAGCCACATGTGCGGCTATCGTTAATCTAATCTATCATCGGCAATCTTTTTTTAAATCGATGTCTGAACTGTTTTATTGCATTAGTTTGGATTGTTTCAACGCTCGGTGACCGTGTTGGATTCGCGCAGTAAGGGGGGAACCGCACCGGATTCCACTGTGGGGGAATTGCGTCATCTGTGGACTGCCTTCACGAGGGAAAAAAAAAGAAGATTTGTTATCGTTCATCGTTCGTTCCTGCAAAGACTGTAGTAGGCATTCACTTCCACACGAACTGAACTGAGTCTATAAACCCCTTTTCAGTTGGTAAACATGATAACGTTTTTATGTCGGCAAGTTTTGTTAGCTTGTTTTTTAACAATGACGGGAGAAAATCTGATTTTATCTTAATGTGCAAGGTCACTCACTGTCCAGGACCGCGATTGTTATTTGCAAAAGTTAATTTTAACGGACGGAACCAGATTGGCCGACCCATACACGCTCAGTCAATGGATGGACGATCTGACAGGATTAACGTTACCTCGGTTGAGTGGCCTGCCTTCTACACCTACCCGATAGAGAAACCGAGCGTAAAGACAAACTGAGGGCATATAAATCTTTAGATGCCTATTACTAAGTGATGAATGGTCTTGACTTGTGGCAACGTTACATTGCGCAGTCCAAACCATTATAATGATGTGAATATTTTCTAGAAATAAAAAGATTTTTTATGTATTAAAATTATATTAATTAACTATGCGTTTGATTATTCTTTCTTACCAGGATCTTCAAAATGTATATCACAATCAATCACAACAATGTATACAATCATAGATGATAAACAAATAATCACAATAATTTAGAAAACATTATGCGATAAAATTTCAAATTGGATCCTATAGGTGATTCTTGCACCCAGAAACAAAACAAGATGGCATTTAATAATAATAATAATAATAATGATATAAGATCCTTATTATGTGGCCGAATCTGTGCTGGTTTGTATTGGCCGCCTCCAGTTTTCACTTTGCTTTGCCTCCAGCTAACGCCGTGACGTAGTTGTGACGTCGGCACAAAAGGGGTCTATAGCATTGCTCTCAGACTTCAGTGTACACATACAGGTTGATTCTATATTTTATTTTATTTTTCCCTTTGATTGTCAGTGATGAATGATACATTTTGTTTTCAAGTGGTGATTTGTAAAGGGCAAAGATAGTCTCATGTGATGTGTGCAAAGTGCTACGTGCATGTTGAATTGAAGCGAAAGAGAAATTTCAGTGAATATACAGTTACTGTTCAGTGAACTGATTGTTTCATTCATTAATACATGTTATTATTATTCATTAATTCATGTTATTTCATTCATTGTTATAATAATAATTTTTTAAAATGTATTTATCTAGTTTAGGACTATAGACAACCGTTTTTACAAGTGCAGAGCCGACACACATTTAAAGGGATAGTTCACCCAAAAATGAAAATTCTGTCAGTATTTACTCACCCTCATGTTGTTCCAATCCCGTAAGACCTTCTTTCATCTTCGGAACACAAAGTAAGATATTTTTGATGAAATCTGAGAGCTGGATCACATAGGCTCACTATTGGCCGACGCTGGTGATGCGTGTGACGTACAACAACAGAAGAGTACGCTGTTAAACTAGTGAACTGACTCGAGGCCCACAGAGAAGGAAATGAATAGTTGAAATAAAGTTGTTATTTTGGGGTTTTTTTGCACACAAAAAGTATTCTCGTTGCTTGATAAATTTAAGATTGAGCCACTGTAGTCACTTGGACTATTTTAACCAAACTTTTATTTATAGATAAGCTATATCTTAACATACACCGTATCATTATGTAAATGCCCGTGATACACAGCTTAAAATAAAGACTCCATATTTGCATCCCTCTTATGATACACAGCTCATATAGGCCTACCTTTGCTGCCTAGGTTAGTCATATATATTCAAACATAGTGCTTTTAACGGCAAGCAGGTTTGTCTTAATCCTGAAAGATTACAGCCACCATCATGCGCCTCACTCTGTGCACAATTGGCCGTCGTCCAATTCATTACATTATCAAACAATTGCTTATCCTCCATTAAGCAGGACCAAATGTTGACTTCTTGTTCTCGATTGTAAGGTGCAGTCTGCAATTTCAAAGGTACATCACACTGCACTGTTAATGAAGCAATACATCTTATGAATGTGCTTTTACATGAACAGACATGAAATTGACAATGCTTTGAATCGTCTGTATAAGTGCGGGTGAGGTACGAGAGCGCTGTGCTGAAGCTGTGTTCCTCCACTCCTGCCAAGCTTTAAAAGAAAGACCTCTAAAAGTTTTATGAAGGAGCAGATCAAAAAGAGTTGAGGCACGATTCCAATATCTGGCTGTTATTACTTGAGTACTGATCAGCGCTGGAGTGAGGAGACCACATCCTAAACTAACCAGTTTTATACCACCATATCTCCCCACTTATTTGAACTGATAGGAATCTGATAAACCTAAATATTTGAGCAACTCTATTGAGCTATCGCTTCCAATCGACACAGTGGACAAAAAGACCTGTATCCAGTCCGTCTGTAGGCCTCCATCTATTTATTTTTTTGTTTGCAGAAGATACAGACCAAGTGTTGCCAAATTTCACTGCATTTTAATAATTTCTTCACAGTAATTTCATAATATTATTAATATTAAGCTTCTTCAAATCCTCAATGATATAAAAGAAGAATTGCAAAATGTGATATGAGACTGCCACAATGCTTTTTCCCATCTGGATGTTAACTTATGTTTATTTCTGTTCTATAAAATATGTTGTCCTGTTCCGGAAATGCATTTATTTGATAGCTTGATTTTGAAGCAGCTTTTGTATCATAGCACCTAGAATTTCTTTCTTATGGACAATCGCAGATATAAATTATATTCTGTTTGAAACGTTGCTGCTTAATTTTGTCTCAAAATGGTATAATCCCCAATGCATGGGAATGCATACCTGGGAAAAGGGATGTAGGAGCCGGGAATGATGTCAGAACCGAGTTGACTGCATTCCAGTAAACCAGTAAGGTGGATGTGTCCAGGCAAACCTTTGTTGTGTTTGCTCCTTTGTAATACAAACACATCAAAAAAAATATATTTTGCACAGATAATGGCAAGTATCATGTACACAAATTGGATGGACCACTGACTGTATTGAGACACAGACAAACACAGAAGTGCTAATAAATTTTGTGTTACTGTTTCACCACAGTTGATGTGTTGAGCATCCATATTAGATTCTGAAGACGAGGTCGTTGCTCTTGCCTTGAGTTCCCCAGTTGTAAATCCTTCTTGAGGCAGCATTCCAGTTAAAAATCTCTACTGGGGCCAATGAATTTGCCATGGAACGCACCATAATCTGCGTCCAGCTTCTTCTTTAGGATTACGTATTTGCCCTGGAGCACCGTCCAATGTTTTGGAAAAGGATACTGCTCAGCCCATTTTTGAGTGATATGTGTTTTGGATTTTGTTTTTTTAGAGATTGTATTTATGAACTATGATGCTTTTTAAGAAATGGCTGCTGAAAATCCAGCTTTGCCATTACAGAAAAAAGAAAAAAGAAAAATGTATTAACATAGAAACCCTTATTTTAATATTGTATTATTGTAATAATAGCACAATATGTCCTTACTGTATTTTTGATCAAACAAATGCAGCCTTCGTGAGCATAAGATACTTTTTCCAATAAAAAAAAAAACGACCTCAAAATGTTGTACGGTAGTGTATATTGTTGTATATGCATTTACAATTCTTATAATATTTGCATGCCACAACGAATTTGAGACATTTTTGATTAATGATCTAGATATATTTTTCAGGTATTTGGGACATGGTTTAGTTTTTACTTTTGTTGACAGCAGCATCTACTGCATTATATGTTCCTTCAGAAGTCAATATTAACATCATAACATTTTTATATTTCATATATCTAGAGTCCTCCACAGTTTCTGACAAGTCTACCTCAAGAACAGTTGCTTATTGACAGTAATGCAAATGCTACAAGAGTCCTAGATCTCATTTGAATTCCCTAGCCACATTCTAACAAAATAATAATAATAATAAAACAACCAAATCAGTTGTAACACAACAGCTGTAGTGTGCGGATATTTGTGTATCTATTTTGCAGTAATTTAGTTAGGTGAGCGTTAAACAACTGCTTTCAGCAGCTGTTGGCCTTGGGTTCCTCACCATTACCGCTTGTGTGAGCCAAACCAAATTAGTGAATGACACGACACAAGGAGAGAATTCCAATCCTAAACCTCACTTAAAATCCTCTCACATCATGATAAAATCATCAAGTTGGTTGAAGAAATGGCAGAACGCTGGCTGTCTGTAGCAGGCCAACAAGACGCTATCTTATGGTTTCTTCTTTTCTGTCTCGGTCTGTTTGCTCCAATTCTGATTCAATGACTGTGAGCTGATTTCAATTAACTCGGTATTAATCCCAAGCACAATGTGCAGTGTTCTTTAAACCATAGTGGCTTTCATATAGTCTTCAAGCATATGCCTCCTCAGAAGTATGCTGCAGTGTTCAAGTAATGCAAAGATAACACCTGTCTGACTAGGATTAAAGGTTAGTTGAAATATTTGAGTAGCACAGCAGAGTAGGTCTCATTAAGCAAGCACACATTAAGATCCAAGGGCCACCAGCATGACTAGACTGCAATAACCTCAGGGGCTGAGCCTTGTATCCTCCTTATACAACAGGATCTGGCTGTTTTTTTTTTTTGTATATCAATACTTGAATGTGGGTAAGTTTAATTTAAAAAAGTAACATTTTGAACAGAAAGCTGAGAAAATCCAATTGTTGTCAAAGACTACATCAGGATTGAATTCAGAATAATAATCAAAACATTGACCGAATCCATCAACACCCCCAAAGATTGCACAGTCTTATAGCCATACCTCTTTGAGGGTTCAACATGTCATTCAGTAACATTAGGCAGTTTTGATTTATATGCTGTTTATGCTGTTTAATGTTTGATGATTGCGTTATGTAAGCAATGCTTATTGCTTGATTATGCATCTTTTTCACCTGTGTTTTGATCTGGAGATTCCTTACTATTTCAGAAGATGCATAATAGCACCCCCATGTCATATAAGAGTGAACGTATGGATTGCCGGAATATTCCGTCAATACCAAATGTTTTAACTATAAATTGTCGTACTTATTTTGGAAATTGATGTGCAAAATTATTTTGGTGGGGGAAAAATGAACTACCAGCTCTCCTTCAAACAGAGAGAGGTGATATTGATGAAATATTACTATATTACAATATACATTATATACTATGCACTATATTAAAGGCTCAGCTAAAATGTGTCATTAGTGATAGGCCTATGTTTAATGTCCTTGTGGAAGATTTGCAAGATCTTTAGAATTTGTCACTGGTGTTATTGCGACCTATGTTACAACTCTTGCCTCATTCATGAAATTAAATAATAAAATTAAGAACAAAAGTGAGGTATAAAGTAAGTTTAAGAATGACCAAAGTCTAAGCAAGGAGCTGCTCATTTGGATTCTTAGACTACCTCTATCCCTCTTCTTTCAACCTTTCTTTCTGATTCTTGAATATGCTAGTCAGTGCTCCCTTTGAACGTGGAATATTCTTTATTCTGAGAGATTCAAATCCTGCAGCCATGGGATTTATCTTCTAATTATCGCATTGGGATGACAAAAAAGGCAAAACTGCATAAACTGCATAAACTGCAAATAACTCCCAGACTGCTGTACAGAACCTGAGCGTTTAACATTCTGACACTGTTTGCCTGATGCATGTCAACATCCTTTTTTATAGAAACGTATTCACATTGTATCCTCTGAGGGAAAACAGAGACAGAGGGGGAACGCCGATGCTAGCGTGACGGCCATGCCACATTACTCAGTAAATGCTGACTGATTACATTTCACATGCAGCTCTAGCACATTTCAAATTGCTAACCTACTCTTGTCACATTGTTTCCACTGTAAAATAGATAAATATGTCCTGATTCTAAAGACTGTCAGTGATGGACCTTTACTCAGTGTCTGTGAAGAGGATTCAGAGCAAACCCTTAAATTAATTCTCAGTATACCTGAAAAAATGGCTTCTGTGAGAGTGGAGAAAACATAGAGCACCTTCTGTTGTGCTGCTTTGAGGATCCTGAAAGTACACTTTCTAAACCAGTTTTCGACTGGTATACTTGCCTACACGATACTGTTTATCTGTTAGACTATTGTCATGTGTTGTTCATTCAAGTTTTTGTGAAATTTTAATTAAAAGGTTAAAGATGCTATAAGTTATGCAAGTGTTCTGTAACTTCCTTTAGATTTATCCATTCTATTAGACACGCCGCTTTTCCCAAAAACTACGCCATTAAAAGAGACTGTTGTGAGCAATCAGCAGAATTTTTTTTCTTTACAGCCCCAGGGCCTTGATATACATTTTATTTTTGAGATAAAATTGAAAATCAGGATGGCTTAGAAATGTTTGCAGCACCTTCAGACTCAACTTCAGGGAAAAAATAAATAAATGAAAATGAAAATGATAAAAAAATAAAAAAAATAAAAAAAAAGATTTATAATTGTGCAGAAAAGTTCTCATGCTTTCATCAGTAGCAATCCGGTCCTTTTTAACTTTCTCGAATTTCAGTCGATGAATTCTCTGTAACCACAAAGGTGCTACAGCAAATAAATAGACTGTCTCAGTTGCATTCTTGTTGCATCATGGGTCTGATGCCATGCTTTTCTTTATTTTCCTTGTATCTCATATTTTGATGTTTATTTATTAATGTGTGTATCTCTGCCTCTGATCATATTGATCACAACAAATATGAAAAACTGGACTCTTTTAACACACCAAAGACTTGGCCTGGACCTTATAAGCAGTAGAATTTTAATTTTAAATTTATATTTGGTTTGATTACACTAATGGGCCTGTGTCTGGACGAGATGACAAGACAATGAACTTAACTTGAGAACTTGAGACACTGAACTTCATAGAAGTTTTATTTAGTTTACGTAAACTTGTTCAAGGAGAATTATAAAGAAACTGTAAAACCATTTCATAAAATATACTACAACGATGGAAAATATATGAAAAAAATATATATTCTCTCTTCCTATTGAACTAATTCATACTCTCTTCTGATTTCCTCCCTGCCTCTGAAAGCAATTAATTGAATGTTAAACTGCTTCTAGGAAGGGAGACATATTTTAATTAATATGGAAAAAATGTCACATTTTTGGATGGACAGACTAAAGATATTTGACACTGAAGCCAAGTTTATACTTTAAAGTATTTTTTTTTTTTTTACAGCTTTAGTTAGAAAAGAAAAACGTAGTAAAAAATGATGCGTCTGAACAAAATTTTTTTTTCCCATTTTGTCCTCAAAATCTGATTTTGTTGTTTTACTCAAACATATGTACTTGTTTTTTTTTTTTTATTGTAGACAATTAGGTTTTGTATTGGTCTACTACTCACCATTTCGTGGTTCACATCTCTGCAAAACCAGGCTCATGTCAGGCAACACTAGAAACGCTAATTGCAGGGTTTCCAGATGGATGACCCGGTAGCAGGTTACCTTCACCTTCTTTACACAAGTCATCCCTACTGCTCTTGTGTCAATGGACCTTCTGTGGATTGAAGAATGAAGAAGAAATAAAAAGTGTGCCTCGACTCTTGCTGTTCCCTAGCTGGCCTAAACCAGTGAAAGAAAAGATGCATGCAGCAGACAGGAAGTTAATATCAAATATAATAATTCAGTGATATGGGTTAACTTTTAGTTTGAGGTACATTTCACCTGAAAATTATCATTCTGTCACCTGGGTGTCCTTATGCATAGGCGCTGATACCGTGGGTGCTCCGGGGCTCGAGCACCCACGGAAAATACCGAGCACCCACGTGTGCCAGACTGCCAGTAGGCTACATTCATTTAAAATTAAACATTGCAGTTGGTGCTATGTGAAGCGTCTGTCACACTGTGATTGGTTATGTCGCTGTCAGTCGCCTGCTCCATATCCTATCCACCAATCACAGCGTTTCTCGAATGAAAACACCTCTGATCGCGGTGACGTGTCAGTTAAACTTTTGATCTCCAATCCTGTCTGTATTTGTGAGAAGTGGCGCTGTCCTGAGCTATGGTCCTGAGTTGAAAGATAGCCAACTTTACGGCTTTATTATCAAGTAAATGGGTGTGTGCGTTCGTGTCGACGGCTGTCCATTTCCTACAAGGGGTCGCACACCGGACGAGAAGCGCAGCGCGGCGTCGCGCAGTGCCATGTCTTTTAAAATTCGAACACATTATTCTCTATGAGTGTAACTTACACACACTGGCGGCGCCCAGCTACGGCTATAGGACCTTGTTCAAAATCCTGCCGTGCCACAGACCGCGATTTACATAGTTTTATATTAAATTTACATTTATTTGTCTCAAATCGTCGTTAATGTATATACTGACTTCAACCTGTGCTGCAATATACATTTAGTTTTACATTAATTTACAGAATCAGCTGCTTGAATGAAAATTGCTGATGTTATCGGATTTCCAGGTGATATTCTCAATTCATTCTGTTAACGGACCCCCCCGATTGTATTTAATTGTACAGTACAATCATAACATACAGACATTATCTTAATTCCATAATGTCCTTAAACATAACATTACAATATTGCTGGCCATAAACTGACAAAGTGCGCGTCCGGTGTGAGATAGGCTACCTCGAGTTGTCATAGAAGCTGCGCTTCTCTTCAGTTCTGAAATGCAAACATTTTTTGACTAGGCCTAACGTTACTTTTTTTTAAAGGGCGTGTGCGCCTATGAGCACCCACGGAGGAAAACATAAATGGGCGCCTATGTCCTAATGTGTTAAGAAAGAAAGTCATATGTGTTCGGAACAATATGAGGGAAAGTAAGAACAGAATTTTCATTTTTGGTGAAAAGGGGTAAGGGTTAATTAGCATTAGGAATTTGGAACACATGCACAAACATGCACAAACAGAATGGACTGAGGTCCCCTCAGGGTTCAGTGTGCAAAAATAATCTCAAAATAACACTTTTTCTCAGCTCTCTGCTTTTATTAAGTGAAAAAAAAGTAGGACTGCTGGGACTTTTGTGAAAGAACAGAGTGGCACTTAATCCAAATTACATTAGATATCGCCATGATATCCACATGAGTTCTGAGATCATTTAGATGTTCCTCATAGCTCATATCCATCCATCCACAATGGATTCAATCTTGTTTATTTCTTCTTTCTTCAATAAGTTGCAGTCTTCTTGCTTTTATTTTAAAGGACATTGTGAATAGAGGATCTTTGAACCAAAAATGTGTGAACTGAGGATAATTATCATATAATCTAGGCATTAATTTTAAAGATGAAAGAAGTTTCCATATATGAAAAAAAAGAAACATCCACAGAATGGAGTCTCTTCACAGACAAATTGGTTTTCAAATTGGTCGGGAAAATAAATACAGAACAGCGAGAGGGGAAAAAGAAATCAGCCACGACAAGCTACTTTAAGGGAAAACATCTCTCTCTCTCTCTCTCTCTTTCTCTCTCTCTCTCTCTCTCTCTCTCTCTCTCTCTCTCTCTCTCTCTCTCTCTCTCTCTCTCTCTCTCTCTCTCTCTCACACACACACACACACACACACACACACACACACACACACACGTGCATTATCACAATGACTCAATCTGATATGATGTTCAATAATGGGAGAGTGTAATCTCCACAGCTCTATTGGTCTAATCTCTGTGCCTCAGCTTTATGCTTTCTGTCAGGTAGACAAAGTTGTCAGTCAGGTTGGCAAAGCCATTTTCGGTTGTCAATAGGACACAGGGGGAGTGCTGAGCGTCTCAATAGAAACTGAGAAATTACAGTGTGACTGAGCTCAGTTGAGACCCGTCCTACTGGTGATGGATCGACATTCCAAGGAGCCTCCGCTCGTTTCTCTCACTCTTTCCTTTTACCACTATGATTGAAAGACACTCCAGGAGAAAGGGAAAAAAAGGAATGAAGGGAATGAGAGAAAGAGAAAGGACAGTGGGAAATCGGAATAATAACAACAGTATTGGTGGTTGATACTGTGCAAAGAGCAGAATGTTTTTTTGTACATGTTCTGGTGAACGGTTTGAGATTGTTTCGTGCAGAACACAAACTGTCAGACATCTATATTGCCTTCTGAATGTCTTTTCAGTCTGTGGTATACAGCTTTTGTAGTCATTAAACCTACTAATTTGTCACACTGAGATATATTTGGACTGAATTTGTTCACTAACCCTAGTAAAAAAAAAACATTCAAAATTAAAAAAAAATATATATCAAAATCTATTTAAATTAAATGTATTTCATATACTTCAAATCCATTAACATATTTATTTACACATCACTTAAGACTTAATGATATAAAATTACAATTCAACTTTATTTGGAGTATTTCTTTATTGCACAATGCACATTTCTTAATATTAAGTCTAAAATGTGTTTTAAAACCATTATTAATAAGGATTATACTGTCTGTAATCATTCTTTAATATTTAAAGCGTATTTATTTTATTTTATTTTATTTTTTTATACTTGCAATGGTCCCACTTTAGCACAATCAATTACACTTAAGTATATCTTTAGTCGGATTTCAGCACTACTTCTACACAAAGTGCATTTAGTACAAAAATTAGTTGTTCCAATTTATCAGACTTTGTTTAGTACACCAAAATAACAATTGCAGGATATTTTATAAGTACATAAATATGTCAATGTATTAGTAGTATATTTTCAGTTATTTAGTATTTCAAGTATATTTTAGTAGATTTTTTCACTAGGGGAATGCAGTGTAAAATATGGTTTGTTATTTTTATTTTTTTATTCTTTTTAGGTTTGATTTATACGCTGTTGAATGTTTGATTAGCTTACTTGTGCGTACGCAACTTCTATCTGCTCCTTCTGGTTTATGCAGATCTACTTATTCACTTGTTTTTGGATCTGGATATACTATTTCAGAAGACCCATAACAGCACCCCCTACAGTATAACTGAAAACACGGATAACTGGAAAAACTCATCAATGATGGGGAATCATCGTTCCCTTTCGTTGTCACTCCGATTTACGTCGGATGACAACGAATGGGGTTTCGCTTAGAAAGCCTATCAACTTCGAGTATTACAAAACGAGCCAATGGCAAAGAAATGCCATGGGTCTGCGGAATTTGCATAGCGTATCTCCGCCCTACCTCGTGGGTATAAAAGGAGGACGCCGGCAACATGCAGGTATGTTTTCGCTTTGGAGCCAAGTTTTATTCTTCGTTCCACAAGCCATCTCTGAACTGTCAGCTTTACAGACGAGCGAGATTCTCTGGTGTTGGTGTGACGGCGATCTCCCGGCGAGCGCGCACTTCCTGCTTATCTGTGCAGTGGTTTGCCAGTGAGTGTGTTTCTCCCCGGGCGCTTCAACATTCTCAGAGTTTCTTTTCTCCCTAAAAGAGCTTGCACGTGGCACGTCTTTTTAAAGATGCATCGCCCGTGCACTTCTGGTTGCGGTAGACTGGTGGCCGACTTTGATTCTTCTGGAAGTGAAGATTTGTCACAGCTGCCACCTTCCGGTGTGCTCGAGTCCGATCCAGTGATGACGGCCATGCTTTCCCGGGCCGCCGCAAGTATCGGTTTAGAGTGGTCCCCTCCACCCTGTCCCGACCGCTCGCGGTTGGATGATTGGTACTTGGGTAAGGCCGCAGACCCCTGTCCGCGTCAAACCCCAATACCTTTCTTCCCGGACGTGCATGATGAGATCTCGAAGTCCTGAAAGACCCCCATGTCTTCCCGTGACCGCTCGTTGACCTCATCCGCCTTTCCTCCCCTCGATGAGGCGGCTGCCCGCGGGTACACTGGGCTCCCCCCGGTTGAACGCTCTGTTGCGATGCAACTGTGTCCTCAGAGCGCTTCTTCTCGTGGTGAGCCTAAGCACCCATCCAAGGCCTGTAGATATCCGTCTACGCTAGTGGCGAAATCTTGCAGAGCGGCGGGACAGGCAGCCACCTCTCTGCATGCCATGGCCATTCTGCAAGTCTACCAGGCCCAGATGCTCAAGGACATGCACAAGGGTAGGACAGACCCAGGGCTCTTCAATGAGATGCGTGCCGCCACCGACCTTGCTCTCCGAGCGACGAAGGTGACCGCACGCTCCCTGGGTTTGGTGATGTCCACAGCTGTGGTCCAGGAGAGACACCTCTGGCTGAACCTCGCTGATATGCGGGAGGCCGAGCGGTCACGCCTGCTCGACACCCCCATATCACAGGCCGGCCTTTTCGGCGGTGCAGTCGAGGATTTTGCCCAACAGTTCTCGACTGCGCAGAAACAGACTGAGGCTATCAAGCACATTCTGCCCCAACGGCCAGCTGCTGCCTCCACCCAGCCGACCGGGCAGAATACTCAGTCTGTTCGCCGCCGAGGGCGCCCTCCTGCGGTTCCCCCCCCTCCCGGCCGGCCCAAGCAGCAGCCTCCACCCGGGCCTGGTCGCGGAGGAAGCCGCAAGAAGGCGCCCCAGCCCTCTCCTGCCCCGCCCCCCGCTAAACGCCGGGCCAAGCGGCGCTCCTGAGACGGGCTGCTCAGGGATGACTGTCACTTTTGAGGAGATGGTAGCAGGACCACAACTTCCCCCGGTGGAGGGCCGGGGGAGAATATTTTGTTCTCCACTCCCCGCTGCTCACCCCCTGGTGGGCAGCACCCTAAGGTGGTTAAAGAGAGAAGTGACATGTTCATCCCTGAGCACACAGAGTTCTCGGACGACACGGTGCGCCACCCCCGAGCCGTGCACCCCTCGTCCCCCTCTGTTTCAGAGCCGGATGACAGCACGCGCCGTCCCCGGACCGTGCAGCTCTCGTCCCCCTCTGTCACCAGCCCCCTGGCAGAGCAGACCCTCTTGGAACGTTCGTCCTTCCCTGGTCTCCTCTGTAAGGACGCGGTCAATGACTATGCCCCGACATTGGCCCGCTATGCCGTCCACGTCCGGGACAGTCATTCCGCCTCGCTGCCCCACCGACGGGAAGTCTGTGGTTCGCATGACCCCGCTGGTACAGTTCTTGGGAGCCTGGCTAGAGCTTCCCAACCTGTCCCGCTGGGTCGCAGTCACTGCTGACTTGTCTGAGACAGTTCGAGGGCAAGAGTGCGGTTCCACTGAAACTTTTTCAGAGGCTCCTGGGGCATATGGCATCTGCAGCTGCGGCAACGCCGTTCGGATTGCTTCATATGAGACCGCTTCAGCTTTGGCTTCGCGACCGAGTCCCGAGGTGGGCATGGCAACACGGCACCTTCCGAGTACCAGTTACTCCGACCTGCCGTCAGACCTTCACCACGTGGTCGAACCTCAGTTTTCTATGGGCCGGAGTGCCTCTGGAACGAGCTTCGCGGCATGTTGTTGTAATTACAGATGCCTCCTCCACGGGCTGGGGCGCCATGTGCAATGGACGTGCTGCCACGGGCTCCTGGATAGGACCCCAGCGCCTATGGCACATCAATTGCCTCGAGTTGCTGGCTGTGCGTTTTGCTCTGCGCCGCTTCCGGGCCGTGCTCAAGGGCCAACACGTACTAGTCCGATCAGATAATACCGCGACTGTAGCGTACATCAACCGCCAAGGTGGTCTCCGGTCCCGCCGTGGGTCGCAACTCGCCCGTCACCTCCTTTTATGGAGTCAGAAGCATCTGAGGTCGCTTCGTGCCATTTATATCCCCGGAGCTCTGAACTGTGTAGCCGACGAGCTCTCACGGTTCCAGCTCCTCCCGGGGGAATGGCGGCTCCATCCCCGGTCGGTTCAGCTGATTTGGAACCAGTTCGGGGACGCTCAGATAGATCTGTTTGCCTCTCACGACTCGACCCATTACGCCCAGTTTTATTCCCTGACCGAGGGCACGCTTGGCACGGATGCTCTGGCACACAGCTGGCCGCAGGGTCGCAAGTATGCGTTTCCCCCAGTGAGCCTTCTTGCGCAGACCTTGCACAAGGTCAGGGAGGACGGGGAGCAGGTCATTCTGGTTGCGCCTTACTGGCCCAGCCGAACCTCGTTCTCCGAACTAGTACCCCTCACGACAGCACCTCCCTGGCCTGGCCTTTCTCAGAGACGGGGCACCCTATGGCACCCTCGTCCCGATCTTTGGAACCTCCACGTGTGGCTCCTGGATGGGACGAGGCAGGTTTGAGTACCCTACCACCTACGGTGGTGGCTACCATCACTTCCGCTAGAGCTCCGTCCACGAGACATCTCTATGCGTTGAAGTGGAACCTCTTCGTCAACTGGTGCTCTTCTCGCCAAGAAGACCCCCGGAGATGTTCGATCAGCGTCGTGCTTTCCTTCCTACAAGATGGGTTGGAGCGAAGGCTGTCTCCCTCCACCCTAAAAGTCTATGTTGCCGCCATTGCCGCACAGCATGACTTTGTTGAAGGTAAGTCTTTGGGAGGGCACGACCTGATCGTCAGGTTCCTGAGAGGGGCAAGGAGACTGAATCCTCCTCGCCCTCCTCTCGTTCCCTCTTGGGACCTCTCAGTGGTGTTAACTGCCCTGCAGAGTGCTCCATTTGAGCCTCTGCAATCAGTAGAGCTTAAGTTCCTGTCAATGAAGACAGCGCTCCTGGTTGCACTGGCCTCCATAAAGAGGGTAGGGGATCTGCACACATTCTCCGTTGACGAAGCGTGCCTGGAATTCGGGCCGGCTTACTCTCACGTGATCCTGAGAACCCGGCCTGGATATGTGCCCAAGGTCCCTTCCGGAACCACGTGGTGCAAGCGCTGCCCCTGGAGGAGGCAGACCCAGGATTGGCACTGCTCTGTCCAGTACGCGCTCTCCGCGCCTATGTAGACAGGACGCAGTGTTTCAGGACCTCAGACCAGCTCTTTGTCTGTTATGGTGGGAAGCTGAAGGGAAAGGCTCTCTCAAAGCAGAGGTTGTCTCACTGGATAGTGGACGCCATTGCTCTGGCTTACCAGCAGCAAGGTCGACCGTGCCCCCTTGGTGTGACTGACCACTACACCCGGAGTGTGGCGTCCTCTTGGACATCTGCAGAGCTGCAGGCTGGGCGACACCGAACACATTCGCCAGATTCTACAATCTCCGAGTGCAGCCTGTGTCCTCTCATGTACTCGCTTCAACCAGCTAGTACTGGACCCGCTCAGGTGTCTTCGCTTGCTCGCCATTCCACTCCACGGACTGGATAAGTGCGATATTCGCCTCAGGTGAGCTTCCCCAAAAGCCCTGAGTTCCTCTGGCACTCCTGACGTCGGCGCCAGTGTCTATTGCCTGTTCGTCGGCTAGGTGCCTCCCGTGTGCATGGTCCCTCCCCTGAGCGACCCCCACATGTGTATTTCCACTGTAAGCCTCTCTGAGCATGTGTCTTTCCCTTGGCAAGCCACCTTGCCTCCCCTGGGGTTGAAATATTCCACCTGCGGCTGGACACCCCAGTGTTCTCGGACGAAACTCGGAGTGACAACGAAAGGGAACGTCTCGGTTACGTATGTAACCCTCGTTCCCTGAGTAGGGAACGGAGACGTTACGTCTTCCTGCCACTTTCCGCTGTACCGCGGGGATCGCCTGAAGCTCAGCCTTGGCTCCTCAGCGAAGAAACATATTTATAGAAACATAGAAACAAATTCCGCAGACCCATGGCATTTCTTTGCCATTGGCTCGTTTTGTAATACTCGAAGTTGATAGGCTTTCTAAGCGAAACCCCATTCGTCGTCATCCGACGTAACGTCTCAGTTCCCTACTCAGGGAACGAAGGTTACATACGTAACCGAGATGTTTCAATGTGTCAATAATTTGTCGATGCAATTCTGAATCACGCACAACCCTGTTATCCACATAAACAACAAACACATATACCCTTATGAAAAATACGTTTATTCAAGTGTTCTAGTATACTTCTTTTAAACTAAACATTTTCAGTCTACATTTTATATACTTCTCAGACATATACTTTATGTACTTCTCAGAAATATATTTAAAATTACACTTTAAAGTGTACTTGACTTATACTGAGAGAAAAGTCCAAGCATATTTGGCCTGTACTTGTACTCAATCTTTTGATCGAGATATACTTAAAAGTATAATTAAGTATTCAAAGTATACCTGTCTTGTAGGTGTGTTAACTCTTTTGATCGAGTAGCCTATTAAATATAGGCCTACTTTTTTTTACATAGTTTTTCATACACAGTCTTATGAAACTTAAATTGTTTGAAAATATTGATTAGAATATTGATATAAAACCGATATGTTTCTAATTCTGCGTATCTACATATTTTTGTAGGCTAGTCCACTGGTAGTGTACATAGGAATTTACTTTTATTCTACTTTATTCTTTCCCCACCATTGACTGAATTGTCCAGCTATCCATGGGGGTGTTGGACTCGATCTACTCCATCTGTGTTTTGATCATCGTTCTGAATCTGATCAAGGCATAGTCTTTGACAAAAATATGATTTTCTCAACTTTTTTGTTTAAAATGTTGCCTCTCTTTATAAAACTTACTGACATTTAAGAGTTGATAAAAAAGGGTCTATGAAGCTAATAAAATGTTTCTAAAATTAGTTAAAGTAGAGTTAAAGGTATTTTTCAAGTATAAAAAATAATATATACTTTTGAACATAGTAGTATACTGTAAGTGCAAAAATAATATATAAATAGTAAGCTAATGTTGTGTAAACTTAAAGAAAACTTACAAGTATACTTGCAGTAAACTACTAAACTATTAGTTTACTGAGAGTACATTTAAGTGTGTACTGTCTTTCGTAACCTAAAAAATTTACTTTTTATTAAAATAGTAAACTACTAGTATACCTAAAAGTTCACTTGTAGTACATATGGATTACAAATGAGAAACCTAGTTGTGTACTTAAAGTTCACTACTGTTACACTCATAGTACACTTAAACTTATACTTTTATATACTCAAATTGGGCCAATTTTAGCAGTATTGAAATAGTACACTTACAAGTTTACTACAAGTACACATTGATATTAGTATACTTACTACATAAAGTATACTTAAAAATAGAATTGAACATTACATAAGTATACTTCATAAAATTAACTTGACATATACTTCTTTTCCGTAAGGGTAGGCATAAAATTAATATAAATATAATAACAACACAGAGTGCTGACATGTGGTCAAAATATTGAATCTTAAAGTACACTGCACCATATGCAGAATTAGTACTCATTTTCTTTCTCGTTCCTCAGATATGTGGATGATAGTGGATGTGTCATATACTCAGTGATATATCTGACACAATGTAAAGCGATCATAGCTCAGAGATTTTCAAAAGGCCGTCACTGACATGTTCAATGTGAATACACCATCATTCAGTAGGTTGAGGAGCTCTTTTTCAGACCATGATGATCAGGATCTGGTGAGTAACTGCAGGAGAACTACTTTCATTCAAAGGCATCTGGTGATTTGTTCTGTGTCTGATCAAACTTGTGATCTCCACCATGTTCATGTTCATGATTTTGCCAGCATATTTGTCCAGGGCCTGTTCTTCTGTTCAGAAAGACCTTCTGATTCATATACCAAGAAACTGAACTGAGATTACGTTTTCGAATGAATATTTCATTAGAATTACTAGGGAGCCATAGAATATTCGAATTATTTTTACATTTCCCCAGTATAACGTGCTGTACATGTAGAATATTTCTGAATCCAATCCATAGACATTCATGTTCAGACTATAGTGCAAAAATGTTATGGTTTAACTGAACATCATTCATATGATTTCAAGCACTTTTCCTCTCCAAGGGTTGTCTGGGTGAAGTTTCACCAAGCTTGCGATATATTTTGAGTTTTATTTGTCTGCGTCAGGGGTTATGATACTTAGTTATGTTTATCTGCAGGGAAATACATTGCTGTAGATTTGATGAGTAGATGTATTTGGAAGTTAATCTATTTCACAATAACGTAACTTTGTAAAAATCCATTTCCCTTGCATTCTGTTTCCATCCAAAATGTCCATATGCTCAAATCCCAAATGTAATTTTCAAAACATGAAAAGAGACAATCCTGCTGCAAGTCAAAAGCAACACTAACAAAAATTATTTTTACCAGATCAGCAAACAACACTTATTTCTAAGCATACACTTAAAAAAATTATGAGGATGTTTCTTAAAGGAGTCAAATCTTATTTTGTATAGTCTTAATATTTTCTACGTTGTCTCTCAGCTCCATTTGCAATGTTAGTCAAGTGTTTGCCTTTTTTTTTTTTTTTTGTACAGTACGTTTGTTCCACTTTGACTTTCATATTAAAGCTCAAAAGCTCACAAAAAAAAAAAATGGAACAAAAAAGTTTCCTTTTAAAGTAGTCAACTTACGTGCTACTATCTAAGTCACGCAAATGTCTTTACTTGTATGGTTTTTCCTGTTGACATAATGAGTGAATGTTCATGTTTGGGTGAACTATCCCTTTAACCTGTTATGCTGCAACCCCACTTTTGAAAAATCCCCAGAAACGGCATACCCAAACTGAAACAGATACAGTTCATGAACCCTTTGTACTAAAAGCACAAGTATGATCTCATTTGAAAGCTAACAACTGACAGTTGATTGTAAATGTTGGATTAATTATTGTCATAATGAAAAATTTATTTTTATAAATAGCTTCAAAGTTTTGTAAAGTTAATAGAAATGTTTTTTTTATGAAACATCTTCATGAAAATAAAATTTAAGTTGGCATTGTAGCAGTCTAGAAATGCACTGCAGCTAAAGCCACATGTCTGACCATGTTATATTTAAATTCTTATGATGATAAGTCTAAAACTCTGTATTTAGTTAAATGTTTTTCAATATCATGTCATATGACTTTATTTTGATTAGACTATAAAATGCAAACTGATGTTTATTGTCATGTTCTAAGAATCTATTCAATCTATTGTCTCTATTGTTTTGTGGTGCAAACGAGCCCCATTCAGTCTCAGTCTCCCCTGCACACATTCACACCTCTCCGACCTGTTTATGGCTCTAAATATGTTTTTCTTTTGTATTCATTATAATTACTAACGACTGGCTAATCACACTGTTTCAATCCCTAATTTCTTTTTCAAAGTTCTCAGTTCACATTTGAAACCGTATCAAATGACCTTCTTGAAAAAAAGAAACATTTCAGTTATCATTCCTATTTAGAAAAATTCATAAAAATAACAGCTAGGTGGCAGGTGCACCTGCTGTCACGTGTCTGTCCTGTCTTGTATTGCACTTGGGTGTCTTTGTTATGTTGGGCCATGTGCTCTAGTTATTGTTTGATCCCTCCCCCTTGTTACCTGATTAGTGTTTGAGTTCTTCCACCTGTTCCCTCTTGATTTGTACCCTTTTTAAGTCCCCTCTTGTTTGCAGTCTTTGTCGGATCGTTGTCATATGTTTTCCCAGTTTCTGTGTGATGGTCTTCGTGTTCAGAGTCAGTGTTTGTTCTTCAGGTTCAGTTTTTGTTTAATGTCTCATTTATTGTGTTTTCCCCCTTGTGGGTTTTTGCTTTGTGTTTTGTTTTGTTTTGTTAATAAATCATCCGTTGCTGCACTTGAGTCCTCCTCTCCACTTTTTGTAACTGTAACGTGACAGAACGATCCGACCATTTGAGGACTCAGCAGCATGGATGACGATGATTTTGACTGGATGGATGAAGACGCTTGCATGGACGACGATGACTTGGATTGTCCAGACTACACAATCGCTACATTTGGATCGACCCAGTTTTCCACTATCTTTCATGATGGAATTACTCCCTCCTCTAACGAATCCGGCAGAATGAATATTTTTCAGGCCCTCGCTTTTATGGTTCATCAAAGGGAGGAGTCGGAGCGTCTGGCCGGGTTCTCGGGGACCCGTGGATGTCGTAGAGGAGGAGGAGAGGGTCGAGAAGAGGCTCAACACCACTCTCCATCCGGGCCCCCCTTCGATCCTGGGCCAGTGAGGGACAGCTTAGAGCCTACTTCTCGCCGTCACGGACGGAAAAGGAGGAGGAAACGCCCATCTGCCCAGCGAGAGACTGTTCACGTCCCGTCTGCCCAGCGAGAGACTGTTCACGTCCCGTCTGCCCAGCGAGAGACTGTTCACGTCCCGTCTGCCCAGCGAGAGACTGTTCACGTCCCGTCTGCCCAGCGAGAGACTGTTCACGTCCCGTCTGCCCAGCGAGAGACTGTTCACGTCCCGTCTGCCCAGCGAGAGACTGTTCACGTCCCGTCTTCCCAGCGAGAGACGGGTCACGTCCCGTCTGCCCAGCGAGAGACTGATAACGTTCCGTCTGTCCAGTCTGGGACAGAGCCAGAGATCCCCTTTGGCGTGGCCGCCAAGGTTGTGACGGACTATCTGGAGCGTCTGGCTCGGATCTTGGAGATGCCAGTTTCTGCTGTTCCTGAGCCGGAGCCAGTGCCTGCTGTTCCTGAGCCGGAGCCAGTGCCTGCTGTTCCTGAGCCGGAGCCAGTGCCTGCTGTTCCTGAGCCGGAGCCAGTGCCTGCTGTTCCTGAGCCGGAGCCAGTGCCTGCTGTTCCTGAGCCGGAGCCAGTGCCTGCTGTTCCTGAGCCGGAGCCAGTGCCTGCTGTTCCTGAGCCGGAGCCAGTGCCTGCTGTTCCTGAGCCGGAGCCAGTGCCTGCTGTTCCTGAGCCGGAGCCAGTGCCTGCTGTTCCTGAGCCGGAGCCAGTGCCTGCTGTTCCTGAGCCGGAGCCAGTGCCTGCTGTTCCTGAGCCGGAGCCAGTGCCTGCTGTTCCTGAGCCGGAGCCAGTGCCTGCTGTTCCTGAGCCGGAGCCAGTGCCTGCTGTTCCTGAGCCGGAGCCAGTGTTTGTTTCTGTGTTTGTGTCTGTCCTAGTGGCCGTTGCTGTTCTGGTGGCTGTTCCTGAGCCAGAGCCTGTTCCTGAGCCGGAGCCAGTGCCAGTGTCTGCTCCAGAGCCGGAGCCAGTGCCAGTGTCTGCTCCAGAGCCGGAGCAAGTGCCAGTGTCTGTTCCTGAGCCGGTGTCTGTTCCTGAGCCGGTGTCTGTTCCTGAGCCGGTGTCTGTTCCTGAGCCGGTGTCTGTTCCTGAGCCGGTGTCTGTTCCTGAGCCGGTGTCTGTTCCTGTGCCGGTGTCTGATCCTGTGCCGGTGTCTGATCCTGTGCCGGTATCTGCTCCTGTGCCGGTGTCTGCTCCTGTGCCGGTGTCTGCTCCTGTGCCGGTGTCTGCTCCTGTGCCGGTGTCTGCTCCTGTGCCGGTGTCTGCTCCTGTGCCGGTGTCTGCTCCTGTGCCGGTGTCTGCTCCTGTGCCGGTGTCTGCTCCTGTGCCGGTGTCTGCTCCTGTGCCGGTGTCTGCTCCTGTGCCGGTGTCTGCTCCTGTGCCGGTGTCTGCTCCTGGGCCGGTTTCTGTTCCTGTGCCGTGGTCGCCCGAGTGGTCGTCTCCGCCCTGGCCACCCGAGTGGTCGTCTCCGCCCTGGCCGCCCGAGGTGTCGTCTCCGCCCTGGCCGCCCGAGGTGTCGTCTCCGCCCTGGCCGCCCGATGGGTCTTCGCCGCCCTGGCCGCCCGATGGGTCTTCGCCGCCCTGGCCGCCCGATGGGTCGTCTGCTTCGCCCTGGCCGCCCGATGGGTCGTCTGCTTCGCCCTGGCCGCCCGATGGGTCGTCTGCTTCGCCCTGGCCGCCCGATGGGTCGTCTGCTTCGCCCTGGCCGCCCGATGGGTCGTCTGCTTCGCCCTGGCCGCCCGATGGGTCGTCTGCTTCGCCCTGGCCGCCCGATGGGTCGTCTGCTTCGCCCTGGCCGCCCGATGGGTCGTCTGCTTCGCCCTGGCCGCCCGATGGACTGTCTGCGTCTCCCTGGCCGCCCGATGGACTGTCTGCGTCGCCCTGGCCACCCGGTGGACTGTCTGCATCGCCCTGTCCGCCCGATGGACTTTGTGTTTCGCCCGGGTCTCCCAGGACTAAACGCTTTGTCTCTCCCGTCCCTCCCTGGTCTGTCCCTCCCGTCCCGCCTGATGGAGCGTCTGGTAGCCGCTCCGTAGGGAGGGGGTAATGTCACGTGTCTGTCCTGTCTTGTATTGCACTTGGGTGTCTTTGTTATGTTGGGCCATGTGCTCTAGTTATTGTTTGATCCCTCCCCCTTGTTACCTGATTAGTGTTTGAGTTCTTCCACCTGTTCCCTCTTGATTTGTACCCTTTTTAAGTCCCCTCTTGTTTGCAGTCTTTGTCGGATCGTTGTCATATGTTTTCCCAGTTTCTGTGTGATGGTCTTCGTGTTCAGAGTCAGTGTTTGTTCTTCAGGTTCAGTTTTTGTTTAATGTCTCATTTATTGTGTTTTCCCCCTTGTGGGTTTTTGCTTTGTGTTTTGTTTTGTTTTGTTAATAAATCATCCGTTGCTGCACTTGAGTCCTCCTCTCCACTTTTTGTAACTGTAACGTGACACCTGCATGTTAGCTTAGCACACCATCAATACACTACAATTTATGAGATTAAAACCATGTTTGTTCTCCAAACTTACTATATAGGGCAAGTTGAGTGTTTTAAATAACCTTCTGTGATCTGATTTGGCTTCAGATAAAAAAAAAAAAACAGACAGTAAATATATTATTTTATAGTATTCTGCACAATGATAAAGTCTTTATCGATTAGCATTACATTATAAATATAATCGATTATTATGAAAATACCTGACATGGCTCGAAGAACACAGGTAAATCAAATATCATTGCAATCATGTTTATTGTCTTCAAAACGTCTTTATCTGCATGTTACAGCGATCTCTGGAAGCTTTGTCTATAGGGACGTCCTGGGATGTCATGCTTATGGCACTTCTTCATGTGTTCCATATATGGACTGCATGTGCACACGGCGCCCTCAGGCTGCCAGTATGGATTGAAAACACAGTACATCAGAGTATTCAGCGCTCATAATGATTACATCGGCCAATCTGTGTATAATTCAATAAATATTATTCCTGCCTATATAAATCTGATGTAAACCTATGAGAATCCATCAATATTTCTCAAAATCTGCACATTTTTGAGGTAAAAGCCCTGAGGGACGTTCTTTTGTCAAGCCATGTCATGACGACATTACAGGAGTTTTTTTTGTTTTTGAATGAGAGCGGCTGACGCGCATAATTCATATTAAAGGTATCGACTCATTTTTTGATTACATAACTCCTGACACAAATTAAGACATAACTGTCACTATACATTTCTCAGAATACAATAGTGGTCAAATACTGAAACCTGTCTTATATCTTTTTAATGATGTATAGTTTGTCAAGGTAATAACTTTAAAACTGATAGTAACTTTGAACTATTTAAACAAAAAAAAACACTTCAGTGCGCTGGGGCTCTGGCAACGGTTAACAGGTTTGGCCATGTCACTAAACACCAAATAGGTGTGGTTTATGTGGAAATGTTGGTAGCTACACCTCTGTTCAAAACATTTATGTGTATATATATATATATATATATATATATATATATATATATATATATATATATATATGTGCTAAATTAAGACTTTTATTCAGAAAAGCTGAACACATCTTTTGAGAAGGCAGGCAGTTCATCGAAGACATCAAGGGACTATAAATTGTACTAAAGAGAATCAACAAACAGTTTAAGCGGAAGTCAGCTAATTACTATGAGCCCATAAACATATATTACCTTCATCACTCATTTTACAGCTCATAGAATAAAAAAATCCCTCATTTTAATTAACACATGAGCAGCAATTCCTGTGTCTCAAACCTCATTTTCAACTCATCCTCTTCTTTCTTTCCCCCTGCCCCTCTTTTCTCATCGTGCTGTGCGTGTGACCTTGAGCCTGGACTCCTCCTTCTGTCTGCTGCAGTCATGAGGCTCAAGTGCAATGATAATGAATCCATCAAGCACCTGAAGCCACAATCTAAAGCTGTGATAACCGTGACAAGTGAACACAAACACACACAATTGAGGCATATCAATATGATAGAGCTTTGAATTCTGGAAAGTTAGAAGCCCCATTCTCTCAGGAAAAGCCAGCATGAAATGCCCTTTCAAAGTAAAGTTCAGTCAGTGTATGTGATTGTAAAGGTAAGTAAAGCTGTTTTTAGTGACACATACTTTCTGCAGAGATCTGTGCTTTTCAAGGAGCAAATTTCTGTTTGCTGAGAACCAGTTTTCTTTGATCAGTTGAAAGAGCACAGGCCATTTCTCAATATAATGCAGGTCTTCAACCTTTTTTCAGGCTGTGGATAGAGAAATTCAACAGAGACTCTCTTACAGATAGTATGTGCAAAATTGTTGTTTTATCCTCATGTCATGTGCTGGGCTCCGTAAATAATTACTATATCAAAAACATTTTTGTATTTGTACATTTCATTATTTAACAAATGTTTTAAAAAAAATCTTGTTACTACAAAATGTATACATAAGAAACTTAAGATTGAACTTTAAAAATCTCTCATTTTACATTGATAGAATGTTTAGCATTCAAAACGCAACTGATCCCATTGACCATAATTTTTGCACACTAAAAAGTGATTGGTCTGTTCTTTCTTGCATCTATTTTTACAAATGTCGCATACTGTAAGTACAGCGTAATATTGTGTATTAATTCTAAAACAGTGTCTGAAAACAAGACGCATAGTCTTGCAGCAGCAAAATATGTTCCGATGGTAAAAAATAAACCTAAAACATTAGCAATATTATTTGGTTGCCTTGCAAGCACTGCAATTTTTTTTTTCTGGAAATGCAAATCTTTTAGATTAGCCCTTTATCCTCAATTCAAAACATTTTCCAGGTAAATACAATATCAGGCTTATGAAGCTCCGAGAAATAAACCCATCATTTTTTTTTCTTCTCTCCTCACTAATGTACCTCAGAAGAAATATTCAAAAGCTCCATTTGCTCTCAGCGGCTCCGGGTCTGTGTGATTCATGTGTGTAACACTGATCCTGCCTTTATGAGATGGAAAGGGTGAGGGTGTGATTCACAGATCGAATGCAAATTAAGCTAATGAGTATCGGGTTAGTCACGGAAGGGATAACTGTGTGTGTTTTTCATCAAGGGCTTTTTAGAGCTCTCTGCTGCTCTTAGTAAAGGGAAGCTAAATCAAGGTGATGACCTGTGTGTGTGTGTGTGTGTATTTGTTAGTTGCATATCTCAATTTGTGAGTAAAGTCTTATCCTCTAGTGCAGGATTGATGACGTCTAATGGGCTTTAATGCCTAATGGAGATTGACAGTAACTCTCTACATTTAGCGAAGGAACCATTTATCATGCAGTAACCACAACCATGCTGCAGTAACTCATGTGTCTCACTCTATATCCAGTATATCCTCTGACCTTTGATGTCGTGCACACAGAAACTCTTGTAATCTTCTTCTTTATGTCCGTCTGTGCTACAGGGCAGCAAGTGTATTCCACCGGTTGCTTTTGGATGCATATATATAATAACTGTCTTGGCTATTTTAAACCAAGCTTGCTACAGTAGAAGGAGGGGGAAATCAGTCTTGCATCAGATACTGTGTTCAGGGTATTCATGAATCAACAAAAGACAACCAAATGAAAATCTTCTCTCTTCAACTACATTGAATTTTACACAAAACACTTCATCATACACCCAAACAAAATATCACAGAAGAAAAGTCCTGGTGGGAGTGGATGAATGTGAAATGCCCCATAAAAGATATTGGATAAATGTAGATGAAGTAAGCAGTCTTTAGAATTAAATGTAGAATGTACTTGTTATGTAAATTGGATGTTAACAATTTCTGTTCCAAAAATAATATTTTTAGTACATTGGTGCATGCAATTAAACCTCCGCTAAATAAATATGTGGATGATCTGCTGTGGCGTGAGCAGCCGAAAGTAAAAGAGAGGGTATGTTGAGAAATATGGATGTTTAAATCACACATTCAGATGAGTGAAATTATAAATGGAAATAAAATACATAGTGAAATATTTTGTAAGCTCAACTGTGAAATATTCTTTACAAAAACATATATTGTCAACAGAGCCTAAAAGTGTGTCAGAAGCCCCATATGTTTCCGTAAACATGTGGACAAAGAAAGAAAGATACTGTACGATTTATCTCTCTGCATGCAGGACACAATCTTTCCCACATGGAGTAGACAGCAGCTGTGATGACTAACAGCTCAACTTTCACTCTTAACCTCAGGACAGTGACCTTGTTCTTTCTATCACTGCATGTTGATCGCTGCATATAGACTCTGACCTTGTGCAAATCAGTTGTTGTGTTTATTTTCATGTAGACAGTAGACTAGACCACAACCCTTTTCTTTTGGACAGGCCCTGTATGACATAGTCCAACATTAAGATGAACTTTGCTTCTGTAAGACAGGAAAACTAGTTGAGGAACGGAATTGAACTCCCCCTCGTGCACTATCGAGACGAAAGACTCACCTCCCTCATCCTAATCTAAATTGCTCCCCTTCATTCTTCAGAGATTACCCACACACACCCAAGAATCTAAATGTTTTAATGTGAATGATTATCATCGAGTATTATACATGTTTAGTATCATTCGAAATGTCTCAGTGTGACTGGTACAAATGTCTCATTTCCAAATAAAACAAAAGGTAATAAGGTTTTTAAGAGTTTAGAGATAACATACACACAAAGGAGGGTGGGATGGTCAAGCCCTCCTGTTCTCAAAAGGTGTTAACTCTGAATGCAAATATCCATTGTCTATAATGGAATGCAGCAAACAGCTCGAGGCTTTTTCTGTATATGAGATCAGCCCGTGAGGCCGAGAGCCGAGTCTCTCGGTCTCACGTATTTCTAATGTCGGGTAAATAACTTTTCTCTTTGTTCTAGAGCATTTGGTGTTTTGCATTGATTATCTTTGAATTGTTTATGAAATTGTAATGATACATCTACCTGAAATAATAAATTGTTATATTTGATTATTCTAATAATATTTTGACATTATTTTCATTCAAGAGTTTAAAAAGAAAAGTAAAACATTCGCTAACATTTAATGATGCACAGATATCATTAAAACCTTTTCATTTATGGAGTCAGATGAAATAACGAGTTAATACATATGAGTAAATGTGTTCCATTTAACCAAAAATACTTTCCCGCGAGAAAAGACAGTAACACGCAGAAACCTTCACCCGCTGATCAGATGACCCCCATTGGTCCGATCCAGCGCGGCCTTACACTTCTACACAACCATTTCTCCTGGCCTTCAGCTCTTAGTGTTCGCATTCTCAACATGGATGGATAACAATGGCAGCAATTTAGTTTTATTGTGATGCTCACAATAAATATGTGTATATGTGTGTGTGTGTCTGTGTGTGTATGGGATGCTAGCAAAGTCAAGGTCATAGCTTTGATTCCCAAGGAATGCGTAAAGTAAAAAGTTAGGTGTGTGTGTGTCTATAACCTATATCCCTACTTACTTACCTATATAGTTTGCTAGTGCCATTATCTCTCTCTCTCTCTCTCTCTCTCTCTCTCTCTCTCTCTCTCTCGATGAGTGAATGTGATGGTGAAATAAAGTTATTTTTCAAATTCAATTCAATTCTCTCTCTCTCTCTCTCTCTCTCTCTCTCTCTCTCTCTCTCTCTCACTTGCGGTGTGGGTGTTGAGTGCGTGAGTGGTGTAGTGCGAGTGCGGTGAGTGAAGTTGTTTTCTGTGTCTAAATAGCTTTGTATTTTCCACCTTTTTTTTCTGTGTTTGTTTGTGTTTAGTTAGTGGTAGTTTTTGGTGTGGTTTGGGCCGCGTGCTACCGGTCTTGACCGGGAGAAGCATGACGACCCCAGCTACACAGGGTTTGTCTGCACTCACACGACGCCATGCAGTAAAAGTGGCGTTTGCGGCGAGTGTAGAAGAGATTTGTTTAGCGGTGGGCGAAGTTGTAGGACATGGATGTATTTTATCCGCATCGAGGATGAATAACGCTACTGAGTTTTTTTTTAGTAACATTGAAAAGGTAAATGAAGTAGTTGAGCGTGGGATTGTGATTGGTGGCGAGTTTGTTTCTGTTCTTCCACTCTCACTACCTTCTTAGAGGGTCACCTTGTCTAACGTTCCCCCCTTTCTCAGTGACGAAATAATAACTGAAGCTTTATCACGCTATGGTAAATTGGTATCTCCAATAAAAAAAAACGTCTCAGGTTACGTATGTAACCCTGGTTCCCTGAGAGGGAACGAGACGATGCGTTGAGACGCGGGGGGAATGCTCTGCGTGATTGCGTCGTGAAGCATGTTTATAATCAGTCCAATGGAAGAGCGAGACGTCATAGGCGGTGACGTCATAGACCAGGAAGCTATAAAGCACACCAGAAAACAGACCGCGACAGCTTCTGAAAAAGCCTGAAGCAAGTCGATCAGGGCATGCAGGAAGTATGGCAGGAGAACGCAGCGTCTCGTTCCCTCTCAGGGAACCAGGGCTACATACGTAACCTGAGACGTTCCCTTTCAAGGGAACTCGAGCTGCGTTGAGACGCGGTGGGAACCCCATACCCACTACGCCATAAGACAAATGCCCGTTCTGTGTGAAGTCCTTGCGCACACTAGAAGCAAGCAACCTAGCCCCGGGAGTGGAGAGGTGTAGGTCATAAAATCTGACAAATGTATGAGGTGAGGACCAGCCTGCCGCATTACAAATATCCTGAAGGGAAACACCCGAAATTAAAGCCTAGAGGCAGCCATACTCCTTGTAGAATGGGCCTGAACAGCCACAGGTGAACGCTGTCCGGCCGCTTCATAAGCAAGTGAGATAGCCTCAACTACCCACTTGCTCATTATCTGTTTAGATGCAGGGCAACCTGTCTTAGGTTACCCGAAGCAGACAAATAATTGTTCTGATAAACGCCACTGAGCAGCTCTGTGGACCTAAGCATCCAAAGCCCGGACAGGGCATAACAGATTTAAGATTTTCCTGATCTGGGGTAATAAAAAGGAGGACAGAAGGCCTGAAGCACAAATGACCTTCACATTTAGTAGGGACCTAGAAATACAACCCGATCTGGGGGGAAGAAATACTACCACCAACCAGGTGCAAATCAAAGTACGTGCAGGCCTCAGCCTCATGTACCACGGAGAAGACGAAATTAAGGATCTCTCCTCAGAGATAGCCCAGCAAAGAAACATTCATTACAGAAATCAAGTACTGTACCAACAGGGCAGTAACGAGATTCAGAAGGCGTTCTCTGCCCAGGCAGAGAACAGCATATTAGTCTTCTCGTGGAGGGAGCTCTAGACTGGAGTATGGTCTCCACGACCTCGGTCGAGAAACCTGAATCTATGAGCTGGGCCCCCTCAGAGGCCGAGCCCACAGTATCCACAACTCCAGAGCTCCCAGGAGCAAAGATATCGGGAAAGCGTATAGGTGTAGTGGCAACCACACCTATTACATTACATCCAGTCCAAGCGGAGCTGGATGCGTGAGGGAGAACCACAAGGGCAATGCATTGTACAAGCGATGCGAAAGGTCGACTTGTAGTTTGACCGAAGTTCTCCCTAAGAAGCTTCACCACATCGGGGTGAAGTCTCCATTCCCCGGGCCACAGCCCCTGCCTCAACAGGATATCTGCTCTGATATACGAGACCATCAGTGTGTTGTCCGGACCCTTCGCCGACCAACCACTCATGATTGCCCCTGACTTGTGAGGGAAACATCCGTCGATAGCATTATGCGTCGACAAGAAGCCCCCAACACTGGGCCTGGGCGAGGAACCAAGGTTCTTCCACATGACCGAGGCACGAAGGCATAGCCGCGTGACCTTGATCATGCGAAAACGGATTTCCACTCGGAGAAAACCCCTTGGTCCCGAGCCACCACTGCAGGGGTCTCATGTACAGAAGGCCAAAAGTAACTACGTTGGACGCAACTGCCATGAGCCCCAGCCAAAGACTTTTCACCGAGCGGCCACTCATGACCGCCCCCCATCCTGTGAGGGAAGCATCCGTCGATAGCGTGACGCGTCGACAAGAAGCACCCAGCACTGGGCCCTGGGCGAGGAACCAAGGTTTCTTCCACATGACCGAGGCACGAAGGCAGAGCCGCGTGACCTTGATCATGCGAAAACGGATTTCCCCTCGGAGAAAACCCCTTGGTCCCGAGCCACCACTGCAGGGGTCTCATGTACAGAAGGCCAAAAGTAACTACGTTAGACGCAACTACCATGAGCCCCAACAGTCTCAGAGACTGTTTGCAGTGAGTGACTGACCTAGTTTTACATTCTTTACGGCTGTGAGAATCGCAGAAATATGTGCAGGAGACAGACGTGCTTGCATTGTTGTCGAATCCCATAATACACCTAGAAAGTGGTCCTCTGAGCTGGGAAGAGTACACTCTTTTTGGTGTTGAGCCGCAACCCCAACCTCCTTATGTGGGACAGAACGACATCTCGATGTTGAACTGCCAAAAGCTCGGACTGAGCTAAAATCAACCAATCGTCGATATAATTTAATACGCGAATGCCCTGGAATCTCAGAGGAGCCAGAGCTGCATCCACGCATATTGTAAAAGGTGTGGGGTGATAACCTAGGCCGAATGGAAGAACCCGATACTGGTATGCTTCGCCCCTGAAAGCAAACCTCAGGAACCTCCTGTGATGAGGATGGATAGATAAGTAAGCGTCCTTTAAGTCTATTGTGACAAACCAGTCCTCGGACTGAATCTGTGACACAATCATATTTAGTGTAAGCATACTTTGAACTTAAGATTCTGAAACCTGCTGTTTAATTGACGCAGGTCTAGAGTAGGACGCAACCCCCTCATCCTCTTTCGGAACAATGAAGTAATGGCAGTAAAACCCTGACTGTCTGCCGGGAGGAGGAACCCCTTCTACAGCTCCTTTTGCAGAAGTGTCAGTACTTCCTGCTATATAACCAAAGCCTGCTCGGGGTTCACCACAGTGGGGAGGACCCCTAGAAATCTGGGCAGACAAGAACCGAATTCTGAACCCTTTTCTATAGTGTGCAGGACCCACCGAGAAATATGTGGCAGTAGTTTCCACGCTGCCAGAAATTCTACTAGGGGAACCAGTCTCTCAAGACTGGCCTCTGGATTTGGTTGAACAGTCACTACGGTGCCCTGAAGCGGCGAACCGGCAGGGAACAACCGAACTGACCGTTCTACGACCCTCCTCGGAGGATCGTATGGGGACGCTGACACCTCGGTGCCCTGAACGGCAAACCGGCAGGGAACAACCGAACTGGCAGCGCTGCGACCCTCCTCAGAGAGTCGCACCCCAGAGGGCGCCAAGGAGAAACGATTTTCTCAAAACCATCCCTACCCCAGAGGGGACCACCCTTTAGAAGCCTGATAGCCTCGGCGTCAGGGCTTCCTATTGTCCAAGCTTTTTTAGAGATAAAATAGTCCTCAGATCTTGCATATCTCTAACTGGCTAGACTGCTACCGCCACCCAATTCCCCTTCGATTGTGGAGGAGCCCAAATGGCGATGCTCGTTCTTGCACTCTGTGCTGTGAGGAGCTTAGTAGACTGAGACTGCTCCGCCCAGCAGTCTCGGGAACATTAGATTGGTGAGGAAGAAACCTCTGGAACGCCGCTGAACGGTTTATTCTTAGTTTTTTTTTTTTTTTTTTTTTGAAAGCGGAGCGTCCAGAAGAACAGACATAATTTTATCTTATTTTTCTTTATTTTTAAATCAGAAAAACGTATATATATATATATATATATATATATATATATATATATATATATATATATATATATATATATATATATATATATATAAATATATCACTCCGTGGCCACCAGCAGGAAAAACAACCGAACTGGCCGTGTAGAGAGTCGCCACCCAGAGGACGCAGAGGAGAAACGATTTCTCGAAACCGTCCCTCCCAGTATAGTTTATCTGTTTTTGCACGACGCAATTCTCGAAATAGCGTCAGTGCTGACAACCTCACATTCATCCATGTCTTTATAATTTACCGTGGGTAACGTCGGGGTTAAAAATGATGACGCCGACTCGGGAGAGAGAAAGCTAGCAAGCGTCTCTTTAACCCGAGGCATTGTCATTCCATGATACTTAATACCCATAGCATTACTATAGTTAGACGTTGGGCATTAAACACATAAAATAGAAACCGACTTATTCCACGATCTCGACACCTCAGTGTGGTGTGGAGATAGGGAAAAAACGGCAGTCCCCGACGAGGAGGCTGAGATACAGAGTTTTTCTGTTTTTAGATTTATTTCATCTAATAAACTCTTTTTATTTTCACTCTCATAATGTTCAGCCGGCCAGAAAATATTTAACTAGCAACAGCACTAGATAAACCTCCTTTTAAAGCTCCTCTTTATTCAACAGAGTTATGAGCTGACTTATTTATTCATTTATTGAAAACTCAAACATCTGCCTTTTCTTAATATCTTTATTTGTTTTGTTCTCTTTTTCTAAATAAAACACTAACGATACCAATTCCTCGGAACTGGAAATCGCCAGCACTGAATCTGGCAGGTGAAAGCTGAGATAGGGCGGGGCCCGTCCCAACCCCCGCTGTCAGATCCGTTTGCGAACCCCAAAATGCGAGTCGCCGCCGTGCATCGGCAACAGCGCGACCCGCGCGGGGTGCGCGAACCGAACCGTCCTCCTCGAAGAACGCCCGGCGGGAGCGGAGCGTCCTCACGGACAGCTTCTCGCAATGCTCACAGTCAGCTCCCTCGAGAAATGACTGTGGCATGCTCCACTCCCAAATAGTAACAAAAAGCTGATGTGTGTGTCCCCACCCGTGATACAACGTGGGCAGGGAACAACACAAAAGCTGCTTGCTCTCTTTTGCCATAATATATATATATATATATATATATATATATATATATATATATATATATATATATATATTGCAACTTGACAGACAACAATAAATATGACAAGGACAGAATACACAGATCGCTTGCTGAAGGCAACAGAAGCTGTCGCGGTCTGTTTTCTGGTGTGCTTTATAGCTTCCTGGTCTATGACGTCACCGCCTATGACGTCTCGCTCTTCCATTGGACTGATTATACACGTGCTTCACGACGCAATCACGCAGAGCGTTCCCACCGCGTCTCAACGCAGCTCGAGTTCCCTTGAAAGGGAATCCCGATTAGCACGGGTTCTCCCGTCTTGAAACATATTGTGTCTTTTAGGAGGTTTGCATACATGATAATTCAGGATGATGAGGAATTGGATCTTGCACTTAGTTTTAGGGCTGATGATTTTGATTACATCATTTTTGTAACAACTGCTAAAACGAAGTGCTTTGGTTGTGGAAAAACAGGGCATCTGATTCGTAATTGCCCAGAAAAGAAAGTCATTGAGAAAGGGGACATGATGTCCAATCCAAGCACGAGTAGAGAAGCTGGTATAGTTTCACTGAGCTCAGAGGTGCAGGGTGACCATCACAGTGGGACTGAAGTGGTTAATTGCAAGGAGGTATCTGGAACAAAATCTGTTGGTGTGACAGGTGTAGATTTAGAAAAGAAAGATAAAATTGATATGGTATCTGATGTAAAACACTCAAAACTCTCTGAAAAGGAAAGAGAAGGTGCTACTACTGGAATTGTAACACAGGCTGTGCAGGAAAAGAGTGGAATTGATTTGGTGGAATTGGAAATGGAGACAGGAACAGAAATGTTCAAAACACCTCAAAAGAGAAAAATGAGTGATAAGTCTCAAAATAAAAAAGCTGTGAAGAAAGCTGACTTATATGGTAGTGATAACAATGAAGCTGAAAGTGAAAGTTAATCATCAGATTCCAGTGTGGCGTTGTCTTTGAGTGATTTCTCTGTTCGTAACTATGATGCTGAAGAGATAAACTTATTCCTTAAGTCAACGAAGAACAAGAGAGGGGTGTGTGTTCAAGAGTATTTCCCTAATGTAACACAGTTTGTTGAGAAAACAAGGAATTTAATGGCTGAAGGATGCTTCACCAATAAGGAAGTTTATCGTTTAAAAAAAATAATGAGGAATGTAGAGAAACTTAAGAATGATGTTGAATAAGTTGAGCTCATTTTCCACATTCATGAGTGTGGGTTTTTTTTGGCTGTTTTTTCTCCTTTTTATCATGAGTGAAGTTCGTCTAGCAACCTTGAATGTAAATGGTGCTAGAAACATTAAGAAAAGAGGAATGATAAATGAATTAATGAAACAGAAGAATCTTGATATTTTTTTGTTACAAGAAACACATAGTGACGGGGGGAATGCAGCAGATTGGGAAGGAGAATTTGAGGGGCTAACTGTTCTAAGCCATAACACTTCAATAAGTGCAGGAGTTGGAGTATTATTTTCTAAGAGTTTTAGTCCAATTTCTTACGTTGTTGATGAAATTGTTAAAGGAAGATTACTAAAAATTAGAGCTGTCTATGAAAGCTATATTTTGGTTTTTATCTGCATTTATGCTCCAACACGTCCTTTGGAAAGATTGTTTTTCTTAGATTTATTGTGTACTACTTTACAGAATATTTGTTTTTGGGGGGAGACTTTAATTGTACAGAGAATATGATTGATAGAAACCACGTTGAACGTCTCAGGTTACTATTGTAACCATAGTTCCCTGAGAACAGGGAACGAGACGATGCGTCCATCGACGCCATGGGAACGCCCCCAGCGTGACTGCGTCTGAAGCATCTATGTCAACTAGTCCAATGGAAAGAATGAGCGTCACGGGCGGGTGACGTCATGACCAGGATATGATAAAAGCACATCCGGTGCAAACCGGCATTAGCTTCGAAAATTGCCGAAGCAAGCCGATCACAGGGATGCAGGAAGTATGGCAGGGTGACGCATCGTCTCGTTCCCTGTTCTCAGGGAACTATGGTTACAATAGTAACCTGAGACGTTCCCTTACGAAGGGAACTCAACGATGCGTCCATCGACGCCATGGGAACGAGAATACCCAAAGCGCCAGACTTTCAAATGCCTGAGTGTCAGCCTGTTGTCACACTGCACCAAGCACCTGGGATCCTGGGGCAGCATCCAGGTCCAAGCTGTAAAACCTCATGAATGTGAGCGGTGAGGACCAGCCCGCCGCATCACAAACGTCTTGGAGATAACTCCAGATAATACGCTTAGAAGCCATACTCCTAGTGGAATGAGCCCTGACCACCAAATGGTTGGCCAGAAGACTCACAAGCAAGAAGAATAGTCTCGACTATCTATATGCTCAATAGGTTGGATTTTCTCGACAGAGAAGTCCGATGAACATAAGTGTCCAGTGGTCGCACTGGCACAAGAGGTTCAGCTTTTCCTGGTCCGAAAAATGGGGGAGGACAGAAACCTGCAGCACAATAGGCCTCGGAATAATGGTAGGCACCTTTGGAACATATCCATGTTTCGGGTAAGATTGCCTTGGCCATCCCGGTGCACTCAAGGCAGGTGGGGACCGAAAGGGCCTGAAGGTCTGACTCTTATAGGGACGAAATAGCTAGCAGAAAATAGTCTTAAAAGAAAGGAACTTCTCTGAGACCAAATCTAAGGGCTCGAAGGGAGCCCCAGATAGGCCTTCTAGAACTATTGCAAGGTCCCAAGCCAGCACCTTAGTGCAAGTTGCATGCCTCAGCCTCAAAGTGCCACGAAGGAAACGAGTGATCAGGGGGTCTCGACCCAAAAATGTACTACCCACCAGGGCGTGGAAAGCCGCAATGGCCGCCACACATATTATACCTTAAGCGTGGAAGGACATAGACCTGATACAAAGCGTTCTTGCAGAAACTCGAATACTGTGTTTACTGAACAGTTAACCGGATCCCACTGACGCTGGTAACACCAAGAAGTGAAAAACTCTCGAAATAGTGAATATAGTTTCCTCGTAGCGGGAGCTCTGGAGCTTAGAATGGTCTAAACAACCTCGGTTGAGAGACCACTCTCTATGAGTTGGGCCCCCTCAGAGGCCAAACCCACAGTTCCCAAATCCCCTGCCGGGGGTGCAATATTCCATCCCCTGCCTGAGACAGAAGGTCTCTCCTGATCGGGACCTCCAAGGGAGGTCCGTCGAGGAGAAAAATTAGGTCCGCAAACCAAATTCAGCTCGGCCAGGGTGGTGCTACTAAATAGGCTTATTCCATCCTGGCGGATTCACTCCAGAACTCCTGGGAGCAGAGCAACGGAGGGAAATGCGTACAGACGTAGCCTCGGCCACGTCTGCACCATAGCATCCAGCCCCGAGGGGACTGGTTGAGTGAGGGATAACCAGAGTGGACAGTGCGTCGTATGCTGAGACGAGAACAAATCCACTTCTGCCTGGCCGTAAAACTCCCATATTTGCTCCACCGCCTCGGGGTGGAGTCCCCTGGCCTCAGCCCCTGCCTCGACAGGGTGTCTGCTCCAATATTCTGGCCCCCCCCCGGAATATACACTGCCCTCAGACAGCGTAATTTCTTGAGGGACCAAAATAAGAGGCCACCAACGTGTTGTCTGTGGGCCAAGAACCAGAGTTTCCTCCATATAACCAAGGCGCGGGGATACTGCCGCGTGATCTTGATCGTAAGGAGTGGGTTTCCCCTCAGGGAGAACCCTCTGGTCCTTTGCCACCTCTGTAAAGGTCTCACGTACAGCAGGTCAAAGGGTATCACATTGGACGCTGCTGCCCTGAGGCCTAACAGTCACTGTTCCAGAACAACACATGATGGCCCCTCAGGTCTGGGAGGAGATGTCTCAACGCATTGAAGACGACCATCATCTCTAGGCAATTCATGTGCCAAGAGAGATGATGACTCCTCCACAAGCCCTGAGCTGAGCGGCCTTCCAATACCGCTCCCCAGCCGGTGAGGGAAGCATCTGTCGAGATCACAACTCGATGGCAAAGAGCTCCCAACACCGGACCCTGGGTTAAGAACCAGTGTTTCCTCCATATAACCAAGGTGCGGAGACACCGCCGCGTGATCTTGATCATACGAAGTGGGTTTCCCCTCGGGGAGAACCCTCTGGTCCTGAGCCACCACTGTAAAGGTCTCATGTACAGCAGGCCAAAAGTTATCCCGTTGAACGCTGCTGTCACAAGACCCAACAGTCTCTCTAACTGTTTTACAGTGCGTGACTGGCCTAGCCTCAGCTCTTTTGTGGCTGTTAGGATAGCAGCTACACGAACGGGCGACAGAGTGGCCCGCATCGTCACTGAATCCCATACCACACCAAGGAAAGTGGTTCTCTGTACTGGAGAAAGCACACTCTTCTTGGCATTGAGCCTCAACCCCAACATCTGCATAGGAGCGAGAACGACACCTCGGTGCCGAACCGCTAACTGTTCTGATTCCGCTAGAATCAGCCAGTCATCTATGCAATTCAGAATGCATATGCACTGCAGCCTGGCGAGGCCAGAGCTGCGTCTACACACTTCGTGAATGTGCGGGGTGATAGAGCTAGACCGAAAGGAAGTGCCTGATACTGGTGTTCTTTGCCCCAAAGAAAACCTCAGGAACCTCCTGTGCTGAGGGAGGATGGAGATATGGAAGTATGCGTCTTTTAGATCTATCGTGACAAACCAGTCCTCGGATCTGATTTGAGTCACGATCTGTTTGAGTGTCAGCATTTTGGACTTGAGTTCCAGCACCAAACACTCCAACAGACGAAGATCTAGTATGTGACGCAGCTCTCCATCCTTTTTTGGAACAATGAGATAACGACTGTAAAGACCCGACGCAATGTCGGGTGAGTACACCTGCTCTATAGCTTTCTTTGCTAACAGGGCCTTTACCTCTTGCTCCATTACCAGAGCCTGCTCGGAATGCACTAACGTGAGCAACACCCCGTTGTAGCCTGGAGGACGAGAACCAAATCTGCCTCTTACTACTAACTGCAGGACCCATAGAGATATATTTGGCAGTAGCTTCCGCGCTGCCAGAAAATCTACCAAGGGAACCAGCCCCTCGAGGCTGGCCTCTGGTGTAATAAAGACAGCCAGTTCGGGGACCTGAAGCATACTGGCAGGAACCACCCGAACTGACTGTTTTCGAACCCCCCTCAGAGGGCGCATTCCGACGCAATGTCGAGTTGACGCTGCGCCAGAAGCTCGCTGGAGACCGCTGCGCCCCGAAGCACCAAGGGTGGCGGGGTTGGCAGAACGGTCCCCTGAGGGCACCGAGATGGAAAGGGCACCGTATAATGAGGTGTACACCATTCCACCCCGGTTGGGGCTGCCCTCACCGGTCTGACGCCGGTGGCGCCAGACCTTTTCTTTTGAGCCGCAGCCTTCTCAGCGTGAAGAACGGTCCTCGGATCCGGCTTCTGCTTTGAAGGCTTTGGCTGCTGTGTTGTGTATGAGAAACTAGACGGCTGGAGCTGCTCACGCCCAGCAGCCCCAGGGGGTTGGACATAGCGAGGGAGAGATTATCTTGTATCTTTCTCTATGATTCCCATCAAATTGAGCCAGAGGTGTCTCTCAGTGACCACAAGGGCTGCCATCCCTGAGAGATAAATCTGTGGCCCGACGGAGTTCTCAAACCCCATCGGGCCAAACTCCCTCACTTCTGTCCAAATACCGCAGCAGGTCAGCCTGAATATGCTTGTAGCACTGCTATGGTGTGCAAGCAGGCCCATGCTAGACCCACTGCCATATATGCTTTTCCCACTAGATTAAAAAATAGTTTTCTTTAATGGTTTAGTGAGAGAAGCCGACGCCTTCAGGTACGATACTGAACCGGGAGACAGATAGCTCGCAAGCGTCTGTTCTACCCGGGGTATTGCCCCATAGCCATACCCTCTTAACCCCCAAATATCTGAATATACATGAATGTGGGGGCTAAAAGACAAGAGGAGTAAGGCTTTTTCCATGATCTAGACAGCTCGCTGTGCAGATCGGGAAAAATGGAAGGCCCCGTGATGGAGGTGGAAAAATAGAGGGAAGGAAACTCGTTTAATCTATTTTATTTTTAGGATGAGTGCCCCCTTATTTCTGCTGGCCATAAATATTTAATTTATCTACAGCCTTAGTAAACACTTCCACCAGCTTATTATTTTTATATATATTTTTTATATATATTCACTTTATTTTATATGTAATATATAAACTATCATATATATATATATAGGCTATATATATTTCTCATACGCTGGGGAAAGAGATAGCAAATTCACTTCCCCCATGATTGTGTCACTTTCAATGCCCAGCACATCTACCTCCTCGGAGGTAGAGCACTGAAGCATTGATTTCTCTCTCTCCCCGGGCGGAAGAGACCGCAGCGCGGGCTTCCGAGACCGGCGAGAGAGCACTGGATCCCTCGTGGAAAGGGAGGAGATAAGATCCGCGGACCCGTCTCCAACCCCGTAAAGAGATCCTATTCGCGATCCACAGGAATGCATTCTCCGCGCTGCCTCGGCAGACGCGGGACCTGTCACCCTGAGAATTGCGAGCCCGGCCACTTTCCTCGAAAAGTGACAGGCGGGAGCGGAGCATGCGAAGCGAAAGCTTCTCACAATGTTGGCAATCAGCCCCCTCGGAGGCTGATACCGCATGCTCTACTCCCAAACCCATCACACAAAGCTCGTGTGTGTCCCTACTCGTTAAATAGCGCGAGCAGGGAGAACACAGAGTTTGTGCAATTGTTTAGTTTCCATAAATATATATATCAGACAGACAACAGTAAATATAACAGACAGTTTGACACAGATCGCTTGCTGAGGCAACAGAAGCTAATGCCGGTTTGCACCGGATGTGCTTTTATCATATCCTGGTCATGACGTCACCCGCCCGTGACGCTCATTCTTTCCATTGGACTAGTTGACATAGATGCTTCAGACGCAGTCACGCTGGGGGCGTTCCCATGGCGTCGATGGACGCATCGTTGAGTTCCCTTCGTAAGGGAACCCCATTTGTCTTCTCAGAAACGTCTCATTCATTTCATAAAGAAGTTTGAATTATGTGATATTTGGAGACAATTAAATGGAAATACGAGGCAGTATACATGGGCTTCTATGAGGGAAAACAGGGTATCCCTTGGCAGATTAGATAGATTGTATGGTTTTACACATCATCTTAATATTGTTAAAATTTGCTCTATAATCCCAGTAGGTTTTTCTGATCATAGTATGGTACAATGTAATTTTATTTTAAATTCAATTAAATATAGCAGTGCCTATTGGCATTTCAATATTTCTTTATTGAGTGATAGTTTTTTTAGAGACTCTTTTCAGTATTTTTGGCAGAATTATAGAAAATCAAAGACTAATTTTAGTTCAATACAGCAGTGGTGGGACATTGGTAAAGTTAAAATTAGACAGTTTTGTCAGCAATACACTCACAATGTCACAATAGAGTTTAAAAAATCTCTGGAAACTTTGGAGAAAGAATTAAGTGAGTGTCAAAGAATAGCTGAATCAACTGGGACAAATAATCATTTTGAACTATTTTTCAAAAAGAAAGCTCAGTTAGCGGATCTGCTAGAATACAGAACACAGGGCGCATTGGTCAGATCAAGATTCCAAAATATAAATCATATGTATGCACTGTCAAAGTTTTTTTTCGGTATAGAGGAAAAAAAATGGGCAGAAGAGATTGATTAAAGCCATGCGGTCGGAAGAGGGTCAGGTTTTGCTGAACCCCAGTGATATTGGGAAGAGAGCAGTTGGTTTTTACAAAAATCTGTATAGAAGTGAGTATGTATTGGAGGGTGATGAGGACAATGCTTTTTTGAACTCCCTACCAAAGATGTCAGAAGAAGCTAATGTGGCTCTTTCAGGCGGGCTAAGTCTGGGAGAGGTATATAAGGCCCTTCATGACAGAGAATCGGGGAAAGCTCCTGGGATTGACGGCCTCCCAATTGACTTTTACAAGTCTTTCTGGGTAGAGTTAGGAGCGGACTTGCTACAAGCGATATTCTGTCAAAAGGTATGTTGCCGTTGAGCTGCAGGAGGGCAGTGATAATGCTAATACCAAAGAAATGAGATTTGACAGACATAAAGAATTGGCGCCCTGTATCACTTCTTTGTTGTGATTACAAACTGCTCTCTAAGGTTTTGGCAAACAGATTGGCTGAAGTAATAAGGCAAGTAATACATCCAGAACAGTCCTACTGTATTCCGCGCAGATCCATTGTTGACAACATCTCTTTAGTTCGGGATGCTTTAGAGGTGTCAAAATTGCTTTATTTGGACTTTGGATTGATTTCACTGGACCAGGAGAAAGCCTTTGATAGGATTGAGCACCCCTATTTGTGGAAAACTTTAGCAGCATTTGGTTTTAAAAAGGATTTTATTATGATGGTCCAGGTACTCTACAGTGATATTGAAAGTGTATTGAAAATTAATGGCGGTTTATGTGCTCCATTTCTGGTTGAAAGAGGTGTAAGACAAGGGTGCTCTCTTTCTGGAATGTTGTATGCCTTGGCCATTGAGCCTTTATTACAAAAAATAAGGGAAATAATTTATGGATTACATTTGCCTAACTGTACAAAAAATATATGTTTATCTGCTTATGCTGATGATGTAATGGTGTTTGTAAGTGGACAAAAAGATGTGCAAATTTTATTTAATTTAATTAATGATTTTACTCTTGTATCTTCGGCAAAAGTGAATTGGAAGAAATGTGAAACACTTTTGGTGAGTAAATGGAAAAATGGCAAACCAAAAATTCCTGAAGGTTTAATCTGGGGGAAAGGTGATTTAAAATATTTGGGAGTTTTTTTAGGTGATGACATGACTCAACAAAAGAATTGGGAAGGAGTTGTTGAAAAAATTAAAGGACGTTTGGAAAAATGGAAGTGGCTGCTCCCTAAAATGTCTTATAGAGGACGGACTCTTGTTATCAACAACCTGGTCGCGTCTTCACTGTGGCATAAATTGGAGTGTATTGATCCTCCTCCTCAACTACTGATGAAAATACAAGCGATTCTTGTAGACTTTTTTTGGGATAAACTACACTGGATTCGACAGAGTGTTCTTTATCTACCGAAAGAAGGAGGACAAGGACTGATTCATTTACAGAGTAGAACTGCCGCTTTCCGTTTGCAGTTTCTGCAGAGACTTTTAGACGGTGCATCGGACATCAGCTGGAGGGCAATGGCCCATATTGTTTTACAGAACTTTGGAGGTTTCGGACTAAACAAACATCTGTTTCTACTAAACCCTCTAAAAATGGACTTGTCTGTTTTTCCACCTTTCTATGAGAGTCTTTTTAAAGTTTGGAGTCTGTTTTATATTCAGAAATCCGAAAACCCGTACTCACTTTACTGGCTTCTGGAGGAACCTTTAATTCTTGGGGCCCGGTTGGATGTAAATGATAATAACAGTTTTTTTTAATTGTGTTTTTGAGCTTAAGGAATCAAAAGTGTTTGTTTTAAGACAATTGCTGGACATAGCTGGAGAGAAATTAGACAATACTGTAAAAGTAGCTGAATTTTTAGGCACTAGATCTATTCGATTAGTTGCTCTTTTTTTTAGCTAAGTTAAAGTCTACCCTCACAACAGAGGAGAGGCTAATGTTAAAAGATTATTTTTCTGGAGTGTCTATTCCTGATGAAAACGATTGTTTTCCTTGTTTGATGATTTCACCAAAGTTGGATGGTTTTAAAGGTTTTCCATTTAAAACTTGGGACTCACAGTGGTTGGATTTATTATCTACTAAAGGAAAGATATTGTATGGAGCCTGTGTAATGGGTTTTAATGAGAATCATCTGGCAAGAAAATCTGATACACCGTGGAGGAGTTTTTTTGGCCTAAAGGACAGTGTAAAACCTGAATGGAGAGTTCAATATATAAACCGCCATTATCAAAAAAGGTTGGTGATTTGCAATGGAGAATTCTTCATGGTATTTTAGCTGTTAATTCTTTTGTTTCTGTTTTAAATGTGGAAGTTAATGATGCTTGTCCCTTTTGTTTACAAAAAGAAACAATTTTTCATGCTTTTGTACAATGTGTTAGATTGATATCTTTGTTTGAGTTTTTAAAAAAAATGCTTTTGTGGTTTTAATGAATTGTTTACGGAAACTGTATTTATTTTGGGTTTTAAATATAGTAAAAAAAAGAAATATATATGTCAGTTACTGAATTGTGTAATTGGTGAAGCAAAAATTGCTATATATATATTAGTAGAAGGGATAAACTTGAACAGAAACCTGGTCAAAACATCATTGAGACTTTTTTAACATTGGTGAAATCAAGAGTACTGATTGATTACAAATTTTATAAAACTATGAACGATTTGTTTACTTTTGAGAAGATTTGGTGTTGTAAGGGAGTTTTTTTGTAATTTGTTTTCTGTTGTTAGCGTGTTAATTTGTGTGTATTAAGATGATGGTGAAATAAAGTTATTTTTCAAATCCAATTCAATTCTCTCTCTCTCTCTCTCTCTCTCTCTCTCTCTCTCTCTCTCTCTCTCTCTCTCTCTCTCTCTCTCTCTCTCTCTCTCTCTCGTAAGGGTTATACGTTACACATAGCTATATACTTTTTGCTAGATCCCCCCGAATTGAAGTTGTTACATTTATTTTATTGATTGTGAATAATTTATGTTGCTTTCTGGCTTATGTCACATAATTAATTTCCCCACAACGTGATCCTTACCACTGAGTAGCCTGCGTACACCATATGGGCAATTGCCAGGGCACGTGCCCAGGGGCTACACGTCCGAGGGGGGCATCATGCAGGGCCGTATAAATGTTTTCAAATAGTGTTGTGTGGGAACGATTTAACAGCCAAAGATGTTTTAGTAAATATACAGTGTTTTTGCAGCTCATTGGGTTCCTCTGCTGCTCTGGGGCCCTGGGCAAATGTGTGGTAGATCTGTTCGTTAATCTTTCTGTGGCTGCAGTTGTTGTCTTGATTTAGTGAACAGTGCTGTACAAATTTACACAGAACACCGTTTAGTTATTCAACAGAATAACCACAAACAAATAATTTTCATCTATAAAAAACATGTGCTTTTTGGGGTTTTGTTGTTGTGTTGTATTGTTTTATGGTCATTATTTTTAGCCTTGCAGCTCTGTCCAGAAGTGGGACACTAAGGAGAAGTATGTCTGAAACCTTGAGCGAGCACAAAAGCCTTTGTCTCATTTCACTCCTGACAGCATGTTATCCCTGTGATGCTGTGTTTATTTCCATGTAGTCAGTAGACTAGATCACAGTCTTTCCCTCTTGGCCAAGGTGTATGACATATTCCAGAATTGTGATGACTTCTTGTACAGTAATTGTTTTGTGGCTCTACATAACCACTTTTTGTCAGATGTGGCATATCCATTGAGACTGGAGAGGGGGCATGTAACGCCTCAGATTTTTCTTCTTTCTTTTAAAAATATTTAGCTATTTTTTTCTTACAAAAAAAGTTTATTAAGAAAAATGGTAACATTTAACAATAAGGTTTCACTTGTTAAAGGTACTATGTAATTTTTTTGGTCAACATTTATAATCATGAACGAGTACATCATGAATCCTTCTTCCAAACCGTGTTTTTGGCTTATCCGGACAATGCAACAATGTTCTTTCGCAAGGCGCGTGTAGTTTTGTTTATTAACCGCTAGAGTGCCAAAAAGTTACATAGTGTAACTTTAACATTTTTAAGGTTAACAGTTGCATCCATTAACATTAGTTAATAAACTGTGAACTAAAATGAACGTGAACAATTATATCAATTAACATTGACAAAGGTTAACTCTTTCCCTGCAACTTCCAATTTTCGTAACTTATGACACACCGCTTCCCTGCCATAGTCAGAATTTTCCGGCAATCCAAGTTTTCACTGTTATACAGTTATGTCACGGTGTATGAATTCATTGTCTCTCTCTCGTCTTGCGTGCTGTTGTGTGTGTGTGCGTTAATTGTGGGCGCGGTCACTGATCAGCGATGATCAGCAGCGCCAGCTGGCTTCAATCAGTTTTTTTCCTTTATATGTTCAGTAACTGGTGTCTTATGTTATCAGATCGTTGTTCTTCCCGGTGTGTTCCTGTCCCTGAGCTGTTCTTCCTCCTGTGGATTTCCCTTGTGTCGTCGTTGTGTTTCTTCGAGTTTCCCTTGCACTTCCACGGATTACTGAGCACCTCACTGGAGATTCATCACGGGACTGAGCACTTCACTGGAGATTCATCACTGGACTGGAAGCACCTCACTGGAGATTCTTCACTGGTTGTCCACCGAGGTCCATGTGTCACCCACCATCTGCGCTGGTGTCCATCCGATCCACCAATCTGACCAGCTGTGTTGTTTCCCTTATTGTGTGCCTGACCGTGTTGTTCATTTACTTACCTATACTAATAAAGCGTTTTTGCTATTGCATCCTTCTTCAGCTTCTGTCACAGAACGATCTGACCACATTATGGATGCAGCAGGCGCAATAAGTTGGGATGAGTTCGCTTCGAGAAGCATCACGCGAATGGACCAACAGGAAGAGAGCATCGCCAACACAGGTCGGGCGGTCCAAGCGCTTGTGACGCAGTCACCGAGCTCACCCAACAACTACAACATCTGAGAGTTCCCACTGCGCCACCCACACCGCCCGTTCAACCCGTACCACCAGAGCGGCATCATCAACGCGAGCCACGCCTACCTACCCCTGAAGGATACTCAGGTGAACCCGAGTTTTGCAGAGCATTTTGACCCGATGTTCAATGCATTTTTCATTACAGCCGCTGACGTTCTCCCAAGAGCAAACTAAAGTGGCGTTCGTTCTAACGTTACTGTCTGGTAAGGCTGCTCTTTGGGGAACGGCGGTGTGGGAAAATCAAGATCCATGCTGCACCTCGTTCCAGGCACTCTCCGACGCTATGAGAAGGGTTTTCGATCGTGCGGTGGCGGGTAGGGAGGCGGCCAGACTACTCGCTGATCTCCGCCAGGGTAATGGCTCGGTGTCGGAATATTCCATCCAGTTCCGCACCCTGGCCGCAGAGTGCCAATGGAACGAGGAGGCGCAGTGGGACCGTTTCCTGCATGGGTTGGCTGACCGTGTCCAGAGGGAGATTTACATGCTGGACCTTCCTCAGACATTGAACGGACTCATCGAGCTAGCGCTGAGAGTCGATGCACGGCTGAGCAGGATGGGTCGGTTTCAGCAGGATCATCAGTATCGCAGCACGGAGGATTCCCGGGTCGGCAGCAGGGACACGGTCAGCCCCATCCCCGATTCCGAGCCCATGCAGGTGGGTAGAGCTCGGCTTTCCCGGGAGGAGCGCGAGAGGCGGAGATCCCAGGGGCTTTGCCTATACTGTGGGAAGGCGGGCCATTTCATTCATGCCTGCCCAGTAAAAGATCAAGCCCGGTAGTAACTTTGAGGCTACTATCGGGTGGGATCTCCGCCGAGAAGACCTCATCACCATCATCATCTACCCCCCTCCCGGTAAGACTAAGGTGGGCAACCTGCACACACGACACCAAGGCATTACTGGATTCTGGGGCGGAAGGTAATTTTATGGATTTTGGACTGGCTAAAAAACTTTCTATTCCCATTTCTCCACTTGAGCACCAGATCTCCGTTAATGATCTCACATTACTGAATCTATCACTCTCATCACATCCGGCAATCACATTGAGACTATAAAATTCCTCCTCATGGACTCACCACTCGCACCAGTTGTACTTGGTCATCCGTGGCTCTCCTTGCACAATCCCAGAGTCGATTGGGGCCACAATTCAGTGTCTTCATGGAGTAATAAGTGTCATGAGTCTTGTCTCGTAGCTGCGTGTTCGTCTGTACCTGTTTCTGTGTTCCAGGAGGAGGCAGTGAATTTGTCTAACGTGCCCGAGGAGTACCAAGACCTGAGAGAAGTGTTCAGTAAGTCTCGAGCTGCTTCTCTTCCTCCTCATCGTCCCTATGACTGTGCTATAGACTTAGAGCCTGGTAAGTCTCCGCCTAAGGGCAAATTATATTCGCTTTCTGTTCCAGAGAGGGAGGCTATGGAGAAATATATTTCTGATTCTCTAGCATCCAGATTCATTCGCCCTTCTTCATCTCCAGCGGGGGCGGGGTTCTTTTTTGTGGGGAAGAAGGATGGGTCTCTGCGACCGTGTATTGATTACCGAGGGCTGAACAACATCACGGTAAAGAATACTTATCCTTTGCCGTTGATGTCTTCAGCCTTCGAGCGATTGCAGGGAGCATCCATCTTCACAAAATTGGATTTACGTAACGCTTATCATTTGGTCCGCATAAGGAAGGGTGATGAATGGAAGACCGCGTTTAATACCCCTAGGGGGCACTTTGAATATTTGGTTATGCCGTTCGGGCTGTCCAACTCCCCAGCGGTCTTCCAAGCACTCGTCAATGACGTGCTGAGAGATATGGTCGACCAATTCATATATGTTTACCTGGATGACATATTGATTTTTTCATCTTCTCTCCAGGAACACGTTCAGCACGTCAGACGAGTGCTTCAGAGGTTACTAGAGAATGGGCTTTTTGTCAAGGCGGAGAAATGCGTTTTTCATGCACAGTCTGTTCCTTTCCTAGGGTTCATCGTCTCGTCTGAGGGAATGCGTATGGATCCTGACAAGGTTAAGGCTGTGATTGATTGGCCTAGTCCAGATTCCCGTAAGGCCCTGCAGAGGTTTCTGGGATTTGCCAATTTCTATCGGCGTTTTATTCGCAACTTCAGCCAACTAGCCGCGCCTCTGACTGCCTTGACCTCCCCCAGAATGACGTTCAGGTGGTCCGATACAGCCGAGGCTGTGTTCGCCAAACTTAAGAGCCGCTTTGTTTCGGCTCCCATCCTCGTTACTCCTGATCCTTCACGTCAGTTCGTGGTGGAGGTCGACGCGTCAGAGGTGGGGGTAGGAGCAGTTCTTTCCCAACGTTCTTCCACAGACGACAGGATGCACCCCTGCGCGTTTTTATCCCATCGCTTATCACCTGCCGAGCGTAATTATGACATTGGTAACAGAGAGTTGTTGGCAGTCAAGTTAGCGCTGGAAGAATGGCGTCACTGGTTAGAAGGCTCAGGGGTACCTTTTATCGTATGGACTGATCATAAGAATCTGGAATATATCAGAACCGCCAAAAGACTCAACTCTAGGCAGGCTCGGTGGGCACTTTTTTTCGGACGTTTTGACTTTTCTCTCTCGTACCGCCCGGGTTCCAAAAACATCAAACCCGATTCTTTATCTCGTATTTTTGACCAATCCGAACGCCCGTCTACTCCCGAGTGTATTTTACCTGAGACATTAGTGATCTCCACTCTCAGATGGGAGGTCGAGTCGAAGGTCATGAAGGCCTTAGAAGGGGTAACGCCTCCGCCTGATTGCCCACCGAATCGGTTGTTTGTGCCAGAGGAGTGTCGGTCCAACGTTATTCAGTGGGGGCATTGTTCCAGTGTGGCTTGTCATCCAGGAGTTAATCGCACCAGTTATTTGGTCAGGCAATGATTCTGGTGGCCACTTATGGCTCGTGACATCCACAGTTTTGTTTTGGCTTGCTCTGTTTGTATCATTGGTAAATCCTCCAATCGACCGCCAGATGGGTTACTCCAACCGCTGTCTGTCCCTTCGAGACCCTGGTCCCACATCGCACTAGATTTTATTACCGCCCTCCCAGGGCAAGACGGTCGTTTTGACTGTCGTGGACCGGTTCTCGAAGGCGGCTCATTTTATTCCCTTGCCCAAATTACCCTCTGCCAAGGAGACAGCGGTAACTGTCATTGATCACGTCTTTCGCTTACATGGCCTTCCGATGGACGTGGTTTCTGACAGGGGTCCCCAATTTGTGTCCAAATTTTGGCAAAAATTTTGTAAGTTACTGGGAGCGACTGTCAGTCTTTCTTCGGGGTTCCATCCCCAAAGCAATGGTCAAACTGAGAGAGCCAACCAAGATCTGGAGAGAGTGTTGCGATGTTTGGTTTCCAAGAATCCTTCCTCCTGGTGTCAACAATTGTCTATGGTGGAGTACGCCCACAATTCGTTACCAGTGTCATCCACGGGCCTCACTCCGTTTGAATGTAGGTTACCAGCCACCAGTTTTTGCCAGTACGGAATCCGAGGTCGCGGCCCCCTCCGCCCACACCTTCGTCCAGAGGTGCCGCCACACTTGGATGAGAGCCCGTGAGACTCTTCTTCAAGTGGGGGCGCGCACTAAGGCTAAGGCCGATCGCCACCGGTCGAAGCCTCCCGTAAACGTCGTGGGTCAAAAAGTGTGGCTTTCTACTAAGAATATTCCTCTCCGATCCGTATCTAATAAACTTGCTCCCAAATTTATCGGCCCGTTTCCTGTCACCAAGATCATTAGTCCGGTGGCAGTCCGACTCAAACCTCCTCCTGCGTACAGGAGAATTCATCCCGCCTTCCATGTGTCTAAGATTAAACCTGTGTTTCATGCACGCATTAATCCGCCAGTCCCGGTTCCTCCCACGCCGCGTCTCGTAGATGGGGAACCAACTTATTCGGTTAACCGTATTCTGGACTCGAGACGGAGGGGACGCGGATTTCAGTACCTGGTGGACTGGGAAGGTTACGGTCCGGAGGAGAGAAGTTGGGTTCCTGCTAGAGACATTCTGGATCACTCCCTTATCGATGATTACAATCGACAGGTAAGGCCGTCTGGGAACGCCAGGAGGCGTTCTTAGAGGAGGGGGTACTGTCACGGTGTATGAATTCATTGTCTCTCTCTCGTCTTGCGTGCTGTTGTGTGTGTGTGCGTTAATTGTGGGCGCGGTCACTGATCAGCGATGATCAGCAGCGCCAGCTGGCTTCAATCAGTTTTTTTCCTTTATATGTTCAGTAACTGGTGTCTTATGTTGTCAGATCGTTGTTCTTCCCAGTGTGTTCCTGTTCCTGAGCTGTTCTTCCTCCTGTGGATTTCCCTTGTGTCGTCGTCGTGTTTCTTCGAGTTTCCCTTGCACTTCCACGGATTACTGAGCACCTCACTGGAGATTCATCACGGGACTGAGCACTTCACTGGAGATTCATCACTGGACTGGAAGCACCTCACTGGAGATTCTTCACTGGTTGTCCACCGAGGTCCCTGTGTCACCCACCATCTGCGCTGGTGTCCGTCCGATCCACCATTCTGACCAGCTGTGTTGTTTCCCTTATTGTGTGCCTGACCGTGTTGTTCATTTACTTACCTATACTAATAAAGCGTTTTTGCTATTGCATCCTTCTCCAGCTTCTGTCACAAGTTAGGGGCGCTATTACACATCTTCTGAAAGAGTTCAGAGTCTTTGGATCAAAACACAGGTGAAAAAGAAGCAGACACAAGCTATAAATACATTGCTTATGTAGTATAGCTGTTTGTGAATGTAAAAGGTCTGTATAGACTTAAAAATCAAAGTGCAAGATAAATAAAGATGTTGTCTCCTAAAAGAAAGAATTGATTCTGAACTGCTGAAACAAATAATCAACAATTCCAGTCTCACTATCTCCTACATATCTACATAATGTAACAAATCTGCATAATGCCAGCCTATGATCTTCATTGTCTACCCAGCGAACGATGTCTACTTTGACCCACCCCTCAAACACTGCAGTTGCAGCTGAGGCCTGGAAGAGCTTCATTTGTGTCAAGAAGACAAATCCACTTTGCATGCATTTCCAAAGGATAAGGACTCACGCTGGAATTAATATGGTAAAACTAATGCCATTGTTACATTTCATATCACCGTGTATCAAGCACTGAGGAGGCCCTTTGGAGCTGAAATTCAAATATGGCTATATGCGTTTTGTTTCCGAAGACAGAGAATCTTTGAAAAAAACGTTTTCAGACTCTTTGAGAAATATGAGGGGATGACCAATGCATATTAGTGTTTTTTGACCTTGAATACATGTAAACCTATTGTAAGAAACCTTCTAAACAAAATTAGGAACCTTTAAAATAACATAATGGGGGCGATGTGATGCATAAACTAACTTAATTGTAAAGTGTTACCAGAGAAATGTGTATTAGTTGACCACAAAGTTGTAGGCTAAAAAAGCCTTAAAAAGTTTCTCAGAACCGTCAACCTGATATAGGTGTTCATATTCTCAGGTTATTCACTCCCAGTCGAACAGCGTTTTTCAAATCACACAGATCACAATTTAGCTCTATTTAAGTAGGAGTGTCATTCTACAGAATTACCACCAAAAAATACGTTTCAGCCAGAAAACAACCTGAACTGTGTGGGAGGGTTTTTGTTTGTTATTTTGTGCATGACATTTTTCGGCATTGCGATGACCCCTGGAAATAGTTTTGTGACCATGCATAACCATTTCTTGTGATCTTCAGCTATAGTGTGGGTGATCGTATTCTGAAGATATCCACTACCAGCAGCATTCATTCTCTTGAGTTACTGAACACCGCATTTCAATTTCATACATATCACATTTGTTAGAGATCACAAGGTGTTATTCTGTTGAAAACAACCTGTACTTTGTGTGTGTTTTAGCTGGTCTGCGGCCATTATTTTTAGCCCTGCTTCTCTGTTCTGGAGTGGATAACTAAGGAGTTTGTCTGTCCGAGGCCTTGACCGTGCTCAGAAGCCTTTGTATCATTTCACTCTTGACAGCATGTCATCTCCGTGACTAACTAAATGACCGCCTGCCACAGCTGACAAATCTACCAAAGCCCAATGACACCCACCATGTCAAAATTATTCCAGGGAAACAGTGAAAGTAAATGTACTGCCCCTGGGGTGGGGTGACTGTGGGGCCAAAGTTATGGCGAGATGACAGCAGATTCAAAACTTTAGCTCACCGAGGCCTGAAAAGAGGCTATTTTTTCTTCCTGTAACATTGAGTATTTGGCAGGACCTTCTACTGGGAATTAATCTATCTCTCTTCTTCTGTCCTTCTCACTCTACACAAATACACACATCTAGTGCCTTCATTTTTGTCTCAACATGACTCTAAAATATGGATACTGTCCCTACTCCCTACCCTGATTTTCAGCTTCCGTGCTTCCAATAAATAAACCTGTCACAACACTGTATACTTGTTCTATTTCTGGACCAATCACTCCCAAGGTAGAGAGACACTTTCATGTCATAAGAAAAGAAACTTGTGTGTGCAATGTTTGATGCAAAGAGCTGCAGATTGTGGTCTTTTGAATAATATTGCTGTATTTAAGGCTTTCCAGAATTCCATATGGGATTGAGTTTCTTGACCTGTCATTGAGAGTGAACATTAAACCCTGGGAACTCTGGCCTCAATGAAAATATCACAGTGGCACTTTTCATGAATACGGTACAAAACTGATCCTGAATCTCTTTAAAATTATATATATATATATATATATATATATATATATATATATATATATATATATATATATATATATTAGGGCTGGGAAAAGATTAATCGCGATTAATCGCATCCAAAATAAAAGTTTGTGTTTACATAATATATGTGTGTGCACTTTTTATAATCATTTTACATTTACATTTATTCATTTAGCTGACGCTTTTATCCAAAGCGACTTACAATTGCTATATATGTCAGAGGTCGCACGCCTCTGGAGCAACTAGGGGTTAAGTGTCTTGCTCAGGAACACATTGGTGTCTCACAGTGGAACCCGGGTCTCTCACACCAAAGACATGTGTCTTATCCACTGCGCCATTACCACCCCATATTTTGTATATATATATATATAAATACACACACATGCATGTATAGGCTATATTTAAGAAATATGTTCATGTATATACTGTATATATTTATTTATAATTTATATTATATATAAATATAAATATTTTATATAAAAATTAAAAAAAAATATTATATGTATACATGAATGTGTGTGTATTTATATAAAAAATGATTATCAAAGTGCACACACATATATTATGTAAACACAAACTTTTATTTTGGATGCGATTAATCGCGATTAATCTTTTCCCAGCCCTAATGTATATATATATAAAATGTCAGTATGAGTTTTGCCCAAACGTGTAGTAGGGCAAGTTTGTAAATGTCAGTTTGTAAATACATTTTCCATTACAAAAAAAAAAAAAAAAAAAAAAATATATATATATATATATATATTTTTTTTTTTTTTTGTAATGGAAAATGTATTTACAAACTGACATTTACAAACTTGCCCTACTACACGTTTGGGCAAAACTCATACTGACATTTATATATATTAGGGGTGGAACGGTACATGAAAAAACCTCTGATCCGTTCGGTTCGCTTGTCTCGTTTCGGTGCGTGTGTGCGTGGCACGGTTCGACGGATGCGCAATGTAACCTCGTGCCCGTGACCTCAGACAGTGTGTTTACTTTTCGCGCAAAATAAGAGATGTGTGGACAATGGACATACATATGAGGCTTGTTCGACTTGAACCGGCGCTGCACAGACCGATCGATGAATAACATCAAAGTACCGCGAGAGCAACGACTCCGTATGTTTTTCAATTACTCTCGCGGTACTTTGATGTCATAAACCGATCGATCTGTGCAGCGCCGGTTCAAGTCGAACAAGCCTACAGTAAAAGTGGAGTATGGAGTGCTGCAGGTCTCGTCACGTATAGAAATGTCAAGTGGGAGATATAAGGAAGGCTAACCGGAGTTGGAGGATGCGCCAGCGTCGTATAGGCCTAAGTCCGGTGTGTGGGAACATTTTGGATTTCATGTTACCTATGATATTTAAATACAGAGACACCAAGTTTAGATAAGAACTCCAGTCATATGTTTCCAAATACTGCACTTTAATTGCAAGTGAAAAAAATGTATCCTCACTCTCAGGGAATAGAAGGATTGTTGAAACTGTTTTTGTGTTGAGGTTGAACTTATGTTTCACCTTATTGTTATGCCTTTGCTATTGTTATAGCCTCATTATAGGCAATTATGTGTAACATATTTTGACTTATTTAAAAGATAGTGCTTTAAGAGTTTCTCTCTTTTTCTTTTAAAAGATAAACATTTTGTAAGAGCTACACTGACGTTGACAGTTTGATAAATGCAAGTTAATTTTAATCTTTGTGTGCTAAAAATGTACATAAGTCCCTGTAGAGATAGCAATACACATTCTCCTTTTTTGCCAAATAAACAAAAGCATTTCATCAATGTCTTCTCTCTTGCTGTATCAAAATGTCCATATATATATAGAAAGTATATGTTTATCTACAAACCAACAGTAACTATTTTTACATATTTTTTGTTTAAAAAAATTAAAAATGGAGATTTATTTATTTCATTTTTTTGGTGAAGGTTTTGTAATATTTTTACCGTTTTTTTGTAATGGGAAATCATTCGATACTGGTTGCACTTTGAACAAAGCAAAATATAATTGTATTATACAAATATTTTGGATTTAATTATTAAATAAATTAATATTATAATAATAGATATTATAATATTTAAATATTTTTGAAACATATTTTGAAACATCTAGGATTTTTGCCCATTAATACTACTTCAATACAATAAAAATGTAAGTCAAGGACCATAATTGTCACCATTATGTTCAGTTTAGTTTCATTATGATGGACTTTTAGTTTGTTTCCATTCTCATCATGTGCTCCATTGTTCAGTTTTTCCTACTCCTCATTATTAGTTAATTTGTGTCAGCTGTGTTCTACTAATCATTCTCGTTTGTGTTTGCTATATAAGTTGGTCCCTCACATTCATTCTCTGTTTGGTCTATGGCTGCGTTTACACTTGGCATTAACATGCTACCTGCATCCGGATGTTGTCCACATACACATTGAAAAGACATGTGTAAACGCACATCTGATCAGAATGTTATCCGATCAGCGTGTCCAGGTTCGGAGGTAGTCGAGGACATTGTGATCGGATCTCAGTATAATGTAAACGCAAGCCATCGTGTCTGCATTCACATGTGGACGTAATTTAAATCCCCGCCCAGTCTCCCCACGTGGCTGTCAGAAAATGAAAATGGAACAAGAAATGAAACTTATTTGAACCTTACAATAAACATCAATCTTTAAAACAGTTTATTTAGACTTACATGATGCTATGTGTGTCATTTTTCATTTTAATTTTGCAACATTATCTGAACGAGGCGATTGCCTGTAGGCTACAATCATAGTCAGTCATGAAGAGCTGCACGCTGCTTTGCCAGAGGAATAATCGGAATCGGATTTATTATTATATTTTTAAATGTTGAATGTTTTTTATTGTTCCCTTTCAAGGGAACTTCGAGCTGAGTCGAACGCTGCGGGAACGCCCCTGCGTTGTGTGTCATGAAGCACGTATGGAATCAGCCCAATGGAGAGATGGAACGTCATAGTCGGGTGACGTCATCAACCAGGAAACTATAAAGCACCCCAAAAACACAAGCGCATCAGCTTCTGTGCCTTCAGTCACAGACTTCAGTATAAAAAAATATATATTTATATATATGTATATATATATATATATATATATATATATATATATATTTGAGAGAGTTATGCCGAACGAACAGCAGTTTAGGAAGTGTGCCCCTCCCTGCTCGTTGCTATCTAATGAGTGGGGATACACACGTTCTTTGTGTTGTTTGTTTGGGAATGCAGTATGCCCAATCAGCTCTCGAGGGAGCTGATTGTGAGCTTTGCGAGCGTCTGCCACTAAGGACGCTCCGCTCCCGCCGAGCGCTCTTCGAGGAGGGCGCACGGTTCGGTGTGCGCTCCCTGCGGTTTCCGGTCCCGCTTCTGCCGAGGCTTAGCGGCGGCGCTTATCTTGGAGATCGCAGATGGATCTCTCAGCAGGGTTAGAGACGGGCTCTGCCCTATCTCTCCCTTCACCTGTGAGATCCAGTGCCTCAGTCCCGGGTTCGGAAGCACGCGCTGCGGTTTCTTCCGCTCGAGCTGAGGCACATGTACTGCAACTATCCAGTTCCGAGGAGGTGGGTGTTCTTAGTATTGGGGGAGATGTGGAGGATTCGCCACCTTACACTCCCGAAAGTGATGAGCTAGTGGAGGTATTAACAAGAGCTGTAGAAAAACTCAGCATGAAAAACTCAGCAACTCAGAGAGGATCAGGCCGGGATTTTAGTTGTGTTTTTGTTTTTGCATTTTATTTTAGCCAGCAGTCGTCCGCGAGGGGCTGCTGGCATTTATATTTATTTTCGGTAGCAAGCAGTCATCTGCGAGGGGCTGCTGGCGGTATTTTGGTTTATTTTATTTTAAATAAAGTTTATTTGATTGTTCGCCCGTTCCCGCCTCATTCTTCCCTGAACTTTGTTACACAGCCATACTCCTGGTAGAGTGGGCTCGTACAGCCAAAGGTGAAGGCTGACCAGCCGACTCATAAGAAAGTGAGATGGCCTCGACCACCCACTTGCTCATTCTTTGTTTAGACGTAGGACACCCTTTCCTAGGTGGCCCAAAGCACACAAAAAGTTGTTCTGATTTCCTCCACAGGGCAGCTCTGTGGACATAAGCGTCTAACGCCCTAACAGGCCAGAGTAAATTAAGTTTATCCTGGTCTGACGACAAAAATGGAGGAGGACAGAAAGCCTGCAGAACTGTAGGTCTAACAACATTAGTAGGGACCTTGGGAACGTAACCTGGTCTAGGATGCAAAAAAGCCTTAACCATGCCAGGCGAAAATTCCAGGCACGAGGATGAAACCGAAAGAGCCTGCAAATCTCCGATTCTTTTTAGTGAGGAGATAGCAAGAATAAAGATAGTTTTAAAAGTGAGAAACTTCTCAGGAACTTCTTCGATAGGTTCAAAGGGAGCTAGGGAAAGACCTTCTAATACAATGGCCAGATCCCAGGTCGGCACCCTCGTACGAACTGCTGGCCTCAGCCTCAAAGTGCCACAAATGAAACGAGTTATGAGCGGGTTTCTCCCAAGATAAACTCCACTGTAAGGGATGTGGTAAGCAGCTAGTGCCGCCACATACACCTTTAGTGTGGAGGGGGATAACCCTGTGGAGAAGCGCTCCTGCCGGAATTCCAGCACTGCACCCACTGGGCAGTTAACTGGGTCCTGCAGGTGTTCTCCACTCCAAGAAGTGAAGAGTTTCCACTTCAAGGCATAAAGCTTCCTCGTGGATGGAGCTCTGGAGTGAAGAATGGTCTCAACAACATCGGTTGAGAGACCTTCATTTATGAGCTGGGCCCCCTCAGAGGCCAAGCCCACAGTTTCCACAATTCTTGGCGGGGGTGAAATATCGTGCCGCCCGCCTGAGAGAGTAGATCCCTCCTGAACGGGAGCTCCAAAGGAGAGCCGTCCAGAAGAGAAATCAGGTCCGCAAACCATACTCGGGCCGGACAGAACGGGGCTACTAGTAGAAGGCTGACCCGTCCCGGCGAACCCTCTCCAGAACTCCAGGTAGCAGAGCAATCGGGGAAAAGGCGTACAGACGTGACCTCTGCCACGGCTGCACCATAGCTTCCAACCCCAGAGGGGCTGGATGACTGATGGAGAACCACAGATGACAATGCGTGGTCTCCTTGGAAGCGAATAGGTCCACCTCGGCGTGACCGAAACTCAACCAAAAGAGCTCCACCACCTCGTGGTGGAGTCTCCATTCCCCCGGCCTTGGCCCCTGCCTCGATAGGGAGTCTGCTACCACATTCAAATACCCAGGAAGATACATTGCTCTCATTGATAGTAACTTCCCTTGGGACCACAGGAGGATCTGACGGGCTACCTTGTAATGCCGGCGAGACCGCAGGCCCCCTTGATGATTTATATAAGAGACCACCGACGTGTTGTCTGACTGAACTAACACATGATGACCTCTCAGGTCTGCTAGGAAGTGTTTCAGAGCCTGAAACACCGCCAACATCTCTTGACAATTATATGCCAAGATAGATGATGGTCCTGCCACAGACCTTGGGCTGGACGACCACTCATGACCGCCCCCCACCCTGTGAGGGAAGCATCCGTCGTTAGCGTTACGCGATGACCAAGAGCCCCCAGCACAGAACCTTTGGATAGGAACCAAGTTTCTTTCCACATGACCAGAGCACGAAGGCAGCGCCGCGTGACTTTGATCGTGCAGAGCGGATTTCCCCTCGGGGAGAATCCCTTGGTCCTGAGCCACCACTGTAGCGGTCTCATGTACAACAGGCTGCAAGGTATAACGTTGGACGCTGCTGCCATTAGACCCAACCGTCTCTGAAACTGCTTTACAGTGAGTAGCTGGCCTAGCTTTACATGTTTCACAGCTGAGAGAATCGAAGCGATGCGGGTCGGAGAGAGTCGAGCCCGCATCGAAACCGAATCCCAAACGACCCCGACTACAGAAAAGTAGTCTTCTGAGAAGGAGATAAAACACTTTTCTTTGCGATCATGCCTCAACCCCAACTTCCTGATATGAGCGAGAACGACATCTCGATGCCAAACCGCCATCTGCTCTGTCTGAGCTAAAATCAACCAATCATCGATGTAATTGAGGATACGAATGCCCTGAAGCCTCAGAGGCACTAATGCTGCATCCATGCATTTCATGAAAGTGCGGGGAGATAAAGCTAGGCCAAACGTAAGAACCCTGTACTGGTATGCCTCGCCCCGAAGGTGAACCTCAGGAACTTCCTGTGTTGTGGAAGGATGGACATGTGGAAGTACGAGTCCTTTAGATCTATCGTGACAAACTAGTCCTCGGATCTGATTTGTGACACGATCTGCTTGATAGTGAGCATCTTGAATTTTAGCTTCCCTACCGAGCGATTCAATAGGCACAGGTCTAAAATTGGACGCAACCCCCCATCCTTCTTTGGAACGATGAAATAACGGCTGTAATAACCTGACTCCAGAACTGGGAGGAGGAACCCGTTCTATAGCCTCCTTTTGAAGGAGCGTTTTCACCTCTTGTTCCATTACCAGAGCCTGCTCGGGGCCCAACACTGTGGGCAGAACCCCTCTGAATTTTGGTGGACGACACCTGAATTGGATAGCATAACCTTTTTCTACTGTCTGCAGGACCCAATGAGATATTTTTGGAAGGCTTTTCCACTCTGCCAGAAATTCTACTAAGGGTACCAGTCTCTCGAGACTGGCCTCTGGTGTAACTTGAGCAGCAAACGCAGCGCCCTGTAACGGCGCACCGGCAGGGAACAACTGGTTTAACTGCTCTGAGACCCTCCTCAGAGGGAGTGAGCGTCCCTCGGGACACAGCTCGCTGGGACCGTCTGCACCCCGGCATGAAGGCGGGGTTAGCAGAACGGGGCCCTGAGGGCACAGAGGATGAATGGGCACCGTAAAAACAGGTGAACACCTTTCCGCCTCGGTGGGGACCACCCTCAGTGTCCTTCATACTGTGTCGTCAGGACTTCTTCTTAGCCGAAGCCTTCCTAGCTAATATAACTGTCCTCAGATCAGTTCTATTACTGGAAGGTTTCGGCTGAGAGTGCCGCGTCTGAGCCCACTGTACAGCAGGGGGAGCACGAGATGCGACACTCTGCTTCTGCTTCGCCCTATGTGATGAGCTCGGAGACGGCCGGGGCTGCTCCTGCCCAGCAGCCCCAGCGACGTGAACTTTTAAAGGCAGAAATTTCTTAAAGGCTGCTGTTTGCTTTTTCTCCTCCTGGAATTTATCAATCACATAATTCACAGCATCGCCAAATAAACCCAGGGGGGAGAGAGGAGCGTCTAAAAGGAAAGATTTTTCTTGTTCTTTTATATTTTTCTGATTCAACCACAAATGTCTTTCTGCGGCCACCAGGGCTGCCATAGATTGACCCACTAGCTTGGCCGACTCTCTGGTTGCACGCAGGAATAAATCAGCAGCCGGATGCTCCGTGAGAGATGCGAGACCGGTGTGCTTCACAGGTGTTGCTCATTAGCAATCGCACCACCGGCCTCGCGCCGTTCTCTCATGTCCCTCGGCCTTCCTGTTCGTCACAGGCTGCTTCTAAAGCTTTATTGTCCGGAGTTTCCTTGATTGATGTTTGTGATGCGACTGGATGGTCTTCACCGCATACTTTTATTAAGTTCAATGACCTAGACTTAAGCTCTACCCCAGGGGCACAGGTGCTCTCGTCCTCTGAGCGCTAGATCTCACATGACGGTCACTTGGTCCTATGGCGACGTAGGTATTCGCGTTCCCACAGCGTTCGACGCAGCTCGAAGTTCCCTTGAAAGCGAACGTCTCGGTTACGTATGTAACCCTAGTTCCCTGATAGGGAACGAGACGCTGCGTCGTTCCGCCATACTCCCGGCATTCCCGTTAGCGCTTCCTTCAGGCCTATAGGAAGCTGATGCGCTTGTGTTTTTGGGGTGCTTTATAGTTTCCTGGTCGATGACGTCACCCACCTATCTCTCCATTGGGCTGATTCCATACGTGCTTCATGACGAACAACACAGGGGCGTTCCCGCAGTGTTCGACGCAGCGTCTCGTTCCCTATCAGGGAACTAGGGTTACATTCGTAACCGAGACGTTTTAGCATGTTTATCAACCTCCCATTTCTGTCAATATAGTCATTGCACGATATAAGCTTAAACCCAGATGATCGATGTGGCTATAACATGATCAACCCAGCTATTTTTGTATGATCAACTCTGAAAGTATTCCTTCGTTCAAAAAAAAATTTTTTATCTAATTACTGGAGATTGAAAGTAAAGTGAGTGAGTGAAAGCAATTGGGACATTGTTTAATTTGTATCATCTTTAGGCCTACTCTTAATCTGGTGTCGTGCCACAGACCTAATTAATGCAGGAAACAGAAATCCAATCGGTTATCCAGATACAGAGGCTACTTAATGTGAACAAATGTTCTGATTGCTAATGATCCGATCTGCTTGATCGGATCACGGTCATCGCATGTTAATGCCAAGTGTAAACGCAGCCTATGTTGCTTTACAGGTAGTGGGTTTGCCTGCCTGTTTGTTTATTCGTTGTAAAAGGTCTGTGAAGTTACAAAGTCAATTCAAAGGGAGTTATTCTCTACTACATCAGTAAGCACTGTTTCTAAACTTACACACAGGGGTTAAAGTGGGCTGGAATGGTCCGGAACTGCGTGCCGGCACCTCAGATTAATTATTAAATAAATATCATTAATCTCAACGAATCTCGCTGGTCCCGAGATGGACCGACTGGCGGACCAACCTCCCTTCCTCCCCGCTGAACGCGAGTGATTATAAATGTGTGAAATGCATTCACGGTGGTTGAGTGCGGTAAAGTTAGTTTAATGTTCGATATTTCGTCGGACATTGCTTTCCCTTGCCACTGTTCTATAGGGTGGGCAGTCTTACAAAGATATCAATAGTAGGATTAGTTTTAATATTATGTAACCATTATCGACATTAAATATTCGTCCAAAGTCACCGGTCCGTGCATTAATGCTGCATATTTATACCTGAGAATGCTTTGACGCGTTTCCACAACGCATGCCTAAGGGAACGTCTGCCAATTCCACCAACTGTGTTAAACGTAGCCTATAATTTGTATTATTTAAAATTACTTTTCAAATTCCAAAGCTTGTAGAAGGTTCTTGTTGACAATACTGACCTGGTAGCCTTGAGTAAATTAATCAGTTGAGCCTATGTTTACTTTCTTCACTGACACAGACGAAAATGAAAAGACTATCAGTCAAAGTTCAGCTTTAGGAGGGGAAGAAATACGTCAGGATAAGGAGACTGAGAGAAAAAGAAATATTAAGATGAGAGAGCAGGTATTGACAAATAATCAAAATGCACACTGACATGGTTATAAAGCTATTTATTATACATTTTTTTGGCCTTCAAAAGTCTTAAATTGCACATATGTAGGTCAGAGAAATCAAAATTTTCCTCTTCCTGGGATGTCCTCGAACCCCCCTAACTACCTCACATTTAGAAGCACATGGCTGTGGGGGGTGTGGGGTAATGTGGGCTAATGTGGTTACAATGCCAGGGCTCAATTTTTGGCCCAGTGTTCAGCAATTTTAATATAATATCATCATATCAGTGTTCATAGACCAAAATAAAACCATTAAAATATCAAGTAAATAAGTATTGTGATATGTGGTGCCACAGTGACACTCTTGTTCCAAAAAGTATTGCTATACCACGATACTCAATATGTTGTCCCACGGTGAGTCATTTTTCCCTGTTGCACCTACACAAAATTTGAGGGTTCCCCCACCTACCTAATCCCACTTTAACCACTGCTTACACATCAACTATTCCTCATTTAAATAATTCCCAAAGGCATACATAAAATAAAGGGGCAAGGCCTTGAGTTAGTTTGTAGTGTGATTAAGCTTGTGGTTGTGAAAAGGGAGTTACATTTCCCAAACACACTCAAAGCTGTTGACCAATCACAACACATTTGTCCAGCTGACCAATCAAAGAACATTGCGCTTTTTGGAAGGAGAGGCTTCATACAGGAACTAAACTAAAGAGAGTTACTGACAGACTGGGAAGAGAGGTGCTGCAATAATGTGAAATATGTGGAAAATAATATTGTTGTTGTTGTTTACCATTCAAGCATAAAAAAACTATTCTAGTAGACCTCAAAAACAAAATCAAGACTTTGCATGCTAGGTGTTTATGCATGATAACTTAGATCTTATTCAATGTCTCGCTGACCTATCGTCATTACAATTAAACTCTGGTTACTCTGGTCTCAATGGGAACATGATGATGGTGTTTGTCTTTACTTACTAAATCTTCATTCTCCGTGTCTGCCCTGTACACTTCCAGACCTCTATAAGAAACCCACTGTGTTCAAGCCACTGGGGGCTTCACTGTGCCAAACAAATATCCTCTATCTCTCAGTTCCACTCACCTAAAACCCCTCCTTAGAGACAGGGAGGAAGCTTGTTTCATAGACAATATCATAATGGCTTACAATAGCACTAATGAATATTTCATTGTGTGTATGTTGAGCATTATGTGGAGGTGTTTAGAGTTCCCACGAAGTATGAAAGGGACACTCACACTCGCTAAGTGTGTGTGTGTGTGTGTGTGTGTGTGTGTGTGTGTGTGTGTGTGTGTGTGTGTGTGTGTGTTTGTGTGTGTGTGTGTGTTTGTGTGTAAATGTGCTTAGTGTCTGCTGTGCTGAGACCACAAAGCTGTCAGTCCAATGTGGCAGCGGGGAACCTTGGAATTGTGTGTGTGTGTGTGTGTGTGTGTGTGTGTGTGTGTGTGTGTGTGTGTGTGTGTGTGTGTGTGTGTGTGTGTGTGTCTGCCACCCTTTTTGTCTGCTTGCATCATTTTTATTCAGACAGCAACATAAACACTCTCCCTCATAAACACTATTAGATTATGGAAATGAGAGTAGGGAGCATCTATTCCAGTGTAATTCCTTTAGGGAGGCGTTTAATTTGAACAAATAAATAAATAACAGCCCTGCATCAGGTGTTTCTGTAAAGGTATTGTGTAAATATAGCATGGAATACAAAATAATAATCACAGCGTTTGATGAAGAAAGTTCACGCAGATGATGCTTGGTAGTTTTAAAGTTGCTCGCTGAATCTTATTATGCCAAAAGACACTCTGTATCTGAAACAGAGCTGACATTTTCTAAACTGCAGAGATGCTTTTCAAGGAAAGTTCCAAATGACCTTTAATTTCTGCAGCGGCCCCACCTTCTTTGTCTGAACTTTCTGCGATCGAACACATGTTAATTAGCTATAACTCTAATGACTGCTACTGCACTGTTTATTCATTTTTAATAATGAGGGTAGATTATGGTTTACATTGTATGGTGTTCATAGGTTTATACTTCATAGCTCAGAGTTTTTTGTAAAAACAAAAAAAGGTGAAAAAGGTGGTTATTTCGTGGTTTAGTTTTAGAATGTTTTGGGAAAATCTTAAAGTCTTAAATATCTTATTTAGTTTAAATTTTAAATATGAATAATTCAAGTATGGTTTTCACCATGAAAACAGCCCAAAAAATGTGAATGGCATTGCAAAACCAACCAACAAACAAAATGAGCATTGTAATGAAAATCAGCATTTAGCATGCATGTAGAGATTTCTAGAGAGTTGCCTGTGTTCAGTTACATTTGTTATGTGGTCAGTATATTTAGTTTTATTTGAATCATGAATGCACCGATTTTATTTTGGTCATAGCATGAGAAATTACATTTTTCTTAATCATTTGAGGTAAACAAAACATTGATGCACCATAAAACACATACGTCATGTCAGAAGTTCCAAACTTTTTTGTTTTTCTTTGAAATGCAGAAGGAGAAATTTGAACTAATAGATCTTTCAAGCTTCAAATGCACCATAAAAGTATCATGGCAGTGTTCCATATGACTCATGCACAATATGAGTCAAGTCTCTAAAGCCATGCATATAACCACTCTGAGTGATGAACAGAACAACATTTTACTTTATTTTTTTGGTCACACTTTAATTTAGGGTCCAATTTCTCACTATTAACTAACAATTAACTATACGACTTTTTCCTAAATAAACTCCTAAATACTGCTTAATAATAGCTAGTAAGGCAGTTAAGTGTAGGGATTGTGTAGGATTAAGTGATGTAGAATATGGTCATATGTGCTGTTAATATGTGCTGTATAAGTACAAATAATCAGCAAATATTCTAGTAATATGCATGCTAATAGGCAGCTAGTTAATACAGAGATTTGTACCCTAAATTAAAGTGTTACCTTTTTTTTCTGATTTAATGAGATCTTCCCCTCTTGTAAACTTGAGAACAGTGACTAGATCATTGAGTTAGTGATAAATGATCAATGATTTCCATAAATTAGTCAATGAATCATCCAATTGTTCGGTTGAATCGGTTGATCCAATTTGTGTATTGGAATGATCTGACTCAAACTAATGGATTTGTTAATTAGTAAGACCTTTGTGAGCACTCTTGGAGCTGGGGTGGATCAAGATTTTTGATGAAAAACAACTCAAAATTCTTATGTTTTCATTAAATATTTTATTATTTATTATAAATTATTAGCGCACATCAATATTTTTCTTTTAATTCATGTGCCCCCATAATCTTTACTCAAAATAACGGTAACACTTTAGAATAAGGTTCCTTCGTTAATGAATAACTACACAAGTACCAATGAGTAACACAATATTAACAATCTAGTAACTATTATTAACTAACAAGAAACTCTGATTAACGAACTAGAAAGTAATAGCGCACAGATGAAAGTGGTAGTTCACTATTAACTAATCAATAACTACTATTTTTTTAATGCTTCCCAGAGAACTACTGAAAAAGTTTAGTAACAATCTAGTAACTACTATTAACTAAAAAGAAACTCTGATTAACGAATTAGGAAGTAATAGTGCACAGATGAAAGTGGTACTTCAATAACTACTATATTATTTTAAGCTTCCCAGAGAACTACTGAACATTTTCATAATTCATACAAAACTAATCAATAACCAATGCAGGATAAATTACTAGCACTACATTAACATTTGAACTGCTACCGTAAACGAATACACAAGGTTGTTTAAATTATCAATATGTAAGCTGTTAATAATTGGCCTATGCTGTCTATTTATCAACTGAATAATTCTAAAGAAATGGATTTTTAAATGCAGTTGTCGGGACTCTGGACCTTACTTGTCCTGTGGCCAATTTTCTGGTATTCCTTTGGACTGGCATTGAATCACTAGAGTCACGGTGACGACTGGAACATATTGAGTCATCAGCCATCCAAGTACCATATAGATTGAATTTATTATTTAACTTACCTCACAAAAAAATTTGTTTTTATGTATGTCTCCTAGCATATATATATATATATATATATATATATATATATATACATATGTGTGTGTGTGTGTGTGTGTGTGTGTGTGTGTGTGTGTGTGTGTGTGTGTGTGTGTGTGTGTGTGTCTTGTGAGTGAGAAGATTCTACACTTTATTGGCTTTTCATTAGTAACTACTGGAAGAATCAAGGGAACAAACTAGTAAAGACTCAAGTGTTACTACATAGTTCTATGGGAATTACTAATTATTTGGATCCGTATTTTAAAGTAAAGATCATGGTAACTAACTAGTAATGACTAAAGAAATTTTCTAAATGTATACTAAAGTTCCCCAAAAATCTCAAACGCTTGAAATTACTTTTGTGTTTGGTTGCACAAATCATGACTAGATCATGTAGTAACACTTGAGTCATTACTAGTTAGTTCCCATGATCTTCACTTTAGAATACGGATCCAAATAATTAGTAATTCCCATAAAAGTATGAAGTATGACTTTCATCTGTGCACTATTACTTCCTAATTTGTTAATCAGAGTTTCTTTTTAGTTAATAGTAGTTACTAGATTGTTAATAAACTTTTTCAGTAGTTCTCTGGGAAGCATTAAAAAAATAGTAGTTATTGATTAGTTAATAGTGAACTACCACTTTCATCTGTGCGCTATTACTTACTAGTTCGTTAATCAGAGTTTCTTGTTAGTTAATAATAGTTACTAGATTGCTAATATTGTGTTACTCATTGGTTCTTGTGTAGTTATTCATTAACGAAGGAACCGTATTCTAAAGTGTTACAAAAATAACTTCACCCTCTTGCAGCGACAAGAGGGAAACTGTTTTTTTTTCTTATAACTTGTTCACTGGCACGAGGGTGGAACAACCTGTCACTCACATGAGATTGACCAACAGCAAATCACTACGATCCAACCATCCAATCAACTCCAGGTGGACAAAATTAAGTCCTGCCATAGATTTTTTCTTGTCTGAATATCCGTTTCACTTAAGAATATATGTCACAATAGGGAAGAGAAGACTATGGCAACTTCTGTATCGTGTCATATTTAAAAATATTACTTAAAAATAAATCAAAGGGTGATTGTCAATAATGACACTGAATTGGCCTTATTAGTGTACTATACTCACAAAATATTGATTCCAAATCCAATTTAAAAAAACTACACTTGAATAATAGCTTTTTAAACATATTATAAGAAGAACAAAAACCTTTTAGATACACTGTACATATCTTCACTGCTTTTTTACTCTTGCCTTTCACAAATGAACCCTGGGTCGTCCGTCTGCTCTCTTCAGAAACACTGGAGTAATTTCTACAGCTCTGTCTTCACAGGAAACCAGGCCAGTGCGAGAGTGAAAGTCACATGAATTATGCAGCAGGGACACCTGTGTGTGTGTGTGTGTGTGTGTGTGTGTGTGTGTGTGTGTGTGTGTGTGTGTGTGTGTGTGTGTGTGTGTGTGTGTGTGTGTGTGTGTGTGTGTGTGTGTGTGTGTGTGTGTGTGTGTGTGTGTGTGTCTGCCACTGGAAGAGTCCAGAATGAGAGATATTTTACATTATATCTGGATCAGTCTGTCAGGACAAGCATATGCCTCATTTTTCCCTGCTATACCTGAAAGGCAGATGAATCATCATTTGGATACCGTGTTAAGATGTAATAACAAAGATGTATGCATTTGTGTTTGTTTACAGGTTGAGAGTGAGGTTATGACTCTAAAATCATATCTTGTGCTGTGACAATATGATTATGTTCTTGGGTTTTTTCCCCCCCCTGACTTTCCTGGTTCAGAATTTTTTTTTTTTAATCTAGGTCTAAAAAGATTTATCTTTTTTCACTTATTTAGCACTACAGTTTGTCATCCATAAAATCCTGCCTCTTGTCCTAACCATAAAGCAACTGTTCACTCTAAACATGAAAATGATTAAAGCGGTTTTGTTTATCCAGGAGTTTCCATATATGAATGTGAGGTGGAGGAGATGTTTCCTTCACACAGAAAGGAAAAAACATATTAGTCAGCTACTTGAAGAGTCACATTCTTTAGCAGGTGAGTTGAGATTCTCTCAACCGCAAATGTTTTGATAGAGAGTAAAAGAGAGAGCATTAAAACGTTTCACTGCTTGAAAATTCTGTCATTATTTACTCACTTTCATGTTGACTTACTTTCAACCAGAACGAAGGTTGAAAGAGCTATGGCCGACTGAATATTTTCAGTCAATAAAGACTTACATTTTGGTCTATTTTTAAGTCAAATTATCAGATGATTTGGGATATTTTCATTTACATTTAAATTGATGCATTTAGCAGCAACAATAGAGGAACAAAGTAGTATATACTTCGTAGTGTTTTTATGTTCCTTTTAATTTAAGCTTCAAAGATTTGGTCCCTGTTCATTGTAACTCATTAAAAAGCGGAATTATTTTAGTTTTATTTATATGAGCTTTTATGTTTACAGTAGGCTACAGAAATCAAAAGTTTGGAAACATTATTATGTTTAATGCTTTTAAAAAAAGTCTCTTATGCTCTTCAAGCCTGCATTTATTTGATCAAAAATACAGAAACAAACTGTAATACTGTGAAATATTATTACAATTGAATTATTACAATACTGGTTCCCTTTCAAGGGAACTCGCATTCCATCGAGATGACGCTATTTGAACGATCTAAGTGATTGCGTCATGATGCACTTAAATCTGTCCAATGGCGTATAGGCGGATGACGTCATGGCAGGAAGCTATAAAGAGCACCCAGACCAAACATCTTCAGCTTCTGTGTCTTCAGCAACGCTCTGCGTAAATTTCTCTGTCTATTTGTTGTTGTTTGTCCACAAGCACATCATATAGACAGGTCCACAAGCATATTATATATCTAGACAGGAATATAACGGCGAGCAAACAGCATTTTGGATCGTACGTTCCTCCCTGCCCTCGCTTCATTAGGAGTGGGGATACACGCGATTTATGTGTTGTTTGGGAGTAGAGCATGCTCGGTCAGCTCAAGTAAAAGGAGACTGACAGTGTTTACAGGTGCTGGTCATATAATTAGAATATCATCAAAAAGTTGATTTCTTTCAAGAATTCAACTTAACAGGTGAAACTAATATATTATATAGACTCATTACATGCAAAGTGAGATATTTCAAGACTTTATTTGTTATAATTTTGATGATTATGGCTTACAGCTTATGAAACCCACAAAATCAAAATCCCAGAAAATTTGAATAGTACATGAAATCACACAGTAATTACACAGGAATACCATGGTCATTGAACCAGGTTTTGGTTCTTTTGGCAGTGTGGGCAGGTGCAAATCCTGCTGGAAAATGAAGGAAGCATCTCCATAAAGCTTGTCTGCTGAAGGAAGCAGGAAGTGCTCTGAAAATGTCCTGGTTTTACAGTCTGTATTTCATCGTTCCAAAGAAGGATGGGGGGTTGCGTCCTATTTTGGATCTGAGAGTTCTGAACGAGTCAGTCATTCAGCTAAAGTTCAAAATGGAAAGATGGTCAACAATGATTTTGAATTCACCAGCAGTTGCTGCTATAGTCCAGATGAGAGAAGTTTCACCTAATGCTGGCTTTCTACAGGGTCTCGCTCAGCAAATTAATTAAGTTTTTGCCTTAGGCCAACATTAAATTTAAAGTTATATAGTTATGATTTTAATTATTCTGTTAGATGATAAAGTTTTACATCTCCTGTGATTTATCAGTTATGCAATTCCATTATATGGAATTCTTCTGTCCATATTTTATATCTTTGTAAAAATCAATAAGAAAATGTGTTTTATGTTACTTTACTTTTCACCATGTCTGGTGTTTGTTGAAATCAAAGAACTCTAAAAATCTTTATTTCCTATAAAACATGACTAAATTTATAAAAAGGAATCCAAGGAATGGTTAATCCCAAAATGGAACAACCACATGTTGTTCCAACCCTGTGTTATTATTAAAAAGAAAGTGGGATGAGGATTTGTATTGCCAAAATTACATAATCTGTATGACTCATCAATATATGACTCATTCAATATCATCACCCGAGCCAGTGTGTGTGTTGTCTGTTCCCGAGCCAGAGTCTATGTTGTCTGTTCCCGAGCCAGTGTGTGTGTGTTGTCTGTTCCAGAGCCAGTGTGTGTGTCTTCCGTTCCCGAGCCAGTGTGTGTGTCTTCCGTTCCCGAGCCAGTATGTGTGTCGTCTGTTCCCGTGCCAGTGTGTGTGTCGTCTGTTCCCGAGCCAGTGTGTGTGTCGTCTGTTCCCGAGCCAGTGTGTGTGTCGTCTGTTCCCGAGCCAGTGTGTGTGTCGTCTGTTCCCGAGCCAGTGTGTGTGTCGTCTGTTCCCGAGCCAGTGTGTGTGTCGTCTGTCCCCTAGCCAGTGTGTGTGTCGTCCGTTCCCGAGCCAGTGTGTGTGTCTTCCGTTCCCGAGCCAGTGTGTGTGTCGTCTGTTCCCGAGCCACTGTGTGTGTCGTCTGTTCCCGAGCCAGTGTGTGTGTCGTCTGTCCCCTAGCCAGTGTGTGTGTCGTCCGTTCCCGAGCCAGTGTGTGTGTCTTCCGTTCCCGAGCCAGTGTGTGTGTCGTCTGTTCCCGAGCCACTGTGTGTGTCGTCTGTTCCCGAGGCGGTGTCTGCTGCTCCTGCTGTTCCCGAGCCAGTGTGTGTCGTCTGTTCCCGAGCCAGTGTGTGTGTCGTCTGTTCCCGAGCCAGTGTGTGTGTCGTCTGTTCCCGAGCCGGTGTCTGCTGTTCCTGAGCCGGTGTCTGCTGTTCCTGCTGTTCCTGAGCCGGTCTCTGCTGTTCCTGAGCCGGTCTCTGCTGTTCCTGAGCCGGTGTCTGCTGTTCCTGGGCCGGTGTCTTCGCCGCCCTGGCCGCCCGAGGGGTCGTCTCCGCCCTGGCCGCCCGATGGACTGTCTTCTCCACCCTGGCCGCCCGAGGGGTCGTCTCTGCCCTGGTCCCCTGCACGAACCTGGCCCTCCCTCCCTCCCCCAAGACCGCCTCCACTTCACCACCCTCCTAAACTTTAGTGTTTTTGTTTCAAGGGGCGTCGGGAGCCGCCCATAGGGGGGGGGGGGGAGGGGGGCTATATTACGTGTGGGTTTTTGTTGTGTCTTGTATAGCACGTGATCCCTTGTTTGTCATGTGATCCTGCCATGTGTCTTGTCTTTTGTTTGTTCTTGCTCAGTGTCCACAGGTGTTCCTCGTCCATGTTTATTAGTCTCCCCAGGTGTTTCTCATTAACCACGCCCCCTTGTTATCTTTTTTAGCTGTTTTGTCTGTGTATTTAAACCCCTGTGTTTCAATTGTTGGCTGTCGGTTAATGTTTTTGCTACTTCTGTACCTTGTATGAGTTCCCTGGATTTCCTGTTTATTAAATGTGCTTGCGATTGGATTTGTTCTCCTTCTCGTTCCTGACTGGTTGTAACACTGCTAGTCCTCCCCTATTCCAGTGTTATGAAATTCCATTTGTAGTCTCAAATTTTGAAAGTTATCATAGAACCAAAGACATTTTGCATCAGTGACGTGAGATATGATCTAAACTAATACTTTTTAAAAAAATTAAACACAGTGATAAAATATATTTAAAGCTCAACTTAAATTTAGATATGTTTCTCATAGATGGCTATTGTATGATTTCAGAAAACTTGGAATATAGCACACAAGTAAAGTGGATAACTATTATGATACTTTTAAGTTGCATTTTTTTTGTAGCTTGATGATATTGTAAGGGGTATACAGTTAAAGACCCAGACCCAGATATGTAGAATGAAGACCCAGAGTCAGAATTATAAAAAAATTAAAGAAAATATTTACTGAAGATAGTTTGCAGTTTCATCAGCAGAAGTCAGCTTCAATACTCGTACAGGAGTTTGTAGGCCGCCCCGCTTACAGTTACAAAGAACACAGCAGTTATACGATTTCCAAGGTTTAAGCTACGTCATTGCTTACAGGATGAATGAATCTCATTGGCTATGAAATAGATAAACACAGTAATTTTCCACACGTATACAGATAGACTGAAGCATATCTCCATCGATTATGCAGCTGAAGTTAGGCACGTCATGACCTTCCAGGTCGCAGATTTGGGTTGCTGGGCGCCAGCATGTCCAGAACAACAACTCAGTCAATCTCCAATAATGCCAGTGGTTCCTTAACCTGTAACCAAGAAGACTAACACACACACCGACACACAGCTTTTACAAGGTTGGATTTGGCCAAGCTCTCACTATAAACAGGAGAGTCCTCTCAAAACATCAAGATAATGCGTTCTTTCTCTCAAGGATAGCTAAACTTTAGTCTAACTGGAAAGAAAGGCTTTAACAAAGAAATGGCCCCTTAAAATATTGGCTTCAATGACCCCTATATGTTTTAACACATTGAAGACCTTTCTCAAACACAAAACAAGTCCCTATTTCATATCTGGAAGCTGGGTTAAATAAGCAAGCACTGCATTAAGATATCAAATACAGACATTAAAGAATACATGAAAAGAACATTTCAGTAATCACACTGGTAACTTATATAAATAAAGTAAAATCTCCAGAGAAGTCATTCAACTCATTTGATATTTAGAAGGAAAAATATTGATTAATACCTTAATTATAATCAATCATTACATATACATTGAAGCAGCGGATTCCAATCCACCCCCTTCAGTCCCCCGTTTTAGACCAATGTGGAGTCCTAAACACCACATCAGGTCCATCCATAAAGAGGCTGCTTCAAAATGTTAGGTTTCTGACCCATGCTCCTCTGTCAGGTTAATTTTTATAAAATAAACAATATCTTTTTCCTTCAATGACTTAATATCAACAAAATATCCCACATACTACAATATTGATCTCCAGAACCTTTGGACATAGCTGTCTTTACATGTCTTACACAGCTATTATTCATCTTGGCTAATTTGGTTTCATCATCAAATTAACTGATACAATACAAGTACATATTTATTCTCTGGAAGCCGGGCTAAATAAGCAAGCACTGTTGCTGTATTCCTAGCATGGGCTAGACCCGCAGTCACTACTCAGATCCCAAATACAGACATTGTCTATAATCATAAATACCAGGATATATGCACTAGTTTTTATAATTTCCAATTCATTTTATAATAAACTAAGAAGAATAGTTAATCCATTCTTTTACTACTCCCCTTTATAGACCCAAAAGGTTCAAATCACTGGTTGAAAACACAAAGGTTGTCAAACTGAAAATAAACAACATAAAAAAAATAAGACCCATAATTTAATATACTTGCTTTTTGTAATCATCGTAAGCAATACAAGGCTAAACATTTTAATTTTTCAGTTTCTTTGTTTGTTTGTAGCCAGTCAAGTTGTTGTTTAAATTTCCAAACAGAAGCAAAACTTATCAAGACAACCATTTACTTAATAATTTCTGCAAATTTCTCTGAAGTGAGGGCTTCAGAGCACAGCTGCTTACAGCGTTCGCTCTTTTCTGTCTCACTATTAGTTTCAGGACTGTTCAGGTTACTGATCAAGTTACTCAGTTTTTCTGCCATATCTTAATAACAGTTCAAACTCACCTGAAGTCATTGCAGAAATGGAGGCGGCGATCTTTGAACAACACAGCTGGGCTTCTCCGTGATGAAACTGCAGAGTATACTCCAAAATCACAGTTACATATACTGGTCCATGCCAATTTGGGTCACAACTTTTTTTTTTTTCTCTCGGGATCATTCCTGATGCATCCCTGGCAAACAACCCTATTTTTGTTAGTATCCCTAACTGCCTGATTCACTAAATTCGGGGATCCCCTATCTGAGATGGAAGAGATTGAGCAGGTTTACGGTGCCACTGGACCTCCCGTCCAGGGACGTACTCTGCTGGGGTGGTGCTACACCATTAATGCCCAGCGGGGCCCCCACAGAGCACGCTTCGTTTGCGCTGTCTGCTGCCGTTACCCTTAACGACGCTCTCAGCGACTTCTTATCCTTTCAGCAGTACAACTTACTCCTTCACTCGCCTCATCGGAGTGAAGGCTCTCCCGCTCTCCTTCAAAATCTCTTCCAGTCAGACAGCCCTAACAATTAATAAAAGCTTACTACCTTGTGTGTTGATTTGCCAGAGATGTCACCACAGAATGATTGCCCGCATTCTCCACCAACTGTAAGGGGTATACAGTTAAAGACCCAGAACCAGATATGAAGAATGAAGACCCAGAGTCAGAATTATAAAAAAATAAAGAAAATATTTACTGAAGATAGTTTGCAGTTTCATCAGCAGAAGTCAGCTTCAATACTCGCACAGGAGTTCGTAGGCCGCCCCGCTTACAGTTACAAAGATCACAGCAGTTATACGATTTCCAAGGTCTAAGCTACGTCATTGCTTACAGGATGAATGATTCTCATTGGCTATGAAATAGATAAACACAGTAATTTTCCACACATGTACAGATAGACTGAAGCATATCTCCATCGATTATGCAGCTGAAGTTAGGCACGTCATGAGCTTACAGGTCGCAGATTTGGGTTGCTGGGCGCCAGCATGTCCAGAACAACAACTCAGTCAATCTCCAATAATGCCAGTGGTTCCTTAACCTGTAACCAAGAAGACTAACACACACACCGACACACAGCTTTTCCAAGGTTGGATTTGGCCAGGCTCTCACTATAAACAGGAGAGTCCTCTCAAAACATCAAGATAATGCGTTCTTTCTCTCAAGGATAGCTAAACTTTAGTCTAACTGGAAAGAAAGGCTTTAGCAAAGAAATGGCCCCTTAAACTATTGGCTTCAATGACCCCTATATGTTTTAACACATTGAAGACCTTGCTCAAACACAAAACAAGTCCCTATTTCATTTCTAGAAGCTGGGTTAAATAAGCAATCACTGGATACAGATATCAAATACAGACATTAAAGAATACATGAAAAGAACATTTCAGTAATCACACTGGTAACTTATATAAATAAAGTAAAATCTCCAGAGAAGTCATTCAACTCATTTGATATTTAGAAGGAAAAATATTGATTAATTCCTTAATTATAATAAATCATTACATATACATTGAAGCAGCAGTGGATTCCAATCCACCCCCTTCAATATATATATTACCCACCTGTATGGAAAACAAGAACATCTCATTTTGTGATTCTCAACAAAAATAAATACAGGGGGATAACATATATATATATATATATATATATATATATATATATATATATATATATATATATATATATATATATATATATATATATATTCATTACTACTGTTGGACTAATGATGAGAGCACTTACAGGAATCATATTAATTAACTTTTTTTATTGTTTTACTTTTTGTGTACATCTGATGTAAATTAAATCACAGGTAAAGATCTGAAACATTTCTCTAGCGTCAACTGTCAATGCCACAAATCGACCAAGAGTTGAGGATGGTTAACACATCAGTGCTCAGGGCTGGACTTCAAATCAGCCCTGGCATTTTGGCCCAGACTCGCCCACTACATATGATCATAAACACAAACGATCTTTGCACGCCCTTGAATATGTACACCAACTCCTATAAAAACCACTAATGGCATGTAATAAGTGAGTAGGAATGAGTAAGAGTTAACAGATGAAATAACTACTAATTGTAAAATACAATTGAACTATACTCCAGAGTGATGAATCCTAAAACAAGCTATAAGCTGCATTGGCATAGCAATACAAGTGTTTGACAGGATTTTTGGTAAATCTGTGGTGAGTAGTCCTCTGTCCCTCTAGGGCGGTTAAGGGGCATGCTCCTCCGTAAGAAAATGTTGTGCTTTTTAATGTTAAATTCATCAATCTGGTGCTCTTTGAGAGCATTTAAAATTAAGAGCTCCAAACCATATTCAGTGTGCAATTTGAACAAAGAAAAACTCAAAAATCTTTTAGTTGTGATATAGTGTCTTACATTACACTACTACATAATAATAGTTATACTATTAATCCCATGACAGTAATAGCCATATATTGTAAAACAAATGCACTGAAAAATAAAAGCAACTTTCATAATTAGTTTTGTACTCATTTCTATACTTGAAAGAGATAAACATTTGATCTTTTATTTTGGCGGAAAACATGGTTTAAAAATGCGTCTCATTACAATTCTAGTAAAATGCGTAATCGTCAAATTTGTGGAAATAATGCGTAATGGGTTCCTACACTCATAGCCTAAGTGTTCTGAAAGTAGCCGATGTACGAGTTTTATGGGCCGTTCAGACATAAAATGGGCCGTTTTTTTTTTAAGTATGAGATTTATCAGCCCAGAAAGCACGTCGACCCACCAGGAAACTAAGCAGTATGCCTGATGGCCAGTCCAGGCCTGTCAGTGCTACAGGGCAAATCATGATGCTTACTGGCAAAGGCTTTAGAAAAGACTGGCTTGTATTTTCTGTACAGCATTATGGATTTCAAAACCACCTTGTTGTCTTGCAGTCCGTCTCTTCCAACATTTTGCAGTTCTGACATAAACCATAACTGCAGCTTAATGTTTTGGGTTTATATATTTATTTTTGCTTTTCAAACTTGATGACGTCTAATTCCACATCTGCTCATTTCACAAACAATGATTAATATCTCGTGTTCAAGCACCTTGTTTTTATCGGTGCGAGCTGTCAGCGAGATGGATATGAAGAGGCACAGAGCATGATGTATTCGAGATAGAGTTCCTGACATGCAACCACAGTGTGAAAATACAGGCAGACTACCTGTCCTCCATAATATAGAATCTGTCATTCACTTCTAGCAGAAGAACATTGGTTTAGGGTAAAGTGCATAAGGGGTTTAAAGGTGAAGTATGTAATTATTGCGCCACTAGTGGCGCCAAATGGAATTGCAACCATGTCCTGCTTTAGCAACTGTCATTGAGATGACTGCAAATGTAATTTATCTTTCCAGGAGTGTTCATTATGTTTGCAATTCATTTTGTGCCACTAGTGGTGCACACATTACTCACTTTACTTTAACATAATTCCACCATTCAGCCTAGATGGAAGCAAAACAAATATAACATGAAGCATTTAAAACATCACACTGTAGTTATGTTCTTTTTTGAAAGCATTTTATTGTAGAAATCAGTGTATTACATCTTTTACACAAAGCCAGAATGCTTCATTTTAGATAATACGACGGAAATAGAAACAAATGCCCTGCAGTGAATGAGTGAGTGCGTGTGTGTGTGTGTGTGTGTGTGTGAGTGTGTATGAGTGTGTGTGAGAGTGTGTTTAAGGATATGTGTGTGTGTAAGGCTGGCAGCTGAAGGACAGTTTGATGGGTGCTTTGGGACTACAGCATGCCAAGGAAAGGATTTACATCCCTGAAAACACACAGAACATCCTCATCCAAATGTAATGATCAAACACACCCACTTTTTCCACACATGCATTTGATTGGCTATTCAATAAAAATCAGGCCAAAATTGGATCAGCAAGGACCTTCCTCCTGGCTTTCTTGTCTCCCATACACACTTACCCGACAGAAGCGAAATTGGCAGTTTGATAACTGAATGACAAATGTTAGAGAAACAGTCTTAACCATGATCACATCAATAATCCTTTCAGGCCTGTCAGAGAGAGCGGAAAAAAGCCAGAGAAGATGAAGACGCTGCTCAACAAAACTCCATATACAAAGCATTTGAAAGGAACTCCTCTTGTTTAGATAAAATATGTTCTTGTTTTTTTTGTTTGTTTTTTGTGTGTGTGTGTGTGTGTGTGTGTGTGTGTGTGTGTGTGTGTGTGTGTGTGTGTGTGTGTGTGTGTGTGTGTGTGTGTGTGTGTGTGGAACTAATGATCTGCCAGCCAACCTCCAGTAACAGCCTGTCTCATGGGGAAATATGATTTTTTTTTTTGTGCAAAATTTGAATATCACTCTAGTTTTCAAAGGAAATGTCCAGTAGTGCTAAGTGCTAATGTTATATCTTGATATTGGATATCTAAATGTGCATGCTCATTTACCCTATTTTTGCTTTTGTCATGTAATGCTCACTTAAATCGTATGATATTAGAAATAATTGTATAACACTCTTAAATGTAATCCTTAGACAATCTCAAAATTAATATTCATTTGATTGTACTGTACATTAAAATGTGTGCTTTTAAAACTCACCTTTAAAATGTCTGATTATTGTTAGAGAAAGGAGTATTTGACAATTTTGGCAACTATACCTTGCGTATATCTAACGCATTCTCATCCTTTGGCGTCATATGTGACGCCATATGACAAAACGGCGAAATACTACGCACATGGCACCCTTTATCGTCAATATAACACGCACTGTGATGGGTAGGTTTAGGTGTGGGGTAGGGTCTGCGTCTCATATTCACGCTAAAGGATGCCAGTCAACTTTATGACGCCTTGGGTTCGCGTGTTATATTCACGCTAAAGGGTGCCATGTGCGTAGTATTTCGCCGTTTTGTCATATGGCGTCACATATGCCGCCAAAGGATGAGAACGGGCTCGTATATCACGACTGAACTTAATGCACAACAACTATAAGGTAAAATGCAGCAGGAAAAGAGGTGCAATAATAAAAGTTTTGAGGATGAAAACTTTCCCCTAAAATATCCTCATATTTTTCTTCGGCGTAGGTGATTTTCTTTTCTTTCCCTCAGGGATAATGTGAATTTGAGAAGATGGCATTGATTTATGGGATTGCCATTGCTTAAAACTCTTTATTGGGATTTCCTTTCATATCTACTTTCCATCTTTGTCCTTAAAGGGGTTTTCCGGTAACATTATAGCTCATCTGACATATGCTTTTCGTTGTTGTTGTTTTTGCATATCAAATTCTGTCATATAGCTAATGTTAGTTGGCCGAGATCGAAGGCATGCAAGTGCAGGATGCAACAAAACCCAAGCGAACAGTCTTAACTTACCATTTATAAGCAATTCTACAGTCTAAAGGAGGGTTATTCAACCAATACACAGCTTTAAGACGCTCCATTAGACTTCGGTACATTTGTTAGCCTGTAGGGTGTCATTTACAGTAATGGGTAGGAAAGGGTAACATATTAGGCGTGATAAAAATAGATGGTTTAAAAACACAGCAAATGGCTCAGAACATCAACAAAATCGAAAGCATGCTGTGGAAACCTCCATTTGGTAAGGCGAAACAGAGGCGTTCTAGAAGCATGCATGCTCATTTTATGTCACTTTACCATAATCTATTCTCACTTGGGCTCTCGGGAAGACAGCAATGGCGGGTGAAGAGTTATATAGATTTAGATGTGTAATCTTACAGAAGGGTGTGACGGTATCGCTGCGAAGGGCCCTGCTGTGTTGGCTAATCACGGACGAATTGGCCCCATTAAAATCCTCTGCTGTTCTCCTCTACCTGTCAGTGAGTCTGTAAGGAGACATGTTACAAATGGAGGTTGAAATGATTTCGCGTACCCCTCCTCCTTATTTCCATCCTCCCTTCCTGAGCAGACCATCAGCGGAAATGAGGCGGAAAATAATGGCTCTTCCCCTTCTGTTTTCCACCCTGACCCTCTCAACGTTGACGACTGCCACTGTTCACAGGTCAGTTCATCCCACTGCCCTCTTCTCTCGAAAGACATTTACCTGCCCACATGACTGTGCAGCTGCATTTCTCAGCACGCCAACAAGACACAGAGGAGACTGGGTGGATAGCGGTCACCAACCTCAACAGGTTCTGGAATTGTATCTTGAAACCATTTTGGTGAAATCAACAGCAAACTGAAATGTGTAGAAACTAGGGCCGAATTTATACATTAAAGAGGCCATATCATGACCTTTTACAAAAGTCATGATTTTGGAGTCTATTAGAATGGGTTTTCAATAATCAAATATAATATATAATCAAAATATATAATATATAATCAAAAATAATATAATATATAATCAAATATATTTGATTACATATTTATCAAATATATTTGATTATAAATATATAATATATAATCAATGCAATAATCAAAAATAATCATAGTTTTGATTATTGCAGCACTTCTCTTCCAATGCAGTCTGTCAGTAACACTTGTAACTCGCTGCTCAACTACCATTGTACGATGCATCGTTGAAGATATCAATTAGTCACGACTGTTTCCCAAAACATTATTGTAGCAAATTGGTCGTTCATGGTTAATGATGTCACGCAGTTGTTGGAGTAATAACTTATTTTAATTAATCTGTTCGAAATCGAATCAATGCTAGATGTTTTGCTATAAATTACGGACATGGCATCTGAGTATTTCTATTTTTTCTCAGTTATTTTGCTTTATTTCCCGATTCAATCGTAGGCTCGTTCTTACGTAGAAGAGCATGTTCACACATGAACACTCTTCAAAAACAACTCTTTTAATCTCTGGTCAAATTTAAATATGAAAATTATATTTGTATGTATTCTAAATAAAATATATAGATTTTACTGAATGTCAGCTTGCTTATTTTGCTCAAGATAAGGATTTATTGAGTCCACATGTCATGCAAACAAGAAACTATGCTTCTAACCACAGCTCGAGAGCTGTTGTTCCAAACACACAACTTTGCGATGCTGTTTGTGAATGTTCGTTAGAACTATGTTTTCAGATAACGATGGAACTTGTGACTATATTTGGCTAACAATGCTTTTATGGAAACGCACCCCTGTTTAGTTCCTGTTTCTATGAAGCCCCTCCTTCCAAAAAGTGCATTGTGCTTTGATTGGTCGGCTAGAACTGCAACTGAGAACTCTTCTTTTTTCAGCGCATACATTTTTTTTATTATTATTATTATTTTTTTATTAATTCATCTTCATAATAAATGCTCACATTCCCTTGTCTGACAATAGCTTGGAGAAGCTTCCTGTTATTTCTAAAATGCTGATGAAAGGTTTATTTTTTTAGAAACATACAAAACAGCATGCTAGAGGCTCTTATATGCTGGTCAACAAAGTATAGTTTGAAAACCATCGATCAGGAAGAACTCTCAGCAGTGTTTACCCATCATGTGTTCTGTTCTTTTCTAAAACTGCTTTGTGTATGTCGAGCCGGAGTGATACATGATTTCGAATGCTCTTCTGATTTGAGCTGCTTCATGGACATACAGTGTGTGCAAAGAACACGCTTCTAAAGGGAGGTGAATTGCAAAGTTATGGGATGCAGAGAAAGCATTGCAGGCGATGATGGAGAGCAGGATCAAAAGACGTGCAAAATGAGCATCAAATAAGCCTTATTGTGCCTCTAGTTTATTGCATTCATATTCTACAGCTCTATTGAGCTTTTCCCCGCACAGTCTCTCACTGGTTCAAATGCACAGCGCTTTTATTGAGCTAGTGTTTTTCATGGGAGGTGTTGGTGTGTTTTAAAGGCAATCTACAACTCTGCTCCAGAATAGCGTGTGAAATGAAGCTCACCGTCGAAGATTATGTGGACCATACCGGCAGTCAATAGGCGCAGGGTGTAGGGGTCTTTTGTGTGGCTCCTGGCAGCATTTTAGATTGTTTGCCTGCCAGGAAATGACAGATTGGGTTTGAACAGCGGGATTCCCTCCCCATCAGAGTTTCTTAAAGACTTTGGCGTGGGACGAGCTGAGAAAAAAAAAAAAAGATTAAAATTGCAGTAGAATATTAGGGCAATCCATTACAATTTTATTTTTGTTGAGGAAAAAAAAGGTGGCTTTGATGGAAAAAGCCAAGAAAAGTGCTACATACACAAACAAGGTATGACATCCTTGGAAATTATAGAGAAATGTCATTGGATTTTGAAAGGACATTTCCACGCACGCATATGCACACGTTCGACGGTTTAGCTGTGATTAGAGAGTGTTTTGGTCTGGGCTGCAGGCTGAATAAATGGGAGAGTGAGGCCTCCTGCAGTTCTTCAGAGTTATAATCACCCATCAGCAGGACTCAGGGACAAATAAGGAGGGAGGAAATACAGGGCCGGTCTCACAAACAGCTTCAGAGTTAATTACCTCTGGAGATACTGACTGTCCTGAAGTTTGGCTTGCAATAACCATTCTCAATCTAATACACGCATTCTTCAGATGTTCTTTTTCTGAACCTTCTGTTGATTGTGTTTGTGTTTTGTGCTCTGAACAGATATGTCAGAAAGCACTTGAAAAGTCCAAACCGCCTTTACATGAAAGAAATATACGGCTCTTCCCACTGAGATGGAGATTAATGCCAGGTGTTTCATTTCCACATTGCAAAATGAGACTCTTTGAAGAGGACCAGTGAAATTGAAATTAAAGAAAAGTGCTGAGGCTATTTATTTGATACGAAGCAGGCTATTTTCCCTCTTTAGTGTTCTTGACAAGAATTAGTATGCATATATAACATTTGAGGCGACTTTAAGTGCTGCTGTCCTATGATTCTACAGTTTATTCTTGTGTCTGTTTGTACATTCACTTTGGTTAACTGGGTGTAAGACACTCCAACGGCTACTAATTATTATACCTATTAATATTTCATAAAATGCCTGAAAAACACTATCACATGTGAAAATTCATCTGCAGTGGAAGACTGTATAGCTTTCCTGAGTGTCAGGAGAGATAACAAGCGTATGAAATATAAAATATAGACAAAACCTTGCTACACAATCTATAGGATGTAACCTATAGGCAGCACTTCAGAACTGTTTATATGTCTGCTTCTGATTTCTGACGGCTTTATGTGATGGTGTAAAAATGGTGTTATGTAATGAAAGTGTATGGAGGATATTATAGTTTTTGTACTGTACAATAAAGCAACTCATTATGAGTAGATATTATTAACTATAACATTGTCATGACTCTAAATTCCAATTGGATGAACCGTGTTCAATGTCATTGTAAAAGGCTGATAAATGCTCACTTGTCTTCACACATTCTATGCACCATGTTTGTATGTTGCTTAGCAACTGCAAATTAAGTTAGGTTAAGGGACTATAATATTTTTTGGAATAAATTATTCAATTATTATTATTGATATGTTTTACAATGTATTCGATCAATAGTGTCTTAATATATTGTTGTTGCCACCATAAAATAAAATTAAAAACTTGTGTTGCAGTTAAAATGACATTCCTACAGGTAGTGTTTACCTGCCTATTAATGAATGAAACCACATCTCCTCCATATCTAATTTATCATCACATTTATTTGAGAGCCATTTTTTGTCATCACAGCATTTGTACAGCACTGTACTTTTGTGGAATTGCGGCACTGCTAAAATTGACTCCTCAAGATTAATGGGTTTTGTTTCTATTTTTCATTATTTCTAAGTCACCTTGAAAAGCGATTGCTAAATGAATAAATGTAAATGTATTTAAAAAATACTCTTAGTAGTAGTCAAAGTGAGATTTAAAAAAAAAAAAATCCACACAGAGTGTTCTTCCACATTTTCAATTCTTTTACTTCAATGGAATGTACGATTTTTGCGAATTTTTAGAATGAAAGACCAAAAGGATAAACAATGCAGATTTATTTTTACAGCCACCTTTGATCATATTCACCAGGGGTGCCAAAAATTATGACCACAACTGTATGTTTGAAAATGTAATGAAAAAAATAAATTAACAATGTTATCACTGACGCTCAATGAATTCTGGGGTAGGCAAGGCCGTGAAGAATCCATCTGTTGTATCCTTCATTTCACAGGAAATGAAGGACATATATGGAGGCTGCATTTGGAGGAGCATTTTAATTGGGACATCTTCGCTGTGCTGCGATGACGCAATCAGCTTTCAAATGTGGCCTTCAAAGGATGCATCCTCTGAATTGGGACACAGCAATAGACCTTATGTGCCAGTTAAACAAGTTGCGCAGTCATCTTTAAAATATTGTGTTTGAACTTCAGTCTTTGCGGTAGCTCTGTATATTTCTATGGCATCGCTGTCGAAGAATAATTAGCTGGTGTAGAGGATTTACTTATTGCAGAATTAACGAAAGTTATCATGGGCATGATTTATGTCATAACAAATGTGTCACAGTGGGTTGCAGGAAGGCAGACGGAGACGATGATATATTTCCAAAACGAAAGTTTAAATTTGTAATTAAACAACACTATATAAAACGGAGATCGGACAAACACTGACTGAACAGATGGAACTTAAATACAAACACAGATGACACAGGTGATACAGATGACGATGAGGACTAAACAGGTGACACAACTGAACTGATAATTACAGTAACCATGGATAAGAAGGAGTGGCGGGAAAAGAACAAAGGAGAACAGGAACCAATCAAAATACAAACTGAAATTCCAAACAAACATTGACACGTGACACAATGTCAGTAGACCGGGAAGATTTTAAAACAAGCGGTTCATTCTTAAATCTATTAGATCTTACCTTCATGCTGAGAAAATACAAAGTGGAAGACCGGACACAATGAGCACAGCGCTAAAAAGGGGTGGGGCAACATATGGTCTATAAGCTAACATGATTATCGAACATTAAACAGGATACAAATCAAAACTGCCTAACATTACTGAATGAAAAGTCGACCCCACGAAGAGGTGCAGGACTGTGAAAGCTTTGGGGGTGTTAATGGATGTGATCTAATTACTACTAACTATAATTTCATCTATGTCCAGTACCATTTTATATTTGTACTGACCTCCAGACCACTCTTGTGATCAGCACTGTCATGAATATTTTTCTTCTTCTTCTCCCCCTCCTCCCCCCACCCCTCACTCTCTCTCTATCCAGTCAAGTCCAGGTCGTTTGAGGCTCTTATCTGTCAGCTGCTGAGATGTCAGTCACATATTGTGATAATGTTGCCTCCTGCATCAGAATTCTCAGATGAAACAGAATGCTTTGATGGACAAGAGTGTTGTGGGAGTAAGCCACTGAAACTGCTGGTGTAGGTACTCAGAGAATAACGCTGAATAAGTCAGACACGGATAGAGAGTGAAAGAGGCTGAAGGAGAAAGAAAAGCTCACTCATACAATGTTAGAGTGTAGAGTGTTGACATGTTGAAAATTAATTAGAATGAACTGTCTTTTATATTGTATTTTTAGATTTAGGCAATAATGTATTTTTCTCTTAAAATATTATAATTCATATTATTATTATTCGCACTGACAATGCACAATGTCATAATGCTCCCTAAAAAACATAATTCAGGGGGTTGTTGTTTTTGACCATTTTGAACTTTGCTTCTGTGCCTTAAAATGTTCCTAGATAAACACCCTTTTTGTTTGTGAAAGGAGATGCAGAACTTTTGTTGCTTCCAGTGCAGTTTTTTTTTTTTTTTTTCAGTTTAATGATCCATTAAAAAAGGACTCATCTGCCATGAATTCAAATGCAGAAGTACAGAACAAGCCTTTTTTTTCAGCTTAGTTTTGAAAAAAAAAGATATCATTCTGGACTGGAAGACAATTTTCTGAAAGCTACAGAATATTTCTATAGTTCATTGAACTATTTTATCTCAAAAGATGAAGGACAAGATGATTGTGATGTGATCACTTTCATGTCCATTTACAAAACGAGAAAAGATCATTTCCATTTCTTTAATAGCATGCATTCAGTGGTTTTCAGGAAATCACTAGGTCTATTTCATTCACTAGCACTTGTTATGCACTTAACACAACTCTTGAGTGTGGTGTTTTGTTCTCAAAGTAATGGCCTCTCTTTTTAAAATATGTGGATTATTACTCTCAAAATAAACATATATGAGAAGGTTATGCTTTTGACGTTGAATGATACTGTGAACAAAGAGCCCTTTATGGCCACAATGACACCTTTTCGTTTCCACATCTAAAACTCTCTTCTCCATCTTCTCATCGTCACACACACACACACACACACACACACACACACACACACACACACACACACACACACACACACACACACACACACACAGGTTCAGCTTCATTTTGGATATGTCATTAACACTGCTATTGCACCGGGACACTCCGAGCGCTGGAAAAAATGATAACCTAATATCAGATGACACAACTGAATGAAACGGCTTGTGTGTGTGTGCGCATGCATGTGTGCATGGCTTCATGTGGTTGTGTGTTTGAATGAGAGTGTGCATGTGGACTAACGTGATTATACATTTAGATACAGAAATGAACATGGCATTAAACATTTAGGTGAGCCAATGCAGCACTTGTAAGACTAATTTATTAGAACTCCACTGAAACTGTTATTTGAATATATAACCCATCATGAATCTTAAACGATATAGGGGGGCTTCCTCTTCAGTCATAATTCATCCACCCTATGAACAGATGGCCCTCTAATCATTGCAGACACTTGCACCTGCTAGACACAACAAACGTTTCACCACCGTAGACAGCCGGCAATTCACAGAGCATCTCAAGATTGCAGAAGTCATGTGTTTCTGTTCTGCTCTGCTGAACATAACAAAACTCTCAGTATAAAGATCAGTGGCAGCTGCCTTTGCATAAAATACAAGCTCTGGAAGACTAAGATAATGAGATATTTGCAGAAACATGTTGCTTTTTATTAGTGGTTGACTGAAGTGTATTTTTTTTTTTTTTTTTGGCGGAGCGGGGGGGGGGGGGGGGGGTGTAGGGGGGTTGTTTTACAAATTGGGAGTTTGTAAGGTTTGAAATTATAAAAGAATAAGTAAAAAAAAGATATTTGAAAAACTAAGAGGAAATATATTTAAATTGTGTGGTTGTCAAATTTTAGATGAACACTTCCATAGCTAATTTGATGAACTGTGTTTGCTTTGTTAGGACACCTGTGTGAACTTGAGACTTCACACATTCACTAAAAATCACCTTGACAGAAGGTGGTTAAAAATGATGAGAAAAGTGCAGTTAGTTCTGAGAAAAATCAGCATTTGTTTGCAGAGGCCAATAGGTTTGATATTTTGTATCAAAAGACATTTATTAATTTCATATGGCTGTATGACGACTTCTTTTTCTTCTTCTTCTTCTTCTACTTATTATTATTAGTAGTAGTATGATTATAGTTAGCATAAGACACAAATACATATGTCTTATGCACACCAATGCTGCATTTAATCAATCAAAAATAGTGATATTGTGAAATATTATTACACCTCATTATTATATTATTTAAAACACATTTTTTTCTATTTGATTACATTTTAAACTGTAATGTATCTCTGTGATACAAAGCTGAATATTCAGCATCATTCCTCCAGTCTTCAGTGTCACATGATCCTTCAAAAAAAGATTCTACGTAATATGCTGATTTGCTGCTCAAGAAACATATTATAATTATTATTATTAATATATATATATTTTTTATTCAGCTGAAAACAGTTTTGCTGCATTTTCTGTGGAAACGTATATTTTTTTAAATTATTTAATCAAAAGTTAAAAAGAACAGTATTTATTTGAAATAGAGATCTTTTTAACATAATTCATGTTTTGCTGTCCCTTTTGAGCAATTGCACACAATAAAAATATTGATTTATTTCAAAACAACAACAAAACAAATATTGCTCTTAATTCTACTGTTAAAATTATTAGTAACAAAATTAGTTGTTGTTTTTTTCTTCAAAATTCATCACAATATTTGGAAAAACAAAATATACATTATCCATTGAATTACAATTCTTTCAAGCTCAAAATGGCCAACTATCAGCCTATTGATAAATTGGTATAATGGTCTTGCACTTTTAGAGTCTCTCATCTTGATGTCTCTCCAATCTTCCTGACAGAGTGTGAGAGAGAAAAGCAACATCGGAGCAGGCTATGAGGATCTAGCTAGCCTTCAGGGAGACAACCCCCACCTCCTTGATATCATGGACTATTCTCATGCAGGACAGACTGTACCATGTCAGACAGTGAAGACTGCGCTGGAAGTTTTAGGCCTAATGAGGAAAAAACCTGCCACTGTCCCCTGTGAGGCATTTCTGGTAACAACAGAAAACTTGTTTGATGGAGGAGTCATTAAACCTCTACATGTCATCACCTGTTTTCACTTCTCTACATACTACCTCTCGCTTTCTCTCTACCTCCCAGCAACTCCCGCACACCCACCCGCCGCATCATCCCCTCCCCTGCGCGCCGTGTTCTCTGTGGGCTGTGAACACTGGTGTCATGGGCAAAGCACCACACAAGACCTTTTCCAGGTAATTGAGTCTTCTAGCTCACACCACTAATTTGTGAAGCTCCGCTCTCTCAGGCAGTTACCCGAGAGACAAAAAAAAAAAAAAAGAGAAGGAGAAAATAACTGGCCTGAGTACAATATGTTAATTGGTTTCTTTTAGGTGATCAGATCAGAAAAAGGTCATTGTTCATTTTAAAATATTCTGAGGCGAGCATCCGTGTTGTTACTAAAACTATCACAGCATAACACTGTTAACACCAATAAGATAATCTTTTCTTTCTTCTATCTATCTATCTATCTATCTATCTATCTATCTATCTATCTATCTATCTATCTATCTATCTATCTATCTATCTATCTATCTATCTATCTATCTATTATCTATCTATGGTGTGCATGGGAGGTGTCTCCTCAAAAAAATGTTATAAGATATAAATCTTTTTTTTTTTTTTTTTGATGTAATAACTTTCAAAAGCATCACCTGCAGATAAAGTTACAGCGGGAGTCTGTGTCTCTCTTGCCTCCCCTGAGCCCATTGGCTTTTAACAGAGCCCCTAAAGCGTGCAGTGGGTTTGGTGGGGGGTATTTGAGAATGAATCGGGGAAAGTCACATGAGAGAAGGCAATGCCTATATCGTGCTATGATTGGATCTGATCGGTTATGATTGGATATGATTGGTTAGTGTGATAAATCCCACCTTTTGTTTTCGTGCGTTTTACAAATCGGCCTGAATGAAGATAATGATGCTGTTAATGGGAAGACTAATTAAAAAGTAAGTAAACAACTCACCCAATTAGATATCCCTGCTTTATGTAACGTCAAAATCAAACTTGAAATGGCCTGAAAACATGATAACTGTGGAGGGTTTTATTGAGCAATTAGCTTGGGGAAATTAAAGACTACGTTTTTTCATGCCTGTGACCAGTGTTTACCGAGGTTTTGATAACTGATGAAAAGAAGTTGACTATTAAAAAAGAACAGCTGAACATCAGTTCACAAATAATATATATATATATATATATATATATATATATATATATATATATATATATATATATACACATATATATATATACAAATATATATATATATATATATTTTTTTTTTAAATGGTTATACTTTAGTTATTATTTTTAAATAAATGTAATAATGCGTAAAACACTAAATGGATGAGATTAATACTTTGTTAGAACATTAATTGCATAGTGTAAAAATACAAAATAGAATTGTCATAATTGTCTTTATGTAATGTTTACTTAACCAGGAAAATGTTAGAACATTAAGTGTAAAAGGGACATGATTGTATATGTGTGTGTGTGTGTGTATATATATATATATATATATATATATATATATTCTGCTGTCTCTCACCGCTATCTTCTAGATTGGTTACCTTGAATTATTAAGTTTTGAAGTCATTAAACACAAATATCTGGCTGAAGAATGTCACGTTTGACCTATCAGAATCAAGTTTCCCAGAGAGCCATGTCATAAGGGCATTTCACAAATGTTCTAATTATGTTAGAGTGAAATATCCTGCTGTTATTTCTTAATTTTGTCACTGTATGTCTGACTCTGTAATCAGTCTAATGACCGCATGAGTCCTGGAAAGCCTCTCTGCTGAACTCAGCTACTGCTAAACTCAGGGGGCGATGTCTGACTCACTGGAGGACTCTATTCTCAATTAGCGGCTGTAAACCAGTGTCATTCAGAGAGATGTCTGCAGTTTCCTGGAGTTTCTGCAGACAAAATTAGAGATTTGACCTGAGTTTCACAATGAGAAAAAGGGTATGTTCCAAAACCATAGGCCATACTTTAAAGTCGGCATGAAATGGAAGTTGCGAATGGAGTGCATTATTTCCTTCCGTTTTGATGTATATCTATGTGAGTGATATTTTGAATTAAGATTATTTTTAATGATTAGATCAAGTGTCTTCTCACGAGAGAGAGAGAGAGAGAGAGAGAGAGAGAGAGAGAGAGACAGAGAGACTTATTGTATGTATTGTGTGTGCAAGAGTATATTAAATAGTACAGATCACCATGAGAATTCACATCTAGAGAGTGACTGAAAGTTTAATTTCGCTCTCTGATCAGAGATGAGTTATTTCATCTTTTGAAGCTCACTCTCCCCAATTCACACCATAGCACTGAGAAGCACCAATTCAGTTACAGTGCAATAACAATGCCAAGCCAAGTGTGAACTGCATCATGGGTAAGTGGTTAAAGTGCTATTTCAGCCCTCTGTGTTAGTGACACTTCAGCCAAAGCTCCATCACATCAGTCAGAGCTGAGATAATGAAGTCTGAAGGGGAAGGATGGAAGCGATGCTGTCTTTTAGTTCTGAAGCAGCAACCAAGTGCCTTCATCATGGGCCGTGTTCACTTTCTCTGCCTTGAACTCGCTTTTACGCTCCTTTTCTCTCACAGTCTGTCTATTTGCTGATCATTTCTCATCTGCAATAAGACGCTATGAAAACGCTTGATGGAAGAGGTCGTTGATGTGTGTCACGAACCGGCAGTCAGAATATTATATTTAGATCTTTTTGATGGAGAATTCAACAAAACAGCTTCATGAAGTCAGGTGATGTACACTTTGTTAATTTAATTAGAGACTAAAGCCCTATTCGCACGGGATAAGTATTACCTGGTGACCTCTAGTCATTTGTAATAATTGCGGAGTTTGTCTGAGATCTTAATCCCGTGCGAATCGGCCTATCATCGCTATACATAACTACACAATTTGCAGAAAGTGAAAGCTGAAAATCATCAGAAGAGCAAAAACTAAAAGAATGATTAGATGGAGATGAATGACATGTATAGCAGCATGCGGTAAGGAACTTTATTCTGTTTATGTCATAATATATCAGCTAGACCTATAACGAAAAGACATTTCCAAGAAATAGCCTATTGACGTCATATCCGGGAGATAAGTCAGTAAATTTAAGTAAAATCACAGGCTTCGGTTATCCCGTGCGAATTCGCCACATGAAATTCAGATGTGGGGGGGTAATTTGTAAATCACTCGAGGTCCCCAGATAGTACTAATCCCGTGCGAATAGGGCTTAAGTTGCTAATTTAGACCTCAATCTAAGATGTTTGCTTATATTTCAAGTTCAGCCTCGCAGGATTTGATTTATGGTGTTCTGAGTTGCTGTTGGTGGGCAGAGTTGAAGAACTAATAGCAAATGATCTCAGAAACAGCCATGAACTTCAAGCCTAGCTATTCTAAATACTGAATGAGAGATATTGCCTCATGTCTGCATTTGTTCTAGCTTTTATGTTTAAGAATTTATTCTTCAAACCACTGAAGTTTATAACCATGATTTTGCCTTTAGGCACAGAAGTGAAATCAATTTTGAAAACTGACAGATCAACCGTTGAATAGATGGAGAGGAAGACAATATGGCAGAAAGACAAATATTTTCCATCTTTTCTTAACTATAAATAAATGTATCATGAAGATTGAGACAACTGCTCCCGCAGAACAGGAACTCAGACAGACTTGAAAGTAAACAGTGCCATCTCTGGTAGTTGTTGGTACTGCATACAGTTTATGTCCCCAGTTGATGTTCATAAAGAAAAAAATATGCCAGACAAAATAAGTTTATATAATCAATGACATCATGTAAAAAATAATTGTATTGTACTACTATTGCAGATAAGAGAAAACATGTTTCAACAAGCACAATAAAATCCTAGAAAATGTGTGAAATTACATATTCTGCATGTGAGGTTGCATCAGGGATTAAAAAAATATATTTTAGGTTTGGACAAACGTAGATTTTGCAATATCACACATAATTAACGCCCAACCAGTGTAAATAAGAATGCAATTATAAAATTAACAAGGCAGTAAGGTCTTTTTTTTTTTCACGGAGAGCTCATTAGTGTTTGTCTGTCTGTGTGTTTGTGTGTGTTTTTGTAGTAAACTCTGGCACAAGCTGCCAACAAACACAATTATATTATACAGTTAATAATTTAAGCAACACCAAAACAGAAGAAAGCATAATTACCTACAGTATAGTAAGTGGTGCTAATTGGTCTATATGGCAGACAGTTTCAACACTTTTCTGTTAGTTAGTCCCTTGTATTTACTTTGAGATTAAGAGGCCACAGTTAATAAGACATATTCACTGAAATGCAGAGATCAGCATGAGACAGTCATACAGATATTCAGGCTCATCTCATCTTGTGCTTCCTCTGCTTTTTCGGTATATGTTAAAATATTAATGGGATGATAATTTCCTTACCCTCATATGCATGTGCATGGAAGTGTCTCTATCAAATAATTTATTAGAGTCACACTGCAGAGGACACACACACACACACACACACACACACACACACACACACACACACACACACACACACACACACACACACACACACACACACACACACACACACACACACACACACACACACACACAATGTTATATACAGTCTCATTCTATTGCTCTCTCTCTGGATAACCAGGGCTGTGGGGTTTAAAATTATCCTTTAAACTGAGAGCCATCAGCAGTTTAGAACACATGAATACATTCTTTAATGCAGGCAGTAATAAAGTAGCACAGTCTGAACAAATGTACCAAACCTCTTGTGCTTTACTTCACGACATGAAAAATAAAGTTGGCAGTATGGACCGAATTATGTGTCGTAATTAAAAAAAACAAATACAGCATTTTGCAAAGAAACTCGATCTGCTTTGCAAAGGAAAACTCGACTCGCAAACAAACTCGATCTGCTTTGCAAAGGAAAAATCGACTTAGTGAGTCGATTTTCTCTGTAGATTAACCATATCTCAGCTGCATCTCGATATTGCTTGAATAACTCATTGCCTGATTGGACAACAAAGCCTTAGGTTTAAGACACAGTCAAAATATATCTTCTCCAGCACTGCCTGTACTTGTAACCATGAGTGCTAAATTAACTTGCAGCACCAACATTAGATGATGTATTGGCTATAAATGCAGTGCCCTTTGGAGTAGTTGAGTTATCTGGCATATTGTTTTACCCTCATAGCTAACCAGCACTTAAATGTTTGTGATCTATCTGGCCGGTCTTCCTTTCAGATCAGGCGATTGATTCCCTGTAAGGTCAAGCCAAGATGTTCTAGTGCCTCGGAGTATTCTGGGCAGCCACATTGTACAGTTATGTTGTCAGGGGTTACTGAAAAGTGTGATTTTTACTTGTAGACATGCACAAGAGAACTTGTTAGAGTTACAAAATGTGTGAGAATGCAAATGTGTAAAAGAGTCCACATTTATAATCCAACAATTTTAGAATTTTCTGCCTTTCAAATATAGTAACTGTTTGATTATGCAAACAAGGGCTGTTAAAATAAAGATTAAAACTCTCTCTCTCTCTCTCTCTCTCTCTCTCTCTCTCTCTCTCTCTCTCTCTCTCTCTCTCTCTCTCTCTCTCTCTCTCTCTCTCTCTCTCTCTCATTTAAATCCTCTATCAATGCTCTGCAAGCAAAACTCTCACTTTTCTCTATTGAGTTTGCTTTATGTGATGTGATGTACTGCTGGTTAAAGTGTATATATTGCTAATTGACTGCTTTTTCATAGCTTAGGAGACTAAATTGAGTTCTCAATTATTTTTTTTATTAACAGTGAGTTACAAGTAACGTGAGTTTCGTAATCAGATTCCTTTTTTCAAGTAGCTAGTAACATTACTGTACAACAAAACAGAGCCGGTCCGAGCCTTTTGGGGGCCCCAAGCAGAATTTGATTTGGGGGCCCCCTCCCACTACGCAAAGTCACCTGTGCTTGACGATTTTTGACACAAATGTCACGGAATAATGATACATTATAAATGAATACAGTGAGGTTATGTATTAATACAAAATAAATACTTAATAAAAATAGATGCCTACTTAAATAAAAAAGTTTTAACTTTTACTTTACTCTTTTACTAACTCTTTAAAACTTCTTAAAACAAACTGTCACAAAACATATAAAATAAATTATTTGCTAAAATAGTGACAAACCTGAGAAATCAGAAACAAAATTTTAAAAAAAAGGGGGCCCCAAGCAGCCGCTTAGTTTGCTTATGTCTCGGGCCGGCCCTGCAACAAAATATCTGATTAACTTTTTCGTATAAGTAACACAATGTACTTTTTTCCCATTTATTGACTGAGTTTTTATTGTGACCAGCCTAAGACACACCTGTGCAATAATCATGCTGTCTAATCAGCATCTTTATATGCCACATCTGTGAGGTGGATGGATTATCTCAGTAAAGGAGAAGTGCTCACTAACACAGATTTAGACAGACTTGTGAACAATATTTGAGAAAATTAGGCCTTTTGTGTACAAAGAAAAAGTCTTAGATCTTTGAGTTCAGCTCATGAAAAATGTTGCGTTTATAATTTTTTTCAGTGTATAACATGAATTTGGTCTTAAGAGAAAATTGAGAAATGTTGAGTGTATATTGAGATTTCTGACTTCATATCGCAGAATATGCAAAACTGACCAAAGTTTGAGATTTTGCTGAATATCTTGAAGGGACATTTACGGGATCACTAGGGTCTTAAGCCGGAAAATTAAGCGATTTCTTTTCACAATGGAGTCTAGGAGAAACAATTGAGAGACAATGTAGGATAATGACAGAAAAATGCCATGACATTGTTCTCTCCAGGAGGAGTCATGAGAAGCAAGAACAACCCCACCCCCACCTCCGACCACCCTCTCTAGCCTGTTTCCTAGGGTTGATTTACTTATTATGGGCTCTTTCTCCTTCATTCCAGTGTCATTGCGCACAGATTAGATGGGTTTCGGATTGGACATCATATATCAGCAAGTCAATCCATCATGGATGTTTTCTTTTTTAGGTGACTTGCTACTGCCATCTGTTGAAGTATTTTGTGTCCTCTGGGCTGTATTTTGCCACACTTTTAGTTTTGTCTCTCAAATACTGTATAGTTTAGCCTCTAGTTTCAGTTAAAAACTTTTTTCACCATTTCAACATCATGTATGCATTTGTTTGGCATTTTTATTAAAAGCAACTTGCATTCAATTTTAAGTATACATTTCATTTCATGCATTCCCAGGTAAATCAAACCCATTTTTTTTTCAATCTTTACAAAATTGGGTCAGATCATTTTCAGACCAAGCTTTACAAAAATGACTGAATAGATTTTTTTCATTTTAATCTCATTTTGCTTTAGTGAATTTGACTGCAAGGCCACCAGACCAGAAGGGTGGTTGTATCTTGGCAATGCTGCTACTTTTTAAAATGTAATATGTACTGTAAAAGGTTGTAAAAATGGTTACATTTCTCCAATAGCCTAAAATTATGATTCTGCCATTATCTGCCTCTTTCAGTCATGCCTATTTGCATACCTGTGTCTGGCCTCATAATTATAATTAGCCATATCTCATTACTGTATCTTCTGTATCTTGTTCAAGAATAAAGGGCCACGGCATCTTCACCAGATGAGCAGTTATAGCTAAATATATTTTTAATATATTTAAAGATCTTATAAAATCCCAATTATTTACATTTTCCTGCACATGCTTGGAATGCTCGACAACCTTGATCTGTGAGTGACAGTGAATGGTTGTTGAAAGCTGTTTTTTTTTTCCCTCTCCACACTGAACTTTTCCAAAGTGAGGAAGTTTTCTTGTAACCAGGGGCCTTTACATTGAAAGTGTAGAATATGTCAGCATGCAAAATCAGGTCAATTTAATCTAAAAAATAACCATGGTTGAACTGCTTTTCTAGTGTAGATAGGAACTGACCAGTCACAAAGTGCAAGAATGATACATAATTCACAATTTTACGGTCAATGATTGCTTCATGTCAAAACGTTTTAATTCTTGTCCTGCTTATTGAATGCAGGTTCATTTTAGTTATTTTCTTCTGCAAGCCCACTTAATACCCCCTTTTCACTCCCAGTGACAGACAGAAAGAATGAGTGAATATTAATGTTTCTGTTTGAGTCTTCTTGCTCTCTGTCTGTCTCTCTCTCTCTCTCTCTCTCTCTCTCTCTCTCTCTCTCTCTCTCTCTCTCTCACTCTCTCTCTCTCTCTCTCTCTCTCTCTCTCTCTCTCTCTCTCAGTGCATGCTGGGAAGTGCAAGTGGTAGTGTGTGGGAGCTCACGGCGAGAGGAAAGTTTGAAAACTTTCAAAAATGCGGCTTTGAAACATGTGCTGTCGTTTAGGCGAAGCGTATTTATGTTCTTAAACTCGCAGACTCTTAATATGTCGTTTCGATGTATGTATGAAGGGAAATCGTACATGTTATATGCGAGCGCAGGTAAGATGCAATGTTTTGAATGTGGTGGTGTCGGGCACGTAAGATTATCATGTCCTAATAGAGCCGAGGCAGGCCCGAGTGGAATTGAAACCGGAGTGCAAATAGATACAAATAAAGATCAGGTTGTTGTGATTAATGCTGAGAATGTAAGGAATGATGAGGAAATTCCTACTGAGAAATTAAGAAGTGACGAGGAGGTCTCTACTGAGAGTTTGAGGAAGGATGAGGAGTTGTCTTGAAAATGAACGAATGGAGGAAGGTGATGTTGAAGTAGGCCTACAGGTGTCTGAAATAAAAGATGTTGTGGGGATGGAAGGCCAAAAAAGAAGAGATTGTGTAGTGACTGAGTCTGGAAGCACTGAGGATCAAAACAGTGTGAGAAAGAAAGATCCATGTGAGCCTAATGAAAAAATACAAAAATTAGGTGAAGATGAAATAAACTAGGCTGATGATGAGGATGGTGTTTTATCTGATACTTCAGATCTGTCAGATATTTCCCATGTAGGTTGTGATCAGATTTACTCTTTGGATGAGATTAATTCTTTTTTGGATGAGACTTTTGGAAAGGTTGCTGAAGTGAAGAGTTTCTTTCCAGATGTAAAGAAATTTGAATTTTCAGTTCTCTTACGAGAGGTTATTTCGTGTTGCGTAAATTTAGCTTACGCTACGGGAAAGATTCATCTTCTCGAGATATTGAATCCAAAAAAATAGAGCAGGCCATCTCGCGTGCTCATTGGCTGCACTGCGGGCAACTGCTGCAGCCTAGCAGTGAGCCTGGCGTGACGTCACGCCCAATGAAGGGCGCCGGAATGGGCGTGGCTCAGCGTATAAAAGTAGGGGCTGTAGGCTGACTTCCCTGATTTTTCGTCGACTGAAGCAAAGTCGCTCGTGGCGCGAGCACGGCCGGTTACGCAATACTCGTTCCCTCTCTAGAGAGAACCGAGGTTACGTTAGTAACCGAGTATCGTTCTCTTAAGAGAGGTTCTCTCGTATTGCGTAAGTTTAGCTTACGCTACGGGAACACTTTGTCAACGCCGTGCGCGCCAAGCATCCACCATGAGACCCCTAACTTTCAGGGGTACCCCATAAGTGGAAAAAATAAGGTGGCCAGCCATGCGGGCCATCACTTGTACATAAGCACACATAGGGAATACAGAGCAGCGCGCCGGTCTGTATAGGCACATGGCACATACCCTACTAGTGCAGCTCAACCAGGAGAGCTGAGTCACGTGAGAGTGATCTGAGCAGGAAGATCTGGGCAGAATACACCTCTCCTTCAAACTGACAAAAGTTTAGCCTGCAAGGCAGGGAACTTCTAGGTTATAAAACCTGACAAAGGTAGACGGAGAGCTCCAGCCCGCCGCTACACATATGTCATGGATAGAAATCCCACTGGACCACGCCCACGACGAGGCCACGCCTCGGAATGAGCCCTGGAATGAGCCCTGATGCCCAGAGGGCATTGCAGACCTTTTGACGTGTAAGCAGCTGCTATACCGCCACTATCCATCTGGACAGGCTCTGTTTCAAGGAGGCGAGACCCTCCTTGAGACTAGTAGAAATTAAAGAGTTAACATTTATTTTCATTAATGTATATGCTCCAAATATAGGTCCACAAAGAATGGAATTATTTGAAAAGTTAAACAGTGCAATAAGACAATATGATGATGGAAAAATGTGTGTAATAATGGGAGGAGATTGGAATTATAGCACTAATTTTGTATTGGATATGAATGGGCAAGAACCTCACTTCTATTAATATGCTTCTTAAGATAACTCAAGAACTAGAACTGAATGATGTGTGGAGAAATAAGAATCAATTAACAAAGCAATACACATGGGTTAAAATTTTAGATTCTACTGTGACGGGAGCACGACTGGATAGAATATATGTACATAAATCAGACAATAATAGAGTCATGAATGTTGGTATATCTCCTTGTGGGTTTTCTGATCATCATATAGTGACTATTGATTTTAATACTAAAAGTGTGTCACATCCAAAATCTTATTGGCATTTTAATGTAAAACTGGTACAGGACAAGTTATTTTGTGAAAAATTTAAATGTTTTGGGGAGAGTTGGAAACTAGAAAAATAACGTTTTGAAAATGCAATTCAATGGTGGGAGGTAGGAAAAGTCTGTACTTTTTGGGCCCAAAGAAGATTGTGATCCTGAGAGCATGGATCAGTTATTAAAAGGACTGCCTAATTTAAAACCTGAGGACAGAAAAACATTGGACCAATTGATTTCATATGAGGAACTTTCAGAGGGTGTAAAGCAACTGTCCACAGGACATGCCCCAGGAGTAGATGGCTTGCCTGCTGAATTTTATAAATCATTTTGGAACATTTTAGGAGAGGACTTTTACATTGTAATTGGTGAATGTTTTTTAAAAAAAGTTTTTTACCCAGCAGTTGTCAAAGAGCAGTACTATCACTTCTGCTTAAAACTGGTGATTTAGGGTTGTTGAAAAATTGGCGCCCTGTATCTTTAATGTGCCAAGATTATAAAATATTGTCTAAATGTTTAGAAAATAGATTAAAAAGGTTTTTGAGTATTATTGTGGGGAATGAGCAAACGTACTGTGTTCCAGGACGAACAATGATGCATAATTTATTTCTAATAAGAGATGTAATGGACCTTTCGATGAGTGATGATTTTAATATTGGATTCTTATCGATTGATCAAGAAAAAGCATTTGATCGTGTGGGTCATGATTACCTTTTAAATGTTTTGAAAGCATTTGGGTCTGGGGAAACATTCATTTCTTGGATTAAGCTACTGTATAGAGGGGCCTCGGTAATGCTTAAGGTTGGAGGGGGATTGAGTTGTCCAATACCTGTCAAGAGGGGAATCAGGCAGGGTTGTCCAATTGCTGGACAACTCTACAGCTTAGTTATTGAGCCTTTGCTAATTAAGCTAAAAAATAATTTGAAAGGTTTTAATATACCGGGGAATTTAATGGGTCTAGTGTCTCTGTTTCAGCTTACGCTGATGATGTAACTGTGTTTATTACTGGACAAGAAAATATTCAGATACTGTCTAGAATCTTAGCTTTATATGAGAGAGCCTCTTCTTCAAGAGTAAATTGGGCAAAGAGTGAAGGTTTTGTTGTGGGTCCCTGGAAGGATTGTGGGCCACCTAAGCTTCCTGGGGGTTTACAGTGGAATACAGAGGGGATACAAATTCTTGGAGTTTTTCTGGGTAAAGAAAACGTCTCGGTTACGCATGTAACCCTAGTTCCCTGATAGGGAACGAGACGCTGCGTCAAACGCTGTGGGAACGCCCCTGCGTTGTGCGTCATGAAGCACGTATGGAATCAGCCCAATGGAGAGATGGAACGTCATAGGCGGGTGACGTCATCGACCAGGAAACTATAAAGCACCCCATAAACACAAGCGCAAACAGCTTCTGATAGGCCTGAAGGAAGCGCTAGCGGGAATGCCGGGAGTATGGTGGAATGACGCAGCGTCTCGTTCCCTATCAGGGAACTAGGGTTACATACGTAACCGAGACGTTCCCTTTCAAGGGAACTCGAGCTGCGTCAAACGCTGTGGGAACGCTAATACCCACGTCGCCATAGGACCAAGTGACCGCCATGTGAGAACTAGTGCACAGAGGACGAGAGCACCTGTGCCCCAGGGGTAGAACTTAAGTCTAGGTTGTAGAACTTAATGAAAGTATGCGGTGAAGACCATCCAGCCGCATCACAAACGTCACTGAGGGAAACTCCTGACAGTAAGGCTTTAGAAGCCGCCATACTCCTGGTAGAGTGGGCTCGTACAGCCAAAGGTGAAGGCTGACCAGCCGACTCATAGGCAAGTGAGATAGCCTCGACTACCCACTTGCTCATTCTCTGTTTATACGCGGGACACCCCTTCTTGGGTGGCCCAAAGCACACAAATAGTTGTTCTGACTTCCTCCACAGGGCAGTTCTGTGGACATAGGCGTCTAACGCCCTAACAGGGCAGAGTAAATTAAGTTTCTCCTGGTCAGACGACAGAAATGGAGGAGGACAAAAGGCCTGCAGAACTGTAGGTCTAACAACATTAGTAGGGACCTTGGGAACGTAACCTGGTCTAGGATGCAGAAAAGCCTTAACTATGCCAGGCGAAAATTCCAGGCACGAGGGTGAAACCGACAGAGCCTGCAAATCTCCGATTCTCTTTAGTGAGGAGATAGCAAGAAGAAAGATAGTCTTAAACGTGAGAAACTTCTCAGGAACTTCTTCGATAGGTTCAAGAGGAGCTAGGGAAAGACCTTCTAATACGATGGCCAGATCCCAGGCCGGCACCCTCGTACGAACTGCTGGCCTCAGCCTCAGTGTGCCACGAAGGAAACGAGTTATAAGCGGGTGTCTCCCAAGAGAAACTCCACTGAAAGGGACGTGGTAAGCAGCCAGTGCCGCCACATACACCTTTAGTGTGGAGGGGGATAGCCCTGTGGAGAAGCGCTCCTGCAGGAATTCCAGCACTGCACCCACTGGACAGTTAACTGGGTCCTGCAGGTGCTCTCCACACCAAGAAGTGAAGAGTTTCCACTTCAAGGCATAAAGCTTCCTCGTGGATGGAGCTCTGGAGTGAAGAATGGTCTCAACAACCTCGGTTGAGAGACCAGGGTTCATGAGCTGGGCCCCCTCAGAGGCCAAGCCCACAATACTGGGCAGGGGTGAAATATCATGCTGCCCGCCTGAGAGAGTAGATCCCTCCTGACCGGGAGCTCCAAGGGCGAGCCGTCCAGGAGAGAAATCAGGTCCGCAAACCATACTCGGGCCGGCCAGAACGGGGCTACTAATAGTAGGCTGACCCCGTCCCGGCGAACCCTCTCCAGAACTCCAGGTAGCAGAGCAATCGAGGGAAAGGCGAACAGACGTGACCTCGGCCACGGCTGCACCATAGCGTCCAACCCCAGAGGGGCTGGATGGCTGATGGAAAACCACAGATGACAATGCGTGGTCTCCTTGGAAGCGAATAGGTCCACCTCGGCGCGACCGAAACTCAACCAAAGGAGCTCCACCACCTCGGGACAGAGTCTCCAATCCCCCGGCCTCGGCCCCTGTCTCGACAGGGAGTCTGCTACCACATTCAAATACCCAGGAAGATACATTGCTCTTAGAAATAGTAACCTCCCTTGGGACCACAGGAGGATCTAACAGGCCAACTTGTAAAGCCGGCGAAACCGCAGGCCCCCCTGATGATTTATATAAGAGACCACCGGCGTGTTGTCTGACTGAACTAACACATGATGACCTCTCAGGTCTGCTAGGAAGTGTTTCAGAGCCTGGAACACCGCCAACATCTCTAGACAATTTATAAGCCGTGATAGATGATGGTCCTGCGACAGCCCTTGGGCTGGACGACCACTCGTTACCGCCCCGAGGGAAGCATCCGTCGTTAGCGTTACGCAACGACAAAGAGCCCCCAACACAGGCCCTTTGAATAGGAACCAAGTTTCTTTCCACATGACCAGAGCACGAAGGCAGCGCCTCTGACTTTGACCGTGCGGAGCGGATTTCCCCTCGGGGAGAATCCCTTGGTCCTGAGCCACCACTGTAGCGATCTCATGTACAACAGGCCGCAAGGTATAACGTTGGACGCTGCTGCCATCAGACCCGACAGTCTCTAAAACTGTTTTACAGTAAGTAGCTGGCCTAGCTTTACTTGTTTCACAGCTGAGAGAATCGAAACGATGCGGGTCGGAGCGAGTCACGCCTGCATCGAAACCGAAACCCAAACGACACCCAGAAAAGTGGTCTTCTGAGGAGATAATACACTTTTCTTTGCGTTCAGCCTCAACCCCAACTTCCTGATATGAACGAGAACGACATCTCAATGTCGAACCGCCATCTGCTCTGTCTGAGCTAAAATCAACCAATCGTTGATGTAATTGAGGACACGAACACCCTGAAGCCTCAGGGGCACTAGTGCTGCGTCCATGCATTTCGTGAAAGTGCGGGGAGATAAAGCTAGGCCAAACGGAAGAACCCTGTGCTGGTACACCTCGCCCCCGAAGGCGAATCTCAGGAACTTCCTGTGTTGTGGAAGGATGGAAATGTGGAAGTACGCGTCCCTTAGATCGATCGTGACAGACCAGTCCTCGGATCTGATTTGTGACACGATCTGCCTGATAGAGAGCATCTTGAATTTTGGCTTCCCTACCGAGCGATTCAATAGGCGCAGGTCTAAAATTGGACGCAACCCCCCATCCTATTTTGGAACGATGAAATATCGGCTGTAATAGCCTGACTCCACACTGGGAGGAGGAACCCGTTCTATAGCCTCCTTTCACTTCTTGTTCCATAACCAGAGCCTGCTCGGGGCCCACCACTGTAGGCAGAACCCCTCTGAATCTTGGTGGACGACACCTGAATTGGATAGCATAATCACTTTCTATTGTCTGCAGGACCCAATGAGATATTTTTGGAAGGCTTTTCCACTCTGCCAGAAATTCTACTAAGGATACCAGTCTCTCGAGACTGGCCTCTGGTGTAACTTGAGCAGCAAACGCAGCACCCTGTAACGGCACACCGGCAGGTAACAACTGGTCTAACCGCTCTGAAACCCTCCTCAGAGGGAGCGAGCGTCCCTCCGGAAATCGCTTGCTGGGACCGTCTGCACCCCGGCATGAAGGCGGGGTTGGCAGAACGGGCCCCTGAGGGCACCGTAGAAAGAGGTGAACACCTTTCCGCCTCGGTGAGGACCACCCTCAGTGTCCTGCGCGCCGTGGCGCCAGGACTTCTTCTTAGCCTTCTTAGCTAATATAACTGTCCTCAGATCAGTTCTATTACTGGGAGATTTCGGCTGAGAGTGCCGCGGCTGAGCCCACTGTCCAGCAGGGGGAGCACGAGACGCGACACTCTGCTTCAGCGCCCTATATGATGAGCTCGTAGACGGCCGGGGCTGCTCCCGCCCAGCAGCCCCAGGGACATGAATTTTTAAAGGGAGAAATTTCTTAAAAGCTGTTGTTTGCTTTTCCTTCTCCTGGAATTTATCGATGACAGAATTTACAGCATCGCCAAATAAACCCAGGGGGGAGAGAGGAGTGTCTAAAAGGAAAGCTTTTTCTTTTTTTTTTATATTTGTCTGATTTAACCACAGATGTCTTTCTGCGGCCACCAGAGCTGCCATAGATCGACCCACTAGCTTGGCCGACTCTCTGGTTGCGCGCAGGGATAAATCAGCAGCCTGACGCAGTTCGCGAACCACGTCAGCACTGACCTCCTCACTCTCACTCACGTCCCTCAGCAGGTCAGCCTGGTATGCCTGCATAATAGACATAGTATGCAGACATGACGCAGCCTGACCCGCCGCCGAATACGCTTTACCCACAAAAACCGAAATATTTCTAAGAGGCTTGGTGGGTAATGCCGGTGCCTTAACAGATGACGCAGCCTCGAGGGAGAGAAAACTTGCAAGCGAGGCATAGCCGAATAACCATATGATTTTGCCCCCACAATATTAGAAAATGTTGAAGTCTGGGGACTAAACACTCTATATGACACCGGTTTTTTCCACGATTTCGACACCTCAGTGTGGAGATCGGGAAAAAACGGCAAGCACCGGCGTGGAGGTTAAACTCGTGACGGCAAAAATCTCTCATCTAATTTTGATTTAGAAACAGACTCCTGTCTAGTCACTGGCCATACAATGCTGAGTTTTTCTACAGCTCTTGTTAATACCTCCAGTAGCTCATCACTTTCGGGAGTGTAAGGTGGCGAATCCTCCACATCTCCCTCATTTATAACTGGTGCCTCAGCCCGAGCGGAAGAAACCACAGCGCGTGCTTCTGAACACGGGACTGAGGCACTGGATCTCACAGGTGAAGGGAGAGATAAGGCAGAGCCCGTCTCTAACCCCGCTGAGAGATCCATCTGCGATCCCCACGATACGCGTCGTCGCTCTGCCTCGGCAAGAGCGGGACCCGAACCGTGGGGAGCGCGCACCGAACCGCTCTCCTCGAAGAGCGCCAGGCGGGAGCGGAGCGTCCTTAATGGCAGACGCTCGCAATGCTCACAATCAGCTCCCTCGAGAGCTGACTGGGCATGCTGCACTCCCAAACAAACAACACAAAGAACGTGTGTATCCCCACTCATAAAATAACGCGAGCAGGGAGGGACACACTTCCTAAACTGCTGTTCGTTCGCCATATCTCTCTCAATATATATATATATATATATATATATATATATATATACGTATATATATATATATATATATATATATATATATATATATATATATATATATATATATATATATATATAAATTGTTTGTGTGGTGCAGAGTATGTAAAGACAGACAATATTCACACAGGGACAGATCACATATAGCGCGACTGAAGGCACAGAAAGCTGTTGCGCTTGTGTTTATGGGGTGCTTTATAGTTTCCTGGTTGATGACGTCACCCGCCTATGACGTTCCATCTCTCCATTGGGCTGATTCCATACGTGCTTCATGACGCACAACGCAGGGGCGTTCCCACAGCGTTTGACGCAGCTCGAGTTCCCTTGAAAGGGAATTATAGACAAAAAAACTGGGAGGGTATGCTGGAGTATGTCAGCCAAGTTCTCTTAATGGAAACGGCTATTACCTGAACTATCCTGCAGGAATAGAGTCATGGTTACAAATAACCTGGCCGCCTCCATGCAGTGGCACAGACTAAATGTGCTGGATCCTCCAAATGAACTGATAAAGGTAATACAGAAGAAATGTGTAGACTTTTTTTGGTCGGGCCAACACTGGGTTCCTGGGTCTGCATTATATCTGCCTTTCAACGAAGGAGGACAAGCTCGGGTTGACATAAGAAGCAGGATTATGACGTTTAGACTGCAAACAGCATAAAGAATATTATATGAAGTGGATCTGGGATGGATTTGTGTTGCTTGTGCTATTTTAATGTGGCTATTCAACATTATGTCAGAGAATAAGACACAGCCATAACATCTAAAGAGAAAAAAAGGATTATTTTATTCCCGACTGAGCCTCAAATGGGACACAGCGTTAATGTATATTTTTGTTCAGGAGAAAAAAGGCAGTTTTAGAAAAGTATTCCAATCAATACGAGGAATTTGCATATATAACAAAAATAACAAACTGTCCAATTAACTCCAATGAGTGCAGAAAATAGTGTAATAAGAGTCTTATGAAAACAAATAAGAAAGCTGTTTTCTACATTTATAATCTCAGAAATCAAATAAAATGAGTGCCAAAAACAACGGTAGTGGCCTGTATGTGCCTAATGAAAGAAATAAAACACAGCATTCATGAGAAATCTGCACATTTCACCTCATGAATACATTAGAATTCACAGTTTAACCCCTTTTGTTCAAATAAAACAGTAACCCGACTCAAGAGAATAATATACACTTGTATATACACAAATATTCTTCATAACTTATATGTTAACACTTTAGGAAAATAAAATCAGCAAAACTCACTCTTATCGAGACTCTGAAGCACACAGAAAAAGCCCACGTGGTAGCTGGTACACATGCAATATCACGTGTGGTTGTTCTCCCCTCTAACACGGTATAAAGAACAATAATCACTGCATGTTCTATTAAGATATGAAATAAACAGTATTGATTAACCTTTCAACAATTTTTTATAACATATTCCAGATTAACTCATACTCAATCTCCACCAACACCGTCTGAGTTTCCCTTCCCCACAGAAGACCTCACGTGCAGGAACACCTCACTGGTATGAGCAGCGGAATCAAAGATACACTCAATACTATCGCACGACTGTTATCACCACAATTTCCCAAGTCAATATCAAACTGGAAATGTTCTCTCTTTAACAGTTTAATCGACTATTTTTCCCTCTGTGTGACTCCGTCTCAAACTGCGCTCTCTTCCAGTCTGACGTGCTCTTTTTCATCTGCGCATGCACACACTCTTAAAGGGGACAGCACATCTGGCTGTCATAGCAACCATAAGAGCAGATGACCAGAGAATTTAATCAAATATCAGGCTATTCCTGCCCCGGTTACACTCTCCCCTGCCTACAGTCAACGTCCTCGATGACTGCAACCATGCTTTAATCATCTACTACCCCTTGTAGTTTTCCAGAGGTGTACAAAACTATTCCTGCTAACACCTGGACATTCTGCATCCAGTGTAGGCATCTCTTCTACCGTCTCCGTGGTAGGAACTTTTACAGGTGCCACTCTTTTCCTAGGCATTGGCACTGGGACTGGTCTCAGACAGGGCCTGATGTCTGACCTATGCACACTTTTCGCAGGACCACCACCCACCGGTTCCACAGTGTATGTTGTTCCATGCACCTCAACCACCGTATACACCGTGGGAGCCCAGGCATCCTGGATCTTGTTCCTTCCCTGGGGGATGATATCTTAAATACACCTGCTGACCCACTGCTACCTCTGGACAATACACCACATTATCACGCTTGGCAACACGGTCCGCTGCCTTCCTTTCAGCATACTCTCGTGCTCTGGAGTGTGCATCCTGAAGCCGTTCCTTATGGACAGACAACCAGGTAGGCTCTATCTCCCCTCCTGTCTCTTGACCCAACAATACATCTACTGGTAAGTGTGGTTACATTCCAAACAGCATGTAGTATGGAGAGTAACCGGTGGAAGAATGGGGTGTCACATTGTAGGCGTACACCAGCTCAGGTAAGTACTCTGGCCATCTCCGTTTCTTATCAGGTGGTAATGAACGCAAGAGATCGTGCAGACTGTGGTTAAATCTCTCACACTGCGCATTTCCCTGGGGGTGATGTGGCGTAGTGTGGGAATTTCTTACCCCGTACAGCTTACAGAGCTCTGCAATAACAGCACTCTCAAAGTTCCTCCCCTGGTCTGAGTGGAGACGCTGTGGCACACCATACTTAAGGAACCATTCCTTCAGAAGGACCTTAGCGGTAGTGTCGGCCTTCTGATGGGGATCGGGTGGGGAACGCCTGGCTGAACTTTGTAAATACATCGGTTACAACTAAGACATTCTCCCGCCCATCGGATGCAGGCTCTAATGTGGTGAAATCCATCGCAACCATCTCTAATGGATGTGACACCAAGAATGGGGCCCAAGGTGCTTGTATCTTCGGCTGTGGCATTTTGGCTAACACACATTGCTGGCACTCCTTCACCCACTTATCCACAGCATCACTCATCCCAACCCAATAACAACGCTGCTTGAGCACGCCGAGCGTCCTCTCAATGCCCTGATGTCCCATCTGATCATGGATGCTTTGCAACACCAGCTTGACCAGATGTGCAGGGAGCAGCAACAGTCGGCATTCCCCATTGAACACATCGTCGATGACTCTGAACAACAGCCCCTCTCTCTCTTGGATTCTATCCCACTGCTTAAGCAACAAGAGCACCGATCGAGACAAACCTTTTCTCTCATGATTTGTGGGTTCACTCTTCTTGTCCCAGAAAAACTTAAATGTACTGATGGCGGGTTTTCCTCTTGGAACTGATGAAGCTCATCTTTCGTGTATCCAGGTAATGTTGGGGTATTCCCCAGGAGTTGTCCCTCTTCATTCCCTTGATCAACCATGGCTGATTGTAGCTGTATTGTCCCTCCATTTCTAGGTCCTTCCATTAGTCCTGACAGATCAGCCTCCACTGCAGTCCCGGTGCTGAGCCCGCTGCAAATAGCCACACAGCCGTCATACTCCGAATCTTCAGTTACCACCTCCATTGCCCCTAGCTCTGGTCTTCTAGAGAGAGCATCGGCTGCAGTGTTACACCGACCAGGACGGTACTGCACGTCAAAATTGAATACTGCAAGCTGTGCAACCCACCTCTGTTCAATTGCGCCCAGCTTGGCCATGTTGAGATGGCACAGAGGGTTGGTATCTGTTAAGATAGTAAACTTTGATCCCAAGAGGTAACTCCTGAACTTCTCCTCCACTGCCCACTTGAGTGCCAGGAGCTCCAGCTTCATACTGCTGTAGTTCCTGTCATTTCGCTCTGCACCCCTCAACCTCCAACTTGCATACACTATCACAGTTTTCCTCCCCCCTTGCTGCTGGTATAGCACAGCGCCCAATCCCAGGTTACTTGCATCGGTCTCTAGCACAAAAGGTAGGGTGAAATCTGCATACCCCAGCGTTGGAGCACATGTAAGCTTCTCCTTGTTATGCTCAAAAGCCTGCTGGCATTCTGTCGTCAAGGAGTCCTTGAACAACTTGTTGGCCTGAACAACGCTACCCTGGCGAACACAAGGGTTAATCCACGTCATGGAGCGGACCTGCTACTCTGGAGAAACCCTCCATGAATCTTTTATAGTAACTGCAGAACCCTAGAAAGGATCGCAGCTGTTTCAGAGTGTTAGGGATCGGCCACTGCTTCACTTCACTTTGTCTGGGTCTGTAGACACCCCCTGAGCTGATACCACATGCCCCAGGAACTTTACTTCGGACTGCAGAAAATGGCACTTTTCCACCTTAACTTTCAATCCAGCCTCCCTCAACCTTTTTAGCACAGTCTCAAGCCTCACTAAGTGTTCCTCGAATGTACTTGAATAGATAAGCAAATCATCCAAATATACAAGTACCATTTGAAAGACCAGATCACTCATTATGCCTTGCATGAGGCGCTGAAATGTTGCAAGCGCAATACAGAGTCCAAACGGCATCTACTCGTATTCATACAGCCCAAATGGTGAAATAAAGGCTGTTTTGTTCCGGTCCTTCTCGTGAACTGCCACCTGATGATAGCCACTCACAAGATCAATAGAAGAGAACACCTTGGCCTTGCTCAAAGCATCCAGACTTATGTCGATTCGTGGCAATAGGAATGCGTCACATCTAGTTTTATAATTCAGCTTCCTGTAGTCCACGCATAGCCGGAGACTCCCATCAGACTTACGAACTAACACCACAGGAGAAGCGTACGAACTGGAGCTTTCTCGGATGACACCCTTCTTGAGTAGTCCGGAGATATGGTCCTTTACCTCCTCAAGTTGGTTTGGGGGTATTCGTCGGTATGGCTGTGAGACAGGGAGGTCATCCTTGAGGGGAATCTCATGTTTTACCAGGTCAGCATAACCAAGGTCTTCGTCACAGATGGCGAACAAATCCAAGTATTTTATCAGGAGTGCCTTCAAGCTCTGGAGGTACCATCAAAGCGACGACCCTGGGTAAGTATCCCGAGTTTCACCTTAGGCGGCAACCATACATCATCTGGTGACAAGTTTACTACCTGCACTGGAAACACTCGCCTACCAGGCGGCACCAAGGTAGGAACCAGGACCAGGCCCCCTGGCAATGGTGTATTACCGGGTTCAAACAATCCTAAGCCACTGTTTCCAATCAGTTCCTTGTGCGTTTTAGCCTGAATTGTGGCAACTGAGCCTGCAGGGACATAAAACTTATGTGTGCCCACCGTCTGACTATAGAGATCGCCTCCACAGGGATAGCCTCTTGCCCCCTGTTGAAGGCGGCTCTCCAGACAGAATCCAACATCCCTTCCAGAGCATTGTCAAACTCGGCCAGAATCAACTGTTTACAGCGCTGCGCTATGTTCATACCAAGTATGCCCGGGGGCGCTGAGTCGGTCGCCCCTTCCTCTTGGTTTACGAATCACCAGGAACCCACACCCAGGTATATTCAGACCCATTACCTGGATATCAAGATCGACATACCCAAGGTAGGGAAGCGGCAACCTATTGGCAGCGGTGATCTTCAACCACTTGGTCGTACAATGCATGTCTTTATCTTCTCCATGAAGATGCTCTTTAAAGAAACTCTCTGTCAAAGTACTCACATTGCTGCCAGTGTCCAATAGGCACCTGACAGCTACAAATGTGAATTTCGACTTCTGGGCAGTTGCCCACTGCACGCTCCAGGAATCGCTCTTTGGTCAGGGTGCCAGGATACCATCAGTGCCACCTCTCATTGCCCGACTCTTCACAATGGAGGTGCACAGTTTCCCTGAAGACTCTGAGACTCTGGCGTAGCTGGCACAGGGTTTTCATGGAAGCGTGGCACAGTGCATTCCCGGGCTATGTGTCCAACGCCCTCGCATCTCAAACAAATGGGTTGGCCTACACGGGTATATTTTGGCTTACACCTGGCCTTACCTCCTGCAGGACTACACTCAAGTCACTTGGTACGGTGGTGGACATTCTCGCATGCTCTACATTTTCCCCCACACCCACTAGATTTCGGTTTCTAGCAAGATTAGCTTCACAGGGTCCCTCTTCCAAACACCACATAAGGGCCTCCTCACGGACTTCAAATAATGCAGTGTGAGGTTGCTCTCGAACCACCTTACACAGTTCCCTACGGATAATTGAATCCCTCACCCCCTCTATAAACTGATCTCTCAATGCCAGCTGCCTGTTCGGAACAATATGGGGTGACTGCTGGAGTGCAGCATTGAGCAGCAAGGACAGGGCGTGTGAATAATCATGGAAATCTTCACCATCCAATTGTTTCCGTGCATAAAATGCATGTAACAACTGGGGGGTGCTTTGCTTTTCCCTGAAGGCTGCCCTCAAGAAGGAGAACATGTCTTGAGGTAACTCATCCCCCCCGCCTCGCATACACAACCTGACTTCATCTAGAGCAGAACCCCTTAAGTGGGAGAGGATAAAATCCACCTGATCCTCTGTATTTAAACCCCTCACTCTGATTACTCTCTCAAGTTCCTCAATGAACTCAACATTTTGCCAATCTTTTCCCGGATCCCCACTGAAAGGTACCATTTGTTTTTCTCTTGGGATATACACTTAAGTTCTAGTAGGTAAATTAGTCATGTTAGAAAGAGTTGACAATACTTGATCATATCTACGTCCCAACTCCAGGATCTGTGACTGTAGCTGCGAGATGGGGTTACCTCCCTCAATGTCCACTTCAGGAGCTGCTGCACTTGCACCTTGAATGTCCTCAGCCTGGGCGGCTCCATCACCCATGCCCTCAGCGTCCATGACTCACAGTTGCAGAAAGTCTCAGTTCTTAAACAGTCAGTTCAACAAGCACCGTCCTCCACAATCTCCTCACACGTGGCAGTCCTGGTTTGCTGGCCCTTGGTCCTCCTGTAGCTCTTCTTTTAGGATGGCACACAATCTGCTGCAGGTCCTTCTAGCACTTGGCCGCTCTTAACCACTACCGTTGTTTGCACCCTACTATTTTAACACTCTTATCACAAAAATAAGTCAATCCCCCAAACAAAAACGGAACCCCACTCCTGGTACCAAATTAGATGTGGCCGTTCAACATTATGTCAGAGAATAAGGCACAGCCATAACATCTAAAGAGAAAAAAAGGATTATTTTATTCCTGACTGAGCCTCAAATGGGACACAGCGTTAATGTATATTTTTGTTCAGGAGAAAAAAAAAAACCGTTTTAGAAAAGTATTCCAATCAATACAAGGAATTTGCATATATAACAAAAATAACAAACTGTCCAATTAACTCCAATGAGTGCAGGAAACAAAGTAATAAGAGTCTTATGAAAACAAATAAGAAAGCTGTTTTCTACATTTATAATCTCAGAAATCAAATAAAATGAGTGTAACAATGGTAGTGGCCTGTATGTGCCTAATGAAAGAAATAAAACACAGCATACATGAGAAATCTGCACATTTCACCACATGAATACATTACAATTCACAGTTTAACCCCTTTTGTTCAAATAAAACAGTAACTAGGCTCAAGAGAATAGTATACACTTGTATATACACAAATATTCTTCATAACTTACATGTAAACACTTTAGGAAAATAAAATGAGCAAAACTCACTCTTATTGAGACTCTGAAGCCGACAGAAAAATCCCACGTGGTAGCTGGTACACATGCAATATCACGTGTGGTTGTTCTCCCCTCTAACACGGTATAAAGAACAATAATCACTGCATGCTCCATTAAGATATGAAATAAACAGTATTGATTAACCTTTCACCAACTTTTTATAACATATTACAGATTAACTCACGCTCAATCTCCACCAACACCGTCTGAGTTTCCTTTCCCCACGGAAGACCTCACGTGCAGGAACACCTCACTGGTATGAGCAGCGGAATCAACGATACACTCAATACTATTGCACGACTGTTATCACCACAAATTCCCAAGTCAATATCAAACTGGAAATGTTCTCTCTTTAACAGTTTATTTGACTATTTTTCCCTCCGTCTCAAACTGCGCTCTCTTCCAGTCTGACATGCTCTTTTTCATCTGCGCATGCACACACTCTTAAAGAGGACAGTGCACGTGGCTGAGTCATAGCAAGCATAAGAGCAGATCACCAGAGAATTTAATCAAATATCAGGCTATTCCTGCCCCGGTTACATTAAGGACAGCATCTGGTCTCGGTTATGAGAAACAATTGTTTTTGCTGAGACTTAAAGAAATGTACTTAAAGCCACAATATGTAAGAGTTTTGCATTACAATATCCCATAATCTCAAGGCCAGTGTTATATATTTTGTTAAGTTGATTACTTACAATATCCAAAATGTTTCCAACTATTTTTAAATCATGAGAAAATTGCGATTTTAACCAAGGAAGCAGGGCGTTACAGCAGGGGGGAGCTGGGAGTCGCCAGTCAATTGCGTCATATCCGAGTTACCCTCGTTTTCCGCTCGTACTGCGTGGAGTCCTTGACAAATGTGGAAGTTGTAGTTGTAGCGTCTATCAAGCTACAAACGTTAGCTTGTTTCGTGCAGTTGTTACGGAACACAGTTATTCTTTACCGATTGCAGCTGGTTCTGTCGACAAAGCATGCTTAATTTTATATTTTCCAAATGTAGCATTCGTTAATAGTTATGTTTATGTAAGAGAAGTATTATTGCTTTAGATTTGTGTTTAGTTTATTGACATTGTTTATCACGTCATGTGTTATACATAAAGATTAATCAGTATTTTGGCAAATGATGTGGGTATGTTCAAATGTACTTTTACAACAATTGTTTAGAACACGTAACTGCACAGCGTTATCACAATAATGAATTCGACATACAGTAACATCTATGATAACCAATTTAGTATTAAACCTTACTTTTCTTGCGGTTAATTCATTTTAATGAAATAAAAGTTCAAGAGTCATGAAGGAAGAAGACAGGGGTCTGCGTGACTGGGACTCGTACTTTATTAAAATAAAACAAAACAAACAAAAGTCGCACACAACGCGCATTCACCGTGGCAAGAGATCTTTCAGACCCAAAGGAGTGGATTATGGGAGAGCCATTGTTGTATAATCCACTGATACAAACCAGAACTCTGTAATCACAAAGTTTGAGGAACTGCCTGGCGGGAGTGGGACTCAAGAGGATAGGAGATCTGAGAGACCTTGAAGGATGGAAAACGGCTACAGCACTACAGCGTGAGACGGGTGTTGGATCTCTTCGTCTTCTGCAGCAGGTGTTGGAGGAGGTGCAGAGAGCATTAGCTGGAACCTGCAGGGAAGCACTGGAAGCTCAACCAGCTCAAGATTGGAGGAGAAACTATCAGTTCCCATCTATCAGTGTATCTGCAGCAGCTAAGGAAAATTATGAAGATGCTGACACAATACTAACTTTTAAGACCCCCGAGATGGGACAGTTTCGTGAAATAAGTACAAAAGCAATCTACTTTACTTGTGTTAAAGTTGCCCATCAGACTGTTTTAAAATGAGTACGAGCAGGGAGGTGGACAGAAGTGTTTGGATCAGACTTTAAAGGATCCTGGAGGTCTCTGTACAAACCTCCCATTGAGAAACGCACAGCAGACCTACAGTGGAGACTTCTTCATGGTGCTATAGCTACAAACAGACACGTGGCACACCTGAATCCAACAGTGGGTAAAGAATGTCCTTTTTGTGGAATTGAAGAGACAGTGACCACTTATTTATTTATTGTGTGAAGTTAGGCAGTCATTTTATTGTTTTAAAAAGTTTGTTTGAAGGTTTAGGTGAGGATTTTTCCAATCAGCATTTTATAAGTGGTCCTAAATATACATTTCATCAGAGAAGAAAAATATGCATATTCAATTTTTTGTTGGGTATGGCTAAAATGGCAATTTGGAAGACTCGAAAACATAAGTTATTGGGTATAGGTACAGTAGATGCAGAAAATGTGTTTAAAGGCATGGTGACTGCTAGAATTAAATTTGAATACACATAATTTTAAATAATTAATGATATTCAAACGTTCTCTGAAATATGGTCTGTGGAAGGAGTTTTTTGTGAGGTTTTGGATGACATGTTGGTTTTAAAAATTTAAAGATGTTTGAAGTATAAATGTTATACGTGTATGTTTATTGTATTTATTATAGGTGAATTTTTGGATTATATGATCAGATAAGAAATCTGGTATCTGTATCTGGTATCTAATAAAGTCGTGTTAAGTCTCTCTCTCTCTCTCTCTCTCTCTCTCTCTCTCTCTCTCTCTCTCTCTCTCTCTCTCTCTCTCTCTCTCTCTCTCTCTCTCTCTCTCTCTCTCTCTCTCTCTCTCTCTCTCTCTCTCTCTCTCTCTCTCTCTCTCTCTCTCTCTCTCTCTCTCTCTCTCTGAGGAGAGGATTGGGCATCCCATGTGGAGAGGGTGACTTATTGGGATTTTTCTCTCTAATACTTTACTTTCTTTTTTTCGGTTTCTATCAAATGTAAAATACATGTAAAAAAAATAAATTAAAAAGAATAGTTATAAAAAATTGTTTTTTGCATGCATATGCTACGCACTGAAAACCCCTTGGTTAGGATTGCATGCGTATTACACGCATAAAGTGCGTATCATATGCACGCAAAAACTATTTTTTGTCGTATAAATGGCATGAGAAATAATATTCGTTGTATAGATACGCACTATCAATCGTGCTCGATTTTGCATTATCAGAGATATGGATGCTTTCTTTTTTAATCTTGAAAAAAAATGTGTTAATCAAAAACAGATATGTCATCTTCGTCGTCAGGATGGATCAGTAACATCAAATCAAGTTGTAATGAGAAAGTTATCAAGAGATTTTTATAAACAATTATACAGTCCTGAGAGCTGTGATACTGAAAGTGTTGATGATTTGCTTATGGAATTACCTAAGCTTGGGGATGAACAGAAAAGGGCATTGGACAATTCTTTTAATCACTTTTAAAGAACTAACAGAAGCAATGCATCAGTTGCATATTCGCCGTTCTTCTGGAAATGATAGACCATTTGCCCCACGGATGAAATGTACGACAAGCTGATGTCTTCCCAGAGGCCCATCACCCAGAGGAGCGTGGAAAGCCGCAATGGCATACACGTACACCTTGAGTGTGGACGGGGTAAGATCAGCCGAGAGGCGATCTTGGAGGAGCTCCAGCACTGAAGCCAACCGGGCAGCTCACTGGGTCCACCTCACGCTCTCTACACTAAGTGGAAACACATGTGTACCTTTGGATAAAAGAGTTACATTTACAGTTATGAATTTGGAAGACAAAGTGTTGTATAACCAATATTAGAGCAGTGATGTGTGAACTAAATTTGGTGTGTTACAGTGAAGTTATTGAATATTTTTCATAATGTAAAATGTGCAAAAGCAGTGCAGTTTGACCAGTGGGTCACCATTGATGTGTGAGCTGAATTGGGTGGCGCTTCAATTTGTAACATTGAAGTTAATGACTATTTTTGTATTTTTGAATATGAGTTGTTGCTGTAGTCGTTTTTTGGGTTATATTGCACTTTGCAGATGGTCCTTTGACTTGTCTCGCAGCCGCTTGCACATAAAGATCCATTTAGCCTATATTATAAAGCTCGTTTGAGAAAAAATTGGGTTGTAGCCTGTTGTCTAGGTTACTGTGATTGTAAATAGGTGTTGTTTGTGTTTTAACAACGTTTAGTTCAAGAAAATTGATCCGGGAAGTTCCTTGAGTTAAGCACTGACAGCATTTCTTTATATTTGAGTCCAAGTCCAAACACTATGAAACGCTCCATTAACGTACGGAGCTCTGAAGCACTGCCAGTGGGACATTAAACAGGAAGTGTCTGTCCAAGCTCACAAGAGGTTTTGCGTGGTAGCGCAAATATCTTTGCGAGGGAACGCAAAACTTTTGCGTGGGAAAGCAAAGTTTCTCGGGGGAACGCAAAGGTTTTGCGAGGGAACGCAAAAGATTTAAAAAAAAAAAATTCTCCCAAGTCCCAACCTAATTTTTTTTCCACCACCACGTCCCTGTCACAGTGTCTGGTTGTGTTCCCTTGTTTATCACTAGAGGTCCTCGTTTTCACGGTGTCCTTCACATTTGACTTCAATTCCCAGCATTCTGTCTGTCACTGTCACTCGTCAGTTCATTGCACTCAGCTGTTCCCCGTAATTATTGTTCCCAGCTGTTCTGTCTTAGTCTTGTTAGATATGTGTATATATTCCCTGTCTGTGTTAGTATGTGTACGGAGTCGTTGTTAATGTCTCACACTTCTTGGTTTGTTCCTGCGTGTTCGTTGTTCTTGTTCGGATTGCTTGTATGGTATTTGACCCTTGCCTGGACTGGATTATGTTTCACGGATTACCCAATAAATATCTCACTGCACTTGGATCTACTGTCTCTCTCGTGTGTGGCGTGACAGTCCCTTTAGGGGCTCCGTAGGGACGCTTGTCTAGGGGCGCCATTTTTTTTCAGTGTTTATATATATATATATAGAGAGAGAGAGAGACAGAGAGAGAGAGAGAGACAGAGACAGAGACAGAGAGACAAAAGAGTCGAAGAAAACAAGAGAGAGAAGGGCTGTAGACATTTTGGCTGGCACTGAGAAACTAAAGTAGAGCGGAAATGTCAGCTGGGCTCTCAAACAGTCACACATTTTAAAGTCTGTAGAGTCTTTGATTGCTGGGAATCTTTTTTCCTTCAGACTTCATTATCTCAGCTCTGACTGATGCAATGAGCTTTGGCTGCAGTGTCACTAGCACAAAGCACTGAAATGACACTGTAACCACTTACCCATGATGCAGTTCACACTAGCGATGGCACTGTTATTGTCAATCAAACTGAATAGATTCTTATCTGGTTGTTCATAATGGACAGAGAAGGAAGAAACATTAAACAACTTGTTGCACATTATAAACTGGGATTGAGGCTCCTTACAGCAAAAACCGAACAGAGAATAATGCATTCTATTGGATAGTTGAAGATGATAATCCAGAATTCAGTCTCAATTCAAACCCATTCCTTTGTGTCACTTTTTAACAAACATATATATTACCACAACTACTATTTTAACTTGAACTAATAATAATGATAATAGTGGGATAGGGGGTGGGGGAGATCACTCAAAAGTTATAGTTAAGTAATATATTCAGAGCCAGTCGCTATGTTGTCTATATGAGCACTACAGATCAATGAGTTGTTTCATATGTGCTACCATTTAGGCCACAGTTCAGACAAAACAGTTATAATATAATACACTCATCTAAAAGATTATTAGGATGACCATACTAATACTGTGTTTGACCCCCTTTCGCCTTCAGAACTGCCTTAATTATACGTGGCATTGATTCAACAAGGTGCTGAAAGCATTCTTTAGAAATGTTGTCCCATATTGATAGTGAATCTTGCAGTTGATGGAGATTTGTGGGATGCACATCCAGGGAACGAAGCTCCCGTTCTGGTGACTGTGGGGGCCATTTTAGTACAGTGAACTCATTGTCATGTTCAAGAAACCAATTTAAAATGATTCGAGCTTTGTGACATGGTGCATTATCCTGCTGGAAGTAGCCATCAGAGGATGGGTACATGGTGGCCATAAAGGGATGGACATGGTCAGAAACAATGGTCAGGTAGGCCGTGGCATTTAAACGATGCCCAGTTGGCACTAAGGGGCCTAAAGTGTACTAAGAAAACATCCCCCACACCATTACACCACCACCACCAGCCAGCACAGTGGTAACAAGGCATGATGGATCCATGTTCTCATTCTGTTTACGCCAAATTCTGACTCTACCATCTGAATGTTTCAACAGAAATCGAGACTCATCTGACCAGGCACCATTTTCCAGTCTTCAGCTGTCCAATTTTGGTGAGCTCTTGCAAATTGTAGCCTCTTTTTCCTATTTGTAGTGGAGATGAGTGGTACCAGGTGGGGTCTTCTGCTGTTGCAGCCCATCCACCTCAAGGTTGTGCGTGTTGTGGCTTCAAAAATGCTTTGCTGCATACCTCGATTGTAACGAGGGGTTATTTCAGTCAAAGTTGCTCTTCTATCAGCTTGAATCAGTCGGCCCATTCTCCTCTGACCTCTAGCATCAACAAGGCATTTTCGCCCCCCAGACTGCCGCATACTGGATGTTTTTCCCTTTTCACACCATTCTTTGTAAACTCTAGAAATGTTTGTGCGTGAAAATCCCAGTAACTGAGCAGATTGTGAAATACTCAGACCGGCCCGTCTGGCACCAACAACCATGCCACGCTCAAAATTGCTTAAATCACCTTTCTTTCACATTCTGACATTCAGTTTGGAGTTCAGGAGATTGTCTTGACCAGGACCACACCTCTAAATGCATTGAAGCAACTGCCATGTGATTGGTTGATTAGATAATTGCATTAATGAGAAATTGAACAGGTGTTCCTAATAATCCTTTAGGTGAGTGTATATGCTCATTATTCTTGTTTTTTGCCCAATCCAAACTAGTATATAACCCGTTGAACCATTGCAGGCAGAGACAGAGTACACACAAAGGTATTTACTCTGCATTCACAGTATGTTGGATAACAAAAACAAATGAAAAATAGCAAGTTTAGTTGAGGTGCATGATGGTAGAGTCTTTGTTGAGATTCAGAATGAGGAGCCGGTAGAATGATCAATCAACATGCACTTTTTTGAGAAGATGTGACTTGAGGTGATGTATGGTTATATTTTATTTTTTTTGTAAACAGTTATGTGGTTTGAGTGGCAGGAGCGCTCACGGCTTATCTCTCGCTTTGAACTCTTGCTTATTTATTCTCAAACATAAGCGCCAACTTGGTGAGTCATTGCTGTGCTTTCTTATGCGGAAAAACAGCAGTAATTGATCGTTACCACGCGTGAATCCGACATTCACTGACGGTTTTAGCTACAGTCCCCTTTCAGTTCCCGCCGAGTAAAATGCTTCTTGCAGTCCTCTGAAATACTCAATGACCTTTCCAAAGCCTGTCAATTACAGGAAACCAATTAACATATTGTACTCAGTCCAGTTATTTTCTCCTTCTCACTTTCACTCCTTCTTCCCGTTTTTGCCTCTCGGGTAACTGCTCGGGAGACTCGAGCTTCGCAAATTAGTGGTGTGAGCTAGAGGACTCAATTACCTGGAAAAGGTCTCGTCCATGACACTGCTGTTCACAGCCCACAGAGGAAAGCAGGGAGGGGATCGGAACTGGCGCTGGGAGTGAACGGTTGGGAGAGAGGAAGAGAGTGAAAGATTAAAAGGAATATGGACGGACAGGGGGCGAGAGAGGAAGTGGACGTGGATAAAAGAAAGAAAGAAAAGAAAGCAGGTGATTTGATGTGGAGTGGTGTGGTTTGCTTTGCGGCTGTGCCAAAAATACGAGTGGAACTTTTTGGTCGCTGTCCATGGTGCTGAACTGCTTAACAAACCACTGGCTGCTGTCCATGGTGCTGAAACCCTCGTGTCTAGCATGTGCCAATGTCTGCAATGATTAAAGGGCCATCTGCTCCGGGCTGGATGAATTATGACTGAGGGGAAAGTCCCTTCTATAACGTTTGATATGCATAATTGACTCTGTTGTAACTCGTCTCTGCACTTTGGATGATGTTTGCTGTGGATTTTCGGATGTCGCGCTCTCTGTGTCGGTCCATTAGGTGTTATTTTGAGGATGTATGAGTTCTTTGTTGTAGCTTACCTTTGACAGTTAATTCATCTTTCTCCCTCTCTCATTTTATTTATTGTCCTCCAATAGCTGAATTAGTGTTCTCTACTGTCTAGTGTTCTCTCTCCATGTCCCTATTCACATGTGTCATCCTATATTATTGCAATAATTGTTTCATCCCTCTGAGTGTACCTGACGCAATAACAATGTTAATGACCTCTCCGAAGTGAGCTGAACCTCTGTGCGTGCATGTTGAGGTTATGGGGAAGAGTTTTTTTATAAGTGGAAATGAATAGGTGTTATTGTGGCAATAAAGGGCTCTTCATTCTGCTATATACAGATTTATACACAGTGTCAACTGCAGAACCTTTCCATACATCACATACTGTATATACTTACAGTCGTAACCTATGGATGTTCAGAGAGCTTTGTTAGAGAATAAAAAATAAGGTAATAATTCAGTGGTGGAGATGAATATTTTAGTGTTTTATTGGAAATGTAATGACATTAAACTTTGGATGACATTTATGAAAATGGTCAGAAATGTTTCTTTGTGCACACTGCACTCTGTCTGGTTTATTACATTTGAGGGTTTGAAGAAAAATGCTACTCAAATAATATGATTTTATATATACAGTATATATATATATATATATATATATATATATATATATATATATATTTCTTCATACAAAAATAAACATTAACCTTAAAAGGAAAGTTCATGTAAAAATTTAACTTCTCATTTACTCACTCTCTTGCCATCCTCAATGTGTAAGTCTTTCTTTCTTCGGATAAACACAAATACTTTTAGGAAAATAATCAATCTCTGTGAGTCCATATAATGCAAGTGATGGGTGCCGCTTGGTTGACGCTTGAAAAACCACACGCAAAGATCGTGACTGTAATCCATACAAAGCCAGTGGATGAATCAATGTCTTCTAAAGCAACATGATAGGTGTGTGTTATAAAGTTTAAAATATTAGTATTGTTCTATGAAAGTATAAATCATTGCTTCCAGACATCTGGAAGCATCCATAAAAGGGACGTTGTTACACAAGTCGTAACAGTCCTTTGTGCTTCCTTGCAGTGGTTTAAAGTTTTTTTTTAGGACATGTAATTAGTTACTATATGTTTGGCTACTTTGTAGATTTACTGAGTATCAAAGATATTAGGAAATTTTACTTTAATTGACTACATTTTAAAACAAGTGTATGTCCTATTTACTCCAAAACATTTGTGATGAGTAATGTAATTACTTGTTAAATTTTACATCTACAGGGCATGTGTATTGCACTTACTCACATAAACTTGTCAATAAGGCTAATTAACGTGAATGTGAGTGCATTAGCAGGCAGTTTCTGAATCACAGGTGTTTCATAATAAGTGATGAGTATGAAACCAGCACATTCAGTGCTTTGACTGTTTAATTTCCCCTGAAGAAGTTTTCATTTCACTGAAGAAAGAAAGTCATATGCATCGGGGATGGTAAAGGGTGACTAAATACTTAAAGAGAGAATTACAATTTTTGGGTGAAATATACCTTGAACTCTAAACATTGTTCTACCAGTGCCTCCATCCTGTTAGAAGGACAAAAAATGAGCATATTAACCACCTTTCACATCCAGTTACTAAATGACTTCCTGTGTTTTAGTAGGCCAGCTCCCTGCAGATCGGTGCAGAGCATGTCCACCCTCTTCATGCTCTCTGTTCCTCTAAGTGCTTTCCATTCTATGACACTGATCGATGGAGAACAGTCATAAACTCTCCCACTGGAGGAGTTCTTCATTCATAATGGGAAACACCAGGACAGTGTTTTCCTGTCATTTTGTCACACATAAATCTACTGGTTGTAGATGAGTGTTTCTTCAGCTATGTCCACTTTTGGCCTTGCGAACACATTTTTCACACTCCCGACTAGTTTATTTAATTTGTCTACTAACAATGTCCAACAGTGGACAGACATGCCTCACAGGATAATTCTGTCATTTTGTTGTGAAAGCTGTGAACGTTATCTCCCAATGTCATTTCCATCACATTTCAAAAGATGTATTGTGCTTGAAAGCCGTCCGTGATTACCATTTTATTCCAAAAATGTTTAAAATGCACTAAAATACTCTATTGACTATTTTCATAGCTAGGTTGTTTTTATGTCCTAAATACACAAAGACAAATATTTTCACACATCTTGGATCTGACAAACGTATCTGACAATGTGAAAATATTCTATTCACCAGTTATATTTACCTTAATATCTTTCACATTTGTCATATTTCTTTAGTTATCTCACATTTAATTTCAAGCATGCTCTTCACTGTCATGGTTCTCTTTCTCAGTGGGGTAATTTACGTCACAACCAAACATTTTGCCCCGATAACGTTTTTTCTAAAGATAGTTTACTTGGTATTCAAATAGCAAATATGTCAGTGAAGAGCATAATAAGTCAATATGAATTATTTGATATTAATAAACACGTCCCATCATGGTATTCCCTACATTATGGGAAACAAATATCACCACAAGTATAGAAATACCAGTAAATGTTGACCTTGTGGGGAAAATTTCTGGTCCCCATGAGGAAACAAGCTTATAAATTATACATAATGATCTTTTTTAAATATGTAAAATGCAGGACATTTCTGTGATTAGTAGGTTCAGGTTTAGGGGTAGGGTGTAAGTGGATGAAAAATAAAGTTTGTACAGTATAAAAACCATTACTTTATAGAATGTCCCCATAAAACAAGGAAACACAACATGTGTGTGCGCTTGTGTGAGTTGATATTTATTTATTGGCAATATACAGTGCATAACTCCTCCAAATGTGCTTCAAAACAAATGTAGTTCTTAAAGCATGATGGTTCACCACCCAGAAATCCACAGAGATTGCAACAGTGGGTGCTGAGTGAAGTTTCTGAAACATTTACTGAACAGAAAACAGGAATACATTTGGGACTGAGGCTGTGAACAACAATCTAAAACAAGATAAAACTTAACAAGTGTTCTCTTAAGAAACTTAACTGTACATAAAGGCTACTAAAAATATGAAATACTAGAGACAATGTTATTAAAGGTCATGTATAATCACACTCACTGCAGCTTTATAATTAATGGTGCCTGAACTTCTAGTTTCATCCAAAAACAAATAAACAGATAGATAAATAAAAATAGAACAAGGGCCAATGAAACCTCCAAAGCAAGTCCCAGAGGAAATTTTGTATTCAAGTGCTCAAATCTCAGGACAGTCAGTGCATCCAGTGGTAATTAACTCTAAAACAGTTTGTGAGAACGGCCCTGTATTTCCACCCTCCTTATTTGTCCCCGAGTCCTGCTGATGGGTGATTATAACTCTGAAGAGCTGCAGGAGGCCTCACTCTCCCATTTATTCAGCCCGCAGCCCAGACCAAAACACTCTCTAATCACAGTAGAGTGTGGATCTTTGCATGTGTGTCTGACTGACTCTGAGTCTATTTGCACATTGATGTCTATTTTCTTAGTTGTCCAGTAATCCAATTTATAATTTTGTCTTATTTTTCCACACAGCTCAAGATTTTATTTTATTTCATTTTGTGTGTGTGTATGCGTGTGTGCGTGTATGTGTGTATTTCTGCCTGTCTGGTATTCCCTACCTTATGGGATCACAAGGGGATCACTTTCTCCACAAATATAGTAATACCAGTAATCTTTTTTATTTATTTATTTATTTTTAGTCCAAATGAGGAAAACGGCTTATACATACTAAATGAAGTGTTTTGAAAATGTAAAAATGCAGAAAGTTTTCTGTGATGGAGTTTAGGGTTAGGGTTAGTGGTGCATTGGGATATAATATGCAGTTTGTATAGAATACAAATCATTATTTCTTTGTAAAGTCCTCATAAAACATGGAAACCAGTGTGTGTGTGTACAGCTGGGTTAGTTAAAGGTCCGAGGCTGTTTAATGGGGTGAACACCAACACTGGAAAGAACGTTGAGTTTAGCTTGGTATTCTCAAAAAACATCTCCATCTTTCGAGAAAGACAAATGAGTCTCACAAACAGAAGGGAACAGTTCGTTCTGACTTCTCTGCAGGTTAAATGCTTCAGTTTAGTTTTTGTGAGAGTTTAACGTCAAGGAAAAGTTTAAAGTCGGCAGCAAAAAAAATAAAAAATAAAGATGAACAAGAGTTTTCCCTTCCACTTTTCCTAGTTTCTCACTCTCAAAGTGTCAAAATACTGCCATAATAGCCTTGCACATCACAATATAGATGCAAATGTGTGTCTTTATATTGTTTCTCATTTCAATGAGAAACCCTTATTATGGCATTATCTTTTTTTAATACATTTCTCACTATATGCTGATCATTTTTCTGGCTAAAATATGTTCCTGTTTGTTATTATGTATGTTTATTTATATTTTTATATATTTTTTAATTGATTATTATTTAATTTAATTTTATGCATTTAATCAGTCGTTCCTGTATATGAAAACAGTAACACTGAAGATAGGCTTGGGTATAATTTTCAGTTTGAACTACCAACATTTGTTAATTCACAATGGTTAATGTTATGGGGCCAGATTTACTAAACAGGGCAAATTAGCGCGAGAGCGCAATTCTTTAAAAGCGCCGATAGGAGTGTAAAGTTCTGCGTGTGATCTACTGAAGACGTGCAAATCAAAGAACACAGACACAGCAGCATCATGATCATGATTTTTTGGGGGTGGTAAATAATGGCACAAATTCCATTAAATTGACCAGCGCAAAAGCTTAATATTTAAATAATCTCCTCCAATACATTTTGTATCTGAAAGGGAAACTTATACAAATGCATATGCAATAAGGTCAGCCGCTAAAAAACAAACAAAAAAACAAAACAAAAACAGTGTCCACGCCTTTTCAGCACAAATTTTTCATCACATGTCTTTAGTAAATCCTGACGGTAGATTTTTACACCAAAAGAGGGTTTGCGCTGACACAAGCTGTTAGTAAATCTGACCCTTATTCTGTTGTTTTCTGTAGAAGTTTTGCTCTGCTGAAGTGTCTTGTTTCATTAGAGTTTCTTTCTTGGTTGGCTGACTAAAATATGAACCTCATCAGAATCAACTTTCATCAAATATACTTCAGGCAGGCGCTTGTAAACTGTGTTCCATGCCCAAAGCAGCACACTGCAGGTTCTGTTTTAATCGACCAGATGAAAAAGAAAACTCTGTTCCTGACACAACATGCCAGCAGAGCTGTACTTCTACAAAAACAACACATTAAAACATGTACCACTGAATTCCAAATGAAAATAACACCAACAAAGTATTCACCACTTACTTCAGATGCAGGTTCAACTGATTAAGTGTAGAATAACTTCATATATAAAAGTGTAAATGTATAAATTCAAACATAATACAATACAACCGCTTTGGTAGTTATATAGTTTTTAATTTTCAAAAAGTCATGCAAGTTATCCATAAAAAAAATACCAAAGCATTGTATTATATATATATATATATATATATATATATATATATATATATATATACTTTATTCCCACAAATATTTCAGTCAGGGGTTGTGTCGATGTAATAAAGAATGCCCACCCAAACGCATTGCTCATTAAATATTCTTAATCATTATCAGATGGTGGTCCAGATGGTCCGTGGCGCAGTTCATATTACCAGGTCATTTTTACAGATGTGCTTTCATGGAGAAAAGAAAACCCATGATGACATTTTTCTTAATCATTTTGATTTCAGTACATGATTGAAGCTGAGAGCTGACAGCCGTCTGTATCCTCCAGGTGTACAGAAACAAATACACAAGTATAAACCTTCACTGTTAACATCTTTTAAAGAACAAGACGGAGCTGTACAGAACAGAATTCCTTTTTCCTACCTGTCCTGAAAAGCTGCTCTTTGAGGTTTACAAGGTTTTCATCTTGACAGCTGAAGAGAAAAACACACCTCAGTCTAAGACAGAGAGACATAACATGAGAAATATGGGCAAAGCCTGAGAAAGGAAACCAAGTGATGCACTGAAAGAATGGGGCGGAATTGAGTTTGGAGTCATTGACATCTATTTCTCTCCATCATATGTCCTCACAGGTTCCATCCATCCATTAATCACCTCCACCGATAAATACTTTTCTACCTCCCTCCTCTCTCTCTTTCACCTACCTGCAAATGGTTGTTTGCAGTTCCAGTGTGTGGCCTCTGTGAGAGGAGTCTGGGGAGTCATGTATCACTTCTGCTAACACCATTCAAGGCTGTTTCAGGAGACAAACAAGGATGATGGGGAAACGCCACAGAGACCTGCTCATGATACATGGCTCTGCAGCCCCACTTTACAAAGATATATTAGCTCTGTCCAGATGGACAATGTCAGTATTCAGAGAGGGTGGCGAGTTAAAGGTGTGTAATTCTTATTGAAATATCAGTAATTGACTTATTCAGAGATTGACCTGTCAATGTGTCAACTTTTAGCCTAATCAAAACACTTTGCATATCATTTGTATTTGAGTGTGAGATGTATACTATAGATAGATGGATGGATGGATGGGTGGGTGTTTGGATCTTTTTTAATGTGTAAATATTGTTGACCATATTTCATTAATTAATCAATTAATCAATTAATTCAGAGTACAATTCTGTTTGGTGCTGCTATACTGAACAAAAAGGGCGTTTATTGGCTATTTTAAGGAACTCATTATTTTGTATTTGAGTTCATTTAATGTTTTTTAAAGGTTTAAATACTCCTATTTCAGATACATATAACATTTGAGTTTTACCCTTAATGCACCTGAAATGTGCAATCAAACCATTGAATGAGCTGCCCTGTTGCGCTCTCTCTCTCTCTCTCTCTCTCTCTCTCTCTCTCTCTCTCTATCTCTCTCTCTCTCTCTCTCTCTCTCTCTCTCTCTCTCTCTCTCTCTCTTACTCTCTCTCTCTCTCTCTCTCTCTCTCTCTCTCTCTCTCTCTCTCTCTCTCTCTCTCTCTCTCTCTTTAAATACCGAAATTACATACTTCACCTTTAAAAGTACTATTTGTGCTGAAACTTAATTTAGTGCAGATTGTTTCACACTTCATTTTTAAGGAAAGATGTACAGTAGTTTTCATCCATGAATTGCTGTATTTGAGTGTAGCGCTCACTTCAGGAGCATGTGAATACCCTTGCATGTTGAAATGTGTTATTTGAGCAAATTAATGGCAGATTTCCATTTCAGCGATGGTGTTTGAGAACTCTAAATCAAAATACCGGATTTGAATGTCAAACACATTAATTAAGACACAGATCTATAATGAACCACTTTCAGATTTTCATCATTCAATAGCATGGACTCTCCTACTTCGTTCTTTTTTAACTTAGAGAAGAAGACTGTGGATAAGAAGATTTTAGGCTGTTTGAAACTTCCAGAGGGGAGGAAAGTTACTGATGGTCATATGATTATTTCTTACGCACTATCTTTTTATGAGGATCTCTACAGAGCTGAACCTTGCGATGAAGAGATGGCTGATCTTCTCTTTAACGATTTACCTCAGCTTTCGGAATGAGAGAAAACCAAGCTTGATAAACTATTGACTTTTGCTGAACTATCTGTTGCGGTTAAAGACTTGTCTTCTGGCAAAGCTCCGGGATTGGATTGACTTAATGCAGAGTTTTATAAAAAAATTTGGCCAGTCATCAGAAAAGATTTGTTTGCTGTTTTCATGGAGAGTTTTAAAAGAGGGACACTTCCTTTGAGTCTACGAAGAGCTGTGGTCACCCTATTACCTAAAAAGGGGGATCTTGAAGACATTAGATGCTGGCGTCCGGTCTCCTTACTTGGAGTAGACTATAAGATATTTTCAAAGTCTTTAACTAACAGAGAAAAATTGTAAATTTCCTCAGTGATTCATCCAGATCAGTCATACTGCATTCCAGGAAGGACTATTTTTGATAACCTTTTTTTGATTCGAGACCTGATTTCTTTTGCAAAGATACAGCATTTTGACATTGGTTTTGTGTCTTTGGACCAGGAGAAGGCATTTGATCGGGTCGATCATGGTTTCCTAGTTAAGTGCCTTGAGGCTTTTGGTTTTGGTCCATCTATTATTGCCTATATAACTGTTATATACTGACACCTACAGCATGCTGAAAATTAATGGTACCCTTACGAGACCTTTCAGAGTAAGCAGAGGCATAAGGCAGGGGTGTGGTCTCTCAGGAATCCTGTATGCAATTGCAATTGAACCTTTCTGGTTGCACTGAGAAACAAGTTGGGTGGCATATCAACAGTGTGTCCGTCCACCTCAGACCTGAAAACTGTTAAGCTTAGTGCCTATGCTGATGATGTCACTGTTTTTATTAGATCTGCTCAGGATGTCAGGACTTTGAGAGAATCTTTGGAGGTTTGTCAGAAAGCTTCCTCATCTCGAATTAATTGGCAAAAGTGTGCATCCTTTTTACTAGGTGAATGGGAGAATGGAGGCCCTCCAGTACTTCCTCAGAACTGTTCCTGGAGTCTAGAGGGGTTTAAAGTGCTAGGAATTTTCCTTGGGACTGACCAATATATTCAGAAAAACTGGGATGGAATGTTTGAAAAAGTTTCTGGGCGTATACAAAGATGGAGATGGTTACTAACTCAACTGTCATATAGAGGAAGAGTGCTCATTATTAACAACTTAGCAGCTTCCATGATGTGGCATCGCTTAAATGTGCTTGACCCACCAAAATATTTGTTGCAACGTCTGCAGAAGACTTTTGTTGAATTTTTCTGGGATGGTTACCTTTGGCTTCCCCCTGCAATTCTGTATTTGCCAGTCAATGAAGGGGGACAAGGGTTGATTGATTTGGCAGCTAAAGTTAAAGCTATGAGATTAAAGACGGTTCAGAGCCTACTCTACCCTGTGGATTTTAGGCCATGGGTATCGTTTGGTCTGGCGCTGCTCAGAACTTTTGGTGGTTTCTGTCTTGATAGCCATTTGTTTTTAATGTCTTCTTATGATGGAATTTTTTTCAGCTGATGTAAAATTTTATACTTCTGTGTTAAACTCCTGGAAAGGCTTTAAATTGATAAGAAATGGAAATAATCATTTTGTCCTTGAAGAACCACTGTTTTACAACTCAATATTGGGTGATAACATTTGTACATCTAATGCAATTGTTAATTTGTTTTTGGAGAAAAGACTGACAAAAGTTTCAGATTTGATACCTTGTCTAAAAAATGGAGGCCAATTATAGAGATTGCCAATCAGGCTGGTATTAAATCAGTCAGGACGATGGAGAGGCTCATTGGTGGGTTGAAAGCGGCTTTTCCCTCCACACTCCTCCTGTTTGTTAACAGTTTTTTTTGTCTGGAGGTCCTTCTGAAGTTTTGTTTCCTAAGTTATTTGTTTCTCCCAAGGTAGGATTTGAAAATAATCATGTAGGAAAGCTGCTGACATTTAACAGGTTACAAGAGCTTGATTTTCAGCTGGTAGGAAAAAGAGACCTATATCAGTTATGTGTTAAAGTAGACTACTTTGAGAAAATTAAGGACAGGGATGATACAACATGGAGAGATTTTTTAACAGTTCCTGCCGATCTTTCTCCTTCATCAAGGCTTTTTTATAAGGGTCCACTACCTAAACGATCTGGAGACCTACAGTGGAGGTTATTACATTGAGCACTACCTACGAATTCTCATGTTTCTAAATTTAATTTGAATGTGCTACCTTTTTGTTTTTTCTGTTCTTTACCAGAATCTGTTTTTCATGTTTTTACTGAGTGTTCTAGATTGGCTCCATTATTTATGTTGCTTGAAAGACTATTTGGGAATTTAGGTTTTGTTTTTAACAAGACGCTGTTTATATATGGTTGTAAGTATTCAAGAGCACACCGACAGCAGTGTACTGTAGCCAATTTTCTAACCGGACAAGCCAAATTAGCCATTTGGAAGTCTTGCAGACTGGCTGCTGAAGGGCGAAATATAGATGTTGTTCTGCTGTTTATTGCTTTGGTGGAATCCAGAATAAAAGTGGAACATAGATCTTTTTCAAATGACAGATAACTTGCTTGAGTTTGAGTTTAAATGTTGTGCAAATGGACCTTTACTGTCATTTTCTGAGGAAGAAGGATTAATGTTTAATTGGTGATGTATGGTGGTTATTTTGAGTGGAATTTATTATTATTATTATTATTTTTATTATTATTATTATTTTATTATTTTTTATTTATGAAGATTTTACAATATGATGTGTGAAGTATAATGAATTGTTCGTTTTCAAGATGTTTTAATAAAGTGTATTAAAGTCAAAAAGTCTCTCTCACTCTGTCTCTCTCTCTCTCTCTCTCTCTCTCTCTCTCTCTCTCTCTCTCTCTCTCTCTCTCTCTCTCTCTCTCTCTCTCTCTCTCTCTCTCTCTCTCTCTCTTTAAATACCGAAATTACATACTTCACCTTTAAAAGTACTATTGGTGCTGAAACTTAATTTAGTGCAGATTGTTTCACACTTCATTTTTAAGGAAAGATGTACAGTAGTTTTCATCCATGAATTGCTGTATTTGAGTGTAGCGCTCACTTCAGGAGCATGTGAATACCCTTGCATGTTGAAATGTGTTATTTGAGCAAATTAATTGCAGATTTCCATTTCAGCGATGGTGTTTGAGAACTCTAAATCAAAATACATGATTTGAATGTCAAACACATTAATTAAGACACAGATCTATAATGAATCACTTTGCATGCAGTTTCATCCTGTTGACAACACAGCTGCCATAGATTCTGATCATCCATGAGAGCCTGTTAGTTAATATACTGTTCACTTACATAATCCCAGACCAATCAAATTAGATATCAAAAGTGTTGATCTCTAAAGGTTTACTTAACACAACCGTACCGATGATAACGGAGCCTATTACGTTAGAGATTGGAAACCGGTAATAGTCTTATTTAGACAAAGTAATTATAATTAAGCCTGTCCATTATGAAGCTTGAAATAGCTCTGTTCTTTGTAGTGTTTTGCCTCATACTTTGTCAGATTAGATCTCCAGTTGGACGACAGCACCTGTGACAGCTGAGTCTGCAGAGCAGGTACTCATCATCAGACAAGTTAATTGAAATCATCAAATTATAAATCAAGGGCCTACTCAGTAATGAATCAATTTCTATGCGGTTTTATTCCTCTGCCATTTGGGTTGTGAAAATGTCTAATTAACGATATTATGGGAAGTTAATGAATTGTTTTCTGTTGATCTCAGGATAATCTCTAAGCAATCAGTCGGGGGGTCAGAATTGCACTGGCAAAGGTTAACTCATTCAGCACAATCAGAGATGATGCCTGTTATAGTCCTGTATATTTTTAACAAACCAGCTCACCGATAATTCATACCTTGACATTAAGTAATTGTTATGAACCGGTGACTGTCAGCGGTGGGTTGTGACCCCCCCCCCAAAAAAAGTGAAATGCAAATAATAAACTGCAACTACCCATACAATAGTGTACAGGGCAGCAACATAAATAAGCGTATCAACTTTTAAAAGAAAAGAAAAACAATTTGCATATATTTTGTATTTGACATCAAAGGTTTTCTAATTAAACTTTTTGAATCAAATTCATCTTCCCATGGTAGAAGTTATGTAGATACCAGAATAGACATACCAGTATGGGCAAAACAGTTATTTTAAATTGCAATATTATTTCACAGTATTGCTGTTTTTACTGTATTTCTGATCAAATAAATGCAGCCTTGGTGAGTATGAGAAATAATTCAAAAAAGCATTTAAAACTCTAACGACCCAACAATTTTGAATAGAGGTATAAGGTAGAAGAAAACACATAAGACTACCTTAATTACCAACACCTTCTTAGCAATATCACGTATTAATTGTTTGCTTTTATATGGTAAACAAAGTATAATATTGTGTTAGGTTGCCATTTGATGTCCAATGTAAAATTTGAGTCCTGAAGCAACGGAAGTAACATTACGACATTCAAAGTCACTCCTTTTAATGTTTAATATTATGTGCCCAAATCTACAAACTAGAGGTTTGGACGCAATCCATTTTGAAGGACCTCAATGCTTGGATCAAAACTGCTGTTTATAGATGCCAGGAGTGTTTGTTTCCCGTATACAGGCTTGATTCCAGGCTTCATTATGATGAAAACGATCCTTTATACAGCACTAAAATAACAATCCTGCACAGTTTTACTTTTTGTAATGATGATTTAGATAAGAGTGCACAACACCTTGGGTAGCGCATCTCTTTGAGGTATGTGATAGGTATTCTACAGCATGGTGATAAGCGAGGCTCTCCATTAAGCAATTAATCAAGGCACTGAGTCATACAGAATCCCACTATTTCCCGTATAATGCTAATGCACACTTCTCTTCATCAACACGCTGTTTTTCCAATGTGAGCTGTCACAGACAATTTCCTGGATGCGGTCTTAAATAAATAGATGGTGATGAAGGGGCTTAACAGGACAGAATAAGCAACTGTGGGGAGGTTTGAGTGTGTAATTTATGCACCTCTTGAGTCGTCAAATGCAAGGTAAATGACATGTTTTAGTTACAAGGACTACATTGAAAGTTAACTGTCTGCTCTTGATCTTTCTAATAAAAGAGTCAGTCGTTTTTTATTTGTTTCGTACAGAGCCCCTAAGGGACATGGTGATGTGAAAAAATGAGATGGGAGGAAAAATATATTTAAATGCTCTTGCATTCAAAATCAGTACCCATGGCCACCTGTGCAAAGCGTTCGCACACAAAGAACAAAGTTTATTGGGGGAAGGCAAAAGCATTGACATCTCATCTTAATTATTTCATTATTAATTATTTTTCTATCACCATGTCCATTTTGGGGCTCTACTTTCGAGTTTGGAGTAAACAAACTATAAACACATCAACAATGGCCAAGGACCTGTGTGGTTATTGTTAACTAAAACTAAATCTATCAAAATTGTTTTTGTTAATTGAATTAAGGCTGAAATAATATACTATAAAATATAAATATTGGATTAAAAATAAATGATGAAATGTTCCCTTGTTTATAAGCCTTGGAAGTTTGAGTTTGAGTTGAAGTCCTAATATGATTACTTAAAACTATAAAACTAAAAATAAAACTAGATTACTAATTGTAATATTTAAAAAAAAAATGCATTACTAAAAATAAAAGCTAATTCAAAATATGAATAAATACTATAATAATGTAGGTAACACTTTACAATACGGTTTATTAGTTAACATTAGTTAACTACCTTAAGAAGGAATAATATTTCTACAGCATTAATTAATATTTATTTCAACATGTACTAATACATTATCAAAATCAATGGTTGTACTTGTTAACATTAGTTAATGCACCGTGTACTAACATGAACAAACAATGAACAGCATGAATAAATACTTAGTTTATCCTTATTGTAAAGTGTTACAATAATATACAATATAAGATATATAAATATATCATAAAGTGATAAATAAATAACATTTATGATGAAGCAACTGAGGTGTACAGTTTACCTGCCGAATGACTCCGGATTCTGTCTGTCTGGTTTCCCCTGTGTTGTTGTGAGAAGTATCCTCACAGTCGTGTGTTTGGAGAGAAGAGGGCAGTGGGATGAACTGGCCTGTGAACGGTGGCAGTCATTTGGGTTGAGAGGGTCAGGATGGAAAACAGACAGGGAAGAGCCATTATTTTATGCCTCATTTCCGCTGATGGGCAACAAGAGAAAGGTGACACAACTGTCGAGGTAAAATACCTCAGGAAGTCATTTTAAACTCGATTTGGCAACATTTCCTCTCACAGGCCATTTGGTGGTGAGAAATTGAGGTTTTTGACGCTTCTGAATCATATGCTATTAGCAGACATGGCAGAGCCTTCAGGAGATAAACCCTGTATCCTAAATGATTACCACTTCCTCTCTTTAAGTTCAAGCCGGTCATGCTTTTGGGAACACCATGAAAATAAGTTCCACAGATAATATCCTCTAAATGAGTGCTGGGAGCTTTTCCTCTTTCTTTCTTACTAAATGTTTTTTTCTCAAAAACCTGCAGGTTTAATGGCCAGAAAGTCACTTCGGTCAATAGCTTTTTTTTCATATAATTGTCAGTGCCATTGCATATGCCAACGAGGGTGTTTTTTTTATTTTTATTAATATGATTCAAGCTAGATGTGCCCTGTGGAGCCCATTACTGTTAATGATGTATAGCTGACTCACTGTAACAAAAAAAAAAAAAGAAAAAAAAAAGACTTAATGGGGTTAAACTGGGTAATGACTAATTTCAAAACTCCCCCATGGACATGAATTATCATGAAATATATAGAACCATGGCATGTATAATATGGGTCATAAGGGGAATTATTTAAGGCATAATTTACTTACATGGATCAAACTTGAAACACAGATGAAATTATGCAGTTCACACTTTGCCTATGCCATATATTTTGTAATAAGTGGGTGGCCAAAATATCTTTCACTAACAACACAACATTGTTGACAGTATTTAAAGGTTTACAGGGTATAATGGGGCTAAAATATACTGTTTTCCTATATTAAAATAGAAAACATTTTGGTAACACTTTCTATGAAACCGATGCTCATAATGCATTATAGCCCCATGTATACTTATTTATAAGTATTACTATTCTAAAAACATATTTATAAAGACACATCAAGACTACATTATACTGCATTATAAAAACAGTTATAGTTACATTTATATATTTTTAATAATTACTTATAAGTTATGTGCATGCTCATAATCCATTGTACACTGATTTATAAGTATTAATTAGTCAAATTGTTCCATGAATGTATTGTTATAAAGTTATTATATTATAGTTACAGTGACTTAATAATTCAGATTTATTTCTGCTAAAAAAAGTGAATTGTTTAATATTGTTATCAATGGCCGTGTTGTGTTGTCTCATACATACTTATTGAGTTATAATACAGTTATCTGTATAAATGGATCATCTTTCACTACACACATATCAAAACAAAAACAAGAGAGTGTTTAAGCCTCATTGTACATTTTATCAATGACATCAAAATGATCAGAGGATGATAACCCAATGAAAGCTGTGGACTCCTTTTGCAAAGTAAGTGCAAAGTAGCACTTTAAATAGAATAATATATTAAACCAAATAATGTCTTCATTATAAAAGGTTTTTTTTCTTTGTTTTCAGGGTCTATTGAGCAGGATATTCATTGTGTCTGGCTTTTTTCCACTCTCTCTGACAGGCATGGAAGGATTATGGATGTGATCATGGTTCGGACTGTTTCTCTAACATTTGTCATTCAGTTATCAAACTGCCAATTCTCTTCTTTGGAGAGGGATGGAGGGTGAGAGGATGGTGGGTTTGAAATGAGCGAGAGCCAACAGAGAGATTTATACTAATCCAAATCTTGGATTGATGTTCATAGAATATCAGGACCGCGCGTGTGTGTGAGGAGTGTGAGTCATTCTCTTTAGATTAGGAAATTCAATGTGTATTCAAGGACCATTTCTTGGAGTGTCACAATCCAAAATCAGCAATTAATTGCCAGAAAATACCACCCGCGAGCTGCATAGTACATCTGTCATCTTCTTCATGACGTCTTTTTGGAGGTGTCAGCATGTGAATATTAAACGCCTAATCTTAATCCAGCGTATTATTCTTCTAAATATCCACTGGACATTAATTTGGCATCGCAGCTCCTTGAATATTAGAACTAACTAGTCTGGCTTCATATTTAGATGCAAGAAACTGTTTAGAATTTTTGCCTCTCAGAATTCATCTCAATTACAATTTATTGATGAAATCTAAGGAGCTTTGAAGTCAGATATTAATCATTGTTTGTGCAAGCAAACTCTGCGGATTGTTTGTGTCTCTGCGGATTTGAAAAGCAAAAGGTTCCACATTAAGACATGAAACAGACCAAGCCCAGCTGCAGCTACAGCCGGTCCTGCTAATTAATAATGGTTTATATCAGTACCACGAGATTCAGTTTCGAAGTGGCAAAACAAACAATGGGGGGTTTTGAAATGCATTCTATGTTAAACTTCACAGATGAAGAATACTACTTTCGTGAATAATTAATTGTTTTCCTTTAACTGTTTTAGTCCCTTTCAAACACACACATGTGTATCCCCCGCATTGAATCTGATTATTACGAAAAACAATTCAAAGGTAAAAAATTGTTTCTAGTGGCTTATTGCATGTGATGTTGTTTATGTTCTGCTAAACATTACTTCAGATCTTCGCTTGGAACATTAAAGTCCATTACGTACTTTCTAAACATAAACCAGCATAAATAAAACCACAGCGTTTTAATCTGGTCTACTGTATTCCGTATTAGCATGGCTTTGATTTCTCTCCCTTGATTCAGTCACACTGAAGGTCATCTGAAATCTCTTTGATGCACAGCTACTCCAGTCTTGTAATCGGATGTAAAAACAGATGTAGTCCTCCTCATTATTTTTAATAAAAGGAAAAACAAACCAGAAGAAGAAAATCATGCGGCAGAGGTATATAAACAAAACCGCAGTAATTAAAAAACGAAGTTGGAAATAAATCAATAGAAAAAGTTTTCACGTATTAGTCAGATGCCGATCTTCATGATTGCACATGCCCATATTGTTAAAATGCAAATTTGAAAGTAATGATGGCACAAGAGAAATGATGGCACATGACACATTTGATGTGCTAACTTTAATGGACAGAATGATTATGATGGTTATTATTTGTATGGAGACACATCTGTTTTTCTATAATTTAATTTTAGAAATTGCACGTAAACGTACAGTATGTCACTCTTGTATAATTGTCCTTAATCATCAGAACAGATTTTGGTATATCAGTTTATTGAATAAAAGGTGTTTTTCCATTGGCACTTTTGTTTAGTTTAACTCTTACAATATGTTTTACACTCTCACTAGTTCATTTAATTTGTTCAACATTGTAGGGCTACAGCATAACTACTGCTCCTACTGCATGCATCCAGGAGACTTTTGTCCATTGTTTTCTAAAACATGAACATTTCCACCACATTTCTAGCAGTGGTTTAGCATTGAAATATTTTAAATATTTTTATATTTTTGCAATTAAATAGGCTAGTTTCATTGCTAGCATTTTTAGCATATATGCGAAATACACAATTAAATATTTCCAGACTTTGACAAAATTATAGGTTGATGCAAAGTAAAAAAAAGCATTTTGTCTAGTAGTGATTTTAACCTTGATTTTTTTTCTTATCGTCTGTTCTTCACTTACACTGTTGTTTTCTTTAGTAAACAAGCACACTAACTTTTTTATTTAAATTAATAACTCTTTCCAGCTAGCGTTTTGTTTTTATTTATTATTATTTTTTTTAAGTTGCCAGACAGCACCAGCATTTTTGATCAATTTCACAAAACTTTCATGACCCTCAGAATATTTTGTTGTTTGACTCTCTGAACATAATCAAAAGCAAGAACAAAACAACAATTGTATTCCTTCTTAACGCCTTATTTTCCTATCAACACTTATGGGTAGGTTTCATTAAAAAACAAAAACAACATTTTAAACAAAAAGCTTAACAACCCCAAAGCATGCACAGTCCTGTACCTCTTTGTGGGTTTGACATTTCATTTGGTAACATTATAGTTAACACAACATAGTTTTGATTTATATGCTGTTTAATGTTCGATGATCGGTAACTTACATATGTGGAAGCAATGGACTGCATTTATATAGTGCTTTAACAGACCCAATGGCCACCAAAGCGCTTTACATATTGCCTCACATTCACCCATGCACTCACTGATTCATACACCGACGGCGGTGTCAGCCATGCAAGGCGCCATCCAGCTCGTCGGGAGCAATGCTTCTGTAGCTTGTTGCTGTTACTTCGCCTGTGTTTGTTCCAGAGATTCTGTACTATTTTAGACAATGCGTAATAGCACCCCCTACCTTATAACAGGAAAAACATAGATTGCCGTGAAATTCCATCAATGGCGGGGAAAGAGTTCTTCACTTTCACAGTGTGATATATTTCCTGCCGTTGTGTACTTACAATATCCCAAAAGTTCCAAAAGATTTTTAATTTCAGAGAAATTCCAATTTTAAATAATGGCTCGTCCATGTTCACTTGTCGCCTGTCAATGACATAATATCCGCGTTATCCCTGGTTTCCACTCGTACTGCCATAGTAACCATGGCGACAGACGTTGACAACTGCATTACGTCTAGTGGCACGCTCACGCTGTTGTTGTTTCGTTCAAACATTATAGACCATGGCAAGCAGACTTTGGGACAAAGGGAGAACTAAAACGAGGGTCAATATAGGCGAGCAAATGTACATAAAACGAATCAATGTATTATAGCTGTAATATAGGTGTAAATGAAATGTGTCAAGTGCAAAGACTGTCCATGATTTTTTTTTTATTTGTGAATATTTTTATTCTGATAATCACATTTACTTGTTCAAAATAGATAGTTATGCCCTCCCCCATCACCACCCTTTCATTCTAATAATTCAGATAAAACAACTGACTGTGCTTGTGCAATGTGCGTTATTATTTTTACTTGCACATACGATTCAAAGGAGATACAAATGCTACAAAGTTGTTGGAAGTTAACACGGCACTTCTATCGTGATGCACCTGCTGCTAAGGTGGAAAAAGATGCAGAATAAAACCTTGTCCTGACAAACTGATCCACATATAATGTAAAATATCTCTCATTCCGGACTCTTCCAGCGGCAGACACACACACACAGGTGTCCCTGCTGCATAATTCATGTGACTTTCACTCTCGCACTGGCCTGGTTTCCTGTGAAGACAGAGCCGCAGAAATTACTCCAGTGTTTCTGATTGCAGAGAGAGCAGACAGAAGGTCTAGGGTTCATTTGTGTTCTGTGGGAGACTAGACAAAAGAACGCCATTTATTTTCTCCTGCTCCTCTTCTGTAGCCTTGCATTTAATGTCATTTCTGCAGCAAAGTTTTAAAGAAGTAGTACCTATGTGATTTGAATGTATAAAGAGAAGCAAAGTGTTATATAACAGTTCAACAGAGAAAAGCATGTTTGCTTTGTAAAGACGCCTGTAACCCCAATCCATTATTTTAAAGTTTGGATTCCTGGTGCTGGTAAATATTTTATGATTACATGTTTCTATGCATTAAACTCATTGAATCTATCCATATCATCCATCCCATCCAAGAAGTTGCCACACATTTCTAAACAGCTGGCAACAGTTCATTTTAGGCCCTCGGGTGAATCTCATTCGCATGTGATTAACTTTTAAGTATTATCTTTATACAGTGAGCACAATTTCACTAATAATGTGCTTCAAGAAAAAAAAAGAAAAAAAAGAAGAAAAAAAAACATTATTATTTTGTGGTCCGAAAAAAAGATCTGACCATTTACTTATTACCATTTACTGTTACAAATTAAATGAATGCCTCATATTGTAATTACTAAGCACAATGCATCCTAGTACTACATTACCAAATATATAATTTTCCTAATATTCACCTTTGCAACGCAGAAGTAAGCTATTTTTGTGATTGTGTGGGCACTTCTGATTCATTGGCTGCTATAGTAAATAAATGGAAGAATAACTAAATGCAGTAAACGGTCAAATATTTTGCGCAAACAAACCAGTGTGTTTATGATTACAGTAATACATTAAAATAATATGATAACAAATAACAGTTTACAATAATAAGGCAGCATAACATACATCTAAAATAACTGATGGCAGATGAGACCCGAAGCCTCGATAAAATAATCAAGTTACAATGGCAGCGTCTGATCTTATGTTAAGAAAAAGGGGAATACCATAAGACAGACCATTCGCACTAACAGTGGTATATATGGGATGATATAACTTGTTGCATTAATATAGGATTCAAATAAAGTGCAGTCATAGATGTGCACTTGTTGCCTTTTACAATGACTTTAGAAATGACATGCAATCTGAACAATCATACATATAATGGAACGTTTTGCCCTGCTTCCAGACATATTCATGTACAATTTGTTAATCTTCTGGTTCCACTGTATTTCAATAGTCCACTTTAGACATTCTAACTATAAGTAACTTTGCAACTACATGTCAAAAACCAGTTATTAGAGTCAAGTCAAGTCAGCTTTATTTATTTGTCGCTTTTTACAATGCAGATTCTTTCAGAGCAGCTTTACAGTGATGACAGGAAATAATGCAACAAAGATTGCTTTGGCTGTACAGCAGATCTTAGAAGAAAATATAGTCCAACTTAAGTAAGATCAGTGATGATTAATTTTTGTTGCAAAAAAGTTAATGATTTAGATTTGATATGTATATGCCGCTCTGGAAGAAAACAGTGATGTCATCGGCCAGCTTACTTCAATTCTCATGTCAATGCAGGCAGATCAATAATATTGTTATATTAAGAATTTTATAAGAGTAAGTCTGCTTAATATCTACTAAAACTGTTTTGATACTCCCCCAAAATACTTTTTACTGACTGTAAGTAACTATTCTACATGTCAACTTATTCTACTAACCCTAACCTAACAGTCTACAAATAATCTAACGAGAGTTAGTTGACATGCAGTTTCAAATTAATGTTACTTATAGATATTATAATGTCTAAAGTAAACTACTGAAATAAAGTGTTACCTTTTTTTTAGTGTTTCTCTATCTTTTTTTTTTTTTTTTTTTTGCCCATTAAGTTTCAAATACAAGGACACAATGTTTCATTTGTGTTTAATTATCTTGATTTTCCAAAAATAGACACTATCACTTTTTCATTAAATTTATAACAAAGAAAATGTGTAATATATCCAGATTAATGTGATACAAAATGACTCATTATTACTCCTACATGCTAATTCTCCAGGTCTCGTTTGAAAAAGTTAGTTGCTGAACCTCCAGGCAAAAACCACCCTAGCTAGAGAACTAATAATAACTTAGTTCTCCATCTCTTACACAATAAGACACTGGTGCAAGCTTCTTGAAACTGGTTTCTGCATTCCCAATCAATTGTTTGTGACAGTATATCATAACCTCAGATGTATTCTGTAATTTCAGTAATAGCGTCGCATCAGTGAGTCTGTTGATAGTCTTTTGATCATCAGAAACAAAGTCTCTGAAGAGCATTAATGAGGCACTGTGTCAGGCGTGTTAGCGTTTCCCCATTAGATCATGTGCTTATTATTCCATATTCTGCATTATATTTACACAATAGCCTTCACAAAACACCTGATTCAGGGATGTTTTATATTTATTAGTTCAGATAAAAAGCCTTCCTTTAGGAATTAAGCTGGAATAGATGCTCCCCGCTCTCATTTCCATAATCTAATAGTGTGTTTATGAGGGAGAGTGTTTATGTCGCTGTCTGCATAGAAATGATGCTAGCAGACAAAAAATGACAGAGAGAGAGAGAGAGAGAGAGAGAAAATGAGAGAGAGAGAGAGAGAGAGAGAGAGAGAGAGAGAGAGAGAGAGAGAGAGAGGGGGGAAAGGAAGGAGGAAGAGAAAGAGAGTGTTTAACATCCTCCTCAAGCCGCATTGTTAGCCTCAGTAGACGTTGAAAAATATACACACATTCTTAAACACACGCATACAGGCATGATTCCATAATTTAGTAGCGATGTCTCACTGGGGTTCCCACATGAAATATTATTTCCTTCATTAATGTAGTTTATAAGGGGACAGAGTGCAGTTGCTTTTCTCAGCAACTGAATGTAATTGTTTGTCTCTCATCTGAACTCAGAGCCAGAACCCCTGAACGCTCCGGCTAAACAAGAAATGCACACATAATGAAATATTCATCAAAACAATTGAGTGTAATAATTGTATTGACAGTGGGGCAGGCTTTGTGGTCAACTGTGTGTGTGTGTACATCTGTTTTTGCTTGAAGGGATGTGTATTTTTGTGTATTCGGAAATGTTTGTGTAGGAGTGCTTCGGAGGTCCTTGCGCTTGGACTTGAATAGATTGTGAAGGTCTGGATGTAAAAATGTCATTCAGAATACCCATAATTCATTTTTGTAGTTATTGTATAAATATTTTTTTGAGACATAACTACCATGAGCTCCAAGGCTGCTAATCAATAGTACATGCTTCTGTAATCAGTTTCATTTTTTAAAAGAGATCCAGTTCCCAAAATACTACATTACTGACAATTTTGAAGTGATATCCACCAATCAGAACTCGCTGTCACCATGGAAATGGAAATGGAGTGTTGATGAATTTTTGGCAGGCTAGAAAAATCGTGATTCCTGACTAATGTTAGTTAATATGTGATTTTAATGGACAAGAAAACATTTACAGCCGAAAACGAAAGAAAGAAAGAAAGAAAACTATGGTTACACTTTATTTTAAGGTGTCCTTGTTACAGTTTTATTAATTAACAACATGTACTTACTATAGAGTTAGGGTCAAGATTAGGGTTTGGTTTAGGGTTAGTTACATGTACTTATGGATACTTTTCTGTTATTACTATAGTAAGTACATGCAATTTGTAACAAAGACGCTCTAAAATAAAGTATAGCCAAAATTAACATACTGATATCAATTCCCAGATAGAGATGTTATGAAGGCCAGCTAGAGCTGTGTCCTTGTTATTGCTCCTCCCATACTGGAGAAGCTAATTCAAATCTCGCTTTGAGTGGGTTGAGTAGGACTGGTTACATTGGTGCCGTGACCCGGGTGGGGGGAGTGAGGTTTAGGGGATTGAGTGTAACGGAGCCCAACTTGTGCGGGTAAACCTAATTTAATTGATCTCAAGGATGCACCAGCGACAAATGCTATAGAGACTGTGGTCTTTAGTGTCCTTGTTAACATGCTCGCCTCCCACGCCAGAGACGGCGGTTCGAATCCCACTCGGAGCAGGTCGAGTAGAACTGTTTACACAGAATAAAACACTTATTTACATGTGGGTGTCTAGAAATAACATATCTTTCACTGAAGATTGATACCACCATAAGTAGGCCAGACTTGGTGCTATGGTCCATGTTATTTTAAACCATCAGAAAACCCTATAGTGCAGACTTGCAACAGGGCAAAACACCATAGTGCATTCTTTATAAATTGGGTGCAGAGCTTTACAGCAACATCCACCATCAAACAGCTGATGTAGCCTGAGATTTATGCTCAGTCGAAAAGCCAAAACTACATTTCCTGGGTTTCATAGTAATGTCAAAAAATGAGGAGACACAAAAGGGATGCCAGAAGTCATTATGAAGCTAATCAATGAGCCATAGAGAAAGGAGTGTGTCCACTTCAAAGCCTCTTTATGTCAACCTTGTGACACCTTTAACATACAGCAATTTCGAGCAAGTGACACCCAATGGCTAACATCAAGACTCAAGAGATGTTTTGCTCGATTCAAGTTGTACCACTTTTTTTTTTTTTTTAAATCCGCTTTGACAAAATTTATGAGGGAAAATCATTGCAAATGCAAACCAATGCCACTGAAATGATGGGTGGTAAATATCTAATGCTGGAAAAGATCAACATGTATTTGATATTGCAGGTCACTTTTTATGTTGTTTACTTGCTATTCCAAAGTTTTAGCAATGTACAACTTTCAGTTTTTAAAGGTTTAGCTTTTTCCCCTTATACCAAGAAGAGTCTTATGTTCTCCAAGGCTGCATGTATTTAATAAAAAAAATACAGTAAAAAAAAAGTGTAATATTGTGAAATAATATTACACTTTAAAATTAAAAAATCTGTATTAATATACTTTATTTTATTTTTTACTTTTTTTCTGTAAATGCAAAGCTCCATTTTCAGTGACCATTTCTCCAGTCTTCAGTGTCATGATCCATCAGAAATCATTCTAATATGCTGATTTGGTACTGAATAATTATTTATTTGTATTAGTAATAGTTAAAAATGGTTATTCTGCTTAATATACATATATATATATATATATATATATATATATATATATATATATATATATATATACTCGTCTTTTATGTCTGATAATCGAGAATATGTCTTAGAAAATCTGTCAAATCGTGTCAATGTCTATGGCCTTGGTTCAGTCTGAAGATGTAGCTACATGCATTATTTGCGTGTTCTTTGGGGAGATTTCTCTCCAATAGCATTAGTTAAGCTCTTGTTAACGGCACACATCACCTTGGCGTTAATGACCTAATGTCCTCAAGGAGTTATTAGTCTTGTTTAAAATAACACAAGTTTAAATAATTCATAATTCAGGCTCATTTAGCTGAAACAGGGTGGGTGTCTCTTAGCGAGCAGGGGGACAGGTCTTGCATTATAAAAACTATTAATATTCCATAAAGCACATAAGCAGCTCGCCCATTTATCCGTCACGTCATAATGAAGGACTAACACCTGGAAGCTTCCATGAAACAGGCTGATGTCAGATGACTATATTAGTGTGTTACATTGATATGTCTGTGACTCTGTGTGTGTTTGTGCATTTAGGTGATACTCATCAGATTGAGTTACTCCCAAATTCCCAGAAGAATAACCTGGCCAAATTGCTTCTTTCTTTTTTCCACTCTGCCACCTAAACAGATGTTGACACTCTCTATCCATCTAAGAGTCATGGACAATGCCCTGTGGAGGACTGACAGGGGAATTGTGGCTGATACACATATTGCTCCACTCACGGTCACTGTAGGCACAGTTTGAAGTCAATATCCATCATTTGAATTGCAAATTGGTACATACACCAAAATCACCTCACTGTTTGCAGGGGATGAATGTGAGGACAAGGTCATGGTTATGGGATTAGAAACCCTGACTAGGTACTTGTCATTTACAGACATTGGCTCTGCTGTTATTATAATTAAAACTCTAATGGAGGAATTCACTCAACAGTCGCGTGTCGTATTGATCACATGGACCTGCTTATTCTCTAGTGACCACACACACAATACAGCTTATAGGAATTGAGTTTTAGTTTATATTATTTATTTATTTTTCGCCATTCCAAACCTTTATGCTGTTACTTTCCCTGTTAAATGCGAAAGAATTGAGGATTATCTCACAATGCTGACTTCTTTTCATGCATGTCAGAAATGTGTCAGAATTGTGAGCTGACTACTTTTTTTCCTCAGAATTGGACTTTATGACTCACAATTGGAAGATTATATCTCACCATTCTGAGAAAAAAAAAAGTCAGAATTGTGGGATATAAACTGTGGGATATAAACTTGCAATTGCAAGAAAAATGTCAGAATTGGGTAACACTTTATTTTAAGGTGCTTGTAATAGGCAGTAATTAACAGTTAATAAGACACTTATAAGACCTTATAGGATGCTTATAAACATAAATAAGTTAATATAAGTGTTAATTAAAGCATAATTAACACATTTGTAAGGGCCCAAGCCCTGAAAGGGCGAACGCCCTATTGTTTTCCTTAGAATAAATTGGTTTTCCTTAGGATAAATTTATTTTTATATTTCTAACGACCTGTGTGCAAGGTTTCAAGAGTTTTCGAGCACGTTAAGGGCCCCAAAAGTGCCCGAATAGTCGTTAGAAAAATAAAACAAAATTTAGAGTTTAAAAAAAAAAAAACGTTATTATTATTTTCCGTGGCAGAAACAACCTTCCATACTTTTTTTTTTCATACTGGTCAAAAGTATATTTTAAAATCAGCTTTTCCATCACAGGAATAAATTACATTTTAAAATATATGAAATATGTCAAACCCATAGTTTGAATCTCACCTCAACGTCCTTTCCCGGTCCAATTCCCCTCTCCTGTCTCCCATGATTTCCTGTCTGTCCTACATTAATTAAGGCTAAAAAAGGCCAAAATGTATGGTGGCCGAGGGAGCTCAATGTGCCACAACTGAATAAAACATGTAAATAAAATAAATAAATAAAATAAAATAAAAAACTCAGCAAATTAAGAAAACATCTTCATTAGTTTGACAACACATGGGCTGCAAATACTCACTACAAAACCAAATGCAGAAATGCGAAACCGGAAATGTACATTGATGTTTATAGTAACCTGTCAAGAAGAAAAAAAAAGAAAAAAAAAGAAAAAAAACGATAAAAGTACTCCATGTGACTTGTGTAGGACATTATATGTCCACCGAAAGCTAGCCCTGGTTTAATGTGATGAGCAGACTGTAATTTGATTGTGATTATGATTGAAAGTGAGTATTCACTATCAAATCAAATCACAAACATATCTCAAAACATTTGCAAATAAACGCTACCGGCAACTGCAATTCTTTCTTAAAATCTATGAAGTTGTGAAGTTGCTTATAGTCAGTAGAGTGTCTGTTGGAGGAGCATCACAATAAAGAGTTAGCAGATATTATGCAGACAGTCTACTGATACTCTAATGAGAGTTAGTTGACATAGTATCAAAGTTGCTTATATTCAACAGAATGTTCAAAGGGACCATCAAAATAAAGTGTTACCCTGTATTTTACAAATGGATACCATTTTTTGTTTTTTATTTTATTTTATTTTATTTTTATGTATTTAACTGCAGTGAAAAAATAAATAGCATGCCAAGATCTTATGTTTCTTAAACTTATTACATTTTGTACACCTGTCTAAAAGCAAGTTTGCTGTCTTGTGCTCGGTAGACGCTGTTTGCAGAAGATTAAGCACATATCCCTTTCATCTGAACCACCCACCTGTTTCTGACTAAAGCTCATTTTGGAATAAATCTATCCCTTGATGGCTCCCCACAAGTGAGAAAAAGAACTACACTTTTTGCACTCTTAATTAGTAAGACTGGAACATATTTGTTTGGATCACTTTACATTATGTCACTCATCTGAAGACATTTAGAAATGATCTAATGCGAGTGTATAGCAATGGAAATCTAATTACAATCATGCGCCTGTGGAGTGCATCCAGTTTGTCAATGTGCATCTGTATAAATCATTTATTTTGAGTTGGATGTCATCCAGCTCCTTGTCACATCAAATCTCATGATAATCAAGATAATCACAATAATTAAATCTGGTAAAATGTATTATGCGATGCAAGAAGCCTAAATTTATAGGCAACTTTTTTTTCTCTGAGGAGACAATTGAGGCAGTGCCTTCTCAAAATCAAACGTTAGAATAAAATGTTAAAAATTGAACAGGAAAGCAGTCTCTCTTGAGCTTTTTGTGTTCTCATTAAGATTCTGAGGCATGAATGCAAAAGGAAACATACAGCCAAAAAAGTCACACAACAGGAGGCAGTGTCTCTATCTTGCTGTGATTGGCTGAATGTTCTCAACCACTCCAGAAATTTGCTAGCCTAGTAATCTAGACCCACCCTAGCGGCAGCAAAATTTATTTTGCAGCCAGTCCGGTCTAGCAACTCTCCGCTGGAAAAACCAAACTCTAGTCAGGCCAATCACATTGTGTATAGAGTTGGTGGGCGGGCTTAACATAATGACGGCAGAGATGTGTTTTCTTTGAAAACAAAGAAGATTACTGACTCTGGAGGACTTGGAGTTAAGCTTTTCTTTAAGAAAAGAACAAAGAAAGGCACTTAAGTCATTCTTAAAAAAGGAAGATGTCTTCGGAGTTCTGCCGACCGATACGGCAAAAGTTTAATATATCAACTAGCTCCGCTGATGGGAAAACGCATAGGACTCACTGAGTCACAACCGTTCGTTGCTCTGATTGGTTGTAGCTCTGTCCTATTGCGTGCAGAGGAAATTTAAAAGACAACCGTTAATCCCGCCCCTCGCATTGAGGCATGCCGATGGTGAGTTCCCAGACCTAACATCTTGATGTGGTTCTGGCTTGCTAGGCTAGAAATTTGCCTTAAAATTGTGGAAATGGGCGGATTAATTACAAATTAAACGGCACACCCACTCGCCACTTTTAGTGACGTTCAAATCAGAATGAACTTGAAATTGCTAGAATCTGTGAGTGAGACACTATTTAGCAAGCTCCAGTTTGATTAAATTCAAGGTGCCCATTTCATGTCTACAGCCATTATTACACTTGTAAAGGATTCGTTGACTAATGATCCAAAAGAAGGTGAATACATAATAACATTGATGATGTCTTTCGATCATAATTTATTAGAAAGACAAATATTAGTGTAGATATTGTTTTTCAAGCAAAACAAAGATGTTATAAAAAATTAATAAACTTACTGAGACTTCAATGTGATTCGAAGGAAGGAAGGAAGGAAGGAAGTAAGGAAGGAAGGAAGGAACTGCAGTACAGTGACCTTAGGCTGGTTACTGCTAGATGAATACTGATTGGTTTTATAGCAATATGTGAAACGTTACAGTGAATTTCCTTCAGTGTGAATGCTCTGTACTGGATTGACACACACACACACACACACACACACACACACACACGCGCACACGCACACACACACACACACACACACACACACACACACACACACACACACAAACACACACACACACACACACACACACACACACACACACACACACACACACACACACACACACACACACACACACACACACACACACACACACACACACACACACACACTACAGTGTCCATTGCAAACTAATATCCTTTTCATGATTTCTTTCACACCTCAACCAAAGAAAGTTTCTCTCCTTACATTGCAAAGACTGCAGGACTAGTGTATTATAATGTCTTCACACAAACTACAGATTTAGTTAATTACAATTAAGAACAGGGCCCAAACTATTAAATGCAGTTGCTATTTATTTTTAGATATATAGTTTTTCTTGATTGCTAAAACACTATAACTGGTTCAGTTGACCCAATTTCCCAAACCATTAATTCAGTTCTAGAATCAAAGACACGTTTATCAAAACATTTAACACATTTCACCTGTTTTCACACACTTTCCAATTCTCTCAATGTTTTCTGCAAAACTCTACGCATAAATGCCCTCATTTTGCACAGGTTTAACCATGTTATCATTCAGAAAACACAAACACTTAATATAATTACCTCATTTGTCACACTGTGAACTCAAATAGCACACATGTATCCATGTGTAAACATTAAGTAGCAAAACAGATGACACAACAATCAGAATCTCAGGGTAATATAAATAGGGCCATGGATGATTATGTGCTTTAAAAACTGAATCCTAGTGCTGGGTTACAAAGAGGGAGAGGAGGGCGAGAGGAAAAGAAAAATAAAGGGGACGGGGTCAAATGATGAGGGAAGTTGGTCTACCAGATTTTTATATTACTTACAAATACATTATAATTACAGTACATAGAATATTGAAAGTTCTCTCATCTAATGTACTGCTACTATGTACAGCAAATTCTGTAGCACATCTTGTACACCCTCAAACTCGTCAATATCAAATTGATTTGTAGCCAAGTACTTTTTACATTTCATATTTTTGCAGAAGTGAGAGATGACTGCCTAGGGGAGGGAGAGAATGTCTGCTGTTGGAACACTAAGAAACTGCTCTAGTATGGCAAAAATAGTCGTGTCAGTACTGCAATTCAATTTGGCTGAGGTTGCAGAATTTTCCTTTTTTTTACTGCACTGTAATTGACAGTATACTGTATTGTATTGCAATTCCAAGTTCATGTTCAATTCTTTGGTATTTCACCTTTTCTTATCTTCTGCAAGATCTCTTTACAATAGTGTAATGAAAAGAAAGTTTTCTAAAAGCTTATTGTTGAATTTCACTGTATCTGCACCCCTCTATTTATGATGTATACTGTAATAAACATTGAAGAGTAAATAAAGGGATCCCTGATTGATAAAGGGAGGTTTTTTGTAACAGTGTTTTGAATTTATCTCATTAGTGTTTAAGACTATGTTGAAGTGTATGTGTTTTGAGGGCTTGTTTGTCATGTCTGAGGCCAAAGTTTGGTTATCTTACGAGAGGTTCTCTCGTATTGCGTAAGCTAGCTTACACTACGGGGTAAAATCATCTTTGCTCGAAATATTGAAGCCAAAAAATTACTTTAGTTTTGTATTTATTGTCAACGCAGTGCAGAAGCTAGCAGAGCCAGAGCAGGCCATATTGCGTGCTCATTGGTTGCCCTGCGGCGCTTTGCGCCCTCACGCGTCATAGCCCGCCAAAATGGGGTTGGCTTGGCGTATAAAAGCCAGGCTCGTAGGTTGTCTCACTGATTTCATCATCTTCAGCGAAGCTCTCCGCATCGCTGGACTTTGAAAGAAGCCGCCGCCGCAGCGACCGTCAAGCAGAAGAAAGAGCCTGAGGAAGCCGGCCGTCTTCGCTGCCTTCAGCCTTCCGTGCCTGCTACGCCATCCGGCGACGAATATCCTTTTAATGCTATTTCTATCTGTGTTCTTTCTAAAAGAGCGCAAGGCGTTTTTCTAAAAATGCCTCGCATTTCCTGTGGCTCGTATATGTGATATGCGCTCTCTGCCTGGGCCCGGAACATGGGAAGTGCTTCCGCAGTCGACCCTGCAGGCTCGACTCGAGGCCTTCGCTGTGAAAACTGTCACCCCGGAGCTCGCCGGATTACGTTACATCCCGCCAGCTTCTCTCTCTCTCTCTCCTTCTCCGCCCCTCCCGGACGCGCAGCTGCCGGCTTCGCCTCAGGGGACGAAGCTGAAGGAACCGACAGCGGTTCCATCCTGACATCGGACAGCGAGGAGTGGTCGAGTTCTCATCACTCCGCCTCCTCCTCGATCCCGGAAGGCTACAAAAGCTACTGCAGCGGCGTATTCGGCTGCCAACGAGCCGGTAAAACAACCCGCTCGACTGCACACAACCGCCGTTGCTACGGCGACCCAGACAAGTCTCTCAAAAGATGGTTGAGTCGCGTCGCGGCCGGACCACCATTGAAACATCTCGCCCTGTCAGTCCCCTTAGAAAAGGCTACTGCAGCGATGTATTCGGCAGCCAACGAGCCGGTAATGCAACCCGCTCGCCTGCAAAATCTCGAAAGTATAACGTCTGGTTATCCGGCTCATGCCGTGGTGTTTATGTTTAGTAATGTGCCCACATCTCAGTGTTCACCCCTACACGCAAGCACATTACCCCTGTGTCTCTTACACTCACAGAGCCCACTTACATAAAGCTGGCAAGTGCCGCTCGAGTGTTAGATTTAGAGAATTTGCCCACAAATCTGTGCTCACACCTACTCGCTGCCCGCTTTGTTACACGGCAACAGCCTCACAGCTGCCATGTTATGAATGTAAGTCACGTGCCCGCCCACGAGCGCTCACGCTTACTGACAAACACTTCGCCCCAGGCTGCGCTCGCGATAAAATATCGCCACGAAATGTTCCCCATTCCCAGTAATCGGGTCATCTCAAGTGATACAGGTAGTTACAGCTATCAGCGAGCCGTCGTTACTGAGATCAGAGTGTGCGCACACCCCGCTCACACCTCCGGTACAGTTTCCCGAGCCTGCGCTGCGCGGCCAACGGAACCCGGAGTCAACTCTGCCCCTAGCTATACATGTAGAAGCATGGAAGGCTATTCCAGGTGTGACAGATTGGGTGCTAAGCATGATAAGTCAGGGCTATTCGCTTCAGTTCGCTCGCCGTCCCCCTCGCTTTCGAGCTCGGACCGAGACGAAAGTGAAAGCGGATGTAGCACATCTACTCCGCGCAGAAATAGCCAAACTGCTGTGCAAAGGGGCCATAGAACCAGTACCTCCTTCTCAGAGCGAGTCAGGCTTCTACAGCCGTTATTTTCTTGTACCCAAGAAGGACGGAGCTCTAAGACCTATCTCAGATCTGAGACATTTGAACAAAGCTCTCATGAGACGGCCGTTCAAAATGATTATGACCAGACAAATCCTTGCGCACATTCGCCCAGGAGACTGGTTCGTTTCTCTCGATCTGAAAGATGCATACTATTGAGACAACCTCTAACCAGTGAGACAACCTAAGAGCCTGGCTTTTATATGCTAAGCCACCCCCATTTTGGCGGGCTATGATGCGTTTGGGCGCGATGTCACGCGCAAAGCTCAGAGGTAGGTTGCAGGAGTTGCTGCAGGGCAACCAATGAGCACGCAATATGGCCTGTTCTAGTTCTGCTAGCTGCTGCACTGCGTTGACAATAAATACAAAATTAAGGATAATTTTTGGCTTCAATATCTCGAGCAAAGATGACTTTCCACCGCGCCATCACCATCACCAATTTGTATTTAAAGTTAAAGGAATGGAGAAAAACTGTAATAATAAAAAAAAAAAACTTGTTTGTTGTAAATATTCCACTTAAGGAAGGTTTTTGCATTAACTTCTTCAATTTTTTTTTTAAATGTAATCATTAACTCAGTTCCTGTCATAACTTGTTTTCATGATAAAAATATATAGTGATTTTTTTTTGTCACTAATATCAATTATTTGAACATATAACCAACAAATTCTTTAAAATAAACACTTTCTTGAGGGGAAAACAAAGGAATTAATTGACATGCTTTTAAACATGCTTTTTAATTGGCACATGAGTTTCGGTAACAGGACTGAGAAAACATTCGTCCATCTTCTGCTTAGAAACCTTGTAAAAAATTAAATAAAGTTGCCTGAGTTTGACCAATACACATTTTGAATAGTTAAATATGTACAGTATTAGATTCAGTGTTGAAAAAAGATAAAAAAATAAAGTTTAATTTTGAAGAGTTACAACAAGCAAATGTCACCCATTCAGTGGAATGGCCAATTTATTAAAACATATATTAAAATAATTAAGACATTACTAACAGGCAAAGCAATATAATGAATTTATAAGCTAACATAGTGCATATATTTAGTGAAATGACCCCCTCTAGAGTTAATTTATCTAGTGAACTAACGTGCTGTGACAAATGACTTGCTTGAGTAAAATGTAATGCTATGTGAGAGAGATATTATTCTCAAGCTGTTTTATAAATGTCTGTCCACGTTTGAAACACTGATTGAAAGATTACACGTAAACATAGGCCGTTTCTCAATATGCGTTCTTGTCTGTACTTGTGTTCTTGTGGACTTGTGAAACGTCATCATTCGCTGCCCAAGTACTGTCTCAATACACAAGTTAGCATTTTGGCAAGAACGGTTAAAAATCCCGGAAGTGTTCTTGACACGCCCATTTTACCGAGGATGCATCGGTTGGTAACTTGTGTGAACTTGACGGCAGATATATCCCAGCATTCATTTCGGCATTCGAGGAAGGAGCGTGGAGCAGAAAGGCAGAACAACAGTAAGTAGTTTTTCTACAATTTCGTATGCTATTTCATCACTAAATTCACTTCTGATAGCATTTGAGGCGAGAAATATACTGTGTAGATTTCAAATATTGCCATTTTTACGAAAATTTATGGCGAATCGAAAATATGCTCAAACATTTTCGGTAGTGAAGAATCTCCATAAGCGCACGCGGGTGTAGCTAGCGAGCCAACCGGCCAGTCATGCTAAAAACCTGGCTGTTATCATCAATAATTCTTGTTATGTTTGGGTACTGAAGACGGCGCTGTGCGGGGGTATTGCGCATTACCAGCAAGAACACATCGCCTCAAACTGTCAGCAGCGTTCTGTGTGCTCATCACCTTGTAAGTTCATTCTTCCAAGAACAACTAGCAAGAGCGTTCTCCCCAAGAACACAAGTCCGTTCTTTGCATTCTTGGTTTTGAGAAACGGCCATATGCCTAGTCCGTCTGTTCTTCTTCTTCTGTCCTTTGTGTGCAAACAGTGTTACCACGTGCGCCCCCTTCTGGATTGGTGTGTGGATTGCCTGTGACTGACTGTATTCGTCGTCTGGCTGTATCCACTGAACCATGACGGTTCCTGACAAATACATGTACTGTATTCCTGGACTTTGTTGTCCTGTGATATTTTTTAAAGCCTAAGTTGAAAAATAAAAATGTATTTTTTTTTCCTGCATGCTTTCCTCTCGATAACAAAACAAACAAATTACAGTGGTGACTAAACTGTAGTTAAGAAAGTTTCTTATCATAGTGATGTGGATATGTTTGCACCAGCAATTCGGCACTCCAGTCAAGTCACTTCACGTTTATTTATATAGCACTTTATACAATAGTGTAGAACAACTTTACAGTGACATATTTGTTCAGTGTCTCTTTCAATTAGAATTACAAATTCAATTTCAACTATATAGTATGCATGTTGTACTTGCAGATATCTGATCTCGACAGACTGAACAGAAGAAATGAACCAGAGGAGATTTCCACATCAAAGAAGGCGGAGATTTCCACATCAAAGAAGGCGGACCCTCAGAGTACACCTACATATTACATAATCGCCAGAGACCAATGGCAGTTCAAAGATGTTTACCAGCTGGAGCAAACCTTTACAAAACAAACTTCGTTTTGGCCTGATTTTGTTCAAATGATGTCACACCAGATTCAGGCCCAACTTTGTACTCTATTTGTGGAAAGTACACCGGGACCAAATGTCAGACTGAATGGGGGTCACACAGTTAGACAATTCCATGCAAATCTTCACAGACCTGCTGATCTCTTTAAAGACATGCTATGCTGTAGATCTCAGAGATCTGGATCACTAAAACAAAGCAAAACCCACAGCATGTCGAGGAAAGCATTAATCGACAAGCGGTGTGAAGCCTCATGCCAAGGCACATGTAAAGCACACATAAAAAAAAGAAAAAAAAAAGTGAAAGGGTTACGTACTTTGGGAGAACTGCCTGCACTATCTGTTGTTGAAATGGTCATCGCCCGAGGAGTTCTATACAGATAGTCAGAAGCAGACCTTTTTCTGGACACCAGCGGAGAAGAAGAGAACAAAGGTCAAACCTATCTGACATGAAGCTGCACGGTTGAAACACAGCATAGAGGCATCCAATGCACAGGACAGATTTTAGAGGGAATTATATATAGGTTAAAGTCAGCATGAAACATAAGTTGGGATAAACTTTTCTTCCCTATTGTGCAGCATAGCCAAGTTAAATGGCTTCCTGAACAAGAAAAAATCTATATAGGGCGGGACTTGATTTTGTCCTTTGGGAATTGATTGGATGATTGGATGGTTTTGGTTTGCTACTGCTGTGATCTCATGTGAGTGACAGGTTGTCCCGTTCTCGCACCAGTGAACACGTAATCAGAGAACAGAAGAAAGAGGGAGGGGAAGTTATTTTGATTAAAGATTACAAGGTCACGTGAATAAAACATAAAATATGTGCACGGATAAATCTTTTATAATAAATACTGCAACATTTAAGAATTATCAATTTTAAGGAGCGCCTAGAGGAACGTGGAGATGGAAAAAAATATATCTCAATGCTTTTGTGTTCCCTCACAAATGTTTTGCGTTCCCCAGAGAAACTCAAAATTTTTGGCCAGCGAATGCAAAGTTGCATGGAGAACGCAAAACATTTGCGAGAGAACGCAAAATCATTGACATATCTTTTTCCTCACATCTCAGTTTTTCTTTTCCATCAACCATGTCCCTTTAGGGGTTCCGTATATACTTTTGATTTCATGGTGACTTTAGGTCTGAAGCCACATTCATGTGTTTTATCATTATTGTTCATTATTAAACACTATTATGTTTTATATTATTATTGATGTTGTTGTAAAATTAATTAATTGTCTGAATATCTCTCATATCTACCAGTTAAAATATATCCATCAATCAACTGCAAATAAGAGCAATCTAAAAAATGCCTCCTTTATGAAAGTCTTATAATAGGAAAAATGTGCGGCCAATGTGGTGTTCACATTCAATGAAGCAAATTCTTTCATGCCACTTTTAATCAGAAAGGCACTCTTAACTTCTCACAATAATTCTGACCCTTCACACTGACGTTGCATCGTGTGTGTGTGTGTGTGTGTGTGTGTGTGTGTGTGTGTGTGTGTGTGTGTGTGTGTGTGTGTGTGTGTGTGTGTGTGTGTGTGTGTGGTGGTTATCACAGCTTTAGACTGTGGCTCTGAGTTCTTGATAGATTCATCATCATCGAGCTCTTGCCCCTTGTGACTGCAGCAGCGCAGATGCTCAAGGTCACCGATAAAGCTTATAAAAAATAAAAATAAATAGATGAGGGAAAAGTGAGGGGCTAGAGAGAGGATGAATGGAGAATAGTTAGAGATGATAGGGTAATTTGAAGTGACAAATATGTGTGTATGAGCTTTAAAAGCCGTGGGTATGTTAAGTATGTAATTAACTAGCAGTAATTGGCTGCCATTTAAAAACTGTCTATTGATCCTCTTTAATGCTGGGATTTATAGCCTCGGAAGAGATTCTTTACTGGGATTCCTGATTGCCCTTCTTCCTAAATGAAGACTTTATGGATTTCCCTCATAAATATTATATACCGATGCTTAACGTATGCAAAACAAAGTGCTGACTCAGGATTACCTTTCAAACTTTCAGCAGAAATTCTCTTTTTCCATGTTCCTGAAATTACATTTGGGATTTGAACATATTCACATTTGTATTCTCATAAATCAAATGCATTCAGTTTTAGTTTGGAAGAGTATTTTGTTGTTTATCTTTCACAATAGATAAAGGCCAAACCTATCAATTTATTGCAAGGGCTGTATTTCCCCAGAGAAATCAGAACATTTAACCATCAGAAAGAGAAAACAAACAGTACAGCATCGTCGAAACTAAAAGATAAGTCAAATAATTAAATAATAATATTAATTCAATCACTGTCGCTTCACTTGTATAAGCCAACGGCAGCATTTGCTATACATAGAACATGCATTAAGTGGGTAATTCACTCGTTTTTATGTTCCTATAATCAGTGTTGGGGGTAACTTATTACTAGTAACTTGAGTTACGTAATCAGATTACTTTTTCAAGTAACTAGTAAAGTAACGCATTACTTTTTCAATTTACAACAAAATATCTGAGTTACTTTTTCAAATAAGTAACGCTAGTTACTTTTTCACATTTATTGACTGACAGCTCTCCTGTCCCCATGTTGAGAGAAATAAAGTGAGGTGTTGTGTGCATTTGCATTGAACATGCATTTACTCATCTCACAAAAACATTCAGTATTCCTCAAAATGAATAAAAACAGTCAAATGCAATCTCAGAATTTTGTGCAAAAGTTTTATAATTAACTATGTTAAATTACACAAATATACTTTATGTATTTAATCTCACTTTATTAACCAATGTTTTTGCTGCTGACCTACAATGATCTAATTCAACCATACTAATAAGCAAAAATGACTTTAGATTAGGTTTAGAAATAAGTGTGTTGAACTTCCTTCTCCTGTATCCTATTGTTATTTAATCAAGAACAGCAGCAGCTGAAAGGTTTGTTTGAGCGGCGCCCTTTACTGTACTGTAGTAAATATGCATTTCCTTCAGCCTTACGCTTATTCATTTAACTTTTGATTTGAAAGGGCCTTAACAATTGGCAAAAATAAATTGTTTTAGCTGTTATTAAAAAACAAACAAACAAGCCCATGCAGGTGAGAAAAAGTAACGCAAAAGTAATGTAACGCATTACTTTCCATAAAAAGTAACTAAGTAACGTACTTAGTTACTTTTTTGAGGAGTAACGCAATATCGTAATGCATTACTTTTAAAAGTAACTTTCCCCAACACTGCCTATAATTGAGGAAAACCGATGCAGTTTAAGGTCAGTGAAGGACCTTGACCTTGCAAGAAAGTGATGCAAATAGACACTGGTAAAAATACATGCTGTTGTTTGAATCGAAAAGCTTTTTATAGTTCAGACATCAAATTCTGAATCGATGAGTTGCGTTCAAAGCAAACCAGTAATAGCCATGCATTACAGTAATTCACCGAAGTTTTCAGGAAGAACAACAATAACTTTTTATCTCTGAAGAACCATATAGCCAACTCAAGAATCATATAAGCTTGGAGTGAAAATGTTTCTGATAAAAATACTCTTCGTAGAACTAATGATAACCTTCATTTTTAAGAGTAGCTATAAGTAATATAAAGGACACTTTCTTGTGTCCTTTACCATTGTTTCAATGTTCACTTCCTGTATTCAGTTTCCTGTTTCCCTTGTTTTGCCTGTCTTGTCTGTTACCATAGACACCATCATTAATTTCCATGACAACTAATTACATGCACATGTCCCTAGTAAGCCCCCTTGTTATCTTCTGCATAAATACCCTTGTGTTTCTCCGGTTGCTGGAATAAGTTCCTGTCCTGTGTTTCCTGGTTTAACCTGGCTACCCATTTTTTTTTTATTGTAAATCTTGTGGATTATTAATATTAAACCAAACTGCACGTGGATTCTCTTCTTTACCTGTTTCAACAGTTACACTTAACCTTGATGCACTGCAGTTTGTCAGACTAAAGAGAAACACATTTAGGAGAATATGTCCTAAGTGAAGATAATAAAGATGCATATTTTACTTTAAAACATTGTGCTAATACTTTATTTAAAAAAAAAAAAGTCCTTGAAAATGATCTAAAAGAGCTTTCCATGTCACATCAGCATATCAGGAGCCCAAAGCTGTTCAATTAATTGATAGATAAAGTTTTGGCTGTGGGAAGAATTGAAGAGAGGATGGTATAGCATATATCTGATAGGACGAAAGAGTCTTAAAATGCTGACATGATCGTTAAACTGTAGATCAGAAACAGAAGCGTGGTGGAGTGTAGAGACTTGAGCTCCCCTATCAGCAGATGAATATAGATCACACGGTGTCTTTGATTCAATGTGCTGCTTCTGCAATTTTTGGGAGTTTAAAAAGCTTTTGATTGTGATGGTCTGCCAATGCAATTGATCTGACCTTTGGACACTGTTGAACTATTTCTTTACAGGGTCATTTGTAGATCTTGGCCAGTTTTCCATTGCCCTTCATTGACACTCCAGATTAACATCAGTTATACTGTAATTGTAAAACGTGAAAAGCCTATTGCCTTGAAAAGTTTCCTTGATTTGACCCTTAATGTGTGTGTGTGTGTGTGTGTGTGTGTGTGTGTGTGTGTGTGTGTGTGTGTGTGTGTGTGTGTGTGTGTGTGTGTGTGTGTGTGTGTGTGTGTAGTGGCGGTCTTAACATAGAGGCATAGGTAGGCGGCTGCTTGGGGCCCCCTAACAGCAGTCGTAGTAGGGGGGCCCCCAACCAACCTAAAAAATATATATATATATATATATATATATATATATATATATATATATAGAAAAGAAAAAACATGAAAAAGCCTCTTATCATCGTGAACGCTTAAAAAGCATAGTAAATGTTATTAATATTCTTAAGAAATACGTTGAAATGTTGAAGTAGTAGTTAAAATGTCCAGTTCATGGTTATCTGTCCCTACACATAACACCCCTTACTTTCTCAATGAAGTGGACTAGTCCGTAACGGTGAGCGCCGAGGCGCGAAACGGTGAAAGATAAACACAATGACAGGAGGACTGGCAAGTACACAACGAAGCAAGACGAGTCTAAACGCGAAAATGAAACGAAGTAACCCAAGCTGCTCAAATAAAAGAAAAAACGACGCCGATATGTATTGGGCAACGCTGCCAAAAAATGAGAAACTTTTTTACGCCTTCTGTTAGGGATACATGCCGCTACAGCAGCTGCAGTTAGATGTGAAGTGACGCTAGGTGAGGATAACGTGTATAACGTTACATCCTACAGAAAGGGCAAAAGTAAATATGACATTTATTATGGGTTTATGTGATGATTGTTTGAAGTTCACGTAAATTAAAAGTTGTTATATATATTTTTGAAGCCTAATAAATGTTAATTTTTCGGCTTTCATTTACACTGTCATGTTGGATGGCCATAATTAATGTTTAAAATTTTGGGGGAGGGAATCATTTTTATCCAGACATCAATAGCTGTATTAGTATCAGTGATAGGTCTACTGGCCTTCATTCATAAAAAGACGCCATTAAACAAGTATTTAAAATATACTGTCTTTATGTTGTCTCTGCATTAATTTGTAGATTAGCTGTGAAATGATTACATTATAAAATATATAAACTAGTATAACATATAAAAATGTTTGTTTGTAGAATGTTTGAAATGTCAATCTCAAGTGCAATGCAAATTGCAACCTCCCTCACTCACTCATACAAAGTCAATTATTCATCTTGGCAATATTTTTATATGGCTAAAATAAGTATATGGCTGTTTGTGGGGGTTTACCCTAACTACTTGTCTTGCTGGTTATATTGATATTGATTTGATCTAAAAAAAAACAGTGCTGGTTTTCCTGGCATTTTGGCAAAGACAGGTGTTATCTGAAACCGTATTCTCTGTTGGGTTCCATCATGACTATTAGTTTGTGTAGTGCGACACTTTGTGTGTTCTCTGCTTTCCATCTTCATTTTGGAGCAAAGAAATGTATGCAGGGTTTAAAGGGGAAGGTTTTTTTTCTCCTCTCCAACCTTTACTTCCCCGTAGATTAGCTTTCAGTCAGTACATTTTTTTTCGTTCTCTTTTAAAGATGGGATGGGGGGCCCCATACGTACCTTCGCTTTGGGCCCCCAATTTGCTAAATCCGCCACTGTGTGTGTGTGTGTGTGTGTGTGTGTGTGTGTGTGTGTGTGTGTGTGTGTGTGTGTGTGCACGCGTGTGTGTGTGTGTGTGTGTGCGTGCGTGTGTGTGTGTGTGTGTGCACGTGTGTGTGATTTAAAAAAAATCTGAAACATCATAAAAATCATCCATACATTAATTGTCAAAAGCGCTTTGGGTGTACAGTAGTTCATATGAAAAGCGCTCTATGAATGCCACATTAATTAATTAATTCATTCATACCATGATTTGGAAGGACAAACATTTTTTTGACAAATGATAGCTTTTTTATTATTATTTAAAACTAACATTTGATTTGAAACGAAAACAGTAATTGTCACTCTTATGACTCTTTATCACCCTGTGTGTGTGTGTATAGTCCAAGAAATTATAACAATTCTGCTGCTGGGATCATGTATTTATCTTTATAGGCATCGAATGATATTCCATGTAATTGGTCTTACCAACAGTATATTTCTCAGCATGACAGTAAGTGAGATAATTATGAGCCTATATCTGGTCAACCTATCTGCATTGTCAACAGGATCCCAGCAGATGAATGACAGAAGTGAAGATGTTGAAATAGTACCATAGTTTACTTTATGGTCAGAATATCATATTATAGCTGCTGTCGGTATCTTATAAATCAACAACTTGACCACAATAATCTAGTAATCATATTATTTTGTGGTCATTTGAATGGATGATGGTGTCCATTGTGTGTCAGATATGCGTTTAATTGTGATGTAATTAAGTAATTAACCAATTTGTTACAATTATTTTGCACATGCTCAGTTACTCGCTCATTCACATCTCTCTTTAGCTGCAGGTTTTCTGCTTCTATAAGAAATCCTCCTAGTTGTTTTCACATGGCGGATGTGCATTTGATTGAAGTGGTATATTTAAATTAAGTCTGGATATATGCCCAGATATAATACTCATCTCTATCATTTTATCACAATTTGATGGCAGCCGTAATCACTTGAAAACTAACACAAACGTCTCTTTTAAATCCAACTTGTTTACTGCCTGATTTTGGTAGGTGGCAATATTACAACGGTAATTGATCCAGGCAATTTGCACTGCCTTTAGTGCACACTATAATGAAGCTAATTTACACGGAAAGGAGACATGTTTGTGCTAAAAAGAACGACAATTACAACGACACCTGGTTAATCTATATTGTGAATGAATTTGAAGGTTTTTGCGCTAAAATGCCCCAGGCAAAAGTGATGCAACCTTTTAGTAAATTCGCCCAATTGTGTCATCCTCTCTGCTAAATGTGTTGATGCATTGTCTAAAATAGTTTGAGTAGGGTCATGCATAGCAGGATTTTAACTTTGCGCTTCCTGTTACAATAATCCATTATGTACGGTCTACCAAACTATATTCCTGACACTGAAGCAAATTAATTTGTTTTTAAACTGCTTTAGGGAAGAGGAGCCATAATGTAATTACCGTAAGAAACATTCTCATGTTGCAGGGATGAATGACCAGGAAGTGGATATTTACAGGTAACTTAACTACTCTCATGGGATGAAACACATCTAGGCCAAAGAGACGAGGATTCTAGGCCATTAGGACATGGCTGAAAGTCCTATTCAAAATAAAAATATGGACAAGGAAAAAAAAAAAAAAAAAAAAACAGGGTATTATTTTGCGAGGAGGCTGCAAGGAAACCTATCTTTCCATTTTTTTTTTATACCTACAGTGTTGTATTGTTAGCGTGAACATCACGGTCTGCAGCAGGACATAATGAATGTAATTTTCACAAGAGGCTCGACAAGCGATCAGCCTGTCTACACAGCTGACTGACAGTAAAGCAACATGAATCAATATGGCAGACCGTCTTAGACGTTGCTGCTTTGTTGTTTGTAACAGGACAGAGAAACTGGTATTTATTGCCCCTTAAAGGAAAAACAATCCATTAAAACAGTGTTTCTCAAATCTCTCCTGGAGACAATACCACCACTGCACATTTTGGATGTCTCCCTCATCTAACACATCTGATTCAACCCATCAGTTCATTAGCAGAGACTCCAAGACTAGTTGTGTCCGAAAAAGGGAGACATACAAAATATTTGGTGCACGACTCAAGGACAGGTTTGAGAAGAATTAAAAAGAACATTTATATATATATACCAAGGTCTGACATGAAACTTGAGATGGCGCAGTCTGATGTCTGACCAGTCACTTTTGGTGCGTTCAAGTCCTCCTGGGAAGTTTGTATTTACGAGGTGGGAAGTTCTGTTTACAACGGCAGGTGACAGGCGGTGCGTTCAAGTCACTTTTGTCAGAGTAAGATGGCGCCGGTGTACTTTCTCTTAATTAATTACACAAAATACAGCAAGAAAAGGAAGAACAAAGACATCAGGTGTGCATTGTTTTTTTATGTTTTGAATTAATTTATGAAGCTATTGCAAAGTTTATAGTTGCAAATTATATTGTTATATTATAATGCCATCATATTTTGTGCAGGCAGTTAGTTTACTTCGCTGTAAATAGATAAGCCTGACACTATCACTGCTAAATACCTTTAAGTTTTGTGGTATTCCACCATGTTTTTTATTGACACGCCCCCAACTCGAAAAGATCGAGGCTTAAGGAAAATCCCTTTGTCTTGGGCAATGGTCAAATATACTATTGATTAATATTTGACTGCTCAATGTTTCAACTGACCGATTCCAATCAAGACCTGGGTAATAAATTGATTTAAAAAAAATATATAAAGGAAAAGGTACCGATTTTAAAGGGACAGTAAAATAGATTTAAGCAATTCAAAGGAAGCGGTGCCTTTCAGTCCATTCATACCTCCATCTAGAAAGTGAAATGAGTTTTCTCAGACCATGACTTTGAGCTTCTATGAGGGCCAAGCAAGGTAGAATAACATCTTTAAATAGGTCCAAAGTACAGTGAAAACAGACAAAGCGATTGTTCCAGAGAAACCCACACAGAGTACAATAGAAACACACACAGACAACACAAATAGTTCACAAAACCTCCATACACAAAAATCACCACAATGGCGTCCCTAATACAATGCAACATTATAGAAGAGTGTAATCTCCACAGCTCTATTGGTCTAATCTCTGTGCCTCAGCTTTATGCTTTCTGTCAGGTAGACAAAGTTGTCAGTCAGGTTGGCAAAGCCATTTTCGGTTGTCAATAGGACACAGGGGGAGTGCTGAGCGTCTCAATAGAAACTGAGAAATTACAGTGTGACTGAGCTCAGTTGAGACCCGTCCTACTGATGATGGATCGACATTCCAAGGAGCCTCCGCTCGTTTCTCTCACTGTCTCTCTTTCCACCCCATTTCTGCCATAGTGATTGAAAGACATTCAGGGGGCTACAGATAGATTGAAACAGAGAAATAGAGGGACTGTGAGAATGTAAGTAAAGGCTGACTGTGTAGATGAGAAGAATGGAGCTATTCAAACAGTGCTGTGAGCTACAGGTGAAAGGCTAATGTAGTTTTCAGGAGAAAAAGGAGGGAAAAAACATCACTTTCTCACATTTTCTAGGAAGGGCTTTGGATTATTGGATAAAGTAACACTGACACTGTACTGTTTCTGTTATGACCTAATCAGAAGGCGCTGAAGCAGAATTAACTGCATCAGGCACTTCAAAGAACATTTTTAAGTTTATACTACAAAACATTTCCGACAAAATATTTCACTTTTCTTTTTTTTTGGTTGTAACAAGGGGTATGAAACAGGGTTATTATCGAAAAACTAAAGCTATTTAAAACATTTCAGTTCATAGAAATAAAACTGAAATTAATCAAATATAAATATTAGTTGAAAAACTTTAACTTCAAGCATTAAAACTATTACCTGGAACTAAATAAAAATAAAAAATGAAATAAGAATTGTATTAAATCTAAATGGCAATATAAAATAATAGAGAAAAGTAGCCAAAAGTACACAATAAATTACTAAAAATCAAAATAGAATTAGCAAAAAAAACTAAATATAAAAATAAAAGCTTATTATATAAACTAATATAACACTGTTATAAACCAGAGACAGTATCTGTATCTGTTAGAATTACAAAATGATGTATATAAAAGAGATAATTATGTCAAGACTTTTTTGTGTGTGTTTATATATTTTACCCATTTTCATTTAAAGTAAAGTTAAACTCAAATATTTCCTTGCCTCTGCATGTCCATGTTAATACGTTAAAATATCGTATAGCGAAATGTAATAAGTTCTGAAAGAATTGTAGAACAGAAAAAAAAAAATTAGGTAACATTTTACATTTTTAACAAATGAACTTCTAGCTTTATTAAAGTATGACTTAACTATATTAGGTTACACACACCATTTTTGATAAGCTTTACCGGTGACCTTGAGCAAGAGCTCGATGATGATGGATCCATCAAGAACTCAGAGCCACAGTCTGTGATAACCACCACACACACACACACACACACACACGAAAACAAACTCACGAACAAACAATGTCCCCACATGGTCAAAAATTACTGGTATTACTGGTACCCACAACATAGTGTTTACCAGGACCACACACACACACACACACACATACAATTTGTGTAGGTTGCATGGTCAAAAAGCAGCATGAAGATTCTTAAAAAATGATGTGTTCCACAGATAGAATAACATGCGTGGGAGTAAATAATGTCAAAATACTAATTTTGGGGTAAACTAATTCCTCCAAAGGAATTACCCTGTGGAGTCATGGAGAAAAAGGCACGCGTTTATTACAGACTGTTTTACGATAAGCTCCATAGATTAGACAGTGCGCTGAATTCCCCCGGTGGTCATAGTTCAGGAAAACCAGGTGATTGGATATGCATCAGTAGATGAGACAGATGCAGAGTTGTGTGCAAGGTTGTTCTTATTTCCACCCTCCCTCACTCGCTCTCTCTCTCATCCTCCAGGGATCTGGGAAGAATCTAGCTTTCTCTCCCTCTTCCTTTCTTTCAGTCCAGGCCTCTCTCACTATAACCTTAGACTGATGAAAGTCAAATCCAGGCCCAAGCTGCAGAGAGCTCTCCCAAATGTCATAAAATAGGAATAGGGTGTTGGGTCAAAGGTGGAGCTATCTGAAGAATTCTGATTTTTTTTTTTCTTGCAGGACATGCTTATTTGAATTCTCTGTGATGTGTGATCAGAGAGAAATACGTACATACATTAATAAACAAGCCCATAAAAAAGCACACCAATGATGCAATAAGCAAGAAACAAAGGGCATATGTGTGAGAGAAAAGCTTTTTGTTAGGCAGCGCTAATTAACACATAATCTGAGAAAGAGACCAGCTCATCACTCGCTCTCACTGAATGATTTCAGACTTATGTTCTCGAGCTGCGGTCTCGCACCTCTAACAAGAGCCAAGCTTCTTTCTCAAGACATGTTCCACAGGGCTCTTCAAGATGGCATTTACAACTAAAAAGACACTTTCTTCTAGTCAAGAGTGACTTTTTTTATTCTGTGGAGTCATTCTTTAAACTTGTGCTTGAATGCATTATGCATTAATTATGCCTTGTAATGCATCTTATAATGCATTATATGATCTCATGAATAATTGACACCACATTTATAATACATTATAATACTTATTATACTTATTAATTGTTACACCTTTATAAAGTATAATGCATTAATATAAACATTCAATTTCAAATGGAACAAGGATCTGCAAATAATATGATGATGTGTAACTTTGGTTATTATTTATGAAAAGATATGATGCATTATAACATACAATTTTGAATACCTTTATAGTGGATTATACAAAAAGGCTTTAAAGGGGTCATTACATGAGAAATCAAATTTGCCTTGCCAACATATACAAGTTTTTTGTACCAAAACATCCTGCAAGTTTCATAACTTAAAACATCCTCCTCATTATGAACAAAGCATTTATTTAATTTATTTATGGGCAAAAAATGTCAAAATAAACTCCGAAGGCAGCAATTCAGTGACCAAGATACATAGTAATTAAGCACCTTACACTTCATTAGAAACCTAAGTATGTTAGTAGTGTGGGAGGAACTGGATATACTGGAGGAGAGGTTAGAGGTCAAGTCCAGAGCTAATTGCAGCTGAAAGAATGCCAAAAAAAAGCTTTTTATATAACTCCAGTATACTCAGGGAGAAGCCACCTTCAGGGCACATTACATTCAGCAAGCTGTCTTTCACAAGTTCCTTCTGCACTTCACTGATTTAGAACCTCCAAACGAAACCTTCCTGTAACTCCACCGGTCTGATTCCCAGGGGATGCATATGCTGATAAAAGATGTATATCTTGAATGCACTATATGTTGCTTTGGATAAACGTGTCTTCCAAATGCATAAAATACACTAAAATGGGTAATGCATGAAACAAGCAGAAAGGCAGGCAATGTTTTAGCCAATTAAACCCCAAAATCAGAATAGGGTGAAAACCCATTCGCACACAATCCTATCGCACCAAACCGTGATGTAAGTCATCAAAAAACCCAGCACTTGTGGCGTGTGCCACTGAAAATATCCCAGCTTGAGAAGTATATATCCCAGAGGGTCAACAACAAATGAAACATAGCCAATTCTAAATAAACTACACAACGGCATTTTTTTTCTGTCCTAGCAGGTTTGTCCCCCTCGTGTCACAATGGGGAGCATGTAAAGAGTAGGTTAGCAATTTGAGATTTGCTAGTGCTGCATGTGAAATGCAATCAGTCAGCAGCTGCTGAGTAATGTGGCGTGGCTGTCACGCCAGTGCCACCTTTTTTCTCTTTGCCTCTCTTTTCCACCGAGAGTGCGGCAAGAATTTCAATGGCTGCTCTCATCAAAAGAGGATGTTGACATGCATCAGGCGAACAGCACCGTCGGCTCTGACAGAATGTTAAACGCTCCCGTTCCACGCAGCAGTCTGGGATCTATTTGCAGTATTTGCATTTTTGTCATTTTTCATCATCAACATTTTGGTAATTAGAGGAGAAATCCCACTGCTGTGGTTCCTTAAGCACGCACAGACAAAAAAAAAAAAAAAAAAAAAGAAAGATTATTTTACATTCTAAGGGAGCTTTGAGTTGCACATCTAAGAATCTGTGAGAATAAAAAGAGCTTTAACAAATGAGGACTCTTAGGAAAAGTGTAACTCCCACTATGATTTGAATATCATACATGTCTATCTATAGCACAACAAGCACTTGAAGAAAATGTTTCAATGCCTCATGATTGGGTCATAATGTTCAAATGTGATTTTATTCTTTAAGGAACAGGATTTTGATTATGATTTGATTATGATTTTGATATTATGATTGCCCTTTACTAAAGACAGAATATCTTCATTTCTACAAAAAGTTCTTGAATTTGCATTTTGTTAATTGTTCATGAACATAAGGTTAAAAGAATAGTTCACCTCATATAATATTTATTTTTTTAATTATAATATTATATATGTGTTATATAAGATAAAAAATATATAAATGATATGTTTAATATAATTGTAATTAAATTATTTCCTCATCCATGTCATTTCAAACTCATATGCTGTCCCAAAACCTTGAAACAAAAAAACTTGTATGGTCCTGTTTGGACTTTGATAGACGGTCACTATGAATTGTCACTGTATTCTGCAAAAATCTTCTTTTTTTTTAACATTTTTTTTTTTTTTTATAGAAATTACCCCATGAGGGTAAATAAAGCGAATAATGACAATTTTGAGATGACAGAATGTCCGTCGCTGCATCCGAAATCACATACTGTCTGACTAGGTACTACATCTGAATTTACTTTGCAACCGTTAAAAGGGTACGTTCTAGAACGAAATTTGGATGTACTACATGCGCCATGTTGCTGCCATGTGACCTACATGGGTTACTCCACTGCCATTCATAAATCCTGTCCCGTGGCCTCATGGAATTGTAAAGTCACCAATGCGCACTGCGGAAGTAGTAGCTCATCCAAGGACTTTTCTCTCTAGTATTCTTCGAATACTAACATAGCTACTTTTGACGTATGGTTTTCCTCATATTATATATATTTGGGAAGTATTCAATTTCGGGTGCAACGCATGTGTACTTTAAGACCTTCATTGAACTATCTGGGGAAGTAATGATGCTGTACTCAGAGTAAGCTGAATGCACAAAATGGCTCAGTGCGGTCACCAGAAACAAAAAAACAACAAATGACATGGTAGGGGTAAAAGGTTATGCTTTCTGGAAAGTGTGAAGGAACAAACTACCATACAGTCACCCTTGAAAAGAAGAATCAAATACGAATAGTTTCCTTCATAACTTTTCCTTCACAGCTAATAGAATCCAGAAGACCCAGAGAGAAATCTCTTTCTCACTTTTTCAATAACATAGCCTTTATTTGTGAAGTCAGCACATACAGGTGATCAGGTGTTGTGGTGGAAAACCCATTCTGAGCCCCATTAATGCAATCTCAGGTTTAAAACTCTGTGCTGCAAAGACCTGGTTTTATATCTCATGCAGGGCCGTGCAGAGACCTCTGGAGGGGCAGGTGCTCAAAGTATAAAAGGGGGCACATGCGGAACAAGGCTTTAAATAGGGCTGTGCTCAAAATATCAATACAGTAATATATCAATACGGATGATTCTGTATCGATACAGTAGCAAATGCATTGATGCAGTTTTGAAAAAGAAACAGAACAGAAAAGACAAATTTTATGTTTAAAAGTTAAAAAAATAATTAATGTGCAGTGTGCACCTATTAATAACTCTGGGATTAGAAACTGAAATATCTTACGTTGTCCCAACTTGATGGCTTTTTCTTCTCTGTTATACAGAATAATAAAGAACAGCTGTTATAGTAAACTGTATAGGACAAAATCAACGTGGCCCATGTTTCGTACAGTATAGTTTTATTTAATGCCATACCAGCATCTATGGCTATTTTCATGGCATAAACTGATTTACACAAATACAAGAGTTACAGTTATACAATGAAAATAAAAACAAAGCAAACAGAAACAGCAATTAATACTTTACAAGATTTTTAACATTAATGTGATTAGGGCTGCAACAACTAATCGATAAAATCGATTATAATCGATTATGAAAATCGTTGTCAACGAATGTCATTATCGATTAGTTGGTCTGCTTACTTCACGGGGAGCGTTTACTGGTACGCACACACACGCAAGGTCTCTCTCCCTCAGGCGCTCTGCCGAGCGCGCGCGCTACACGGTTTGGAGCAGTCTCTTCTGTCTCGCATGCGCGCTCTTGCTTGCGCGCTCTAGATTTCGGGAGTTTGAACTAATTCGCGGGCATCAGGGAGCCGCAATCAATATGCGGGAGACTCCCGGGACTTCCGGGATGTCTGTATTTTGTCTCGAGCATCAGGTTGTGCAATCAGTTCGCTCGCAACGTAAGTGATGGATTAAAATAGCGCTACCGCAGAAATAGGTTAAATTAAAACGGTGTTTACAAAGTGAAGCATTAAATACAAAGGCAGTTAATAACAGCAGCAGTAAAATATTGTTTTTTAGTCACTGTACTCAGTGGTTTTCAGCGAATGCTTGTGCACTAATGCATAATTTCTCCTGTCCTTTACTCAAGCCTGTTAGCTTGCTGGGTAACGTTACCTCCATTCCGTTCTCTTTTTATAGCATTTGTCTACTAAGTTTTAATTGTTTTTCAAACGCGATCTACTGCGGCTCTACATTCACACAATTGTTTTCAGTCTTTCTATATTTATTTAATCAATTTATCCTTATATTATATTCTTTTATATATTATATATATAATATATATTATATTCTTTATCCTTATATTCCTTACATATAATTAATTTTAAATGAAAATTAAATGAATTATATATTTTAGATGTTTTTAGTTTGTTTTTAGTTCAGATATTCACATCTGAACAACATGTCTGTGTAAATTTGTTTTAACAAAAATTGTGTTAAAACATAATATGTTGGATATCATTTTTTTAACAATAATCATGTTTGTCAACTTGCCATCAGCAATTATCATTAAAAACAATGCAAATATTGATATTAGTAAAACTCAATGTGTGGCTTTTGCACTTTTTAAAGTACACTTTTACACATAAATACCCTGATTTACGGTTTTATTTAGTTATAATAAAAAAAAAATCAAATTTAATTTCTATCCGATTAATCGAAAAAATAATCGTCTGATTAATCGATTATCAAAATAATCGTTAGTTGCAGCCCTAAATGTGATACCTGTTCTGGTACATTCTTACTAAAGTCCTTAAGTGAGTTTGCTGCCTTTGCTGTTGTTGTTACTACTGCTGCTGCTGCTGATACTGCTGGAGCTGATCTGAGACTGTAGACATTAAAACAAACATATAGAGATATATTAGCTGATTAAATCATTTTTATGTGACCATGACAAGATGTAAAGACTGCTGACAGTGTTTGGAACCTTCACTAGCTCACTGACCTGCTGTAAAGCTGCAGATTCTGCCCAGGCTGCTATAATATAATAATATAATAATAGTAGCCTATATAATAGTACTAGGGGAGATGTTCACAGAGGCTTCTGCACACGAAACATAAGATATTGGTAAGCCTAACGGCATGTGATAATAAGCCTAAACTCTTACCAGATTTGTGATGATAATTTTTATGGCACTATACGTTTTTTTAAATAAATACTGTAATAATAATAATAATAGTTTAAAGTAAAAATAATAGTTTTTAGTCAAATAACATAAAAAGACCAGACCCCTCGACGCCCGTGAAACTTTTCTCCCTCAAACAGCAAGCGAACGTTACTTCTACAGCCTACACACAGCAATATAAACAACATCTCAGCATGCTCTTCACGTCGTTCTTGTAAAATAATAATAATAAGTAAACATACATCAAAATCAATTCGCTGAGAATAAAACACCACTTACCAGCAGCCGCAGAGTTGAAAATATCCTATCCTCTGGTAGTGCACGTAGCCGCGCGAAATTAAAAAATGCGCGTGCAGCGTGAGGAATCGTACCGGATGAGTTCGTCAGGTGAAAGGTCATCATGTGGGTCATTTTATTTACGGCTAAATTATTATTCATTAATTTTACTAATAGTTAGATTGGGCAGGCATCCACAAAAGGGCCTTTAAATTACAAAAAAAAGGAGAGGAAATTTTGCCTTTACAAAAGGGCACTTTGGGCACCAAGGGGCAAAAGGGCAGGTGCTCGAGCACCCAAAGCCACAGTTAAAGTGTAGCCACAATAAATATATTTTTGTATGCATGTAATGTGTAATAATTTCTTGTTTCTCCATAATGTCTAATTTCTCCGTCATTTCTTGTGTGCATTTATTATACGTTTTTTATTTTATTGCACCCCGCGGCTGCCGTAGAACTGTACCGTCATTTTTTACGGCATCGCCGAGTCAAATTAAAAAAAGAAAACACAGTGTGAGAGAGGTTACTAGATGCTAGCTAATTAAAGATTAAAGGATGGAAAAATACAAACATAAAAGTGGGGCCTTAAAGAGAAAAAAGAAGGTGGAGAAGTTAGTTGCGACACAAAAACTACCTAAAATAGACCGGTTTAGTTCTCTTTCTTACCATCCCTACTGTTGCTTCAGCGGAGCCCTCATTTTCAAAACTGAATCCAGGGACTGGCAATTATTTCCATCGAGACTGCACAAAGCCATGAATTAAACACCAATGACATCGTGCTCGTGGATGAATTTGCCGAAAGAAAGGCCCGGAGAATGCAACTAAATGAGTAAGTAGTTTTATGTTTTTTACATTTTGGGCCGCAGTGCAAAGATCAGTAGTTTGGCCTATTATTGACATTGGCTGAGCCTTGGTTGGTTTTAGACTTGTTTTTGTTCCGTTCTGGTTGTGAAAAGTTGTTGGGTAGAGTGTTTTTTATGGTATTGTTTGGTATGGTATTTTCTTGATACACTACAGTGAACGTCTATAACTGAATCTTCAATGTACTTGGGGGGCAGGGTTAGGGGGGCCTGTACAAATATTTTTTGCATATGGGCCCGGGACTGACTTGCTACGCCACTGGCTGTGGTCATTGCATGCAGCCAATACAAAGAAAGAAAAAAGGTGAAATCACAAGGGATGAAGATCAATTTAAACCTGTGTGTGAGTTTGTGTGCTTGACTTCAGAAATTCAGAATGACTTCTGCTAATAATCACAGATGAGGATACTAGGGGCTGTAATTAAAAAGTATCATGGTCTAGTAGTCAGAACACTATGGCATATGCATATCAAACTAGAGCAACCTTTGCTCAAATGCTTGTTTCATTTTTTCAAGGATGAATGCAATCACTGATGACAACATACAGGCCAGAAGTACATAATATATATGAGTAGGTCGTGGCCTAGTTATAACATGAATTACAAAATATATTGCAAAATATATTACACGGATTACAACATATTTGAAATTCTCAATTATGTATTGTAAATTAAGGAGCTCCTTGCATGACATGCGGGGAAAATATATATACATATTGGCCATGAATTAAATCGTTCCCACTTTTCCTCGTTTTAAGTAAATAATACAATGCAATACAATAATTCGGTCCCTCGTTTTTCTAAATCGAGCACACACAATAATAATTTGTTTCCTGGTTTTACTAAGCTAAAACGTATATGATAATCTAAACGGTTCCCATCATTATCATCTAACATTGCTATTTATATTAAATATATCTCTGTAGATTATTTTAGAACACTGAACGTTGTCTGGTCCTTCTAAAAGACCAGCAGTAGTTGCTTGAATTGTTGCATCTATATAATAGAATACAATCTACTTTAGATTTAGCTCATTTCGAAATACATTATTTGCAATTATGTTCAGTGTAGTACATAAACGGGTTGAGCTATAAAAGTGCAGCACACCATGATGGAGAATAAAACAGCAACATTAGCCTTTGCTTAATAGAGGGTGAACTGTCACTTCCCATAGTAATGAACTGGATGATGGCCAAACATATGCAATCAAAATAATGGAGGTTATAATAATAATAGTGTTTAATAAACAACTGCTCATGGAAGCAGCAAGCTTTGGTTCTAGATGTACAGTGTAAATATAAAAGACACTGTGATGGTGTAACTAATGGGGACAAATGGATGATAATATAATTAATGCTGATATAAAATATAATTTATGAATTTATTTATGCAGTGAATTGAAATGACAAAACATATGTGCATTTTACATTTCAAAGAATATAATTTGTCAGCTACATGAATGTTTTGCCTTGATTTTTATTCTTGAAATATTACTACGCTGAATCTTTACTATGCACTTTTTATATTAACACATATACAGTGTTTGTTTTAAATGATGTTTTATTAACAAAGTTCGGGAGGAGCACATTCAAATAATTGATCCAATTATCACATCATTCCAACCAGCTGTCGACAATCAGTAATCAACATGTCTATCCAATCAGCTTGAGTTGGAGACCTATATATATATATATATATATATATATACTCATTTGACTCACCAATGTTCCTCGACAGTTTTTCAGCATCCCTCCATCACCACAGTACTCTGGGTTCGGGCCAAATATCTGAGCTCGGAGCCCTCTCCCTGGACAGCACGCCAAATATGCATACTATTTATTCTATCTAACTTATTTGTAAGTGTGAACTAGTGAAATATAACCAGTAAAAAATATGTGTATGTGCAGAAATGTGTCCTTACAATCACAAAGATTAATTTCACTCTTAATGCTGTTTGTGCAACATATTAACCTAATGTTTAGGGGGTAGTTTAGCTAAATGCAGCTCGATATTTCCAATTTTGCCACGGAAAGCTGTTTTCAAACACAGCCCACTGATTTCAGTGAAGATCAATTCAAAAGTTTCCTGAAATTGGCAGCTTTGTTCATATATTTGTTGTAATTTAATTGCTTTAAGCAGAAAGATGTAGTGTTTACAGCCATTCACAAATATGACATACACTCAGCAATAAGAGGTGAATATATGTGAATTATGTGAATGAAAGTCCTGCATCATGTTTGTTTTCATGGCACATGGAAATGTCAGCATCAAACTATTGTTTCAGCTGCTTAAAATTTTTAAAAATATGTCTGAAGAAATCAAATGCATCATCATGCTGGTAACACATTGCTTGTCACATTTTTAAATAATTTACTTTCCATCCCCAGAAGCTGAATAAGTGCAAAGACTGTAGAATTAATGATTACAAATAGTGTAGTAAAAATTCAAATCAAGTAGTGTGTTTAAGCTGAAGGAACATGTCTGCCAAAACAGATCAGCTACAGGAATCTGGAACTAACTGTACACTGAGTATGAAACATAGACAGCTCACAGCTAAGCATGTATGTACAATTAAAATGAGCCATGTTCTATTATTTTTGTGTTGCATGCATAATGCACACTCTTATTCATCAGGGCATGTTAAGTTGCTGAATATACGTAAATAAGTTTGATCATGGCCAGCCATATGTTAATGTACTCATGATTCCTTAAGGGTTTCTGAATGTCCCGTATTTGAAGCATACTTCCCAAAAATGATCTGTATGGAAGCTTATGGGTAGCAATATTCAATTAGAAATTGAATATGCAAAATGGCAATGCAATATGTAAAATGGCAATGTATTTCTGTATTTAAATAAAAAAAAAATCTTATACCATATGTGCAACGTTTGGAGCAAAATTATAATTAAAATTAGATAATATAATTGACACTTACAAAAAAATATTAAAAAATGACGGTTAATAATAGATTATGACGGAATTGACCCTGTCCATCAAAACGACTAACAATGTGGAAGTATAACGTGACCTTTGGTGCCTAATAACTTACTGGATCCATCACTGACGGACGTGCATAATCTTTAGGAACATTGACATTTCTCTATTCTTGCTCCACTTCATCTGCCAGTAAATGCCTCGATCTAAATAGCATTGCAGCCGCCATGTTTCCAACACTTGGCCGCCTTGATGCAGTGATTGACAGGGCGGGGCGGGGACGTGATCGGCTCGGATTGCATTTTCAATTACACATAAAATTTGTCTACATTCATTGCGGACATTTAATGTCATATATGGCCATTACATTTTTGTATGGGTTGGTTCGGTGGTACTCGGGTTGAGAGCTCCGGAATCCCTCCTCCAGCCGATGGTCAAATTAGTGATGCTAATTAGTTTAAGTGAACGCGCATCCTGTTGTAACATCGGAACCAGTTTTCCCTATGTCTAAACAACACATCCCAGAAGTGTGGAGCGTAGGGGTGTCTTGCCTTGTTTATTTTGAAATTAGTTTGAGCTCTGTTTCTTTGGCAGGGAGTTAGGTAAGCTAAATGTATTTTCTTTTGTTGTTGGATTTAGGTTATTAATTCTCTCTTCTTTTCTTTTTATATTTGTTTTGTTTGTTATTTTGGCCTTTGGGACACCCTGAAGAAATGCTCTTTATTACACTTGTTATTTCTTAATAAATGTATTACCTTTTCTGCTTAGTTTTGTGTAATTTGTTTGATTATCGACTGAAGTGATTCATTGCTGGGATTCCATTACCACAACCCCAACTTATTTATTACGCCTCTTAAGAGTTTTCCAATTTCCCCTAGAGGCGGGGCGTAATAGCTACCCATAAGCTTCTATAGATCTGAGGGGACTAGAGAGGGTGATTTGCATTGCTTGTGATGGCGAAATAATGCCTGAATCTCATTTATTTTAAAAGTACAAGGAAAAACCTGTTGTCGTCATCTTGTTCAGAAAATGTTTAAGCAATTTATCACTTCATGTTAATGGAGAACAGAATAGGGAGAAAAAGTTTGGGAGACCAGAATTAGCAAACTGTTATTGCCTTTATTATATATTCTCTCAATGAGTATTTTCATCTTGTTTTCCTTTAAAAAATCTCCAAACATCCCCACAACAAGTTTGTTTTTCTTTGACCTTTGGCATTTTTTTTTTCTTGTTTTAATCAGTAATCCAACAACATTTAGTGTGGTGTATACTTAAAACAACAAGAAAATATAAAAGGATTTGCCAGTGGCAGTACATTCATTCCCAGTTAATACAGTTTTGCTATTTAAGTTTATATTTAAACATTTTCAAAACAAGATGAATATGTTAAATAAAACTAAGACTAAAATATGGAATTTTTCTGCAATTTTTAACGATATTTATACTTATTTATGCTTTAAAAACATATGTATTATTTAAAATGTCAAGCAGGAACTATAACAATCCATCATGACTCAATCAATAAGTCGATTTACATCCGCTTTCTCCTTGTGCACTTTTATTGAGATATGATATTATGATACTGTGCTATATTCAATATCAGGCCCTTCAGCTTCTTTTTGATTCTTTTTTCTCTTTGGTCTGCCTTTGAGTCTTTGAGGTGAGTCTCTCTTTGTGTTTGGCCTTTGTGGAGCATTTTCCTCCTGACTTTGAAGCTTGGCTGAACGTCCCACAGCCTTAGTGTTTGTTTCTTTGCAAAAAAAAAAAAAAAATTACTGCCTGTCCTACTTGGTTTCTCACCCCTGACAATATGCTCCTTCGAATCTCCTCCACAGCTGGATATGGAAGTCTGTGCTAATTTTTGGGGTCAGTAAAGGATAGACGTTCTACAGGAGGATCGGATCATATAACTGGAGCGGATTCTAGACCCAGCTGTTCTCTCGGGAAGTCATTATTCCTTCTAGGGGACCGCTGGGTGGTACAGTTCTTACAAGAGCATACATTTCACAGATGAGAAGAGCGATGTCTGATAAAAAAAGAAAATTTAATTTTTACATCAGTTTCACAAAATCTTCAGCAACTTTCTATGATGTCTATGATGTTCCCATTTATATATCCATGTATATTAATCAATTTGGAGGATTTTGAAACTCTCGCTGTCAGCTTGCATATTCCATTTCTCTTTGTAGTTTCTTTTGCGTTGTGTCTCTGTATATGCACTATGTCAGATTTAAATGAGCTCATCCTTAAGGCTGGGGGCAAACGTAATATCTTTGAATATCCTCTAAAAGTTTCTCTTTATTTTGAAAATGCACAGAGAGAGAGAGAGAACAAAGGCAGACCTTATCAACATTCACACAGATATATTTAGAGCTTTCTTCATGGCTTTGCTTTTATAGGTTATATTATGCTGTAAAAACAATGTCCCTGGGTGAAGAACTGTCATACATCAAGTCCAACATAGATCTGCCGGTATTAAAGGTACAGGAGTACATATGTTGGATATCATTTCGCCTCTAAAAATAGATCAAAACAACAATCATGCTGCAGAAATCTACTTTGTCTTTCCTATGTACTACATTTTCATGTCTTCATCATACATATAATTAAAATTAAATATATGCCTTGATATATTGGATAAAATATTTAAAACCATATTTGTTTGTTGTTATCACAAATATATCATTAAATGTATATATTTTAAATATTTTTATGGTTTTGATTTGAGTGGTTTATTCTAATTTGTTTATACTATTAAAAAAAAATTATACTGTGCGCACGATTTACTAAAAACAAGGGAATTAATTAGTAAAACATAGTTATGTATATCGAATGATTTGTTAATTCATGACCACGAAATACATATTTTTCCCCCCTGAATTTTATATGCAGGGCTCCGTACAAAACATTTTTTTATTTGAGATTTTTCTCAAGTCACTTTCATTGTTAGCCCTGTTAGTTTTTATTTTAATTATTATTATTATCATTATTATTATTATTATTTTAATCCTTTTAACTATCAAAAGGCAGTTTCTTAATTACATCATCGTTCAGGAAGTGACATAATTTTTGGTCACAAAAGTAGCACAAACATCAGTAGGTGAAACATTAAATTGTTCATGATTTTATGATGCTATTGTCAGATTTTATTAAATGTGAAACAATGAGTTACATGGATAATTTGTATAAATATATTTTTACATTTGGTATTCGAGTACAAAAATAGTGGGGCCTGAGATTGACCATATAACATTTCTTAAAGTGATAACCTACTCTTTTATAGATATAATCAAGTAGTTAAACTATACATAACAAACAAAAATTGACAGTTCAAGAGGTACTGTACAACAATCACATTCATAAAACCAGTGGAATTGTGTTATTTCAAAAAACTTCAGGCTGTGCTCTAAAAGTACTGCAATGAGAATAACTTTCATGTAAGATGCTTTAGCTTACATGTGCATTCTGAAGTCTGACTCCACACTGCCACGAGCAAAAGATTTACAACAAGTCTCATTTGACTGTCACAGTTGATGCGTCGTGAGAAATAAGAGCAGATTCAGGCACTCTTCTGTCTGGGGGACACTTCTCACAACGATTCATTAATGAAGCTATCACACACATGAATAGTTTTATATTACTAGTATTTCACTGTCCTCTCCTGTGGATATTGCTGTTTTAGAGTGAATTGCCCTGATGCAAAGGATCTCAGGCTGAAGTGAAGACTCTGCTTCTGTTCATTCAAAATAGGTCTTGGCTCACAAGCATAATATCTGAAAGAACACCACAATTCATGCCAAGACACTGCAGAGAATTGTGATTTTCAAGAGTGAACCTAAGATGTAGGATATCAATAGAAAAGTTACAATTTTGGTCTCTACAATGTTGCTCCTAAAGATCTCAACTAAACTTGAATTTCTTAATATTATTCTTAAATAACTGAAACATATCATATGTGCAAAAGACAAGTGAAGTGCTCATAATGCTGAAACAGAATCCCAATGAAGTGTTCGTTTTTCATATTTTTTTTATAGATATTTTACATTTACATGTTGGTATTTAATGCTTCTGTTCACAATGATATAAAACTTGTAATGTTTATCTATTCAGTGTACATTTATTTCTGTCTGCCTACCTGAGTTCTTAATCTTTAGTCATTAAGAACAAGTTCTTATTTACAATGGCGGCCTGACAAGTGGAATAACCACTTAGGGAAAGGAAATGGGGCTATAATAAATACAGTACATTAGAAATACATACAGGTTAATAATTACATTAAATACAATTTAAAACACAACACAGTAGACAACACAAAATGATTATGTGGATAAGCAACTGCATGTGTCCATGAACAAGGATGATATAATAGTTTTAAAAGATGAAATTGAAATTAGTGTATCTAGTTTGAGAATATTTTGCAGAGCATTCTAGTCGCGAGCAGCAGCAGATTGAAAAGAAGCAAGACCAAATGCAGAGTTAGTTTTGGGAATACATAATTGAAGATGAAGTGAGGACCGGGTGTTGTATGTGACAGGCTTTGGCTGCAGCAGGTGACCCAAGTAAGGAGGTGAGCGGCCGAGATGGGTCGCTTGTTCATTGTTCAATCTTCATTGTTTTAGTGCCACATAAATGTTTCTCTAAATATTAACATTAATTAAAAGTGTAATTGACGTTAAGGTATATCTCCCTTTTCAGTTTAGTTGGCTGCTTTTAGCTTGTTTTGTTTTTTTAATAAAATAAAATAAAATAAAATTGAGCATAACAAGCTACAGTTTTTTTTTTTAACTCTCTCAACACTGATAGCTATTATGTAAAGTAAGGCCATCATGCTTGCAAACGTTCTCAGCATTGTTGTTTATAATCTTTTTTTTTATTTTTTTTTATGGCGCGCGAGCTGAACTTTCAGATTTTTATTTTATTTCACTTTTCCTTGGTTTTGTTTATCTCATCTGAGAAGAATGAAACGGCCTTGAACAGAGTGGAGCTTCTTTGATACCGGCTTTCACTTTTGATTAAGAGTCAAGTGCATCTGGCACAAAAGAGGGAGGAACAATTTACTTCAGATGAGGTTCATCATGGCTGCCAAGGAATGAGGAACACTGTGCTCCCCTTCCTACTTCTATTTTGTTTGAAAAATCCTCCAAAGACATGCAAGGCTATTCAGGAGGATTTTAGATTCAATTTGTTGAACGGGAAGCAACATCCATTTCATCATAAAAAATACTTGACCTATCTCACTGTATGCATCTATGACAGGAATAATATATATATAAGAGAATATGGCTAGGCCAAAAAAACCTTGTGCAGTTGATTATACAGTATTATGATTTTGCCTTCAAGGCCTAATCAGTACCGTAACCCACAGCTTATGAGGTCGAACAGAATATGAAGTAAGTTTTTCTTTTTTGTAATAGCTTATTTCCAAGGTACTCGTGGATACATATTCATATGATGAGTTTTCATGGCTTGGCAAAAAAAAAATCTGCTCTGTCAATAACTTTGCAAGGGCAGGTCGAAACTCACAAAATGATTATATATTTAAAAGAGAAAAATGTCTGAGCTTGGCAATCTTCTCCGCCTGCCGTACACTCAACAATCTCTCTGCATCTGGAAAGAGCTGAACTGTCAAAAACGTCGAAATCCAGTAGACCACACACAATTTGGGATACTTTTTTTCTTTATCCGAGTCCTACAATTGTGAACGGTTCTTAATGGGAAACGCTTCTTACACAAATTAAATACAGTGTTTTTGAAAAAATCACTCAGCATAGGTGCAATGAACCTCTCAGGCTCTCACCTTTCACCATTCAAATGAAGTAGGCAGCCATACATACAGATGATGGAAGCTGGAGAACAAGTTTAAAAAGATGGGTGATAAAGCCCGGGCTGGATATAATGTACTTGTGAAGAGGTCCACGTAGGTCTGCACCATAGACTGTAAAAAAAGATGGACGACGCTCCTCCGACGCTGACATCGCGCTGACAGACAGGACCAAGAAGGTAATATTTAATAAAGTCTCAACTTTCAAATTTGGTCAGTCAAAAGAAAATTAAACAATAAATAGGCCTACTATTTTGTGGCTCTTTAATGTGTCGTGACAGATTGTACTTTTTTTGAGTCAGCTAGGCCTATGTGTATTCAAGGTTTTATTGAATGCTACCTCTAACTAAGAATGCATTACTTTGCACTTGTATAGTCTTTTATTTTGGAATTTTAATAGCAATAAACATATATTGCAATGTTATGGAATTTTTTTTTTCTTTTCATTCAGATATGTAAATCAACATGTATAACTTGCTATTAGTCAATTAATGGGGAGATAATCGATAATCGAATTGAATCGAAATCGAATCGGACAGAAAAAATGAATTGTTAGAATAATCGATATATCGAAATAATGATCGCTAGATTAATCGTTTAAAAAATAATTGTTTATCCCAGCCCTAGTCTTCACTAGAAAAAACATCTTAGTAAACAAGGCTTTTGATAGCAGTACCAATACACAGTGGCTTCACCTTTCTGTGTTATAAGAGCCATAACAAATTAGTGAGGTCCTCTCTGCTGCGGACAGACACACCTGTGTACCGACAGCACCAGATGAGATGGCACACTACAATTCACTCTCTCTTCAACAAAGACATACATTTTTTTGTTTTTGTTATTGTAGTGCTTCAACCTAAACTAAATGAAGTTACCTTCACTCTTAAAAATACATCCATGGTATTTTTGTATTACAAAACATATTTTTTAATTAATAATTATTGGTGAATTTTTTTTGTATTGCATCCATTGTATCCAAAATTGCATTGACATTGCTTGGAACCGTACCATAAAATATTAAAATGTTCTCCTCGGTACAGTTTTGTATTATTTTTTTAAATTATTTTGTTTATTTTTTTGCAAGTCATTCTGAGTGATGTATAAGCTTGTTTCCTCATGGGAACCTCAATTTAGTGTTGAGTCAAGTCCCCACTAGGATAGAAGAACAAGCACACACACACACACACACACACACACACACACATATATATATATATATATATATATATATATATATATATATATATATATATATATATATATATATATATATATATACACATATACATACATATATATATATAAATAATTTATTTCAATAATGTAAGTCATTTTAATTCATATCATGAATTATAGACAAGTGATGAACATTCTCACGAATTCACAAAAACTACTAAAATCACTGTATTATGCTGCCAGGTCAGTAGATGGCGATGGCACTCTGTTAAGAGACACTACACGCCTATAGACTGAACACGTATTACACATGTGCATGACGTCACTGTTTTCACAAATTTGCGTTTTTGATTTTTTACAGTACATGCATGGGGACGATAACGGCATTGTTTTCAAAGGCTCGCGTTTTCAGGCCCTAAAAACGCCGTTTTTGTGTAATTGAATGGCCAAAACGCATAAAAAGTTTTCCGATTAGTTTGGAGATTGAAGAAAATATTTATTTATGTAATGATGTAAAATAAAGAAATATTTAACATGGACTATTTGAAGTTTATTAATCAAAGTAGTGAATAAGTGACATCTAAGTATTTTAGATGTTCTTGCTTCCATTGAAGCACAAGCTCTTTACATGTTCTCAAATGATGCTGAAGAACATGATTGAGTTTTCATGCTGCTCGAGTGCTGTCATTTGTCATTAAGTTTTGTCTTATGGAGTCCTGTCATAGATGCATATCAGAGGAAAAAGTGAAAGTAAGTTATCAGAGATGACTTAGCTTTCATCTTCCGTTTCCTAAATGACAAACCCGAAAGAAAATTAATATTTGAGTTCAGGGAGATAATCATTTTCAATAGCAAAGAAAATAGTTTTCCAGCCAATACATATCCTCTATCTTTGGACCTTACTTTATAGTATTTTATGAACAATATCAGAAGTTCATATACAATGCCATAGAAACTTCACTGAGCTCCTGACCTTTCTCAACATCTGAATTCAATAACTTTCTCTTCCTTTTTTTCTGTCTCTCCTTTTGACAGTCCGTGGCTATCTCTTTCTCGCTCACATTTGTGTACTGCACACTTTCCCCATACTGAGAAAGACACCCACTGCTCCAAGCTGGAGAAGCCCATTGTAAACCAGTCTGGACTGTGTTGACTGCTGAGTTTGATTAGGTATGTTAGGTTTGATTTACAAAGGCTGCAGAGAGATACAGACCACAAGAATAGCAACTGAAAAAAAAAAATGAAAAAAAGAACTTTGATCATAATCTGGAAAAAAGGTATTAATCAGCACTGTGGTTACACAGAATTCAATAAAACATTCAGTCATTAGATGATGACATAAATGATAATTACAATCTCAATGGGGAGAGATGAAATACAATTTATATAATAACACAATCCAGCAATAATATAATATATTCAGACTTCTTGGTTCTTTTAAAGGAGAACTCCGGCGCAAAATGAATCTGGGGTGTAATAACACATTGATACCGAGTCGACTGTTCTCTGGGATTTGTTTTCATGATAATCGAATGTAAAGAGTTTTATCTCTAAAAACTGTTTAGCTTATAACGCTAGTATATGGGGCATATAATAAGTAAAAAGAGATCGCTAGTTAATACTATTAACAAGGCTCAAAACAGCCCCTCACTAACACGGTAGATTAATGAGGGTCTCTATACAAACAGAAGCACTGAGAACTTTGTAAGTGTACAGACAGTTTAATAATTTTATACTTTATAAAGACAGTACCATCGCGGAGCCATCTTTGGAAAACAGTCTCGACCAGTCGAACCATGAACGCCGTGCTACGAGCTGAACTGTGACTTGGAATCTCATAGTTCAGCTCACTTAGCAGAGGCTGTTTCCCATAGATGGCTCCTGCCTGTATACGGGTTGGTACTGTCTTTATAAAGTATATTATTATTAAACTGTCTGTACACTCACACAGTTCTCAGTGCTTCTGTTTGTATAGAGACCCTCATTAATCTACCGTGTTAGTGTGGGGCTATTTTGAGCCTTGTTAATGGTATTAACTAGCGATCTCTTTTTACTTATTATATGCCCCATATACTAGCGTTATAAGCTAAACAGTTTTTAGAGATAAAACTCTTTACACTCGATTATCATGAAAACAAATCCCAGAGAACAGTCGACTCGGTATCAATGTGTTATTACAGCCCAGGTTCATTTTGCGCCAGAGTTCTCCTTTAAGGTCACAGAAAATTATTTAAACTGAAACTCTTGATTAATTACATGTGCTTTAATTTAAAGTGCAATGTAAAAATATTTTAAATGACAGACAGACAGACAGACAGACAGACAGACAGACAGATACAGACAGACAGACAGACAGATACATACAGACAGACAGACAGATACAAACAGATACAGACAGACAGACAGATACAGACACACAGAGACAGACAGACAGATACAGACAGACAGATACAGACAGATACAGACACACAGAGACAGACAGACAGATACAGACAGACAGACAGACAGATACAGACAGACAGAGACAGAGACAGAGACAGACAGACAGATACAGACTGACAGATACAGTCAGACAGACAGATACAGACAGATACAGACAGACAAATAAAGACAGACAGACAGACAGATACAGACAGACAGAGACAGACAGACAGACAGAGACAGACAGACAGATACAGACAGATACAGACAGACAGATACAGACAGACAGAGACAGACAGACAGATACAGACAGACAGACAGACAGATTCAGACAGACAGAGACAGACAGACAGACAGACAGACAGATACAGACAGACAGACAAATACAGGCAGATCCAGACAGACAGACAGATACAGACACGCATATACAGACAGACAGAGAGAGACAGACAGATAAAGACAGACAGACAGATACAGACAGACAGACAGACAGACAGATACAGACAGACAGACAGATACAGACACAGATACAGACAAACAGACAGATACAGACAGGCAGACAGACAGACAGACAGATACCGACAGACAGATACAGACAGACAGACACATCCTTAGAGACTGGCATGCGATTTATGCAAACCTTTGCAGACAGTCAGCAGGTACATAAATCCAATTTTATGCATAATAAAGAACCTCCAGCGATCTTATTGAGAAGAAGAAAATAACAAATACAGATGTCTGCGTAAAATCAAATGACTAAGGTGAACCTGTGTGCCAGCTGCCTGTAGTGTGAGGGCTTCTGTGTATTAGCTGAAAAATAAATCTCCCTTGCTGAGTTTTAAGGACATTTTTCATTTTACAGTGACCTGGAAGCTGGAGGGCTTGAGAATGTGCTCTATATGGTTATGAGAGTGAGCTGGCTGATGATGCACTTGAGTGCAAGTGGGGATTTCTGCTGAGTCATTGTGCCATGGTTATGTTATGTTGAATATGAGTAATCCATGATTTGATGTTCCTCATCTCCTAAAACACTTGGAAGGACATTTGTCATGTTATATATCAAGGTTGTAAGGTGGATCGTGTTGTATTTCTGAAGGATATCAGAGGGATTGGAAAGTAATGGGAGGACAGAGTAAAGGAACGTTCAACAATCCCTTGGGATTTCGTTTGATGGGCCAGATTTGATTCATCTGCCAAGAGTATTGATTTGTTTTTGTTGTAGAGATGCACAGCCCCAATCATGCTCACTGTGGTTCTTTCTGTATTTCATTTTCAACACAGAACAGTATCATCTCCTCGGTTTTCTGACATTTATAACTTTCTTCCTTTCCCCCCTGAAATACTCTATTGTGAAAATACAATTTTCAATGCTGTTTATCTGTTTAAATATGTATTTAGTAGGATATAGGGCACTTTCCTTCCTTCCTCTTATTTTTTCTGCAGTGTTGCAATGGCTCTAAAGAAAATATGTATTTACATTCTAACCCAGATTTCATCTTTTATTCTAAAAACATAGAATTTTAAACAAGTCGAGCTGTTATTTCCCAACAAACAATGTTATACTTCCACATAAAAATTTAAAATAAACCTATGAGTGGTACAGTACAGTAAACAACATGCAGTCAAAACAAGGTAGGTAGGAAAGAAGGAAGGAATAATGCTATAATTAGTCTATTGAAAAAGAAGTGTTCAAATTTCTCAGATAACCTCTAGTTCCAAACAAGTAATCAACAATATCATATTTCAACATGAAATTAACAAAATAATATTTATAAAAAGAGAACCGGCATGAGTACGGCATGAGTCGGTCATGGTTTCGTGTGTACGCAGATATTTCTTGAGACGCCGCCGTGTTTACGGAATTTTTTTTAGAACGAGGGAAAAAAAAAACATTGGATAGGGAAAGCTCTGGTTTCGTGTGGATGTGGCCTCAGTCATTGTCTGGTCTTGTCCATGTTTCGAAGACACACGTCCACTTACCTTCTTACTCACCTGAGATCACTGAATCCTGTCAGCCATCTTCTGTGTTCAGTCATCCTCTGTCTGGAGCCTAGTAGTGGTCATTTTACCGACTCTCTTGTTCAATCTCGTTCATCAAAATGAACAAATCTTTTTTCGAGTCATTTCATTCAAGTGCCTTTAAATGTTATACTTGTAACAGCCAAATTGCCCTAACACATTCAGCTACACAATCTTGATCATATTCTGAATTAAGAAATTATTATAATGCAGTCAAAAATTATTTACAGGGAACATAAATACTTACTTTACCTTCCGAGTCTTTCGTTCATTTTTCACATGACAGACGCAATGAATGGACCGTTCATGAATGACCCATCACTAGAGCCTGTCTTGCTGGCCTTCTCTTCTCTATCTGCATCTGCAAAGGAAAGAACTGTTTACCAGTTAGCTAAGTCACCATCAGATATTCCTTAACGCCGTTGACTCACCATTGCTACCTTCCCGCACATCTCTTCCCTCTGCATCAATAAAGATTTGTTAAAGTTTACTTACATGTCTGTTCCCTTCTATGTGTGTGACATATAGGGAAGGAAAAGATGGAAGGAAAAACTCTCATAGTACAAAATTAGATTCTAGTAAAAGGAAAGAACAGAGCTCAAATGTCACAAATAGCCCAACAAATAAATCCACAGAAAATGCAGTTTTATCCAAATTATTAAAGGAACACGCAAGTAATAAACACAAAAAAAACAAGAAATTAACAGGGAAGGAAGAAATGCAGCTTTCTAACAAATTAATAACAATATCATATTTTAACATGAAAATAACAATAAACAATAAACAGAGCAATTACATTTCCAACTAAAATAAAAATTAAAAAAAGAAGAATCCCCACATATGTACATAGCTACTGTAGACTGTATTAAATGATAGACAAGAGGTCAAATGTCTTGGAAAAACTCAAATGTTGAGCTGAAATGCCTGTACAAAACAATGAAGTAAAACTAACTAAAGAATAAACACAAAATCAAGAAATCAACAGAAAATAACAGAAAATTCAAACAAAGTAGAAAGCAAGAACAGCTTTATACAAAATATTAAAATTAAACTATATTGAACAAAGGCAATTGCAAGAAATCAACAGGAGGCAAGCAGACAATCAAGCAGGAAATGGAGAACAAAAAAAGAAAATGATGAAACGCCCTCATACTCATAACTAGATTTGATCAAAAGAGAGAACAGAGCTCAAATGTGCTTCATTTTCACACCAGGATGAATGTAAAAAGGTCACATGCCAACCAACAGTTTCCTACTAATAGGAACCACTCTAGCTGTAAGAGGTGTTATTCAGGTTGTAAAGAATGGGACCATAGGATAAAGGAGACTTTCTTCATTCTCTGGACTTCTCCTGGCTGATCTGAGGACAATCTATATGTATGATTTAAAATGTTTCTAAAGAGACTGATCCAGAATACAGGGATTATTTGAAGGGTAAGGATTTCACACCGCACTCTATGGGTCTCATACCTCGCAGTTACATATACCTGATGAATGTTTGTTTGGCAAACATCACCACATGGAACAAAGCAGACCAAAAGTGCGAGCTGTTTAGTTTGGATCAATAATGAGAGGCAGTCAGTAATGAGGCCTGCTGTTCAGAGGATTAGAGTTTTGCAGCTGTGTTTTAATTTAGACAGTGATGGGGTAAAGCAGCAGGCAGAACCATCTACCCATATATTACTACATAGGATTTTTATTACAATAATTTGTTTGTATTTCCTTAAATAACCGTTCTGCACGATTTGTGATTCCTTTGAAAATTTTAGATGGACTTGAACACTTTGTTTGGATCTTAGAATCTCTGCAGTATAAGAAAGATTTCCTACATGAACATCTTTGAAAGATTTAGAATTAGAGCTAAATGTAATACGATACTGATGTTTACAGATTTTTAATTCAATGTATTTGAATGCAACTACCAAAATATTTTTATGATTTTGACAATAAAGTTACATGTTCATGGGAGGCAAAAAAGAGGTTTTTGTCTAAAACACATTTGCTTTTAACTGAAAATGCTTCCATTTAATCTCCTTCATGTCTTTCAAGAGTTCAAAATGTAATATTTTTTTACCATTAAATACATTTACATCTACTGTACACACACACACACACACACGCACACTCACACAAGTCTATATTTAAATTTAATAGTAGCCTAAATACACTGCACATGTCCCCACACGGATAGTAAAACCTGACATTTCGACCTTTTTGCTAGAATTTTGGTCCCTATGAGGAAATCATACTGTGTGTGTGTGTGCGTGCGTGCGTGCGTGTGTGTGTGTGTGTGTGTGTGTGTGTGCCTACAAATGTCCCACCACAAAAGGACAACCTAAACAATTTTATTAACAAACATTTTTACTAAATTATGAAAGTGCTTTAACAAAAAATACAAGTTCCCTTTCGTTGTCACTCCGAGTTACGTCGGATGACGACGAATGGGGTTTCGCTTAGAACACCTATCGCCTTCGAGTATTACAAAACGAGCCAATGGCAAAGAAATGCCATGGGTCTGCGGAATTTTCATAGCGTATCTCCGCCTTACCTCGTGGGTATAAAAGGAGGACGCCGGCAACATGCAGATATGTTTTCGCTTCGGAGCCAAGAGTATTTCTTCACTCCACAGTCATCTCTGACTTCACTCTACGAGACGAGCTTCTCTCTCCGGTGTTGGTGTGAAGGCGATCTGCAGCGAGCTCACAGTGCCTGCTGATCTGTGCAGTGATCTGCCAGTGTGTGTGTGTGTCTCCCTGTGAGTTTTTTTCTCCTCTCTTAAAAGAGCTCGCACGCGGCACGTCATTTTAAAGACGGATCGCCCATGTATTTCTGGTTGCAGCGGACTGGTATCGGACTCTGATGGGCACGAGCGCTGTCTAGTGTGTTTGGGCTTTGATCATGCTTGAACAGCGCTCGTGGGTGACTCATGTTCTCGCTGGGAACGTGAGCATCTCGTCATATATAGGTCGAGACTCGGTGAACTTGCAAGAGTGAGAGTCCCCTCATCCACCCCCCGATCTTCGGCTTGTGGCCAGGGTGACCTGAGGGTTACGGTCTGGATCAAGGCGCCGACTATGTGTCCGCAACCCCAGCCCCCCTCTTCAATGACGGTGCCCGCTAGTGAACTGCTGATTCCAGCGAGTCTACCCTCTGGTGGCCCGTGTGTTTCAGTTGAAGCTACAGAGGAAGATGCCATGTCTGTTGCAGCATCACTAGGTGGGTTTGAGTCTTCTGGAAGTGAGGGTTCGTCACAGCTGCCACCTTCCGGTGTGCATACGGCTGTGCCTGAGTCTGATCCGGAGATGACGGCCATGCTTTCCTGGGACGATTGGTTTTTAGGTAAGGCCATCGACCCTCGTCCACGGCAAACCCCAATACCTCTCTTCCCGGATGTGCATGATGAGATCTCGAAGTCCTAGAAGACCCCCTTGTCTTCTCGGGACCGCTCGCTGATCTCATCTGCCTTTCCTCCCCTCGATGGGGCCGCTGCCCATGGGTACACTGGGGTCCCCCCGGCTGAACGCTCCGTTGCGATGCTATGTGTCCTCAGAGTGCTTCTTCTCGGCGCAATCCTAAGCACCCGCCTGTGGCCTGTAGTTTTTCGTCTACGCTCGTGGCAAGATCCTATAGTGCCACGGGACTGGCAGCCGCCTCACTGCATGCCATGGTCATTCTGCTGGTCCACCTGACCCAGATGCTCATGGACCTGCACGAGGGCGGGACTGACCCAGGGCTCTTCACTGAGCTGCGCGCCGCCACTGACCTTGCTCTCCGAGCGACGAAACTGGCCGTATGCTCCCTGGGTCAGGTGATGCTCACCATTCTGTGGCTGAACCTGTCTGATGTGCTGGATGTCGCGCGGACCGTCTGTCCGACATTCCCATATCCCAGGTCGGCCTCTTCGGCGGTGCGGTTGAGGGCTTGCCCAACAGCTCTCAGCCGCCCATGAGCAGACTGACGTTGATTCTGTCCCGACGGCCCCGCCGTCCGCTCAGATCCCTCGGTCTGCCCACCGCCGAAGGCGCCCTCCCGCGGCTCCCACCCCGCCCGTTCACCCGGGCCGGCTCTGGGGGCCCCGGGCGGACGCCACAGCCCTTTCCAGCCCCGCCCCCCGCTACACGCCGGGTTAAGCGGCGCTCTTGAGACGAACTATGCGATTCAGTTCGCTCGGCCTCCTCCCCGATTGGGGAGTCCGCTCCACTTTGGTCGGTGGCTATGCCCCCATCATGAGAGCAGAGATTTCCACCCTGCTGGCGAAGGGTGCAACTGAGACTGTCCCTCCAGCCGAGATGAGGTCCGGCTTCTACAGCCCCTACTTCATTGTCCCCAAGAAAACCGGTGGGTTACGGCAAATCCTGGACTTGCGGCTGCTGAACCGCACCCTTCACAGGATGGCGTCCAAGATGCTCACCGCCAAACACGTTTTCGAATGCATACGGCCCCAGGATTGGTTTGCAGCGATCGACCTGAAGGACGCCTACTTTCATGTCTCCATTCTTCCTTGACACAGACCGTTCCTTCGGTTTGCTTTCGAGGGGTACGCATCCAGTACGCGGTTCTCCCTTTCGGGCTAGCCCTGTCTCCTCGCATCTTCACGAAGGTCGCCGAGGCTGCCCTTGTTCCCCTTCGGGAACACGGGGTTCCCATCCTGAGTTATATCGACGACTGGCTGATCATAGCTCACTCTCGAGTTCAGGTTTGCGAACACAGGGACCTAGTGCTTCGGCACCTAGCTTGTCTGGGCCTTCGCGTCAACTGGGAGAAGAGCAAACTTTGCCCCGTGCAGAGGATCTCTTTTCTCGGTATGGATATCGACTCGGTAGCCATGTCCGCGCAGCTTACGAGCGAGCGCGCGCAGTCACTGCTGACTTGCCTGAGACAGTTCGAGGGCAAGAGTGCGGTTCCACTGAAACTTTTTCAGAGGCTCCTGGGGCATATGGCTTCTGCAGCCGCGGCAACGCTGCTCGGATTCCTTCATATGACACCGCTTCAGCTTTGGCTTCGCGACCGAGTCCCGAGGTGGGCATGGCAACACGGCACCCTCCGAGTAACAGTTACTCCGACCTGCCGTCAGACCTTCACCCCGTGGTCGAACGTCAGTTTTCTACGGGCCGGAGTGCCCCTGGAACGAGCTTTGCGGCATGTTGTTGTAACGACAGATGCCTCCTCCACGGGCTGGGGTGCCATGTGCAATGGACGTGCTGCCGCGGGCTCCTGGACAGGACCCCGTCGCCTCTGGCATGTCAATTGCCTCGAGTTGCTGGCCGTACGTCTTGCTTTGCGCCACTTCCGGGCCGTGCTCAAGAACCAATATGTACTAGTCCGCTCAGACAATACCGTCACTGTAGCGTACATCAACCATCAAGGTGGTCTACGCTCCCGCCGTATGTCGCAACTCACTCGCCACCTCCTCATATGGAGTCAGAAGCATCTGAGGTCGCTTCATGCCATTTATATCCCCGGAGCCCTTAACTGTGCGGCCGACGAGCTTTCACGGCTTCAGCTACTCCCTGGAGAATGGCGACTCCACCCCCAGTCGGTCCAGCTGATTTGGGACCAGTTCGGGAACACACAGATAGATCTGTTTGCCTCCAACGACTCGACCCATTGCGCCCAGTTTTATTCCCTGACCGAGGGCACACTCGTTACGGATGCTCTGGCGCACAGCTGGCCGCAGGGCCGCAAGTATGCGTTTCCCCCAGTGAGCCTTCTTGCGCAGACCTGGCGCAAGGTCAGGGAGGACGAGGAGCAGGTCATATCTGGTCGCGCCGTACTGGCCCGCCCGGACCTGGTTCTCCGAACTAGTACTCCTCGCGACAGCACCTCCCTGGCCGATCCCTCTGAGGAAGAACCATCTTTCTCAGGGACGGGGCACCCTATGGCACCCTCGTCCCGATCTCGGGAACCTCCACGTGTGGCTCCTCGATGGGACGAGGCAGGTTTGAGTACCCTACCACCAGCGGTGGTGGCTACCATCACTTCCGCTAGGGCGTCGTCCACGAGACACGTCTATGCGTTGAAGTGGAACCTCTTCGTCAGCTGGTGCTCTTCTCACCGAGAAGACCCCCGGAGATGCTCGATCAGCGTTGTGCTTTCCTTACTTCAACAGGGGCTGGAGCGAAGGCTGTCTCCCTCCACCCTGAAGGTCTATGTTGCCGCTATTGCCGCACACCATGACCTCATCGAAGGTAAGTCGGTGGGGAAGCACGAACTGGTCATCAGGTTCCTGAGAGGAGCAAGGAGACTAAATCCGCCTCGCCCTCCTCTCGTTCCCTCTTGGGACCTCTCAGTGGTTCTAACTGCCCTGAAGAGTGCTCCATTTGAGCCCTGCAATCAGTCGAGCTTAAATTCCTGTCTATTAAGACAGCGCTCCTGGTTGCACTGGCCTCCATCAAGAGGGTAGGGGACCTGCACGCATTCTCCGTTGACAAAGCGTGCCTGGAATTCGGGCCGGCTTACTCTCACGTGATCCTGAGACCCCAGCCTGGATATGTGCCCAAGGTTCCTACCACTCCCTTCCGGGACCAGGTGGTGAACCTGCAAGCGCTGCCCCTGGAGGAGGCAGACCCAGCCTTGGCACTGCTCTGTCCAGTACGCGCTCTCCGCGCCTATGTAGACAGGACACAGTTTTTCAGGACCTCAGACCAGCTCTTTGTCTGTTATGGTGGGAAGCTGAAGGAAAAGGCTCTCTCCAAGCAAAGGTTGTCTCACTGGATAGTGGACGCCATTGCCTTGGCATACCAGCAGCAAGGTCGACCGTGCCCCCTTGGTGTGACTGCCCACTCCATCCAGAGTGTGGCGTCCTCTTGGGCTCTAGCGCATGGCGCCTCGCTAACAGACATCTGAAGAGCTGCAGGCTGGGCGACACCTAACACACTCGCCAGATTCTACAATCTCCGAGTGGAGCCAGTGTCCTCTCATGTACTCGCTTCAACCAATTAGTACTGGATCCGCTCAGGTGTCTTCGCTTGCTCGCCATTCCACTCCACGGACTGGATACGTGCAATATTTTCCTCAGGTGAGCTTCTCCGAAAGCCCTGAGTTCCTCCAGCACTCCTGACGTCGGCGCCAGTGTCTATTGCCTGCGCGTCGGCTAGGTGCCTCCCGTGTGCATGGTCCCTCCTCTGAGCGACCCCCACATGTGTATTTCCACTGTAAGCCTCTCTGAGCATGTGTCTTTCCCTTGGCAAGCCACCTTGCCACCCCTGGGGTTGAAATATTCCACCTGCGGCTGGACACCCCAGTGTTCTCCATATGCATCCCTCTGGGTCATATGTGTATTTTCTAAGTCCCCCCCTCTGGGTTGGCAATAATTGCATATTTCCTCTAAACTATGGGATATGCTCCCCAGTGTACCTTGGTATTCCTGTGCTAGATAGTAGTCCTTCGTCCGTGCCAATCTCACGACAAGGATCTCAGATTTACTCAGGGCACTGGAAGACAGCCGAGAAGGTGGCGTGATTAGACTGGTAACCCCATTCGTCGTCATCCGACGTAACTCGGAGTGACAATGAAAGGGAACGTCTCGGTTACGTATGTTACGTCACGTCATGACGTTACGTCATCCTGCCACTTTCCGCTGTACCTCGGGGATCGCCTGAGCTCAGTCTTGGCTCCTCAGCGAATAAACATATCTGCATGTAGCCGGCGTCCTCCTTTTATACCCACAAAGTAAGGCGGAGATACGCTATGCAAATTCCCCAGACCCATGGCATTTCTTTGCCATTGGCTCGTTTTGTAATACTCAAAGTCGATAGGTGTTCTAAGCGAAACCCCATTCGTCGTCATCCGACGTAACGTCTCCGTTCCCTACTCAGGGAACGAGGGTTACATACGTAACCGAGACGCTTTGTCACCTGGCCCACATGCCTACAGACTTCCACTTCAAGTGTATTGTTGTACAATGTAAAGTTGTATTATGTTACTGTTTATCAGTCTTTTCAATGGATGAGCTGAAAGGATTGTCTTAACATGCAACATATGCAGTTACATGAGGTTAAAAATAACCTAGAACACTCTTTCAATGCATTTGTGTTGTTGTTGTGGGTAGAAGTTAATGAGCGTGAGGTTAAATGTGGTTTGGAGGCAAACAGCCACAGTGGATCAGCTCTGATGCCCCTGCTCAGAGAGATGTTACACTGCTGGGTGGAAAGAGAGGTTATCGAGTGCAGATAATGTTCTATTCATCAACAGTGCCAGGTTCTTTAGACTATGTAATTTGAATACTTTATTTATTTTTTAAGGTCATGGCATTTACCACCACAGCCCCTAACGTGAGCAGTCGTTTTCAGTTCATCTCTATAAGAGCCGAAACCAACGTTTGCACGGTGGATTGTGAGATTGACAGTGGAGAAAGAGCTGAGAGCATTTCAAAAGTTTTTGAATGTACAACTTTATGCAAATAAGGAGTGAAAATGAGGTTGCAGGTAGTAAGTCAATGTGCTGAAGTTTCCCCTGAATTTAGTGAGTAAACTGTATTGTTTACAGTTGATATAAAAGGTCTACAGCTGTTTTTTGTTTGTTTTTTTGATATAAAACATTACTTTTGCATCTTTAATGTAAAAATTACAACATAATGCAATGCCAAAGTGAGTTCCAAAATGACACATTTCAGAAAAAGAAAGAAAAAAAAGCTTCAACTATGTATTCAGGGGTGTGCACACTTATGTGGTTAGTTATTCCAAGTTTCTCTTTAATATATTTTTTTAAACTTTTTATATCCAATATTTATATATTACTACATTTCATTCAGATTTCAAATGGAATCTTTCATTGCAACTAGACTGGCTGAGTTAGCAAAAGTGTATTAAATTGACACCATATCTTGAAAGTTTATTAATCTGACTCTGGCATTAGCAAGTGAGGTTACCGCTCTGAAACATGCATACTAAAATGCCCCTTATAAGTTAATTGCAATATTACTTGCTATTTTTTAGAAATTATCCTTTGAAGTGTATTATTAAAGGGGTGGCATAATGCCCATGTCACAAGATGTAAAATAAGTCTATGATGTCCCCAGAGTGTGCATATGAAGTTTTAGCTCAAAATACCCCACAGATATTTTTATATAGCATGTTAAAATTGTCACTTTTTGAGGGTTAAAAACGCACCGTTTTTGTGTCTGTCCCTTTAAATGCAAATGAGCTTCTGCTCCCTCCACAGAGGGCGGAGCTTCGATTACCTTCTCACACAGACATGCACTGAACATTTCAAAAACCTTTAGCCTTTTTTTTTTTTTTTTTTACAACAACAAAAATGTATTTTGGTCCTCACACATAATTTTCCAAAGTAAAGAAAAAATTATATATATATACATAATAATAACCGAAAAAGGTGTAGGCTGAAGCCTTTGCTTATTATACCTACCCTTTATACATAATTATTTAATGAGCGTCACTTTCCTCTCTGGATTTGATCAATTCAAAATAAACAAACAGTTACATAAAACAATTTCCAAGATGTACATACAAGATTACAAAAGGTACACATATCAGATATTATTTAAATATTTTACATATGACATACACAATTTATTCATATTGAGTTATATAATGTTTATCACCTTCTTTTTAAACATTTTCTTGAATTTACAGAGTAAAGTACACAATATTAATTCCTTATCACAATTATTCCATAGGTTTACCCCTTTAACAGATATACATCTATTTGTTGCATTAGTTCTTGCTCTTACTTTTTTTTCGCTCTTATGAGCTAACAATACAATATATATATATATAATGATTTTTCAGTCAAAATATGTTTTATTCTATTTAATATTGTTGATGATGTAACTAACCAGGGAGGAATGTCCTGTAGTCCCTACCAGCCGTTTGTTGTAGTCCTTAAAAAGACATTTCTTTAAAATAACATATATCCCTTTACTTTCAGCGTTGTAACTTTGCAGATTTTGGTTATGCTCAAACAGCAACACTATACACTAACTAAAGTTAGAAAAATGAAATAATTTCACTTTAAAACACTGGATGGCTAGATAAATGCACCGCAATAAGATTTGTTAATCGTTCTTTCAGACAATCCCCAAACTCCACAATTTAAATATGCATGCATTATTAAATATAGATCAGACTTCGGATTAAGAAGTTTTAAAAGCTCTTTAACACTATTTTGTAGTGCAGACTGTAAAATGTCAATAAATATTGAGCTTTGGTTCTTTCTTTGCTTGAGATTTTAAAATGCATGACAGGTATTTACATACAATATACGAGACTGTCATATTTTGTGTTGGTATATGAAGAGAAATATGTATGCACCCTAACAGGTCAAGGCACACTTAAACCTGTGAGAATATCTCTTGCTGTCACTGAGGTGGAAAATGTGGAGGTAATTTGATATTGTGTCTTTATTAGATTAAACTCAAAAAGGTTGCCTTGGGTACTTTGGCTCAGCTGTATCGTGTAACATCATCAATACACGGAGGAGCAGCACAACGACCTTTCTTCTGGCAAATAACCTCAGTTTACACACCCATTTAGTCATTAATTCTATCCTCATTTGTCTAATCTGTAGAGGTCAAGTCAAGCACAAAGTAACACTAGAGGTAAATCCGCTCCATAGACATGGAGTTTGACATCTTGTGTTTTACATGTTAAATAGTGCTAAATTGACATTGTTTTTCAAAAGGACTGTTTTGCAAAGCAATGGCTTGGGCTAGCAGAAGTTCTCTATCAGTTGGCTGGTAATTAGAATGTAGTTTCACCGATTTTTCAACCTGATTTGTATTGTTAATGTCAGTAGTATCTGTAAATGAACAATGTTTACTCTTACCTCGACTGCGAAATTCCCATTTATTTGTCAGGAAAAGTCTGCCTTTTGAGAGGGCTTTTGTGAAAACTATACATACTTCCGCATTTTTATACCCCCGCCCATGGACAGTTGTATTGACAAAGTGTATGCTTATCACTTAAAATTGTACCATACTTTCTCTCTTCTTTAAACACCATTCTGGTAAAAATGGGACACTATGGAAACAGCCTTCTTATAGGCCTTCTTACAGCATTTTGCTTTGGTTGCTTCTGACTGAATAGCAGTTTCTTTCAGTTTTCTTTCCAGTTTAAAAAATTATGATTACAAAAACACCAAGGTTTTTCAGATTTTCCATCATGCTGTTGTCTCCATATTCGTTGCAGCCTTTAGCTGCTCCCTAAAACATGCTGGACTCTTCACTGGAAACCAAAGAAAAAAGTATTTTGGAAAAAACACAAAAATCACTTCCACTAAATGTTTACTCTTTGAATTCTTGCACCACGAGAATACAAGTCAACACCATTATGACTAAAAGTTTGCTTAAAAATATTTTCTTTTCTTTTTTTGTCTTCTGGATAGGCAGCTAATTTATATCGAAAGCCAATTTTGCCAGCAGTGAAGTACCCCTTAAAGCTAACAATATTATATGTTGTATATTGCATAGAGAGAGAGAGCCAGGGGAACAAAACAATTTTTGCTTGTAAATGTGTATTTTTGTTTGCATTTACTACCAAAAGGTGCTTATGAAAATGACTCCCTGCGTCACTGTGGGTTGTCCCATGGGTTACTAAATATATAAATAAAATGCAAATGAATAAATGTCATCATCATTGTCATTTTCATCATGATTATAATCATCAACATCAAAATCACCAACAGTGACAGTATAATTTACCTTCTTTACCATCAGGAGGATTCACTTGTTCTCCAACAGTTGAAGTCTGACACGTAGGTTACGACTCCAGCCACCACGTCTCCACTCTGCGTGCCACGGCGGAGAGAGGAAATGTCAGATTTCTACACAGAGTGCAATTCAAGCTGCCGAACCTCAAAAGTGATGGGAGCTTTTCAAAGCCGACACTCAGAAATATAGCCCCATAACATGTACACTTTAAAGAGCCTCTTTGAAAACGTAATCTTATGGGAATGTCACAAATGAATGGTTTCAGAAAACTAGCAGGTGGAAAGATGAATATGTTCTTTTAAAACTTGCTGCTTGAGACCTGTCAGTGCTAGTGGCTAGTGTTCATAGCTTACTGCATCTAACTGCGTTTCAGTATTAGCAATATAATACACCACAATTCATAATCAATCTTTATTTAATTGAAATCAACCAAATCAGCTCACAAATGTTCAAATCCTCCTATTTCAATAAAAGCAGGATAAATGAGTGTCCTATACTTTGCCACAAAAGTAGAAAATAATATGCAATTCATCAGACAAGTACCACAAAATTATTGCTTGTGCTATTTAATTACAACATGACCTTTAAATACCTTTAATCACAGTTGATTTGACAAACTACAACATGGTATAACAAAAGTACAACTTGTTCCATAGCAACACATGTGCTTGTGACTGTGACACAATTACAACCTCTACTATATGTCATATAATTCATGAGATTTTTTTTTCAGTAAATTAAATCCTGCAAGTGGTTAAAACAGGTTATAGAACTTTAATAGACCTGTAAATGCAGTATTGTATAATATGAGGTATTATTTTAAACAGTTAGAGACTCTCTAATATAATGTTATATCTGCTTTATTAACAGGTATAAAGGAAATGATCCCTAAAATGTGTCAGGTTATTGCAGGTAGCTGAAGACGAGGACACAGGAATAGCAGTATAGTTGATTGATTTACAATCTTCAACTTACAGGAATAAACAGGAACAAAAGAACAAAACTCCAGGACTTCAGAAAACAACCATACAAGGACGACGACCAAGAAACACTGAGGGGAAACACAAGGCTTAAAAGAACTGGGACTAATGGGATAATTAACTAAACACAGGTGAAGAAACTGAACACAAATGAGGAGCGGGAAAAACTAACAGGACTAAACCAAAATCACAAAGACAGGGGGAAACCAGATCACAAAACAGAACTTAAACACATTGAAACATGACAAAATGATCCCTTTTAAAGAAATGTTCTTGTTGTCATTGATGAAAAAGATGCTCTGAAATAAAATCTAATTATGCAGGATTTTTGTTTATGCCGATTGAGTCCAAAAGGAGAGAAAAAAGAGTCAAATACTAATATATTCTGGAATGTATGTTAATGTTAACATTTATTCATGCTGATAATATAGTTTGTAATGAAAACAATTGTATTAAAGAGATAGTCAAAAAAGAAAATTGACTCGTCCACAAGTTGTTCCAAACCTGCATGCATTTTTTTTTTATTCTGAGGAAAATGCCGAATAAGATATTTTGCAGAACGTTGGTGACCACAGACTTCCAATGTATTGACAAAAAAAAAAAAAAGATATTTCTCCAAATATCTTCTTTTCTGTTTCATAAAAAAGAACGAAAGTCATGCTGTTTTGGAACAATATGAAGATGAGTGATGTTAGACTTAATTTTCCTGTGAAAAAATCTGCAAAAGTGCTGTGTAAGTAAACCCACAGAACACATTAAAAATTTAAAGTTAAAATTGTGCAGCACTATAAGAAATTAGATTAAAAAAGGGAGAAGCACAAAAGTGCAGCTGTGTCACTGACTTCATTAAACCGCAGGAGTTCATTGTCGAATAATTCTTGAAAAAAAATTTAATCAAGTTATCTCATGTGAACCCCGTGTACTCGAATAAATAGCTGTTCAGTCGGAGGGCTCCCCTGATAGGTTCAAGCTGTTATCAACTCCAGATTAATTTAACTGCATATCACTACATCCACTTCTGAATAAGACACTGCGCATCACATTTGACCATGTTAACTAAATTTCCTTTTCTTACAGTGAATTCAAATGGACTGCAAAATTAAACAAACAAGGGTCCCAGCAAGACAGTAGTAGCCTTGTGGCTAAAGATACAGGTCATGCGGGTGAAGTTCAGTGAGCCAGAACATCAAGAGCAACCCAAGATCACGATCTTTGCTACACCACAGAGCTTTAGTGCAGGGCACTTAACATTCAATTGCTCCAATGGGTCTGTTCTTGTGACTAGTTCACAGTCTTGGTGGATAAGAGAGGAGTCAACTTAACAACAAATGTCACTGGACAGCAGTGTTTCTGCTAAGATTGCTGATAGATGTGCCACTGACTTTTGATCTTCTGTCAAACTTAAGCTCTGGCTTGATAGAATTGTGTGTGAATTGTTTTCCAGCAGGCGGCTGATGTTATATTGTGTGGTGGAGTGAGTTAAGCTCAGGGATAGTAACAGGTTGGTGGTTCAAGCTCCGCAAGGAGCCACCACCATCGTGGCCTTGAGAAAGGCACTTAACGCTGGGTTACTGCTATAGGATTGTCCATCTGCTTTGGACAAAAGTGTCTGCCAAATAACTTCTACAGACTGCCATTCAAAAGCTGCCAACATATACCAATACATTTGTGTTATGTGTCAAAGCATTTGCATTCATAGGTATACATATTTAAAAGTGTCCACACACAGTGGCATGGAAACAAACAAAATAAACAAGTAAAGTAACCATTTTACACACTTCATATCAAATCATCTGAAGACTCGACAGAACTGGAATTACAGGAACCTGTGAGGTACTTCCGCAGGTAAGTGAAGAGGGTTTCAACCAGTATAACAATGAAAAACATTGTCTACCAAAGCTTTAAGTGTGATATCATTATGTTATAAACAAAATCAACATATGGATTCAATATTCTATAAACCTCAAAGAATTCGTAAATGTTTACTTCCAACGCTATCTCATGACCAATTTGTACGAATTCGTATGAGTGAGTAAAAGATGGCTAATTTGTACAAATTCATTTGACCTCACTAGAACGAATTTGTACGATTTGTCTAAACCACAGGGATGGCTAGGTTTAGGGGCGGGGTCAGGGGTAGGCGATTCATACAAATTCATATGAATTGGGCAACTCGTAAAAAACTATTTAGCAAAAATCTTATGAATTTGTACGAGTGAGGTCGTATAAATTCGGACGAATTGCCGTGAGTTCGGGTTGGTATCTCTAACATTTACTAGTAAATGGTGTACATTTTAGTAGCTGTATATTGATATCTCTTAAAAGACATACAGTATTTCCCCCTGTCTTCTGCCTTTGACATAAGAAAGCAGGATAGTTGCTAGTTCTAGTAGTGCCATCAGACATCATTTCTGTCCTTAAATAATCTTGCTTCTGCTCAAGAGAAAATACTAGCATGGCTTTTACACATCTGATGTCAGCCGAACAACCGCCACTGAGATTTCTCTAAATATTAAAGATTTTCTTAATCTAAATTGCCTTGTTTGTGCAGATGTGCCCTGCAACTTGGAATGTTGCACTCAGCATTGTTTCTGCATTGCAATACATCCAAAGGAGATGTAGAAGCGATCAAATCTGGCAGTGGTCCTAAGCCCCGGGATAAGGCCAAAGACCAAATACAACAAAGATGGAGGGGAGATGAAAAAGTATAGATAAATCTGAAGGAGGAGGGGTGGTGGAGTAGAGAGCAAACACGCTCTGGGCGAGTGCTTGTTCAGTGCCATCACAGAGGGTTTGAGAGGATTCTCTCTTGTGCAGTGCAAAAATAATATTTGCTGTTTCATATTTCAAAAAATATACTTATATGCGGCTGCACAGTGTGTGGAGCTGTGAGAGGCTTGGGAAGGAATGAGAGAACTAAGGCCCTAATGTCTACGGAAAAAGTGTGAAAAATTGCCACTGTCCCTTTCATCTTTTTTTTTAACTGCTATTGAATTTTGTTCAAAAGCAGCAGACTTCAAAGAGTTGGGGGAACGTCCTGAGTGTAGGGAGTAATGTAATGTATTGGAAACTGAGAGAAGAACTCTACATAGGGGTTCAGCTGTAGTGCCTCACATTTCCTGGACAATGTATTTATTAATAAGTTTATAATGAAATAAATAAAAAGCTAAATAGTTGAAATTGTTTTTTTATACAAACAAAAAATAAGTACTATGTTCCCACCATCAGAGCCATTGCTAGTCAAAAACAGTAAGATATGATGGACAAATCCCGACAGAAAAAAAACATATAAAGTGTACACAGGATTTGAGAACATGTTCTTTGTGAACGGCCTCTGCTATGAAGAACAGATGGCCAAAATTGATTGCTGCATAGCTTTTCAGCACTGTGGCGAAGTGAACATTTTACAAAATAAATATTTTACCTGAGAATAGGTTTGCAGTCTGTATTCAATGTGATGCAATAAAAACACAGTGTGTTGTGAAATAATGACAAGAAATGTCTTTCTACTGAATTTTAGTCATATGCTGCATGTAAAAGTAAGCAGTTGTGCTGGTTTTTGCTAATTCCACAACCAATGTTGGGGAAAGTAATGCATTACAATATTATGTTACTCCCTAAAGAACAAACTAATTGTGTTGCTTAGGCAGCGTTTACACTTGCATTAACATGTGATTACCGTGATCCGATCAAGCAGATCGGATCACAAGCCAATCAGGACACGGTGCGTATACACTTGTCCACATCAAGTGGCTTCTGTATCTGGATATCAGATTCCCGAAAAAAAAAAAAAAAAAAAGGATTGCTCCGGTGCAAAGTTGACCTGAACTGGTGTTTTTAAAAATAAAAACAGTTTCAGTCGGGTTACATTTTACAAATCTCGCAAAATGAGGAGGATGGAGAGCCTGCAAGTACTAATAATGTGGATAGATGCTGTAATGAAAACGGTACAGAGAAACGTAGGGGTCCGAGAACGTTGCCAGCTGTGGTGGGAAAAAAGTACGTTCTTTAAAGAAAATGAATGGTTCTGCAACTTTCGGGTGCAAAGGCAAACATTTCAGTATATCTGCGATGTACTTCGCACTCTACTGTATCGTAAAACCACACAGCTACGTGCAGCAGTTCCGGAGAGAAGAGGGGGAATAATGACAGTGGGTTTTGTGTGACGTCCACCTGTGAAAGCAGACACGATGGCTGGATTGTGTTCACATTACACTGAGATCCGATCACAATGCGTCCTCGACTACCTCCGAACCTGGACACGCTGATCGGATAACATTCCGATCAGAAGCGCGTTTACACTCGTCTTTTCAATGTGCATGTGGACAACATCCGGATACAGGTCGCATGTTAATGCCAAGTGTAAACGCAGCCTTAGTTACTTTTTCTGGAAAGTATAGTGTTACGTTACTTTTATGTTACTTTTTCTCACTTTGACAAATGTAAATGCACTTTCACAACAAAAGTGAAGTGAATATGCCTCAGTCTGAAAGAAATGCAAATTCACACATGTACAGAAGAACGGAACACTGAATCTGTATTCCTTACTGAATGCATGTTCACATTTAGTCGACTACAATAACCATCATGTTAAGACAGCACACACAACTCCTCTGCTCTTACTGCCGATTTCCCTCAACATGGAGACATGTCAGTCAATAAATGGGAAAACAAAGTAACTGGTGTGACTTATTTGAAAAAGTAACTCAGATATTTTGTTGTAAATTTAAAAGTAATGTGCTACTTTACTAATTACTTGAAAAGGTAATCTGATTATGTAACTCGCTTTACTTGTAATGCGTTACACCCAACACTGATTCACAACCGCTTATGCAGTCTGAACAATAGAAATATGTAGGACTTTGGGCTGTGATGATAGATTTATGTTCAGTTAAATAAAATACTTAAACTACAACTACAAATTATAATTTAATTAATCTGATTAATATAAACAAAATTAGATATAAATAAATGATAACATCTATTAATATAATATTTTCAGTTTACACTAATCTGGCTGGCAACTGAAGGATGTACTGTAAGTGCATTAAATGATCATGATCATTAAAAAAGAAAACGCACTTCCATTTTCCACTTGCTTCATGTTGCCAACTCTAGAACAGCAGACTGTTTAAAAAGAACTGACTGAACCAACTCTTAAATGTAGGTCATGTAAAGACCTGTTGACAAGATATGAAACTATAGGTGACTTCGACTCCCGAGTTTAGAGGTACCGTGGACGATTTAGCGAGTGACTGTATTCTGATCTTCAGGTCTGACCTCCGTGCAGATGATGGATGGTTAAGAGCCAGCACTGATAGCTGCAAATCCATCAAACAAAGGCTCCCTTGATAAATGAATATGTCCTCTATCAAACGTGCATCACCTCATGAGCTGTCATTTGTGGTGAAATGCGTTCTTCCTTTAGCATGAGATTAATGAACTCAGGAAATGATTTAGTCAGCAGCTCACAGAAGGTCAAAAGGAGGTGAGTGTAGGTAAGTTTGGGAGCTGAAAGCTAACTATAACTTGATCAGGAAGAGCGATCTCTGTCAGGGCAACTGCCACTGCGTCTAAGTGAGATTTTACATTTGGACATATTGCTTATGTTCTGAAGTCATTCAACTGAAACCGAAAGGAATTACCAGTGGTAAGTGTTGCAGTGCACGTGGCTTGTTGCTAGGCAGGTGTTGTGCATATTTTTGTATTCACTGCTAACAGTCCAGCTCACTTCTTTTTCTCATTTAGTGTTAACTCATAGGCGTTGATTTCGGTGGGGACGGTGGGTACGCGTCCCCACCAGATTTCGCCATGAGTCATTTTGTACCCACCACTTTTTGAAACATTGAGGCGCCACGGATGTACCTAATACATATAAATAAAACATATCCAGTTAACTAGCAGAGCATTTATTTAATTCGCTATTAAATAAGAGATCTAGCGCTAAAATGTGGTGTTTTTGAACTCAAGCTGCTGAGCGCTCGTTGCCGCGGCAATCAGTGTCACGGATACAGGCTCGCGCAGTCTTCACTCGGACGCGCGCTTCAATCTATCGCCGTTGTGGAGACTCTCTATTCATTCCGGTGAAATCACTAAATAAAATGCACACAAAACTGTCCCTGCTTGATATAGACTGTAACCACTGATGAACATATTCAGTTTTGATGAGAGAAAAAAAAAACTATACGAGTGCAGATTAGAACCTGTAACCTCTGACACGCTTGGCAAAAGATCTACCACTAGACCATTAAAGAACTCAAACAACATGTGCAGATCGATTAATTATTTACGGGTTGAGCAGAGAGAGGCTGTTTGACAAGTTTCAGTGACGTGCGGTCTGGGTAGGCAAACTAGGCACTACCCTGCCAAAATAGTTTTTTACTGTTTATTCTTGTTTTTTATATATGCAATATGTGTGTTATTCCAATTGTTTAGCCGTTATGATGACAAATGTGGCAGTTACGCATAATCAAATAAAAAACAAATGGTAGAATAAGAAGTGCTTTTACTGTCCACTAGCATTTTTCATTTACTAGGATTTGTTTACTGTATGTCGCGCATGCACACTTCAACATGTACGGCAAAAAGCACAAATCTGCTGTGCCTTTGGACGTAAATATGTTATGCCAGTAACGTATCAGACATGGACCAATTAAAATCGAGATATTACTGGACATTTGCGCAGCTAACGTCATTACACCACAGCAAGCCTACATGCCTAAGAGTTAATCCCCGCCAAATTCAAAGTCAAAATGACAGCACCTGCCGTGATCAATGAGTTAAGAAATTATTCCAAGCTTGATTTTAATTCAATATCTGAGTTGATAGCAAGAGGGAGGTCTACGCCAGCCTTAGATGCACTAATGCAGCAAAAGGGCCCAACAATTGTCCGATCGTTTCAAACAGACTGGTATGAAAGAAAATATGGGATCGACGTCTTCACGAGGAAAGAGCGGCGGATGGATTTTATATAGGCTACAAATAATCTACCAATTGGTGAGTCAAAAACTATTTTGGGCTTAATATTGAATTGATAAATGTGGTTGAATCATTGCTAGCTATTTGCCTTCATATACAGCCTAAACAATAAATCAGGTAATCTGGCTTTCAACTCAGTGCCTAGCCTCTATAAGACCACACCGCACGTCACTGACAAGTCTGTACCCAGCACTTCTGAAAATGCACTTCCGAATGCATCTATGTCCCCACATTTCAAACCAAACTGACGCCCGTGAGCATTGTTGGAGATGATCGTGGAGTAGTATCTTGTTGCATTATTGCTTGCATCAAATCTATTGCTGAATACGGGAATAGTTGTGATGATGATGATGATTGGATGCTTTCAATTTGGTCAAAATTAATTATGTAGATTGGATGAATGCATGTTGTAAATTGAGTACTTGTCTGAAAACGTAAGGCTTTCTTCTTCATAAAACAGTGTGTTAACTCTAGAATGCCAGAACCCTAAATTCTTGCTATTTAGTTGACGGTCTGGCCTCTCAAGACTAGGCGAAGAGAAATTTCCTTGAGTTTCCCAAGGAAAAAAAAGGTCTTGAGGGTGGCCATACGAAATTTCCGTTTAAAGCAAATGATCTACAGAAGGTGCGACTTGGACTGTCACACCTTCCTCTCGCAGTCTGAATGGGCATGATGCTTCTGTTGCTAGGATACAGACCTGGGCAGTATTAAGGTATATCAAAAAATTATGTCAGCAGTGCTGTTAATGTGTTATGCATTTGAAACATCAAGGGATCTGGGAAGAGGAAATGATGAGCTAGAGATTAAAGGCTTGAGGTTTCAGGAACACAATCATTATGTCTGAACTGTGGTTGGATTGGGATAGATGTCTAGATGAAACAAACTGATGTGTGCTTCATGGAGGGGAATAACGTTCTGCTATCTCTATGTGTATATGGCGTAAGTCAATAGTTTCTAAGATTCTTTCATTTAAACCTTGTGTCTGTTGCATTTATTCACTTTTGTTGAAATAAAACCAAGGATGCTTATTACTTTGATTTTATAATAAGAAAAGCATTTCTTCTGAGACACTATCAGACACAGCTTTCGTATTGCCAGCTACAGGTTTATGTTTATAGTCCATGGGGTCCCAGCATTTCTCTCCAGCCGTGTCTGTCAATACTAATGTATTTTATATTTTTTTGTTCCCTCCATGAAAACAAACCTGGAATGAAAATGGTCTGTCTATGGTACCTGTTGCTTTTACCTCGTCGTTTGTTTGTGTGTGTGTGTGTGTGTGTGTGTGTGTGTGTGTGTGTGTGTGTGTGTGTGTGTGTGTGTGTGTGTGTGTGTGTGTGTGTGTGTGTGTGTGTGTGTGTGTGTGTGTGTGTGTGTGTGTGTGTGTGTGTGTGTGTGTGTGTGTGTGTGTGTGTGTGTGTGTGTGTATTGATGTATTGGGGGGTGAAGAGGGAAAATAAGAGGTTGATTCAGATCATGGTGGTAAACAGAATCAAAGGTCTTTGTGGCATAGCAGCCAAAAGCTCAAGGCTAATAAATGGATGGTTGCTGGTTCAAGCCCTGAAAGGAATAAACTTTCACCGACTGTGTCTTTTAGCAAGCTTGTATTACTCTGGGTAGTACTTTAATCAAATAATTCATTCTCATTGATATTCTTTGAAATAAAAGACAAGATGCTCAAGGAAAAAATAATGTGCTGATATACTAATATGTCAGAATTCTCAGGTCTCAGAATTTCTTCTTATGGACATTACATTTGTGACCGATTTCGGAAACTAGAGACACAAGTCGGTTCTGGGGCATTAAGTGTAGTCTCCAAGCTTTCCAACGATGTGTAACACATGGAAATCTGATAATATTTGGAGAAGTTGTGGCCATTTGGAGGTAGGCTCTCAAAAAGGCTAAAAGGTTAGATAACGGCCTCTAAAGATTGTGCAGTTCTCACCTCTCTCTGCTGCTAGGAGTGACAATAGGGCTCATTTACATCTCATTTAGATAAGCCATACCCCCTGTAAAGCTTCCCCCTGTGCTTTACAGCTTTTTTTCTTTCCTGAGCTAGCTAATAACAATAGGTAGGTATGGGAAGGTCTAAACATGGACTAAACATAAAGAATGAACACAAAACGACAAACTTTGATGTTTATGGAAACTCACCCCCAGGACCGTCGAATGCACTTCTGCCGTTCTAGGCAAAAAACAATTGTGCCGCCCCTCTATTTGCAACGTATACCAGCAACAACACACAAAGACCAATATGCCACATACATAAAGCAAAACCAGCAACAACACACAAAGACCAATAAGCCATAGGCCTACTAGTCCAGTCATTTTATGAAAAAAAGTTGAACAAATTGCAACAGAAGCAAACTCAGAAGCAAACAAAGATTTTGTATCCTCAATATGTCCTGAGTAAGGGAAAAAAAGCCCCGAAGAATCCCATTAGGGGAAAGTTTCGAAAAATACCCAAATATATCCCATTCATACGTCTATTCATTCTTTTCTCACTTGAAAAGGGTAAAAATTTTAACCTTTAGATATCATCATGAAAATCACTGAGTTGATTACTTACATCAAGACAAACAAAAAATGTATACAAGTTTTTTGAAATTGTTTGTTAACATGGACAAACGGTGCATAATATAATTACGAATTAGCTAATTTGCATAATTACCCAAACAGTTCTAAACATTGGGTATAGCCAGGTGAAAATGTTTTTTTGAATCTTGTTGACATATAACAGTAAACTATTTAATATTAAGGTCTGAATGGAACCCATTTATGCTACCCATGAACATTAATACAGGAAGAAGTACTTTAGAAACCAGCCTTTATTAATTATTATTGCAGAGATGGGTTTGGGCATTGAGTGCATTGTGTACATAATTCGATTTTTTGATCCAGACACTTTTTATTTCACCTACCTTTTGTCTTGTGCATTCTCCTTACCCGTGTCTCCTGTTCTTCCCTCACACTCATCCCCCAGAAACAGTCCCACTGACCCAGCCCCAAACCCATCTCTGCAATAATCTATATTATACATTCTTCAAGGCTTCTACCTTGGAACCTATTTCATGGTTCGCGTTCTCGAGCCACCAGGCACTGTTTTGTGCAAATGAGCGGCCGGATCGCATTAAGGGTTTCCTGTTAGAACGGTGTCGTGTTAGCGGCCCATAAGTTAATAACTAATGATTGTTGCGACAGAAGTGAATCAATCAAAACTAACTTTAGCTGGACAATAACTTTATTCTAGAGTTGCTGTAAAGCCAAAACAATCTCTGTTACTTTAATGTCCTATTATCACTGTAAAGCTGCTTTGAACCAATCTTGTTAAAAGTGCTTTATAATATAAATGAAGGCGACTTGACTTGACAATATTCATAATTTAAATAATTGCTGTCCAAGGCATATGCAAAATAAATGGTGTAAGGCCTGCTTAAGTGTGTTAGCGCCATGTCCCACCCTGAACACGGTTATGTTAAAGGGGTGTGACATTTCCCAAACAGGCTCGAAGCGGTTGACCAATCACTACACGCTGATTCAGCCAACCAATCAGAGCACATTGTGCTTTTCAGAAGGAGGGGCTTCAGAGACAAGAATTAAACAGAGCGTTACTGACAGACTGGGAAGAGAGGTGCTGCAACAATGTAAAATATGTGAAAAATTATGTTTTTTTGCACATTCAAGCATGAAAACATAGTCATGTAGACCCCAAAAACAAAATCAAGATTTTTTAAAAGGGCATTATAGGTCCTCTTTAACAGATAATATGTGCACTATGTCAACATTGTGAAGAAATTAACTTTATATTCTGAATGCAGTGTTTACAGGACAAATACATACTCAAAATATGACCACATTCCCACTGGCATACATATAAAGACAAGGATCAGTTTTTACATTTATAAAATCAGACTTTTGTCCCTTTTCTGTAGAACCAAATCCAAGTAATTTAGAAAAGAAATCTACTGTGTGTTTCATATTCATCCTAAAATGGTATACAGAATCTAAGGTCTGATCTGAAAGATCGAAAAGTGCACAATATGCACTCTTCAATATATACTGTTCAAAAACTCAGTTTCGCAGGCACAACAATGCCACTGTAAACATGTATGATGTATGCTATGAGATATGTACACACATGCACAGTAGACAATGGGTGAGCTACTCTGATACAGAAAAGTGCTTTTCTTGTCACACAGTTTGCCACAGCAATGGCTTCAAGAGGGATTTCAAAGGATTAGGCAACACAGAGCTGTCAACAAAAGAGTACAAAAGAGAGAGTATGAAGACAGAATAAAGAGAGAGTTGAGCTCTGCATGTCAACATACAGAAAAGAGAAACTGGGCTATATTTGCAGGGGAGAGATTACTGACTTACTGGATGCAAATAAGTTACTGGTGTCCATTTATTTTGAATTTGAAAAATATGTATTCATAACCAACTGTCAGGGTTTAGCTGGTTAGTGCGACCCATTTAGCCCCTGCTGGTAGATGTTGTAACTACACCATTCGGGAACAGAAAACTCATAGTATTGTAGATTAGGGGTTTCTTTTCTTTTTTTAGGCAGTTTAATTAACTCGCAGCCTTCAATTTGATAATACCACCATATCACAATTATCCTGCAGTGCCATTCATTTTTATTTTACATTGGGAAACCCTTTTCAAGTGTTTTATTTTTTTTATTTATTTTTTGAAACCCTTCCTGTACCAACTGAATATCCAGTTTTTTGTATGAGCTTTGAAATCGGAAGTAAAATAATGTTGTTGTTTTTATCTTCTGATTTTCAATGCTTAACCAAAATGTAAAGTGAGAGAGTTCTATGAGTGCTCGGAGGAACAATAACTATAGGCAAGTGTATAGTGGAGCATGACTGTATTTAACCATTGAGTGTCAACAGGTATTTACGGAGATGCCCATTTATTTAAGCAATACAACTGCATCAGAATGGCAATGATGTATGTACTCAAAACAATGTTGCTATAACCATGCCACTCATAGGGAAGATCTGTTTATCTCCAGAGGGGTGTTGACTTCAACCAAAGCCAGAAAGAAGGGCTGAAAAGACCTCACAACATTGTACTGAACTTCATGCTCTTAGCAACTTCCTCGATAATTCAATAGCCAACTCCACATTTGTATTGCATGATTAATCTTTTATTTTATTTTATTTTGTCTTTAAATGACCCGGGTCAAGCAGTATAATGGACAGGCCTCCTACGCAGAGTAAGTTTTCCTCTGTATGACCACCTGTCCATTTTTACTTCACCTAATCGCTCCTGGTGTTTCATAATCTCATCGCTCAGACACCATTACCTCTCGAACATCAGGGGCAACTGGACCAAAAGTTTTATTTTTAAGCCACAGACCAAATCTGATGGGAAATGTTGTGTTAATGCAGTCAAAGGCAAGATGGGAATTGGCTGTTAACCACATGTTAAATTCACTTCACTTAAACACACAGCAGTGTTGTGATGTTTTATCAATAAATAGCCTGTTTCTGGGAGAGGAAGTCTAGAACTCTTAACATATCAGATAGAATCTTTCATATGCAGACTAAATCTTTGATATTTAAAAATAAATAACATTTTTGTGTTGAGAAATAGCTCTAACTAACACCGGGTCATTGAGAACTTGAGACAAGCACTTTGAAAGGAGAACAAAAGAAGATCATATCTAATTAACAAGATTATCTACTTCAGGCAACTGACAGTTGTGCCTTTGGATGCTCAAGGTTCCTCATAAATATACATTTAGATATGTGTGTCAAGATCAAGATGTGTCTTGTGACATTGGAGATGGTGAGATCATCAAGATCCATTATAGCTGTATAGCAGGAACAGAAGAAACGGCTTATTAGTATTTATGCATGCAAATAAATGTTTTGTTTATCAATCTCATAAGAAAAAAGCTCAAGAGGGTTAAACATTTATCCAGTGGACACTTCAAATAATTATTTTGCATTCAAATACCTAGTTAAACTATTAGAATAAAAGTATAAGATAATGGGGTTTCAGTTGTTGCAAAACATAAAAAGGATCATAAGATATATGGGAAACCTCTGAAAAGCCCCTGGCACATCTAGATGCATTTAAACTGTTGTGTGGGAGTACTGTTAGGCCTAATTATACACAAAAGGTGATTTGGTAATAGTTGAGAGTTTTGTGATTCAGTCTTCGCAATCAAAGATGGGTCATGGCTCACCACTTTGTGCGAAAAATCATGAGAGAATTGCTAAACAATTCAAAAATCAAATTTCTCAATGCAAGATGGCTTTGTATTTGCATTGCATTAGGTCTTTCACCTTCTACCTTACATAATATCGGAAAAATATTCAGGGAATCCAGATGAATCCCAGTACATGTAGGGAAAGGCAGGAAACCTCTGTTGAATGTACATGACCTTTGAGCCCTCAGACAGCTTTGCATGAGAAACCCTAATGCTACAGTGTTAAATATAGCTATGTGTGCTCGGGAGTACAGTGGAAAACCGTTTTCACTTAACACAGTCTGCTGCTGCATTGAATGCCACTTGAATCTCTTTTATGCAAGGAGAAAGCTATACATCTGTTCAGTGCAGAGAGTTCACAGGGCCCAAGCTCATCTCAGATGTTTTAAAGACAGTGGAAATGTGTTGACGAAAGGGACCATCCAGTCTTTCATCAGAAACAGGTGCAAAAGCAAACATCTGTCATGGTATGGGGGCACATCAGTGCAAATGGCATGGGCGTCTTGCATGTGTGTGAAGGTACCATTGACGTGGAGGTGAGTATTTGGATTGCACAGAGACTTTTAATGGCATCAATATGACATCTTTCCGAGGAAGCAAGACAATGACAGGCCTCATTCAGCATGTGCTACAACAGAGTGGTTTTGTACACTGTAGAAGGGATGTGCTTGACTGGTCTGCCTGCAGTCCAGATCTGTCTCCAACTGAAAATGTATGGCCCATCATGAAAAGGAAAATCAGATCATGACGACCATGGATTGTTGAACAGGAGAGATTAGGCAAAATCAACTTGCAAAACTACACAAATTAGTATCCTCAATTCCCAAACTATTAATAAAGTGTTATGGAAAGAGGATGTGAGACAGTGGTAAACATGCCTCTGTCCCCAAAAAAAAAAAAAAAAACGGAGTGTGTTTGTAGCCATCAAAATCCAAAGTAACTCAATTAAGTTGGTCAGTTAAAATTTTGAACATATTTTCATTGTACTGTTAAATAAAGGTTAAAGAGAATTAACAAATCACAGATTCTTGATTCTATTGCGTTTTACAAAATGTCACAACTTTTCTGGATTTGGGGTTGCAAATTTACATTTACTCATTTAGCAAACCTTTAATGCAAATCAAATGAGATTAATAGTGATCAAAGGGAGACAACAACAAGTGATACAAATACTAACTATGCTAAATATGCTGAGTATTAGAATAATATAACACTAGAGCAAAAGTGTTAATCCAAAACAAGTTTTCAAAATGGGGAGTTCTATGAAAAATATAAAAATGTAAAATTAAGATTAAATAAATTAATTAGTTAATTAATTAATTTAAATAAATAAAAAAGATTCAAGAATAGAAGTCTGCCTGAAACAGCGATAGTCTTTTCTTACCTATTATGAATATCCCAGTAAAAAAACGTGTAGGGCAGGACTTGATTTTATCAATCGGGAATTGATTGGATGGTTGGATGGTTGTGATCTCATCTAAGTGACAGGTTGTCCCGTCCTCATGACAGTAGACAATCATGATGTGCATGGATAATAAAAAAAAAAAAAAAAAAATTATATATATATATATGTATATATATATATATATATATATATATATATATATATATATATATATATATATATAATACAGCAATATTCCATTAAAAATGTCAATTCTGATTTAATGGTGACTTTAATAATGTAATCATACTAACACACATAATAGTTTTTTTTCACAGTATGAATGGGGCCTTTTTACATGAAAATACTTTAATATTTAAAATTTAGGATGAGTGCTGGTCCCTTGCATTAGGATGATCACATGTGGGTGTCTATGGAATCTAAAAGATTGAAAACCCCTGGCAATAAGGTTCATGCCACAGAAACGTCTGGCATATTGGGTTACATTTAAACTCTTATGTGAGTGCAACTTTAATTAGACAGAAGGCATTGTTTCAAAGTGACAAACAGGATGTTTAAATAAAGCTGTGTGAATGATGTTGGATTTATACACATAATACTGTAAGCCAATCAATAAAGAATGCAAGTAAAAAGAGGATTACATCAAAATCAGCTTATTTCCAAGCACTAGTTGAATGCTGAATCTTTAAGCCTTGCCAGAATTAAATGAGATAGCTTTTGTTTGTTGATATCATGTATTACAATGTGTATTCATTATCACTTTTTTAAAGAGTTGGATTTTTATCACTACCTTGTAGTTTCTTCATACCTTCATCATGTCGTGAACTATTTATGCAATGCTGTCTTCATGTGCTATCGGAATTATTGTAAATACGAGTTTCGTAGTTGGAAATCGGACACCCTCTAAAGTCGTATTGACCTCTGGGAAGCCCGGGAATAATTTTGATGCCCAAGTTCCCTAGTTGGGCATGCCATAAACTTTAAATATGGCGGAGGACAAAACGATTGATGCTGTCTCTGGTATATAATATAAAGTTCTGATCCAATCTGACTTCTGACCTGTAATGCTGCCTGAATCATAATCATACACTATTCGTTCGTTGGTTGGCCAGAGGAGAACTGGTCCCCCGACTGAGCCTGGGTTCTCCCAAGGTTTTTTCTCCATTCTGTCACTGATGGAGTTTTGGTTCCTCGCCACTGTCGCTTTTTTTGCCTTTCTTTGCCTTTGTCGCCATTTGCTTTTGGCTTTCTTAGTTGGGGACATTTAATTGTATATTCAACAATATTATTACAACATTATTTTCCTGTTATCTTTGTAAAGCTGCTTTGAAACAATCTGCATTGTGACTTGACTTGACTTATTTATTAGTTTTTTTCCCCCACAACAGCTACATCTCCTTGTTGTAGGCTAGTTGTGCATATTTACATATATAATCATTTGAAGCTTAATTTATGTAGTATACACAGCGGAAATAGCATGTATTAGACTGAAATTCAAGAATTGTCAGCAAGCTGACTATAGCACAATGAATGTTTATATGGTTGTCAATGAATGGGGCACTAAATATCATTTCGGCTTTAATAAGATTTTCCAAATAAAGAGACGAGAACAAACCTGGTGTCCTCCCTGATTCCTGACATTTCTGATAGCACATGAAGGCCACTATGGAAATATCTTTCTTAAAAAGACTAGTCATTTTTATAGAGGTGATGATAGAAGCCGGGCTGTTTTAGTCAAAATAGATAAATACATCTCTCTGTGCCAAGTCTCTATGACATCTCCAGCTATGGTCTAATTACAGATTTATGATTCTTTGTGTACTAGACTTTTGACATGGCTTTAAAAGTGTTCATTTTTTGAAAGCCAGGAAAAAAAACATCTTAGGAGTCAAGGGGACCAAACAGCTTTAGAGTTTAATCTTACAAGTTGAAGGCTCTAAGCCTCATGTTTTTGTGTAATTATTATTTTTTTCATGGTTTTGGAAAAACACAGGCCTACATATATTGCAGCAAATCTTCTGTAAATCTGTTCTGGAAGCCGCCGGTGAACGTAATTGGGACGTGACGCTTTCTGGTGTTGCTTTGCTGTTATACATTTAAATTAATATTGAACAGAAGAAAATGCATTATTCACAGAGTCAATGTTCCCAGGGATGTGACTGTAGTTTAGTGGAGAAAAAAATACAATATATTCATATCATGGCTTTTTCTGACATTAATCTTCTTTAAACTGTGCCTGAGTTTTCTCTCCCTCTCTAATAATAATTCCATAAATTAATAAATGCATTTGTTTCTATTGTACTCATACACACAAGTTGAGAAGTGTGTGTGGTTTATTTCCTATTAATGAGTTATATTTTATGTCATAATTTACCAGTTGTTACCTCATAACTTTTCAGCTCCAAAATGAGACGTTTGAACCAGAGGGGGGATTTTATATTTTGTTTGATTGCAGATTAACAGTCACTGATTAATTTATCATGATTTCCATTACACGAGAGTAGATGTTAAAACTTCATGCTGATTTGTACTCGGCTTTCACCAAGATAAGCACCAACTAAGACGTAGCTTTACAGTAACCTATGCTTCTCCATCCATTTACGCTTCTTTCCATAAGCGCTTCTTTCCAAAGTATGCTAAGAAATCATACAATATAAATTAACAACCTGATATAGGTTAGAAAACATGAAGACCCCAGAGAGAAGTTGCCACATCATCCTAAACTTTCAAGATCTCCCTGCGGGCACATGATAAATTGATTGCGTTGTCGGGATTCCATTGGTACACAGAACTGTACCAGTCACATCATCCAACCATAAACAATAACATTAAATTTTACTTTTCCTTTTTGGAATATTAATCAAGTCGTACTGTCGTCCTGTGGAAGCGACTCTGTCAAAGCAGATATTGTTCACTCTCTCATGAGGCGTTTCTCAACAGGATGCGAATCTGCCGCAAAGTCCGCCAACAAAGCTCAAAGAGAGTTCAGCGGTAATCATACTATCTGAAGAAAATGTCAGGCCTGACATTATCTCAAGCATAACAGCTGAGAGACTCCCTGAGTTAAACAGCATTTTAAAACCAAGACAAGCAGTGAGGTCATGGCAGACATCCAGATGACCTTCAAAACAGGCAGAAGGAAATTAAGCCCACTGCTCGTCTCTGCCTGGACTACAGCCGCCGCTGGAGAGATTCACCGTGTTTGGGTTTGTGAACTGATTCATTATGCAAGAACTCAAAGGCTGATGCATGTAAATGAGGAGTATGAGCAGATATTATTGTGCCTCTCTTTTGATGTTATGGAGGTAAAACATCTCGAACAGACTGGTGCTAAATGTTAGCTGTATAACTTGCTGTGGAACCATATACAGGGCTCATCACTCCTCCACCCCAATTCCTCACTGTTGAATTTTCCTATCTTATCCAGGGATGGCCAGAACCCAGAGTACACACCTACTCTGGGTTCAGGCCAAATACCAAGCTTGGAGCCCTCCTCTCGGAGAGCACGGCAAATACGCATATTCTGTAATCTGTACTCTCCCCGGTTTCACTGACAAGCCTAGTCCCAGACTACAATGCATGTTTCAGCTGTTTTAACTTAAAGCAGTTTGTTTTTGTTTTGTCTCAAAATGGACACCAGTAATGTTTTTTTTTTTTTTCTAAAGCATGTTTATCAAAGGTACTTAAATGTCCTAATTGAACTTGAGCCAAATCCTGGCATTTTCTAAGCCCTGTCTGATTAGAGCGAATTTGTGAATACTGTATATTGTAAAAGCACTACAAATAAATGTAACTCAAATCGAATTTAATTAACAATTTTACCATTTAAAATGTAAAACGGACCTGTAATTTAAAATATGAATATATTGCAAGAAAAACAACAAGCAGATGCCTGAGAAGCTGGTATTTTTAGGCCATTTGAAGCATCACTGCTTCATTCCAACACATGCTAATTATGCAAAGACTGCAGTGGCGTGATGAAATCTTCCAAAATGAGGCAAGAAGGTCAGCAGAGCAACATTTATTGCCTGAAAGCAAACCAAACAGCCTTTTTACTAACATAAAAGCATAACATCCACTGATTTGGTACACTCTGTGGGGCGCACCTAACAGTGTGGACACATACTAACCTCACAAAAGGAAACGCCAACCTCAGACTGATAAAACCAGTCAGATTCAAGTCTGCTGCTGAGATCAAAGTGTCAAAGTAAACACCCAACTCTCAAACAAGCAGTAAACACTGAGAGAAACTCTCTAGGAGAGACAGACAGAGCAAGAACAATTGAGATTTACCCACTGCTTAATTCATTAAATTGTTAAAAATAATTTGAATTTAAAAGAGACTGAAAAATGCAGCAAATGCAGACATGAATTAGAACATTAACCTTAATTTGCTGTGCAAAAGTGTCCTTAAATAGGCCATATTATGCCCTTTTACAAAGTCTTGATTTTGTTTTTTGGGGTCTACTACAATAGGGTTTTATGCATGAATGTTAAAAAAAAACACATTATTTTTCACATTGGCTATTTTACATTGTTTCAGCACCTCTTTTCCAAGTCTGTCAGTAACACTCTGTTTAGTTCCTGACTCTATGAGGCCCCTCCTTCCTAAAAGCACAATGAGCTCTGATTGGTCAGTTGAACCAGTGAGTTGTGATTGATACATTGCTTCAATTGTTTCAGAAATGTTGTGCCCGTGAAGGCCAAAGTATTCTTCACGTTTTATACTTTCGGCTAAGTTTTAACACACTACTAGCACAACTCAACCAGGCCTTGCCCCTTTTTGTTGCATATACCGGATGGGAGTTATTTAAATGAGGATTACTGTGACGTGTACATCCCTGTGCTTCACACTCCAGTCCAGTAGGTGGCAAAAGAGAGAGAAGAGAGTGTATGTTCCAGGAAGAAAACTCAAGTCTCCTATTGAAGCGCTTCAGGGAGTTCAGAAATTGATATAAATAAATAATTACCTTTGTAGTGGACTTTGTGCTTTGTAACTTTCCAGACCTTTTTCATGCTCAATCAGCAGCATGACACTAAAGAAAGTTGAAAATATAAAAAAGCATAACAGGTCCTCTTTAAAAGCATCTCAATGAATAGTAGTTCTCATTCACAATCATTCAGTCAACATAATGTTACCCCATGTGTAGCATTTGGTGGGTGCAGTGAAAAAAAAAAGTGAATTAGGGTCAAATTTGACAGTCGAAGATTAATTCTGAACAAATTGTGACTGAGAATAGGAAATTACCTTTCATTTTTGAGGCATGTAAGAGGCTTAATCTGTGGCCAGGAAATGTGTTCCCTGGTTGCTGCAATAAATGCAGAGGGACAACACTTGACAAGAACAAGCCAATTCAAAACAAAGAGGCAAAGTGCCAAAACGTTTTTGCAATTCTAATACCAAGAACATGGTGTTCAAACCATGGACAATAATCACAATTATCCACTTACAAATCCACTTGTGGCAATCTTACAGCAAGACACATAATAGGAGAATTACAGTCGTTGATACAAAGCTCACAAGCGCAGCGCTTAGTTTAGAGAACAATTTAAATTTATATTAACTCAAAACATGACAAGAAAGGTTTGATTTATTCCTACGGCGAATGTCAAAAATCTACCAGCCTGCTCTCATTTAGATAATTTACTTCAAATTGCAAACGTGATGGGTTTTTGTTTCTCTTAATTGAAATGAAAATAGATAATTCTAAAACCAAAGACAAACAGGAAATACAATTATAATTCTAACATTTAATAAAAATATATTAGTAGAAATGCATACAAAAGGCATACAAAAAAATAAAAACATTTTAAAACAACACTTTTGGGGAATATGTAGGAAAAATATCCTCTATATTTGAATAAAAGAAAAGACAGTGTAAGTGATGAAAGATTGTAAACTGTTTAAAGCACCTATTCTTAACCATAGGGCCGCGGCCCACGCTTGGGCCCGGAGCGCCACCTGGAGGGCCGCAAAAAACTTTACGTTTTTCACCTGTGTTATCTATTGAACTAGTTATCAATTGAAGACACCAGAATGACCACTGTTATTTAAAAACTAAAAAACCTAAAGTAAAGTAGCCAGAAAATATTATATAAAAACTTTCTTTTAGTTTATGAAATACACAGACAGCTACATAGGCTAGCACAACCCAAATCAAACCCGAGTGTGCGGTTTTGTGTTTGTGTGTGTGCTTTTATCTGCGGAGTTTGCATTCTTGTAAACCTATTGAAAATATGCTATGACTGAAACGACAAGATTGGAGCTGTTTTCTTGGTTGTTTTGTTGTTTACTGGCATTTATACGGTTTACCAACTTCTAAAATCAAATGTATAGTTGTCTTTGTAAATAATTGTTCGCTTATATGTAGCTTTGGAGCCGCTACTGTGACACTGTACAAACGCTTCCAGTGTGAATACTCTCGCGTGTCTGCAGCTGCAGTGACGATGTAGTTACGCTGACGCACTGCTCAAGCGCCGCTCACGCTTGCGGTGTGAAACAGCCGTTACAATGCACCATCCCACCACTAGTGGCAGTAATGCCAACACTGGAGGCTACTCTGAGAGTGAGCCTTTCCCCCATTCCACCCAGGCTGGATCTGATAATATCTGTGAAGCAGGCCCAAGTGTCTCATTAAGAGGGGAACATAAATAGGGAGTTGTAGCTTGTTCAAATTGGACTGTTGTGATTGTTATTGTTAATTTATTACAGATATGAAGAGCAACTTCAGGTTCTACCATGCAAAAATGTAGACTGCTGAAACAATCATCAAATTATTTTGCAGATTATAAAGCTATATTTTTTCATTTGCACTAATTTTAATTTACAACTTTTGTCTTGTCGCGCATGAATGGTTCAAAAGCATTCGCACGAATAAGAGCGGGATCATGTAACACTAGCCAAAGGATGACAAAAATAACAGATGCTGCGTTAATTGCGTTAATAGCCCTATTTGTTTATTTCATATAAAATCGCAGCATTTTGCGTCATATAATCGCATTGGCTTGACATCGCGATTGCGATACGATTAATCGCGCAGCACTTGTTAGGCTAATATGCCTGACTTGAGCCTTTAAATTTGTTCTTGATGCAGATTGATTTGTTCCATGAATTGTTGTGTGTTTTGCATCTTGTTGTAGCCTATGTGCAGGTTTATATACACAATAACCTGTTAAACTGCAAGTTGATTTCATTTAGTTATTGAATACAAATCAAACCAATGGTGAGATCAATAAACCAATACAGTGCTAATATTTGAATGGGCCCTGGGCCACTTTGTACTGTAAAATTTGGGCCCCGACATCAAAAAGGTTAAGAACCCCTGCTTTAAAGGGTAACTCAACCCCTGGTCAGAGCCTGACTCCACCCGCTGGAAATATTTGAAAAACAACATTCAATAGGAAAATTCCACTGCAGTAGCCACCGTTCAACCTGAAGAGGGCAGCACTCTAGCGGCAGAAAAAATTATTTTGCAGCCAGTGTGGTCTAGCGTGGTCTCCGTTGGCATTCGAGCTAGAAAAAACAAAACTCTGGTCAGCCCAATCAGTCAGTTGGTGGGCGGGCTTAACATAATGACGGCAGAGTTGTGACGGTTCTGCGTGATTTCCATAGATGATCTCCCTGCTACTTGAAAACAAAGAAGATGCTGCTGGCGAACAGCGACCTTTCGAATCGGCTTTGGCTGTGACTCTGGATGACTTGGAGTTAAGCGAACGTCACTTAAGTCATTCTTAAAAAAGGAAGATGTCTTCGGAGTTTTGACAACCGGATACTGCAAAAGTTTAATATATCAACTAGCTCCGCTGGTGGAAAAACGCATCTCACTCAGCCACAGCCGTTCATTGCTCTGGTTGGTTGTAGCTCTGTCCTATTGCGTGCAGAGGGAATTTGAAAGACAACTGTTTATCCCACCCTTCGGATTGAGGCATGCCAATTGTGAGTTCCCTAACATCTTGATGTAGGTCTGGCTTGCCAGGCTAGAATTAAAACACTTTATACCCAAATGTCAAAAAATTTACTCGAATCAATGAACAGCATTAATAAAGCCCCAGTCTTACAGATCATTAACTAAAAAAAAGTAGTTTTAGGGTTTAGTTACCCTATAGAGAGAGAGAGAGAGAGAGAGAGAGAGAGAGAGAGAGAGAGAGAGAAATTGTTAATAACAATTAAAGAAATAGGTCTATACAGAGACAAATGCACCGAACAGAACAGATTTAAGAATGGTAGTTCTTCATTATTATTTTTTTTTTCAATTTATCCTTCTACCTTTTGCATTTGTATAGAAATAAGTCAACTGCACACTAAGTCTGTAAAACAAAATGGGCATAAAGCTCTGAGAGTATGGGAATATGGACCTTAACTGAAAAAAACAACAACAAAAAACAACAATAGCCTACTTCATCCATGGTCATGAAATTTAAAGTTGAATATGAAAATTAAGTGGTTGATAGTTGAGTTGAATACATACTGTACAAGCAAAATTGTATATTTTCTAGAGATCATTAGTGATTATTAAAGAGAGTGTGAAATTAAAGACACTAAACATATAGTTCAAGTAAACAATTCACAGATTTACCTGAGACTCTAATTTTATTTTTCTAAATTGCAATATGTAGTTAAATGCATCGATTCATCAATGTTTTGACTCTTACTTAATTGAGTTTGTTTTTCTGCCAGAATAATATTGTTCTAATTGTATAATGAAAAGTAAAACCTGATTATAATTGGATATTTAAACTGATTTTGCCCTTCAGTGTAATTAGCTACTTAGCTTATAATGTAATTATCTATTTTTAAAAGGTGTCTTGACTTTAGCTTAACTAACTCAAACTATTTGTATCTTTTCAAGCTATGGTTTCAAAAAAGTTTACAGGAAATTTGCAGGAACATTTGTTCTATATACAAAAAAACATTTAGAATGATTGTAGACACATCTTTACAAATGAGTCTCCTGTCTGCTAATTCAGTACGTGTTCACGAGTCGTGCTGACAGCCTAACGTAATGGTGAGCTCAAGAGGAATGACTGCTGCTACCAGACCTGCCTGTGAGAAGAATTCGTAAATAACACACCTCACATCCATGGACCTCAGGGGTGACTACAAGTGTCCAACTTGATTAGCTCATACTCTCAGAAGGGGTCCAATCTGTTCATATGTTCCTCCAGCATAAACAGCATTTTAACATATCAAATCTAATCTACTGCTATAATGCACAAGCAAAACAATTACTCTAGAAGGCCTGCTGGTTTGTAGCAGTTAAATGAAGGTTAATTAAACACACAAACACATAAACGAGAAGGAGCAAATAACAAAGTTGAATTTGATGATATATGGTTAGGTTTATTAAGTGCAATTCACATCACACACGTAAAATCTGTTGCTCATGCTCTGACTTGATATGTCCATGTGAAATAGAGGAAATCGAAGAGAGCCTGTCTTAGACCTGAATGATTGTGTTAGTGGAGACTGCGGACAGATGGCTCGGGACCCGAGTGTATCAGCTGGAATAAGTTGGTTTGAAAACTTATCACACAAACAGACCTGACATGTCAACACCCCATCTCTCATATGGGAATTGAAAAGAAAACTGAAAAGGCCAGTTGCATCCCCAAAAGATTTAAAAAACAACTAGATGGCAAGAGGATAAAAACGAGGAAAAGCACCAAGCTTTTCCAAATACATTGTACAGAATGTATTGTGTAAATGTAAATGGGTTCCAGATGGGTTCCCTACTACTGTGTGGAGACATGCAGTAATAATCCAATGCTATCTCACGACCAATTCGTACAAATTCGTACGAGTCAGTACGGGGTAATTCATTCTTACGACCTCATTTGTACGATTTGTCTAAACCCCAGTGATGGGTAGATTTAGGGGGCGGGGTCAGGGGTAGGTAATTTGTACGAATTCATACGAACTGGGAAACTCGTAAAATATGTACAATTTAGCAAAAAACGTATGAATTCGTACGTATTATCGTAAAATACATTCGTATTGCCATGAGATTGGGTTGAATAATCACACTCGAGTCTGCTTGGGACACGCGGCATTAAGAATGTAGAACTTGTAATTACAACGTGTAAACTCGTAATGTTCTGAGAGCAATGACTTGTACCATGTGACCGCTGTACCACCTGACCACTGCAGATTTACTGTGCGTTCGACTTGAAGCCGCACTGCGCATACCGATCGGGGTACATGACATTAAAGTACAGCTAGACTGATTCGAAAGCATACAGAGCTTTATTTACCGTAATAACAACATGGCGTGAGCGCAGCATTATATCCACCTTTTTCCTGAACACGGAATTATCCTGTACATTTCCGGGCTCCAGTGTTATTAGTCAAATTAGCGTATGTTCGTATTTTAGCATATATTAGCATATTAGTTTTGTTCTCAAAATGATAAAAGTGCACATATACCTTTTATGGGGAGTATTTTAACTAATTGTTTATCGGATATATGGACATTCTTTTCAGATTTGCTTGTGCTCAAAATACACAGCAAACAACAGCACAACTTAACCATGCACTCATTTTAATTTGTATTTCTGTTTGAAAAGTTTCTGTTCAAACGAATCAGTTCGCTCTTTTACATTATTTTAACAATGGGTTCCTATGGAGACTGGAGCAGGACAGCATCCAAACAGAAGTTAGAATCCATCATGGCGGAGCTCATCGTTTACTCGGGAAAAGGGTGGATTTGTAGAAAGAAATGGAAAACTTTTGGTCTTATATGTAATTTTAATTCTATTCACATTGTATTAATAATGTGTAAAAATTATCATAAAAATGTACATAATCCTAAATTTCCAAGTGAATGTATGTCACAGTGTGCACAAAATGTCTTCACTATTACACAGAAAACAAATAGCGTTTTTTTTTTAATTCCATGGTATATAATCTGTACAATATCAGGTCCTGGACTATGTTGAATAATCTTGGACATAATCTTATATATATATAATCTTGTTTGTTATGAAGTGTCGATAAGAGATTAGTAACTCAGATTAATCGTGTGTTAACAAGCATTGGTACACCAGTGTCACACTCATTCAATATTTCCCTGTCATTGCTTTGAAAACACTCGCCCATCCCATCGTGTGTCTTGAACTTATGGGAAAAGCAAACCTGCCTGAATGTGTGTAAGGTTAACAGCCTAGAAAATGCTCGGATTTTAAGAGCTGTTTATGAGCTGAGACAGCACTCACAACAAAAACTCTTCCAATAGTTTAGCTCCTGTCTCTCCATCTTGGGTTGCTTTACAGAAATGACGGGTTTATTCTTGTGTAAACTAAATCATAAGAACAGAGGTTATGATGTGTTTCAGTGTTTTCAATGGAAATAAATCCATATCCTGTATACACATCGGCATGTGTAAATATACCAAGATTGTTTTCATACAGGTATTATTTTATATTTTACCCTTTTTATATTAACTTACCACCACAGGGTTTCTTGATAGATAGCCCACAAGTCATGCAGATGTTTTAGTGATTGCTCATCATAGGGTTAACATTTGTGCAATATTTATATATAAAAAAATAAATGAAAATGTCACTACTGTCAGGATACAGGCACAGAGGTGGAGGTAGGTGAATTCAAACGTGAGTTTATTTACAATGATTCAAGTGAAAAGGTGAATTGGCAAGGTTCAGGTGAAGGTGCGGTGACGATCACTACGTGCAGAGTGGATTCCAGGTGAGCAGATCCTCCTTTAGTTAGCTTGGCGTGAACAGACACTGTTCATTGATACGTCTCCTTTTCTATTTCAGATACAGTAGCGGACACGGAGATCTTGGCGGGAACGTGGGACACTCAGACGAATCTCCAGGACTCGGGGAACATGGGACCAGGCAGGACTTCTGGGAACAGCGGGACAAGGATACAAAGGTGAGTATTTCAAAGGTGAGTATACATCACGTGGTGGTTTTCAGGTTGACGTGGAGACTTCAGGAGACAGAGGGTTATGGTCTATTCCTGTTGGAGGCTTGACAAAGACTGAAGTGTGCATGGGTGTTAGTGGTTAGTATTCCGGGGAGAGTGATCTTTGAGTGGTGGATGGGAATGAATCTGATTGATTCCTGACACTACCCCCTCCTCCAGCGTCCGCGCCAGCGGACCCAGGTCCCCGACTTCGCGGGGGTCTACCTCGAGGTCGAGGAGCAGGTTCTTCAGGATGTTGTTCATGGAAGTCAGTGAGTAGCATGGGATCGAGGACGTCCTTACGAGGTACCCAACACTTCTCCTCTGGTCCATAATTCTCCCAGTCAACCAGGTACTCGAGTTGACCACCCCGACGTCGGGAGTCCAGGATCCTTCTTACAGCGAAGATGGATTCTGCTTCAATGGGGAGTACCGGAGGATTCTCATCTTGCGCCAGATCAGTAGAGGGAACTGGAACAGGTGAGTGATGGGGCTTCAGAAGGGAGACATGGAATGAGGGGTGGATGCGATACTGGTTTGGCAGACGGAGCTGGTAGGTAACTGGATTAATTTGCCTCGTTATGGGAAATGGACCGATGTATCTTGGACTTAGTTTGCGACAAGGTAGTCTCAGCCGGATATCCTTGGTCGAAAGCCAAACCAGTTGGCCAGGTTGGTATTCGGGGGCGTTGCGACGATGAGCGTCTGCGAAGTGACTGTGGCGGTTTATGGCTTGTTGGAGGTGATGGTGAGCTTGGTTCCATACCCTCTCACTGTTCCGGAACCAGGCGTTGACTGCAGGGACTTCTGAGGACTCCCCGGACCACGGGAACAGTGGGGGTTGGTAACCCAGAATGCATTGGAACGGGGTTAAGTTGGTGGAGGTTTGTCGAAGGGAGTTTTGGGCATACTCTGCCCATACGAGATAGCGGCTCCAGAGATGCTGGTTGGCATGGCAGAAGGTACGGAGGAAACGGCTGACATCCTGGATTTTACGTTCCGCATGCCCATTCGCCTGTGGGTGATACCCTGAAGTTAGACTTACGGTTACGTTCATTAATGCAAAGAAGGCTCGCCACACCTTTGAGATGAATTGTGGCCCCCTGTCTGACACAATGTCCTCTGGAAGGCCGAAATTCCGGAAGACATGTTCCATTAACAGTTCTGCGGTTACAAATGCTGTGGGTAAGTTCTTCAGGGGAATCAACTTGCACGCTTTAGAAAAGCGATCAATGGCCACCAGGATACAGGTGTTTTCCTCTGAGGGTGGAAGGTCAGTCACAAAATCAACCCCAATGTGTGACCAGGGTCTTTGTGGAACAGGTAGGGGCATGAGCTTTCCAGCGGGTAAGTGATGGGGATTCTTATTCATAGCGCACAGGATGCATCCTTGGATGAAGGTCTTGACATCGCGGAGCATGTTGGGCCACCAGTAGCGGGTCTGGAGGGTGGAGCAGGTCTTGGTTATTCCAGGGTGACCCGTCCCAACGGATGAGTGTGCTGAGGAAATTAGTGACATGCGAAATTCATCGGGTACGTAAATCTTTCCGGCTGGGCACTCTGGAGGACTGGGCTGGTGTCGGGACAACTCCATCAGTTGCTCGTTTAAATCCCACTGAATGGGATTGACAAACATCCTTTCTGGTAAGATATTCTCGGGTTCTTCGTGGTGACTTTCGGGGGCATGGAGACGAGACAGAGCATCCGCTCGGACGTTCTTTGAACCAGGGCGATAGGAGATCTGGAAATGGAATCGAGTAAAGAAGAGTGCCCATCTGGCCTGGCGTGGATTGAGTCGCTTTGCTTCCTTTAAGTACTGGAGATTCTTGTGGTCAGTGAGAACCAGGAATGGGTGTTTGGCGCCCTCTAACCAGTGTCGCCATTCTTCAAGAGCAAGCTTTACCGCCAGGAGTTCCCGATTGCCGATATAATAGTTTACCTCAGCAGGCGATAACTTGTGAGAGAAGAACGCACATGGCATAGGTTTGGGGGACGAGTTGGAGTACTGGGATAACACAGCTCCTACCCCAGTAGTGGAGGCATCAACTTCAACAATGAATATTTCCTCAGGATTAGGATGTCGGAGTAGAGGAGCTGTGGTGAACGCTGTCTTTAGAGACTGGAATGCGTGATCGGCCTCACCGGTCCAGAGCAGTGTCTTGGGCTTTCCTTTGAGGAGAGATGTTAGAGGGCCAGTTAACAGGCTGTGCTGGTGAATGAACCTCCGGACAAAAATTGGCAAATCCAAGGAACCTTTGCAATTCTTTAACAGTCTGTGGGGTTGGCCAGGAAGCTATCGCCTTGGTCTTGCGATTGTCCATCTCTACTCCTTTTTCACTGAGTTGATAACCGAGGAACTCGACTGAGGTTTGGTGGAAGGAACATTTCTCTGCCTTAAGGAACAGGGAGAATTCACGTAGCCGTTGGAGTACTAGGGAGACATGTCGTTGATGTTCCACTGGATCCTTGGAATAGATTAGAATGTCGTCAATGTAGATTATTACGAACCGATTCAGGTAATCTCGGAAGACTTCATCCATGAAGCTTTGGAAGATACAAGGAGCGTTTACCAGACCATATGGCATAACCAGATATTCGTAATGGCCTGCTGGGGTGATGAACGCGGTCTTCCATTCGTCGCCTTCTCGAATTCGGATGAGATTATATGCGCTTCTCAAATCCAATTTGGTGAATACCTTAGCCTCTCGAAGTTGTTCCAGAGAGGAAGGAACCAGCGGGATTGGATAGCTGACTTTAACGGTTATCCGATTCAGGGTTCTATAGTCGATACACGGACGTAGTCCGCCATCCTTCTTAGGGACAAAGAAAAAACTGGCAGCAGCAGGTGATGTGGAGGAGCGGATATAACCCTGTTTCAAGGCTTCTTCAATGTACTGTTGCATGGCTCTTTGTTCGGGGATAGACAGGGAGTAGATTCGTCCCTTAGGGATTGGGCTCTCCTGGAACGAGATCTATGGCACAATCCCAGGCTCGGTGAGGTGGTAATTTGGCAGCCTCGACTGGATTGAACACATCTGCAAACAGAGAGTAACAGGTAGGGATGGACACTGACAGGCTTTCTGTGGGGCTTTCAACGGAGGTTGAGTTCACTGGAATGTTGCCAGGTGTGTTAACGATGGGCGTGATCGCGAGTTCGGCGGTCCTGGACGCACATTTACAACCCCAAGTCAGTATTTTACCAGATTTCCAGTTGATATTCGGTTGACGTCGTATAAGCCATGGGCGGCCAAGGATTATATCGGTCTGACTGTTCTCTAATATGAAAGGTTCAAATAATTCATGGTGTGTGTCTTCGACACCGAGGATGACAGGTTTGATCTGAGATGTGACATACCCCTGATTTATGGTTTCACCCGTCACTGCATGGATGGAGTACGGTCTGGTGGTGGCTGACTTCTCGAGCTGGAGTTTTTGACAGAGCTGTCCGGAAATGAAGTTTCCTGCCGACCCGGAGTCCACAATGGCTGTGGCAGAAACATGGAAAGTCGTGGATTTTAGGATCACTGATATCGTTAATGGGGCTGACACTGAATCGGTCGTAAAGACAGAACTCACAAGCATTCTGGGGGGTCGAGTTGGACATGACTGACGAAAATGTCCTCCCATTCCGCAATACAGACATAATCTTAGCTCTCGACGTCGGGCACGTTCCCTGGAGACAGTCGGTGAGTATCCACTTGCATCCTTTCTCCACCTGCTTCGGACGGACCTTCCGCGGGGTACTGAGAGGTACTAGTGGGTCGTTGAGTTTCGAGATAGCAGCCCTGAGATCGTTGGTGCACGCGGAGAGCTTGCTGGATAAACTTTTCCACACCCAGGCTGTCATCATATATTGCCATTTGAAGACGGAGAGCAGGATTCAAACCACGTCGGTAGACAGAGATGAGCGCCTTCTCATTCCACCCACTTGCGGAGGCTAGAGTGCGAAACTCCAATGAATACTCAGAAACCGATGTTCTGCCCTGATGCAGTTGCAGTAGTTTGTCGCTGGTGGAGGAATCATCAACTGGTCGCCCGAAAACTTCTTTAAAATGGTCTACGAATTCCTGTACCGACGAGGTAACAGTGGATTCCTGTAACCACAATGTTTCAGCCCATCTTAAAGCAGCCCCGGATAACTGTTGGATTATAAAAGCAATCTTCGATCTTTCTGTGGGGTACAACTGGGTCTGCTGTTCCAAAGCGAGCGAACACTGAAGCAGGAACCCGTTGCAATCCTCCGCCTGACCGGAGAATGGCGCTGGACGTGATGCTGGGTTCGCGAAGCAAACCATAGAAGAAGTGGGGCCTGCGGAAGTACTGAGCGTCGGCTGACTGGAATTCACAACAGCGGCTGTAGGTTGTACAGGATTATCACCATGGCGGGTAGACTCCATCGCGCTGTTTCTTTTCCTTTGTAGGTCAAGCCTTCTGTCAGGATACAGGCACAGAGGCGGAGGTAAGTGAATTCAAACGTGAGTTTATTTACAATGATTCAAGTGACAAGGTGAATTGGCAAGGTTCAGGTGAAGGTGCGGTGACGATCACTACGTGCAGAGCGGATTCCAGGTGAGCAGATCCTCCTTTAGTTAGCTTGGCATGAGCAGACACTGTTCATTGATACGTCTCCTTTTCTATTTCAGATACAGTAGCGGACACGGAGATCTCGGCCTGGAACGTGGGACACTCAGACGAATCTCCAGGACTCGGGGAACATGGGACCAGGCAGGACTTCTGGGAACAGCGGGACAAGGATACAAAGGTGAGTATTTCAAAGGTGAGTATACGTTACGTGGTGGTTTTCAGGTTGACGTGGAGACTTCAGGAGACAGAGGGTTATGGTCTATTCCTGTTGGAGGCTTGACAAAGACTGAAGTGTGCATGGGTGTTAGTGGTTAGTATTCCGGGGAGAGTGATCTTTGAGTGGTGGATGGGAATGAATCTGAATGATTCCTGACAACTACTCATTTAACTGCTATCTTAAATTAAGAAAATATTGAAGCATTCCAAAACTTCCAAAAGGCATTGTGTAGATGCCAGACTAATTTGTAATGAAGTCTTGAGGGAAACCACTGCAATAAGAATGAATCTCATTTAAATTGCATGAATCATGCTATGAAGGAGAAATACGTTATGCATTATATCAGAGAAACATCATTCTGTTGATTAGCTTGAGGAAGAATTTGGATGAATTCTGACTGCACGTTCTCCAACAGACATCCAGTTTATTATTCAGCATGGTGTCAGCGGCTTTGTGCAAAAAGAAGAAAATGTGTAATTCTTATGTAATTATCTTTTTTTTTTTTTGTGTGTGACAATGAAGTTATAATGTTCTAAAAGATTTGTGTTTTCTCTAACTTTCTATTCATCAAAGAGTCTTGACATTTTTTTAGCACTTTTTCTCCCAAAATATGAAGCCGCACAATCGTTTTCAATATTGATAGTAAGAAATGTTTCTTGAGCAGCAAATCAGCATATTAGAATGATTTCTGAAGGATCATATGACACTGAAGACTGGAGTAATGATGCTGAAAATGCTGCGTTGCCATTACATTTTAACATTACATTTTAAAATTACATTTTAAAATATTTTAAAATATAAAACAGTTATTTTAAATTGTAACAATGTATCATAATATTGTTGTTTTTAATGTACTTGATCAAATAATAGCAGCCTTGGTGAGTATAAAATACTTATTTCAAAAACAAAACACTTTACCAACCACAAACTTTTGAATGGTAGTATAATTTGCAAATGTAATTTTGACATCACACCTAAAGCTGAAATTATCTTAAAGTTTGAATGGAGTCCGTATGTTCAGGTTAATACTGAGATACTGCAGGGGCATCTCAAGCTGCATGTAAAAAGCATGATTATTATGCAACCTTGCATCGGTTTAGATCAAAGAAACCGATGAATTTCTTTCTGTGCCTTTGTCTGAGTGTATACGCTAGGGATCATGTATAAAGAGGCACTAATGGTCTTTACAAAACACTGAATATTAATATAGAAATACAATCCAATTGTCATTGTGTAATCCTCTTTATCACTGATTGTACAATTCATTTTAGTGATTTATAAAGCAGTCTCAGACCTAGAATTATGAAAATGAGTGTTGTGCACCTATTTACCCATGAATTACAATCTCACCTTTGCCATCGAGTCAAACTAGTGCATTTTAAACAAAACTCTAAATTATTATTTCACAAAATAGCACAATAAAAAGAAAGACAGGAATCGTGGAAACTATATTGATTAATGACATTAATGTGCCTACTGCGGAAGGCTTATTTTCAAATGGCAATGCTAGGGAAACGTGAGGGAAACTTACTATTTTATTTGTTTAATATTTTTTTCTAACAACGACAGGGAGCCCTTTAGTTGAAAAGAGGGCAACGTTTTTATTACATAAGACAATAGGAAGCACTTATTGCATTTTGCCAATTGCACACTGAAGCCTGAAGGCTGAAGACATATTGCCATTTTAAGCAATCTATAAATCTCACAAGCACTTTTAATTCTGCGAGAATTTAATCATTCGAAGGTAAACCAATAAATACACAGACTCATATTAATTTAGCTCATACTGCAGGAACATGATATCTACACCTGGCTTTAGCTGATATTTCATATTCATCATTAATGCCACGTCTGACATCGCCACATGCATCTATAAATTAAATGACTCCCAAAAAGGCACTTTTTACTTATTCATTCTCGTCTGATGAGCAGCATATGTCGGTTGAATAATAAGTCCTTTGGCTCTGTTTACTCAGCCCTTTGTTTACATACTGTAGCTGGGCATGGGGTGATAATTTCATTAACTGCTCAGGATATCATTGATCTCCTTCAGCTATTACGAATTCATTATTTTCGTTGGCATTCTCATAACATCTCGAGGCCGAGGGGCCTCTAATTAGAGGTAGAGGGATGTCTCATTTCGATGAATTTCACAAATGATCTTAAACCTGACACTGCTAATACAAGATTTTTCATTCATTCTGCATATTTCAAGTGGTTGATGGAATAGCAATGAGGTTATGCTAACTATTTTTATAAGATGGCATCAGAGGCAAGGGATTCATCTGAATTAAAAAGCCTAAACCTCATTTTAAACTGTCAGAGGTAGACAAACTAACATGGTAACACTTTACAATAATGTGCATTAGTTAACATTTGTTACTGTATTTGTTAATCTTTGTAAATTTTAGGTAATACAAATAAAGCTGTCCATTGTTCGTTCATGTTAGTTCACAGTATTAACTAATGTTAACAAAATTTTAATAAAGTATTAGTAAATGTTGAAATTCACATTAACACAGATTAATAAATGCTGTACAACTGCAGTTCATTATTAGTTCAGGCTAACTAATGCAGTTAACTAATATTAACTGATTAACCCTATTGTAAAGTGTTACCACTAACATTCTAGGTGCGGTGTAAAACAGACAAACTTAAGTAGCAAAGAAAAGCTACGTCACAAGGGGGTATGCAATATGTTGAGCAAGAAATGACTATTTGAACAGAAGTAGCACCTGCTAATTATCAGTTGAATTATTTATATTTGCATGTGTTTTACGTGCATTTATCTATGCGCTTTTTTTTTACTATGATGATCCATACATCGTTAAAAACTAAAACTGATTCACATGCATGATTCAGGAGTTCTCAGTAGCGATCAATGTTTATTTTACCTGCATCTCATGCTAAACTCTTTTCAATATCGATTTAAAAATAGAGAAATACACGGAGTTACATGCACATACAATTAATGAAAGAGAATTTTGTATCAGATAAATTATAAGATATTCAACTCGTTCACATAAACAGATGGTCCTGGCCTTAAAGCAACAGGATAGGCCTACAACAACAAGACTATAGGTAATATTTATTTGGGAGACCAAATGTGCCGCCAGGCCCACTTAGGAAACATGAGGGGTTTGCTAATGCACATTAGGACAGGACTGCAATCCGACACCTGTCAGTCAATATTCCCACCAATCACCTGGCCTACAGCTGCTCTCTCCACCCCCATTTTAGAGAATAAATTAAATTACGCTCTCTTCGGTTTATAGCCACATTGCCTGATCAGGAAAGAGACGTTTGCTTAATACAATTGCAAGACTTTCATTAAATTAACCTTTCACAATCCATTACTCACCTACGGCAGTCATAAAATGATCCCATGTGTTTATTTTAGGGCTGTCCAACCATATGGAACCAAGTCAATCCTCATTTGCGAAGGCATAATACGAAGGCATATGGTTGTCAGGAGCTTGTAAAAAAAAGTCTGGAATATTTTGAAGAGAATTGAGACACATTAGAGCACAGTCAATATTGTATTAAAAGTTTCTTAATTTGCCTTCCCAGGCAAGAGTGTAAGGGGTGAATTTTTTCTTTTAATCTATAACTTTGTTTTTGGCTGCACCTGGTCTCTAGCTGATTAAAGTACCCTGTAAACCCCTCCTTCATTTATTCGTTCAGCCATATTTCATTTGCCAGTTTTCTGTCCTTTTCTAATTACCATAATGCCCTGTTGGCTCTATAGCTTCTGAGTGAATGGAATGCAATTATGCATTGGTCACCATGCTGCGATTCACGCAAACGTTTTTAGCAAGGCACTGGGCAACTTAAATGGCAGAGAGTTTAAGAAGTGAGAAACACTAGAAAATTGGCAAAGGCAAGACTCATGAGGATCCTTCAGAATATTCCTGGAATGAGATGAAGCATCTTTTCTACTTTGAAACAATGTTTTTGCTCCTGAGGGCAAGGCTGTTTGAGAGTTATTTGATGTTTTAATACTCCGCTACATAGACGTCTAGAAATGTTTTCAGAGGTTTTACTAATGAAATTGGCCCATAGGTAGCTGTGGCTTTGTATGATTGCGGGTGGCAAAATATCCAGGAGGTACAAAAAGATTTTGGCCTCCACTCAGCTAAATGAAATTATATAATATAGATTTTGCCATTCAAACAGATGACAGATATTACGCCAAAGTTATATTGCGCCAATCACTTAATACAACATATACTTTATGATCCTTTGTTTTTCTTTGGCAGTAGCTTGTCCTGAGGGAAATTCAGCTTTAATCAGTCACCAAGTTAATATCAAGTGACTGCAAAGGTCACTGAATGGTTTTGAGAAAGTATGACAGGAAAGCAATGAAAGATGACATCTCAGATTACCAGACCCGTAGCATCTAATTGGGGGGTAAACAGGATCCAAGCTGACAGGATTTCATATGAGCTCCTTAGGATGGAGGCAGCGATGACAAAGACCACCTGACAGTCAGCATAAAGAAAGACAAAGGTAACAAACATTTAGCTTTCCTTGCCTTGTTGGTGCAGCACTAAAGCTTTTGTGAGAAAAACTTCACCTGAATTCATCTTAGTTGAGAGTAATTTGCATATTCATTAAAATACAAAATGTGGTAATAGATCAGCAGAACTACTGCTCCGTTATTTTTCAGGGATGTTTCCCCGCTGGATGGCCTGTAAGTGTGCAGGAAAACACATAGCACTGCACATCATTTGAGAAGGACAATAATTATCCAAGTCGGTGGTGAAGGTCGCTCGGCAGAAAACGGGAGGGGAAATGAAAACTGGTAAGAGTCAAGGAGCGTTGAAAGATGATCGTTTTAAAATGTCAACGTTGGGTAGTCAATTTCAGATTGTTGTACTGTATTTTATAACCAAGTTGCATCCCTGTCTCATTAAATTGTCATCCTTAAGGAGAGGTTACATCAGTATATTCAAAATATAGATAATAGGTTGCTCTGTCACTTCATCAATCTGAGTTACAAGATCTCAACAACGACAATAAGAAGAATATCAATCCCTGCATTGTTGCATGCTCAGGGGATATGTTTCGCATACAGATATCTGTATTAATAGACAGGATCCTGACAAATAAAGAGTCCCTTATGTCGATTTATCATTTAAATTGCATCTAGTCAGACAAACCTCAAGTTGTAAAACCATCTGGAAGAAGAAAAGTTGAAAAATCTCTGACATTACTGCCTGTCTTTATTTGAATTTGCTGAAAATTGACGGATGCATATTAAGGGCAGCTGAATTAACCATTTTCCATTTGCTGGATGTACTGTAGTAGCTCAAACACATACAGTCAAATTGATGGAATCAAATCTAAGTCTGACACCTGTATGTACAAATAGGAATAGGCAGGTAATCTTCATTAATGGAAAAACACAGCACAGCATATATCAATATCTGCTGTCGCCTGCCTGCGATTAGATTTCTACATGCACGCCAAGTCTCAATTTAAATTCACTATTGGGAAACTTCGAGGTTGGAAAACCAAACATGCGTGTTATTAGCAACGCATCGACTGTCTGCATGTATTTACTAACAGAATTAAAAAAAATCACAGTTGGCTGCTAACAATAATTAGGCTACTGGTTCTAGAATAAAATTTTAATTTGAAATTTCAATCATTTCAATGTTCTTCATGGGTGAAAAAAAAGATATAAAAATGTGTGTATATATGAACTAATGTATTAATAGGAGCTAGTCTCATTAGTTCACAGTTATTGAACTCTTATTACAGGCCTGTCTGCAAAAAGTACCCTCAATAATTTTCCATAGTGTAATTCCAGATTTGCATCATCAGGTCTCATTTTTCTTTGTCTTTGGGTGGATTGGCCAGTATGTCATATAATGCCACTTATTGTCTGTGTTTGGGTTCTTTGAGTTTCATTTAGCTGTGTTTTGTCCCTGTGTCATTGGTTGCCATGGTTTCTTATTGGTCGATTAATCAGTCCCACCTGTGCCTTGTTTTATCTCTCATTATTTTGTTTATTTATATTCCCCTGTTGAGTTCAGTTCTTGTCTGTTTTTGCACCCACACATGCAGACCCATTCGTGTACATCTATCTTTATGGGGACATTCATTGATACAATGTAATCTCTTGCTTCTTACCCTTACCCTACCCATCACAACTAAGTGCCAAACCCAAACCCCTCTAAACCTACCCTTATCCTAGTAATAACCTTATCTCTAAAACTAAGTCTTGACCCTCAAACAGGCCTTTAAAGGCGTAACAGAAAGTGACGACCGGCCAAAATGTCCTCACTTTACTTTCTTTGTCCTCACTCCGATGGTTTAAAACTTAAACCGGTCCTCACACAGATAAGTGTACACACACACACACACACACACACACGCACGCACGCACGCACGCACGCACGCACACACAGACAAACGTAAAATTGAACATATAACACTTGTTAACATATAACACTTTTACACACTTTAAAATACATTTGCATTTTAAACTGAACCTAGTCACATTATCACCATGAAAAATGGTCCAAATTAATTTCCAAAGTATAGATGCATCAACTGTATGATAAAATATATGCCCTGTCAAAACTTCAGACAAGCGATTTAAATTGAAGGATTCCACTGCAGATGGTAAGATGCTCAAAGATAAAGGTCACCATAAAAATAAAATCCCAGATAGGATGAAACACAAAAGCAGCCTGCCACAACATTCTCCTAAAATCGATTGTTTTTACCTCCAAGACAAATGCTCATATGATCATATACAGGCATAGATTATGGCTGGGTGCTGATGATTTTAACTCATTCTGAATAGAGGGGGAAAAACGTGCCACTTCTGGTTTTGTTAAGTCCTTCCGTTTCTACAGCCTACAAGAGTGCGAGGAATGATTGGAAACGAGAGAAAAAGAGAGAGAACGACTGTGAAAAGCAGCCAGCCTAGCGTGACCCCCCTCATTCTCTGCTACACATAATTAGACTCCTAATCAAATTTCACTCATACAGTGGAGGACAAGCTGACCAGGCCCTCGGCCTCTAACTGAAAGAGCCTTCTCAGTATTCAATGCACATAATGATCAGCCAGAAGTTGAGTTGGGCTGAAAGACTCACTAACAGCCTTATGCATAATTACTAAACAAGAAGAACTTGCCAGAGTCGCAGCCACTCATTGCATTGCTCCGTAATGATCAGAGAAAATGGCCGAGAGACATGAGTGCACAAACACATTACAGTACCTTTTGGAATTTCTGCCTTCATAATTTGCCTTCCTTAAAGTGATTCACACATGTTAAGAGGAGAAACAGCAGGTATTCACATCTTATCGGCCGGGAGTAGAGTATTTTTATAATGAGACCCAATTAAAGGTTATGGCAACGCGGTTTTGGCGAGAACGAGTGGTCATGCCTCGTGGCACCTGCATAATTAGGAGAGAAATACCAGAGGAAAGTACCGCACGAAAAGCCTAGACTGTGATCGAGAACCGGGGAATATTGTGACATGTTCACGGTCTCGGGAATCTCTGTGGGAAGTCGTGCTCCCTGGGGATGCCAGTGACTGTTGGCAGTAGCCTTAGGTAGAGTCTCAGAGGAAGCACAATCCTATATTCAGGCACAAAGATTCAGTTTAATAGATGTCTCTCTGCCCATCTTTCTCACCAGTGGGCAGATTAAATGGTCCCCGTTCTCCAACCCCTCCCCTCCATCTCAAATAAGGATTGAGGTCATTTTCAAGCCTCTCAAGGATGAGCTTAACAGCAGGATCAATAACTTTGCGAACTTTTCTTTGGTGCTCCGGTGGCCTTGGCGCTTCCGTAAGGGTCATATGTGATTGTTTGGCTCTTTTATTGGTCGGTGACTGTGTAAATGCATGGAGAATATGAGTGGCTATAAAAAAAACAGTTGCAATTTATTCATATTTCCGGCACTCTACAAGTAGTCCTTCAACATATACAAGATCTCAAGATACAGACGCAATGATTACAGGAGAGCATTGTGCCTTTCAGAAGATAAATACATGAACAGTGCATCTGGTCTTTGAATTTCTAACCTTCTAACGTTCAAAGACATACTGTTGATTCAATCAGGCCATAAAAATTGTATCCCTTTTGCAAAGTATATGCTCAAGAGCATGATATTGATTTTACTTTAGACATTTTTGAAGCAGTGTAAAGCATACTCGTATGATTCAACTCCGTTTCATGGTGCTTTGAAACATGAGAGTGGGGTTAAACATCCCACTCTGTTAAATTGTCCTCATCCTCGTACACTTGCACTCAGATGAGTGGGTGCACCGAATAAGGTTTATTGAAAGAGAAAAAATGCCTTTTCCTTAAACTGAGGAGTATGCTGGCTCTTGAAAATGTATGTCTTCATATCGTGATTTCAGTGAGAGCATGAGTTTAGCTGGGCTGTACATAAAGGCACTGTGAAGGATAAATAATAAATTGCTTCATCCTTAATGACCCCCCACCCCATCCCCAATTTGGCTCATCTCTAAATTTAAACAAAAAATGAGCAACAATCAGCAGTTGCCATTAGCTTGTAATCGGTCAGCACTGAGCAAACCCATTCTCAACCTAATGTAATAAACTTAATACAATCAACAGGTCATTTTATTCTTAAAATAAATCAGAGGCTTTATTATTCCCAATTCATCTTTTTGTTCAACCCACGGAGTACAGGAAAAGCAAGGAATAAAAGCATAAATAAAAGCTCTTTAGCAAAACATGGGAATAAACGTATAAGCTGAAAATTAATGGGAAAAAAAAAAATTGTAATTTTGATTGCTTTCAAACATCCTGGGTGGGTATGAGCCTCTGGCATGCCCCTCAAAAACTATTTTGTGTTGCAAGTTATTGCAAGTAAATGTGTCAAAATGCTGAAAAGATTAATGAATCCAGCAGAAGATTATCTCTGAATATCAAGTTGCAGATCATTTAGCACAAGCTTTTCATCTGAAACGTTTTGTAGTATGATGGCATAGCTTTAGTTGGGTGATATGAGCATCTCGGTGAACCTCTTTATATCATCTCTGGAAGTTTTCCCTTTTCCTTAAAATAATTCAGTCTTATTCAGGATAAGGCTAACATCAATTTTCACGAATCATAGTGTCACAGGTCGGGAGGGTCGACTCGGTCTACACTCTTCCCTTAGAACATCAGTACCACTGAGGAGCAGACCAGAAACCAAGCAGACAAAGGGAAAAAGAAGTTAAGCGGCTTTATTGATTTAAAACAATTTGTAAATCCTAATTTAAAACTTCTTTCTCAGAATCCAACGAGCTGCAGGGGAATGCCACTCCTCAACAGTGGCGCATACCTTGAATGCGGAAGGGCATTAACTGGACAACAGGTGAGTACCCTCAGTACAGTTGACTCTTCTCAGTCTCTCAGGTGCAGAAGGCTTGTGGCTGTGGGGGAGGCGCCGACTGGACAGCAGGTAAGTACTCTAAGTACGGCTGACTCTCTTCCCCGTATATCAGGTGCAGAAGGCATTACGGTTGCGAAGAGGGCCTCGACTGGACAGCAAGTGAGTACTCCAAGTACAGATGGTTCTTCCCAATACGTCAGGTGCAGGAGGCTTACGGCTGTGGAGGGGATGTCGACTGAACAGCACGTGAGTACTCCAAGTACACCTGGTTCTTCCCAATACGTCAGATGCAGAAGGCTTACGGCTGTGAAGGGGGCGTCGACTGGACAGCAAGTGAGCACTCCAAGTACAGTTGGTTCTTCCCAATACGCCAGGTTCAGAGGACTTACGGCAGTGGGGGAGGCGTCGACTGGACAGCAGGTGGGTACTCCAGGTACAGTTGGTTCTTTCCAGTATAGCAGGTGCAGAAAGCTTACGGCTGTGAAGGGGGCGTCGACTGGACAGCAGGTGGGTACTCCAGGTACAGTTGGTTCTTCCCAATACGTCAGGTGCAGAAGACTTACGGCGGTGAGGGAGGCGTCGACTGGACAACAGGTGGGTACTCCAGGTACAGTTGGTTCTTCCCAGTATAGCAGGTGCATAAGGCTTAGAGGGATGGCGAGAACGTTGACCAGTTGGCAGATGGAAAAATCCAAACAGTCGACCAGCTCCTAACGTCAGCAGGCTTAAAATCCACTGTCACTTAATCTCTCCCTCAGAAAGCTCAAAACTATAACACAAGGCGAGACCGATGGGCACGATGGGTACAGTAAGCAAGCAGTAACTTCACTTCAACCACACCCAGTGGAACAAAGCATTAACACACGTCACTCTCATCCACTCCGTGCAATTTAAGGCCACGGCCCACCTCCTCGCTCTAGACAGCGGAGGTAGAAAGACGGAAGAATTTAGCGACTACAATCCCTAGTCACAACAGCTGTCTTCTCCTTCAGGCGTCTGGACTCCTTTTTCTATGTCACTTCTCCTCATATATAATATTTTTGTGTGTAAATCACATGTTATACAGCCAGTAGAAGGTTGGTACTTATCTGCACCCCGGTAAGTAGACTCGATAATATTTTATAGATGACTTCGTCCTCTGCCTCTCTGTTCTCCGCCACCCAGTTCTTCGTAGCGCATCCCTTTCCACGGATCAATCTCACCAGCCGATTTGTCCCACAGAAATCTCTCAGCCCACCTCAGCAAGAAGAAGAATTAGGACGCCACAGCAATCCCACGCCGCAACCCACGGTCTCTCAAAGCTTTGCTTTTATCTGTTCCTAAAGGCGGCGTGTCCCAATCATTACACAGTCGCTTAATGCGCCGCACCTGCTGTCACTTTGTCATCAGCGGCTGCTGGTAATATGGTAGCGACGCATCCGAGGCTGGCTTGGTGTTCGGTTGAAACCGCTCCCTCCGCGGACTGTTTAGATCCGTCTCTAGTTTGTCACCTTGTGACAATAGTTTAATTGCATTTGCTCTGCACTATTGTTTTATCATGACTATTGCTCTGCTTTCGGAAAATCAAATGCAAGTCCTCAAAAGTCACTGAACAATTAACAACATACGTATATATCAACATACATTTTAATTTGAGCCTTATCTTTTTTTTCACATGATTTTTTTTCCCTTCATTGTAAATTAACAGAATTTTTTAAACATTATCAAAGTAACATTGTTTCAGTCAAACTAAAAAAAATTAAAAAAAAAATTATAATAAAAAACAATGCAATCCCAAATGTATGTCCAACCAAAACTACAAAAGGACAAATGTCAAGGTAAGAAGAAAAAAGCAACACATGGGGTCAGGAGTCGAATCTGAGATATGGGCTAGTGTAAGTGTAAAGTGAAAGTCATAGAAAAAAAAAGCTCTGCTGGGACAAACCTGAAATAAAAAAAATGTCTCTTTCCATTAAACTCCTCTGAATACTAGGATGCATTACTGAAGAACAGATGAAGGACAATTCACAAAGCCTCTTGTGATTCTAAAGACTTGATTGATGAGAGGACTTGAGTCTTGGTATGATTGCGGTACAAAGATTAGAACTTTGAAAAGCAAATTTCTTTTTTATGAAATTTCAGAGGACACATAATACCACATACAAGTGTACTTCAGTTGCTATCCATCTTCATTATATATAGGTAGAAGGAAATAAGACACTGTTGATATAGTGCTTTATTTGTATTTCTTGATTATCACCCATAGCAACAATATATCATGCATATGTGCATATGCTTATTTAGATGTTTTTACAGAACAACAATCTACACTGTAAAAAGTGATCAGTTGACTTAACTTAAAAACATTGAGGAAACCCGTTGCCTTAAACTTATTAAGTAAATAAACGTAATGCCTAATTGAAAAAATTAAGTTCTGTGAACAATTCCACATTACTTATTTTTTTCGATTAAACATGATGTGTATTTACTAAATCATTTTTAAGTTATGTGGAATTGTTCACAGAATTATTTTTTTTTTTCAATTAAGCATTACGTTTATCTACTTAATAATTTTAAGGCAAAGGGTTTACTAATTTGTCAAAGTGAACTGAACACTTTTTACAGTGTAGATATACAATCTATGGTTACATGTCATTTTCAGGTGTCTGTTACATAATTAGCTACTACATGCACTATAGGGTAAGCGTTCGTTGCATGTAATTCTGCATGATTATAGTTCTTACTACAGTTACTACGTGTAACAAGGACACTGTAAAATAAAGTGTTATCCAATCTACATAACATTATACACACAACCAAAACTGAAATTATATTATCATTTGTTCATTCTCATGACATTCCAAACCTGTTTGACCTTCCTTCATCTGAATGACACAGAAGAAGATGCTTTGACAAACAATAAAATTGGACCCTGTTGGCTTCATTGTTTGGGGAAAAAAACGGAGACGTGGGTAATAAAACATTTTTTTGTCTTCCACAGAAGAAAGTCATACTAGTTTGGAACGACTTGAGGGTGAGTAAATAATCAGAATTTTATTTATATGGTGAACTATGCAATACGGATCTCTTAACATTGCCACCTAAATCCGACTTTAATTTGTCATTCTTCCATTCTGTCCATTATCATTGGAGCTTCAGAGCTGCACCATGTTGGCAGTGATTAAAACCCTTTAGAGTGGGGCACCTAGCCAATGTGACTTGATGCCAATGCAGCAGAGACCATCTAAGACGCTCTCAGAAAAAAACCCAATCATGCACAAGCCAAAGCTCTCTTAACCAACGGTTCCTTTCAAATATATGTTTCATTTCAAAAGTTCTCTATTGCAAACCACACACACACACAAGAGATGAGACCACTCAGAATCTTACTTTATGTGCTGAACAAGGATTCAGAGCTTGTTTTCCAAGGCTCCATAAAGCCGCTTACATTTTAACACCTCAGGGTAGCATTTTGCTCTCTCCAGTCTAAATACGACACATTTTTAGAGGAAGTCTGGAACTTTCTTTCAGAGGCTAACACGTATTACACTATATTCCGCAGGGAAGGATGATGCAAGCATTCTGAAGCTGTTCCATGCTGCTTCTCTGTTCTTATCATAAGAGAACAATGGTAAAGCTTTTCATGGTTGTATGACTGTAGTTAAATACAGCAGATAAGACACTGATGTCCAGGTAATCGCTGCTCTGAAGGAGTCATAATAAATATAGAGGTTCAAAAGGGAGAGCATGTGATACTGAATAGCTCTTTCAAATACCACATACTCCAAGTGTAATGTAAACCACTGTTAAGCACAAAATACTGAACATTAGACCTCCTCGCTAGCTCTGCAGCTTTGCAGAAATCTTTAAATCAGGTCAGGAAAACAATATGAATGTGCATTATTTTACATTACTCTAGCCTGGGAGGTAAATCATGTATTGCCTGTTGTGCAGTTAGAAAAATAAAGATTGTTGGAAAATTGCCTATTTGTTTTCTGCATTAGGCCATAGATATGGGATCTTTGTTATTAACAACGAACGGGTCTCTGCATGTTTGCCAGAAATTTAGAAAAAGAAAATGTGATTTATTTGAAGCATGTCTTAACATAAGCACAGAAACTTATCTCACACTATTTATCTACTGATTGGATGGATGGATGGAGATAATGCATTTAATACAAAGTAATATGTTAGCGTAAGCTTTTTGCCATCCTTTAAAAGCACAGCCTACTTCATTTGACCCCTGACACTCTTTATCTCCTAATTAAAACTGTTTTTACAACATCATCAACTGTTACTGGAGCTATTCTGTAGCTAACATGGACATAAAGTGTCTTCTGTAATTCAAGTTGTATGCAAGGTTGATTTCAGCTCTCCCCTCTCGATTTAGATTAAATTGCACAAAATTACAGAATAAGCTCCCGTAATAAACTCCCACATCAAGTTGTATGACGCCTTGACAACACATCTTTAAGCGCACTGCAAAGACAAACAGGTATATGTCGGTCTGTCCATGTGGGGATAAGGTTAATTACGAGTCAGGTTGTGTGCATATGTTGGGTTGAGTATTCTCAAGATGTCGCAGAGGAGTATTCGAGCGAGCAAAGTCAGATCAATGCCAACTCATTTAGAAGTTTTAGCTCTTATTAAGAGAATTACTGCTTTAAAAATGCCTGTATCACATCTGTCGTGTCTTAAATTGTTTGTAAGAGCCATTTTAGGTCCTACATGTACAGCAGAGAAACAGCAGACGGGCATTGTAACTCTCTCTCTCTCTCTCTCTCTCTCTCTCTCTCTCTCTCTCTCTCTCTCTCTCTCTCTGTAAGGTAATTGCGTTATACTGACAGTAATTTAAAGGTGCTTTACTCTTAGTGCCAGGAACATCAGAAAGAGCTTGCGGAGAGTGGCAGAAACCACAGGAAATAACTTTTCAAGAAAGACGCCCACACGGCACACTTAATACAGTGGTAGAATTACTTTTCAGTTCCCTTTAACAAGATAAAAATCAATGCAAGTTTAAAAATTTACACCAGAACACAAGGCTCGCAATTGTTTTCAGTGGGATTTCTTTTTATTCTTGAACTCTGAAATGTCAAAATTTCAAAACTAAGATTTGCAAGTTCAAATATGAACTTGTGAAATTGTCTAATCCATCATAGTCCATCATAACAAACTGTATATTTATTTTTAAATCACAGTGGTTGGTGTGCAAGCTCAATCACCATCATATTGCAATTTGCTTTGCATTATATGTTTTGCCCCACATAATTAAAACTATACAGAGCTTTGATCATAAAAGACATTATTACTTACTAAGTATTATTACTTAAGACATATTATTAGGAGATATAGAGTAACTATTGACAATTGTAAGTACATAGTCTGCTATACTATTATAAAGATCTCATTGACTTACAGTGCAAGCTATCAGATTATCATCTTTTGGACAAAATAAATAACATCTGCACACAACAAATGTCATATTTTTGGTCAGTTTGGGCTGTATTTTCTCTTTGAGTATGAGTTCCACATTCTCACTATATCATACTAGTTGAGCCATAAAGCCTGATGTATCAAATATGATACTGTGATATACTGAAAGAGTTGACCAAATATTTACAAAAACAGTTCACCATTTTCTGTTATTTCATGAAATTATCAATCAGTTGTTTGAGTTTAAAGCACAACATTTCTTCTTGTTCTGTGAGGCTAGAATGACTGAAAGAACATCCAGCTGAATTCAGTGAGACTCCAGTGAGCACAAACCCCAGAGCCTTATATTGTGCGTTTCTTTTGTCACCAACAGGGTGCACAATTAAAACCCACCACCAGCCTTATGTGTGTAATTGTGCTATTCTATCTGCCACCGTGACAGCTGGCCCTTCACAGATTGGTATTTGACAAGAGATGTTCTTGTTTAGAAGCAATATGCACTCTAGTGGAAATCACACATTTGATTAGTGCTTGAAGAACATGTGAAAACTTACAGCTGATGAGGTGTGACTCTTATTGATGTTTGTTTGGACGTTGAGTGCTGAGCACAGACACACATGCAAGGTTCAGTTCATGTCATATATGTGAAAGCTCCAAATGAACTTGTCAACTCATTCTCCACATATGTGCATTTTTTTGTGATATTAATTGAAATATACAGTATATATATATATATATATATATATATAAATATATAAATACAGTATAATACTTTATGGGTACTCAGTTCTAAAAACTGTATGAGTGTGTAAGGATGTCCACTGAAGATAATTTTGTAGAGAACTCAAGTGCTGGACATGGACATGGACACGTACCAACAGTGGTTACACAACCAATACTTGACCAGGACACATGGCAAACATGAGGGCTTAAATGCACAAGGATTAATGACTAGACAAGGGTCACCTGTGAACAATGAACCAATGAACCAATGACAACATGACACATCAGTCAAGGGAACATGTGACATGACTATAACAGGGAATTACATGAAAAGAGGAAACATTACAAAGACATGACCAAAACAATACGTGACAGAGTGAAAAGAAGACTTCAATAAAAATAGGTGTGAATTCACTTTCAAAGAAAAATAAACTAGTTGCAAAAATGTATTGTTGATGCTATAAATACAATATAAATTATCTGAAAACTATATCAAAGGAAATAAAAAACATGAAATTAAAATCACACAAATACAAAAGCAAGCATTTCAATCCATTAGGATATTTTTTTAAAGGCCAGGTAAAATGTGAACCAAACAGGTTTGTTTGCACTCGCTTTGGGTAAATTATCAAAGCATGAATGTTATGAATGAAAAGCAGAGTAAACTGGGATTTCAGACAGAAGGGCTTTTCACACTGTGTTTAACCCTGCATTATAATAATTTTTAACACCGCTTTTAACTCCGGGTAAAGGAGCGTTTCACACTTGCAATTTAGATTAGGGGTTAGCACTGCTTTTGTGGTGTTAACACCGCATCAAAATTGTACAAAAATTACAGTCAGTAATGTAATAGGAGGACATGCAATGCCTGAGCCTTTATGTAAACAGGTCACGTGCTGTGTTTGTCCAGTCAGTAACACTGACACTACAAATATGCAAATAAGGACTTTAACAGTGCTGTGATGTAATGAAGGAATAATGTGTAATAATGATTTTGCGAGCATGTTCAAACAAATGCTGGCACAACCGCGGTTGTGTCTGTTGCTGGAGCGGTGCGCTGGCATTATACAGTATGAGAGCGGCCTCTAGAGGTGAAATAAAACTATCACTGACACATCGTGGAGTTTGTTTTGACACGTGACATGAGGCTGTTTCCTGCACAGAGGGGGACACTTCAAAAATGGATTTAAAACATAGACAGCAAAACAGTATGTTATACAGTACATGTTTTCATATTACTATTAAGTAATTAGTTTGTAATCTAGATGCTGCATTAGTGCAGAACCGCGGTATGTTTGCCTTCGAGCCGTTCGAGGCTAAGAGGACGCTAACATTACTACCTCAAGCGGTTAAAACAATGTGACAAAAACACATGCAAGTCTGACCCAACTCTTTCATGTAAGGATTGGTACCATCTATTTGTATTAGTATTTATCCATTTGTTCACTTTTATGCACTCGTTATCCATCGAATTTGCATATTTAAACTGAATCCTCATGCAGCCAGAGACATAACAAATCAGAAATGCATTCGATTTCAGTTGTTTTTATCGTCACTGCAACACATAATTTGATTAAATAATCAAGTGTTCTAAAATAAAAGCAACTAACATGTGAGAGCATACAGTATATCCTAATATAGGCCTACATATGTTTCTAATTTCAATGCTATGCCTTTGTGTGTAAAGATGGCCATCTTAAGCATGACTGTTTGCATTTATTTGAAATGGGATACACTTTACAATAAGAGTCAATTTGTAACATTAACTAAGGATAATAATATTGTTCATTGTTAGTTTCAACCTTTACTAATACATTTTAACATTTTGAAGTTGTCTCTTACATTAGTTAATGCACTATGAATTAACATGAATGATCAAGGTATAAATCATTTTTTGATATATTTAAAACTTACAATAAATATTTTGCCATTTTTTTAACTCAAGGAAAACACAATTCTCAAATGCTCAAACTGTATATAATATTTTAGCTTCTTATTTATGTTGCATTTACTTGCACTTTTACTTTCAATACTTGAGTGTTTAATATTAAGAAAAAAAAACTTTTCATACTTAAGTACAATAAATATCAAATACATTATTATCAAAAAATGTACACATGTAATATTCTCCCAAACTATTAAACTTTAAATTCCACCAAAGTTATTTTCAATCTGGTAAGATATATATACTTTTACTCAATGGATATGCAGAAAATATAGTGATGCTATTACAATTAAATTGCTAGGGAATACCATTAGAAATGGAAAAAGGAACCTATTTTAAGGTTGTGGTGATCTGTCCACCTTAAGAAAGAGAGCCATGGAAGGACAAACCAAAGGAAGAAGGCAGAAAAATAGAGCGAGAAAAGAGCACAAGGTTATTTTCTTCTTTTATCCACTATTTGACCATGTAACCTATAGTAAATCCCAAGACATTTAGTTTGATCACCAGCAGGCCACAGTTTATTCCCACAGCACTAAAGATGTTAAGACTGAACAGGCCATCAATGTACAAATATCTCATCCAGCAGGCTTCCCTTTATTGTGTTTTCTGCTGTTTTAAAAATTTTACAAAACAAACAAACAAAAAAAATTTCAGATGATGATGGTATCTAAAACTGTCATGATTATATTTGATGATGGCAACTTTGATAATTAGTCAAAAGCATTTAAGAGATAAATCATAATTTCCCGCAGCATCATCAGCTAACATTTCTGTTAGTCTTATGCACCAGTCCCTCAGCTGTCATCTTTATACCAGTAAGGCATGAAAGGCATGAAAGATCTGTAATAAAGATTGGCCTGGCTTATATAAGAGCTGTTGTGTAATTAAATCCCTTATGTACATCTTCTGTTTTGTACAGTAACTGACTCAATTGGGGTTTAAACAGTGTAACATAAATTGTCTATATTCATCATATAATATTTTTTCCCAAAAAAACATTAATCTGTATGACTGTTTTCAACAGAAAGATCATGTGACACTGAAGACTGGAGTAATGGCTGATAAATGTTCATCTTATGTTCTTAGATTCTTATTTTCATATATTTTTTGAATTGAGGATATTCAGGGTGGTCTCCAGCTTTTAGAGCCCACTGTAAATAATATAATATATCATATACAGACCATCTGTGAGGTGGTTGGCATTAGCAGGAAGGAGGCAAGGCATCCAAATAGTCATACATGTATTAATTGAGCTGTAAGAGTTTCTGAGGAGTGTGTAATAAACAACACTGATTATCCACCGAGACCTCTTGTTTTCATATGATGTAATATGATATAATATATTTTATATAAATAATATGTCTCTTATTTAATCATATGATTAAATAAGAGACATATGCAAAAGAAAGAGTGACTCACGAGAGAAGCTGAGGTGAAGTGGTGCAGGAAGAATGTGAGAGAGAAGAAATGTAAATCTGACCTTTCTTCATTTTTCTATGCTGATCTGAGGTCAGTGCTTTATCTCTTGTAACATTTATCTGCATTCAGTAATGACCTTCCGATCATGCTCGACTGGAATACTGATGGGACTTAAATTTCACTTGCTGTCAGAGGCCATTAATACTTGCACTTAAGTTGATGATGTCCTGCAGTCTTTAAAGTTGTAGGAATGATAACATAAGTTCCTCTCAAAACCGGTGCTCTGTTCTAAAAGTATTCACAAGCGTAGCCTGTTTCAAAAGGTCACTAGCAACATTATGCTACATTATAAGATGCATTATTTTGGCAAAATATTAAGACAACATTGCATGTATGCATCACAGAGAGAGGGGAGGGGGAATTCAAGATGGTGGTTATGATTCCCATAAGTGCATTTGTTTTAATTCTTCTAAAGGCTTCTTTACACAGCACAGTTAAGGCTGCTCTGTGACTGTTTACAACTCTTTGTAAAGACATACTGTAATGGTGCATAAAAGCCAGACCAAATTATGCCTGCTCTGACCCACTTCAGACCCTAGTACACAAAGTATACAGTTGAAATTGCTGTGTATGCCACCTCTAAACAGCATTAAAAAGTGTGTAAAGACACCTAAATGCCAGCTCAGAAACACTTACACCAGTGTGATTTTGGCATTAGACTAGAAGACAACTTGGGTTAAAAAAGGTAGACCAGTTTAACCCGTTCCCCCCTATATAACTCGACTAGGATTTATGAAGGTCAAAACTTTATTTTTCCTCCTCTTCAATTTACCATTTCATTATAATATATTTATTCTCTTGCTACTTTTTGAATGAAATGCTAATGATTGAGATAACAGATTAAATATAATTAATTTAGAAATGTATTGATACAAGGATTATAAATGGAATATTCCTTAATCTCAGTCAAAGTTAATTGATAGTTAATAGATGCAGAGTGAAAGGCTGAACCTAATCTAATTAAGTCTCATTAATACCAGTGCTTCAGATGATTCCACATCGGTATGCAAATTACACTGTGACCATGATGAATGTCTTTTAAATGACAGGTATGGAAAAAAAATTCAGATAAACAAAATTACAAGGTCCCAAATATGTCCTGAAAGATAATCAGAACTGTCAATCAAAGGTTCGGCCAATCAATACAATGATCAGTGTAGTAATTATACAAAAAGCCCTCAGTCACCTCTCAAAAGAAATGTCACTTTGTTCTTTGTAGTCTATCAATCCTTCACTCTTTCTCTCTCATGCACTTGGAGAACGTGTGGTTTTCCACATTGCCATGTTATATCCGACAACTTCCATGACGGATGTGTCACCAGTCGGCTGCGTCACTTTCCCGAGGCTGGTTAAACTGTCAGTGATCCACTCTGTCACAGCAAACTAATGGTGGTTGACAGACTCAACGAGGATGGATTTTGTTTGGTCTGGCTTTGCTTTACAATGACGGATGTCTGTCAGAGCAATCCCTGACTATCATCAGACTTCAGACTGACTCTGAACTTTAGAAGCCATGGATGATGGGAAATGAAGCCTGGATTACCCCGCATAGTAAATTACAGCAGTTTCACTTGAGCAATTTAGTGACAATGTATGAAAATATAATATGCTTCTTTTTTTTTTTCTTTTTTTTTTTCTTTAGAGCTGAGACAGAAAAATAACCAGGAATTAATACATAGAATTAGACAATAGAATTAGAAATTCCATAACTTTGCTGTGAACTTTTCAGATGACCATGCCTATTCCAAGGCTGGAAATCTATCTATCAATCCCATTCATCTCAATGGCAGATGCTCAGCTGGTGTCTTGCATGACACACACACACACACACACACACACACAAACACACACACACACACACACACACACACACACACACACACACACACACACACACACTTTTATATCTTTAAGTAGAATTTCTATAGTCATAATGTTTTTTATACTGTACAAATTGTATATTATATCCCCTTACACTAACACTACTCCTAAACCTTCACAGAATACTTTCTGAATTTTTACATTTCAAAAACATCACTTGGTATGATTTATTAGCTGTTTCCCCTACCAAATGGCCCCACAATGTCAAAACATTGGGGTAGTGTATCACAAACTGTTGTTATCATCTTCACCTTTTCTTATGCACTGTTCATATGTGGCAGACTTCAAAACAAGTTATTTCTGGCCACAACCCCTACGAAGTGAACCTTTGTGGTGATTAACAGCATCTGGAAAATATTCATCAAATAACATTATAAAAAATTTATCAAACATGTTAAATATTCATCAATCCCTACATAAAGTTGTTAACTAGAATGTAAGAAATTGAAATGTATTTACAGCAGGTGTCGATGGAATGAGAACTGCCTCATTGGTGTGATGAACGGTTATGGTAAAGAGCAAAAGGTTCCTTCCCATGAACAGAAAACTTCAGGTTCTAATCTAATTGCCTTTAACCACTGCTCATATGCCCATCTGTCTGCTCCAGGGATGTCCTACTTTTGTCCCTTCTCTCTGCTTCTGTGTCAAGTGAGAATCGGATGTACTCTTTGTCCCTCGGTGGTTTAAAAAAAAAAAGAAATTCACTGCAATCTGCAGAAAATGGATGAAATACTGTCTCTTCTCAGATTAATCAACATATTTAGGGTACAATACTGTTTAAGTTAACCCCAAACAGAAAAAAAAACTGAATGAATGACTGAAACATTGACTATTGATAACTTATCTGAATATTGGGAGATATGCATTCCCCATAGTGATAACAAGCTCAGTTATGGGACTTTTTTAAATCAGCAATCTGAGTTTCTATGTGGGAACTAGGATTTTTGGTTACATCTTTCAAGCATATTCCTATGCTGGTCTAGTTAATTACACAGTCAAGACTAATTTACAGTTGAGGTAGGTGTGTGACGGCCCCTTTCAGTCATTGTCCTCATGTGAATGTGAATTGACAGCTGAAGGAAGGTTGAAATGAAACACGCCTCACCGCCGCTGACGGTGCTGAAGATGAGAGGTGAGGAGCTCAGAGAAACATGCAGAGACACCAGAGCACCATTCATTATTCCAGCAGCGCTTGTCCTAATGTTTCTTCTGCAAAACTTGAGGAGAGCCGACATTAGTCAGGCATAATCTCCATGAGAAGTTCTGATTCTCTCCCTGTAACTGACAGCCAGAGTGATTAAAAGTCTCTCTGACTGTTCTACTGAATATTTGGACATATTGCATCCAACAATGAGAATGTCAATAAAAGTGAAAATGATCATGTCTTCCAAACCCTGAAGCCATATGATAGCACTGTGTGAGAACAGAGAAACTGACGTTTTTATTCAATGATAACCTTCTGTGTTTGTGTTTGTGTTTGTCATTGGTTCCCATGTATGTTGTTACTAAACCAGTGTTGTTATTTTTAACTAAAACTACAACTATTAAAAATAATTAATTAAAATAAAGCTAATATAATATAATATATGAAGAACTAGAAAATAGAAATATTGGCAACAAACTGAAATAAAATAAGTTTACGTTGAAGTACAAAAATTAATAAAATGACAAAGGTACATGACAAAATCACTACAACATAAAATTATTTAAAAACCTAAAATATAAAAATAAAAGCTAATTCAAAATGTTAATAAATATGAATAAGACGGATGGAGAATGTGATTTGTGGAAAAATATTTGTATGGTTAATTTGTCATTTTTGAAGCTTGACAATATGAAATTAATGAACAAATGTGGACAAGTCAATAGACCAAAAATCATTTTGGGGTGAACTGCTGTTTTAGATGTTTTAGTCTGAAGTGGATAGATCAAGCCTGTGAGAAGAAAGCAGTTCTCAGAGCTTAGATTCAGTCATTATTGAACAGCAACAAACACCAAAGACGCTGAGCTTGGTCCCAGAGACCTCTCAAACTAGCATCCCTCCATATGGTCCACACACACTGTGTCATAAACCTCAAAACATTTGATTTTACATCAGAGTAATCCAGAGCTCATTCCCATTTCCACAACCTCCTTGGAGCAGTTCACAGTCCGAGAAGCATCTGTTGAGTTAGCCCAAAAAAACTCTCCCAGCCGCCAACAAAGATGGAGGGTGTGCTTCAGGGCCTATTGCCATGCCAACCAGGGCTTTCCAAGGATAAGCTTAGCATCTGGACTGGTCTGTGATCAGTCTTAAGCTTATATTGCTCTGAAGCCAACAATTCCCACTGTTGAACTACCAGAAGTATTGAAGAACAAAACCTCATTCACTAAGGAACGGTGTAATTAGACTAGGCTAAATAAAGCACAGCTATTATAAGAATGGGGTGATGAATCACTCCAGAAAATAATTTATCATGGCAATTTATGATAAATGTTTATAATTGATATAAAACAAGTACATCTTTATGGATTCTTATGTTAATCAATGCCTATAGTGTAAGTCAACAGTCAGGCAGTATTTAAAATGACAATTCTATATGCTCTCTGTATTTTCATAAACCATTGCCTCCCAACGAAAAGTATAGCATAGTCTGACATATGCCTGCCCACTCTTGCCTTGCATGTCTTCTTGCTTGCTTCAATTGTCAGAACAGACAGAACGAAAACCAGTTGCCGTCAGTTTATGACACAATGCAAAGAAAACACGAAATAGGAGGAGGATGAGGGGGAGCAGAAAAGAAGTACGACTGCCAGTGAAGAGCAGGGTATATGTGCAGCCTTAATGGGAGAGTCAGGCTAGTCAGCCGTGTCACATCAGAGAGAGAAGGAGGACCAGAAGAGAACTCACCTATGTTCTGTAAGCTGGAAAAGAGACAGCTGATTTTGAATGACAACTTTTCTGTGGCACAAAGACAAGTGAGAGTCGACGAGCACGCATCCAACTGTGAGTGTCCATATTAGGACGTCCAGTTCTGCAAACTGAGAGGTCATACATCGAAGAAGACACTGATAAAAGCAAGTTGTAGCATTAGGACTGATATTGCATGATTTCTAGGCATTTGAAATACAGTTTAAATTAACCTTTAAACAAGCAACCAGTACTGATTTATAATTTGTATGTTTATACTATACTGTGTAACACTTTACAATCAGGTAGGTTCAAGTTGTATGACAACTAAAAATGAAACCGTTTAATGGGCATTTCTGCATATATATTTAGGCAATGTAATATAAATGATCATTAATGTAATATTGTTTAAAGCTTTGGGGTCAGTATAATTTGTTTTTTACTCTATTTATCAAATAATCATGAAAAAAATATAATTTTCCACAAAAATTAAGCAATTTTAAACATTGATAATACATTTATTGAGCACCAGCATTTAATTTGCATTTAAAACTAGCAATAAGCAAGAACAAATTACATTTTAAAAGATATTACAATAGAAAACAATGCAAAACTATTTATTTTATTAAAAGCAAGTCGTAAAGTTTCATCAAGTTTGTACGTTTAAAAAAAAATCATGTTGTAGCATGTTGTGTATTATATTTACCTTACTACCAATATGTGAATCCACTACATTCCATGTTGACATCAAATAAGTTTTAATACCAGTAACAGTTCTGGAGGGGAAAATGTTGTATATAAATTGCATCATAAACATGAACGAGTGCTCTATGCCATTGTGGCCATAGACAAACAAAAAAAGTTGTTTATACATGCAACATTCAATCTCAGAAATGTATTGTCCCCACATGATCAGTCATCATATAAAATCTGGAAACTGTACTGCATAGATTAACTTCGACTAGAGTAAGGTTTATTTTGCCTCCTCAGAGAAAACGTCCCTGATTTTATGTCTATGAATCACTGCCAAACAATAGAGATTCAGAGACAGTTCGTTCAAAAATGGTTGTATCTGCACTAGGATGTTTAAATACAGCAGCACATGCCATTATTTCATGAATCATTAAAGCATCATTAACTTGGATTCCTGTTTATGACACTGTTTCCTAGATAATTCTGCTCTCGTGAGGACACCAGTACAGGTAATGTCCTACTGGTCTCCACGATATTAGTTTTTGAATGAGTTCTGCGCAGATCACATTTCTGAGCCAGTAATATCAATGTATGTCACAATCATTTAAATCAAACATGCCACAAAGTCAGCATTTCATTATGGAGAAAATGCAGATAGAAAATCCACATAGACATATGAATGAATGGCCGGGCCAAAAGTAATCAGCAAATGTCTGTGCGTGTCTGTGAGCGCGTGTCTACATCTGTGACACGATGACTTCTACCGCTCTTTCTTCCACAGAACATTTAATTATCATTCATAAATCAGTTTTTTCTTATATTCGGTGAGGGCATCATCTGTGATGAGACTGTTTCAATGTTCCAGCATCTCTGATTCCTGGCTGAATAGTTGAAGTAAATAACAAAAAGAAAAACTCAAAGCTGAACTTTTTTGTGTGTTCATTATCAGTGTTAACAACTCTGTGCCATCATATGTTAATATCTCCTGAGCTGCAGACTAACTGGATTTTGTAGAATCACAGGCGCTTGTTATTAATCTTTATCTCCCCCTCTCTTTTTCTCTCTTATGGCTGGTTAATGGCCCTTGTCCTCTGTTTGATTAGTTCATCTCTTTAGCCTTTAAATAATAATTCACCCAGTTCGGGCTTTGGCAGGCTAGTCAAGCCGCATACATGCATGTAATGTATGGAATAGTTCACTGAGAAAATAAAATTCTGTTATCATCTACTCACCAAATCTTCTCTATCCTGTATGATTTTTATTTTTATTATTATCATTTTTTGGAGCTCAAAAGTAGATGTTAGGCAGAATGCCTGAGACGCTTTTCCCCCCATGCAATTAAAGTGAATGGATAGCAAGGAGCTATCAGGCTCAAAAAACGAACAATAGCACCATAAAAGTAGTTCATACATCTCTTATGCTTTATAGAAAAGAAGCATGCACTGACCAATTCTGAATATTTCTATTTGCTCAATAATTATGTTCATTTTGTGGCTGAAAACTGATAAATAAAGCACACTAAAAACTAAAGCAACTCTTAAAGATAAAGCACTCTTCACAAAGTAGAGCTCCCAAATCTTGGCTATAATCTATTGCTTTCTCTTTAGCGTTAGATAATGATCCACAAACTATATTCACAGTTCTTGCGTATACAAACATGATACGTCAAGACATGTAACGCATTGATGGCACAATAACAATAAATGACGGCAAATCGGATTCTCACATGCACATTCAATTTGCATGAATTAGATATGAAAGTGCAAGATAAATTTAAGGGTCAACAACCGTTAACATAGTCTCTTTAAAAAAAAGAAAAAGATCTAACATACAGTATGGCTTAAGAGAAAATACAGCTGATGAGTCATAATGGACTTTTGTGTTATTTTATGGCCATCATCCACTTCCATTGTATGGAAAAGAGCAGCATGAACATAACCTAACATCTCCTTTTGTGGTCTGTATTCAGTATTCTCTTAAAGTACTGACAATGTTTACACATTCATATGAGGAAACGGAATGCATTAATATAATTATATTCTATCTGAAGGCCTTGGCGAGTGTTTGGGCATCAGTGTGCCAGACACTGTACCAAAGAGCAAATGCTGGGATTGTTGGAATCATATTACATGTGATTCTGTGTCAAAAGAACAACATGCTCATATAACATTTTCCTAATAGAGTGAGGTGCACCTCACATTTAAAAAATGCAAAATTCATAATGCATAATAAATGAAAGTGTTTCATCTTTATAGTTAGCTAATTAGGACGCATTACTCAAAGTAATGGAACCACAGATGGAATAATATCTGCTGTTGAAAAATGTATGTAAGAGAAGGTGTGGTTTGATGATAATTCATGTTAGAGTACAACAAACCTTGAAAAGTGAAGGAAGTGAAGTCTCAAAGAAACCATCATGACCCTTTTATATCCCTCAGACTTCATTTGTCATTGCAGACAAAGAAACTGCATCACATGGTGGATCTTTTGAATAACACTGTTCACAAATCAATTTCAATTTCATCCCCAGCTTGACGAGGTGAGAAGCATATCGATCATGTTAGACAAACATGATTCTTTCAGCTCCAAAGACACACACACACAGTTACACACTGCACCATTTAGATACAAATGTCTGCTCTGCAGAGAACTGAGAACATTATGCTGATACAAATGTAACTCCCTGCCTCTAAGTGAGTCCAGGCTCAGCACACAAGTGTTTGCATGCAGTGCCATCTAATGTTCATTGCTCAGAATGCAGTTTAAAGATGCAGATATATTGGGGACCGTTGGTCTGTCGTTACAGAAACAAACAATTAGCCTAATGGTAAATTGAAATCAATAAAGAACCACACAAACCTAGGGCCCTAGACACCTTGACTTGTTCTGGAGCAAAAATATCTGTGGGGTAGGACATGGCCTAGTGAGCAATAAGGAAATAAACAAAAATGAGTAATCATGACAATTTTCCATCATCTGTGAAAACAAGAAAACAGAGCCTAAAAACAAAAATTATTAAAAGCTTAATCACTATTGGAAACACTGAAATTAGAGTACCTTACCTTGAAACTCTGCACTAAAGATCTTGGTCAAAGCTCAGCCAGGATAATGCCACAAAAGCTCAAGAGTTAGAAATGGCCAAAGGTTTCAAGGTATTTGGTAAATCGATCAACTACTTTATACCAATGGTCTCTTCAGTCTATTTAGGTTTATGGTGGGAAGAGCGGCCCAGGAGCTGATTGCATAAAATGCTTAGAAGAGATAGTTCACCCAAAAATTAAAATTCTGTCAGTATTTAAAAGAGATAGTTCACCCAAAAATTTAAATGCTGTCAGTATTTACGCACCCTCATGTTGTTCCAACTCCGTAAGACCTTCGTCCACTTCGGAACTTGAATTAAGATAGTTTTGATGAAATCTGAGAGCTGGATCACTCCTCCATACTGGTCCATAGGCTTCTTCAGGGATTGAAACTTGCCGGCCTCGAAAAGTTATTAAAGACATCGTTAAAATAGTCCAAGTGACTACAGTGGCTCAATCTTAAGTTTATCAAGCGACGAGAATACATTTTGTGCGCAAAAACAAACACAAATAATGACTTTATTTCAACTATTCATTTCCTTCTCTGTGGGCCTCTAGTCAGTTAACGTAGTATGATTCTGTAGAGCTACGTCACACTTAGGCTCATTATTGGCCGACGCTGGTCATGTGGGTGATGCGTGTGACGTACCACAACAGAAGCGTACGCTGTTAAACTAGTGAACTTACTCGAGGCCCACAGAGAAGGAAATGAATAGTTGAAATAAAGTTGTTATTTTAGTTTTTTTGCGCACAAAAACTATTCTCGTCGCTTGATAAACTTAAGATTGAGCCACTGTAGTCACTTGGACTATTTTAACGATGTCTTTAATAACTTTTCGGGGCCTGCAAGTTCAATCCCTTAGAAGCCTATAGAGGAGTGATCCAGCTCTCAGATTTCATCAAAAATATCTTAATTCGTGTTCCGAAGATGAACAAAGGTCTTACGGGGTTGGAACAACATGAGAGTGAGTAAATACTGACAGAATTTTCATTTTTGGGTGAACTAACCCTTTAAGTTTTAGTCATCTAATTTTTTTCTTCAAGACTGGTCATAACTTTTTTTAAAGTCAGTTAATTCAGGGGCTGTATCCTTTGAAGGCTGCGTCCTTTGAACTGAGTGGCCGACGCAGTCTTCGAAGGAGGCACCAAGCCTTGTTTGAAGTGGAAACTATAGCCGATTGTGTCACCAAGGCGCGACAAATGCTGTCCCAATGCAACGGTCCTTCAAAATGTGGCCTGCAAATGTGTCCTTCTTTTACCGTGAATTGCAGGATCCTACTTCAGAAGGATTTTGCGCATACATTTATAAAGTTTTATATATAAAGTTCAGTACAAATGTTACTGCCACTCGTTATAACGGCTGTCACATTTGCTAGGCAACAAAACCAGACCGTCCCATTGAACACCTCCTGAGACACAGCTAGCAACAATGTGTTAATGTGACAATACTTTTTGTAAGTTTCATTTTCCATATAACCAGTGGTGGAATGTAACGACATACATTTACTCTGGATTAAAGTACACATTTTAAGTAGGCCTACTTTTGATTGTTATTCAACTCCACTTCATCTCAGAGGCAAATATTTTATGAAATATTTTTTTTAAATGAAAAACTGACTTTTTAACCATGTATATTAGATTTTGATATTTGATATTATGCATTATGCTGCCCTGCAGTGTTTAGCTCATAGAATGGTTTTTCGTGTTAAAATGGTTTGATTGTTGGATGTGAGTTCATTTAATTTAGGCTATTCTTAGACTATTCTTCAGTGAGACTAGATCTCAGTGACTGGCAGCCCACGCCTGAGTCAGTCCTGCAAACCTGTTAGTGGACAGTGGAAATATGCACTGATCCCAGAAGATGTCCCACTGGCAGAAGCCTTACCAGGGTCTCTATTGTGCAGCCCATCCAGATCCAGCAGCAGCACCAGAATCTCCTGCTCAGCTCAATAAAAGTCTACAGAAAAATGTTTTCTTCCAATCTGTTTTATTTATACTGTGATTTCATTTTTTATTTTGATTTTCTTATCTTAAACTTAACTTATGTAAAAAGTACTGTAAGTAAAAATGTTATAGAACAATTTATATTGTATCATGTACAAATTAATTGATATGACAAAAAAATGTACAGAATAATTAGTTTATTAAATTTACAAGTTATAACTTGTATTACAAAAATAAACAATGGACATAAATTCTTTTTTATTCATTTACAAATTATAACTTACTGCTGGTTCCTCCTTCTATCCTTCGTGGCCCGGAAAAGAAGGACGGTAGGCAGGGTTGCCAGGTGTGTGCAACAAATGTATCCCAAAAAGCCCATTGGCTTTTCTCCATCGGGCGGCCAAATTCTCTACTGGATTTGTGCGTCTGAGGGATGTTTTGGGAGTGTCGGAGCTCCGAAATCGTACTTACGGGAGTGGAAATCAACCCGTGGGAAAAAAATGTTTACCCATGGCAACAACTTAAAGGGATACTCCACTTTTTTTGGTAAACAGGCTCATTTTACAACTCCCCCAGGGTTAAACTGTTGAGTTTTACCGTTTTTGAATCCATTCAGCCGATCTCCGGTTCTGGCGGTACCACTTTTAGCATAGCTTAGCATACATCATTGAAGTGGACAAGACCATTAGTATTTCTCAAAAAAAATGACCAAAATGTTTAGATATTTTTCATATTTAAAACTTGACTCTTCTGTAGTTACATCGTGCACTAAGACCGACGGAAAATGTAAAGTTGCGATTTTCTAGGCTGATGTGGCTAGGAACTATACTCTCATTCCTGCGTAATAATCAAGAAACTTAACTGCCGTACCATGAGTGCAGCAGGCGCAATGATATGACGCAGCGCCTGAAAATAGGCTATCTTCCGTCAACTGCACTGCGTCATATCATTACGCCTGCTGCACTCATGGTACGGCATAAAGTATCCCTTTAAAAGTAGTAAACCTCGGACTTGGCAACACTGACTGTAAGCCGCATTTCGAAGTAGCCTTTGAATTGGGACAGCCTTCATCGTGACACAATCAGCCTTCAAATACGGCCTTCGGAGGATGCAGCCCCTGAATTGAGACACAGCTAACTTAGCGGCAATGTTTATGCAACTGGCCCCAGATCAATTTTAAAGGAATAGTTCACCCAAAAATGAAAACGTTGTCATCAATGACCCTCAAATTCCAAACCAGTATGCATTTCTTTTTTCAAAGAATGTTTGTAAATCACACAGTTAAAGGTAGCATTGAATTCTATAGCAGGAAAAAAATACTATGGAATTCAACACCTTCAACTGTCTAGTTACCAACATTATTTAAAAAAATCGTCTTTTGTGTTCAACAGAAGAGAGAAACTCATAGAGGTTTGGAACAACCTGAGGGTGAGAAAAATATTACACAATTTTAATTTTTGGGTGAACTTGTCAGGGTTTGGTGTTGAGGAGATGAAACAGGGGCTTTTTTATTAATAAAAATAAAACAAAAAACAAACAAAAACCACCCCGTGGGGGAAAACAAGACAGGACTCAAGACTTCACCTACTGGGCTTGGCAGGAACACGAAACAAGAGGAGACAACAGACAAGGTTAGACGACCAAACAGCACAGGACTGAAAACACAAGGAGAATAAATAAGGAAGCAAACAAAAGAGGGTAATGAGGGAGGACCGGTGGGGCAAATGAATCAATAATCAGGTAACAAGATGGGCGGGGTTAACAATCGACAGGATAGCACATGGTACAAGGAAACATACATGACAAGCCATGTCCAACCAAACATGACTAAAAACACAAGCACATGGCCAGTAAAACAAATCACAAGCCATGTGCTTACACAAAACAACCAATGAGAACACTCATAAGCCCCGTGTTCACACAAAACAGGACAACATGAAAGCACACAGCTAGTGTTAAACAAGCTGTGTGCTACAGTACAAGACAAAACGTGTCAGGGCTCTGTCACAAAACCAAGAAATAGACTAGACAGAAGTGTCAGAACCCTGACAGAACTATCCATTTTACTCAAATTCAAAATAATTTGATAATTAGAAAATAATATCCCACAGAATCATTCTAGATTCGGACATCGTTTTGATTCTACACAACCTTTATCTCTGAAAATTGTCAAAACAAATGTAATGCAGAGTTTCAAAACTTCAATCAATAAAATAGCTTTGCTAATGAAATAGCACCTAATAAGAAAAATAAACACCTTAGAGTACCTCTAATGAGACCTGTAAACAAGCTTAGCTGCTTATTTTATTGAGGCATTCACTGCAGATCAGACAGTAATTTCAGTAATAGGTTCAGTAATTTAACTTAGGGGCCCCTATGACCTATGAGCCTAAAAAAAATATTTAGTGTTCTTAAAATTCTGTTTGAAGATCAGCTATACTTTACCAAAAGCACTTGTTTTGTTGAATTCAGCTACCTAATATCGACATGTCCTACACTATTTTTAGAATTAGTTCTTCAATTAGGCCCACACTTTCACACTAAATATAGGCCTATGAGATTAAATAAAGCAATTATAATATCACTTATAATTAAATAATTATAATTATTAAGCAATCACGCACGCACACACAAACACACACACAAACACACACACACACACACACACACACACACACACACACACACACACACACACACACACACACATTCATCATTCATGTATCATGCCTTTCTGTCTAGCAACTGTGTGAAACACAGACAGCATCTAAGCATGAAGTGATTGCATTTATCCAGGGAAACACAAGGTGGAACACTTATACTGCTGAAAAGTTAAAGTCTGCTTGTCGTGCTTGTTTTATCTGTTGCATTTAGAACATAATTTATTAATAATTTTAATGAGATTAGGTATTTTTATATTTTATTTTTAATACTTGAACAGTTTTAGCTGTAAACGTGAATTGAGAAATACAACAACAACAACAACAACAAAACTATTGAAGAATTAATAAGAGATTTAGCCTCCAGATAAATTTGTCAAACAGTAAATAAATCTGAAATTGAAGTTAACTTCAGTAATATTTGGAAGAAACAGGACTAACATATTTCTGTGATTTTCAAGAAGCATGAGGTTTATGCATGCCACAAATTGTAAACACATTTTGACATTATCTCTTCAAACTTTTTTTTCTGTTGCTGGAGGGGTGTAAAAAGCATTAAGTTCAGTGTTTCCGCAAACATATAGGGACACTGTTTCAAAATCACATTCCAAAATTGTTTTGTGATTTTGATAATGATATTTGGATTTCTTTGAGATGGATGGCAGAGAAATAACTAAGCTTAAACAAAGTAAATGAATGTCACAAAATACATTTGTCATAAAAATTTCGAGTCATATTAAATTAATAGAATAATCTCAGATTTAATTTTGACATAAACGTCATTATAGAGTTGAAATGATCAGTGATTGATTTTTTAAAATATTTATTTCATGCAACATGACAGAATTCCCAAGATATCCCATACATCTGCTATTTAGAAAGACATATTGTATAATGGTTACTGATGGACTGGTCATTATAATTTCATTTTAGTTCATGTATGTGCAGTTGTCTTGCCGTTTGTTTGTTTGTTTGTTTGTTTGTTTGTTTGTTTGTTTGTTTGTTTGTTTACCAGATCCACAGGCAAAATGTCTGAATGATAGCTTGAAGTCTACTAAGGCCTTAAGAAAGACACTTAACCCAGCTTTCTCTTTTGTTCATAGAATGAACATTCTGTTCATAGAATGAACAAAAGCCTCGTAACAGAAATGTATTCAACAGCAGTTGGTGGACTGAGCACATTCTGTTGGTGCTTTACTGAAAGCAAGAAATGCCCTTTGGGCATTGGAAAAATGTGATTCTTGCACCACCCATGTCTGTCATAAATCATAAATCTTCCTGTAAAACCAGATAATGAACTGAAATGACTTTGCTTAAAGGTGCTCTAAGCGATGTCACACGTTTTTAAGGCCAAATTTTTTTTTGTCACATACAGCACACATCTCCTCACTATCCACTAGCTGCCTGTCCGCTGAACACACTGTAAAAACACGCGGTCTCTGTAGACACCCCAGGCTCCACAAACGGCAACAAAAACAAACTGGGCTTACCCGCACCACGAAACATAACAAACTGTTCCAGCCAATAACTGACAAAAAGGATTTGGGGGTGGGGTTTGGGGGGTTAGTGCACGGATGAGGAGGAGGGAGGGTCTAGCTAGCCTCCGTTTTGTTTGACAATACTTCGAACGTCAACAAGAAGTGACGTCACCCAACATCGCTTAGAGCACCTTTAAAAACATAAAAGAATACATTTAAAGAATATAAACTTCGAGTCAACCTGCGTAAGTGGCATGACAAACTTTAATCTCTAATGAAAATACTTTACCACTGGTTTCTGTGACTGGTATTGCCAATGTCGTTGTGTGCATTGTTGTCGGATTTGGGACTTCTGAAATGGTAAGTATTTATACATTAATGGTAATAATTTTCAGAATTATAAATAAATTATATATACATTAAAAAGAACACAATGTGTTTACCTGCACAGTAAGCTGCACAGTATATTGGCCTGAGAAACTCATACACATAATAATTTCCTGGACAAGCTTTGACTTGTATGGGATGAAAGGTGTAACTACAGCAGTCGTTCCCTGTGGAACCACAGACTTTCCGGGTGACCACTCCATCTTCTAACTGTGGGTGAGGGCCATTGAGCCACAGTGGGCTAAAAGTGCCACACATGCCATAATCAACACATGACTCTGGCATTTGGGCACTCTGACCATTGTAGAACAGCCTCTACCAGCCATTCCAGTTGACATCACTATCACATCTGGAATTGGAGAGATCACCAGTCGAAGTTTTATCTGCTCTCCAAGGCTCATCCAGACTGTTATAACTGTAGCAGGGGTCAACATTCGGTAGACTGGAGACAACAACTGTTAAGGAAAATTAGAGACAAAACTTAATTATTTGATTTCTACTCACACCGATTTCCTAATTGCCACAAAGTCTATAAACAATATCAATAACTATGAGGTTTTAAGTTAAAAACCAGAACACATAATATTTGTATTTTCTCTAGCAGTGATGTTTTTTATTGTTTTTATTAAACACCACTTTCATGTGTACAAAAGAAATTGTACATGCCTATGAAAAACAACTGCATGTGCATAAGAAAACTAGATCATATAAATAAACCGAACACAATAATATGCGAGCACAGTATTTGTTTGGTGTAAGCTTTGACAAGTTTTAATATACACTAATGTTTATTGTGCATAATCGGAATTTTACTTGTGTGCTTTATGTCACTTTAGTGGCTCCATAATTTTAAATGTAAAGTTGTACACTTCAAAAACAACAATAATTATTGATCAAATATTTTTTAGGATATTTTATATTTAGTTTCATGAATTGTTGGGTTTTTCATGATTTTTTTAATATAATTTATAATTTTTATAATAAACTATAATAGCCTTTTTAAATTGGCAAGTTCCCGAAGATCCATATTGTGATCTGGGAGTGGTGTAAACAACTATTTTAGGAACAATAAAGAGGTTGCTAAAATTTTATTGAATTACCACCTTTCCATGGAAAATGCATTTATCTTAAGCAGCTCTGGAAATGCAGTCTTTAGCAAAGCTCACGATTTAATTTGTTATTAAGTAAAAGACATAAGAGAATGACTGTACCTGCACAATATGCGGGGGCTGGGATCATTCGATTTAATCTTGCAAGTTTGTAGACATAATAATTTCCAGGACAGGCTTTGACTTGGATTGGGTCAGATCTGTAATAACTGCAAAATTCGTAATAAGAGCTGTAGACGTCACGACTAACAACTCCATATTCCAGCCGAGGATGAGAGCCACCAAGCCACAGAGAACTAAAACCTCCACATGACATATAACTGAAACACCACTCAGGCATCTGAGCACTCGATCCATTAATGAAGAGACGATACCAGCCATGCCATTCAATACGAGTGTCATCATATCCATATATATGATTATTAACAGCAAAGAAATCATCTGGGCTTCTATTTTGTTCATCAAGAATGGTGTAGTCATAGCATGGGTCATCATCATCTGTGTTGGTTGCAGTTACTGAGATCAAACAAAAGAAACAATGACAAAATCATTGATGGGTTTGACGTTCTGGAGCAGTCAAAGCCAGACTTAATCCATACATATTCCAATATTCCAAATATTCCAGATTCAAGATACCAAGCCCATTCTTATTCCACATGACTGTTACATGTATAAAACACTTGTAACTATTTGAGCATTCTAATGATGCTAAAAGTGTAATGATACCCAATTATTTTATATCTACACAATTGGGACTTAAAGGGTAACTAAACCCCTGGTCAGAGCCTTACTCCACCCACTGACAATATTTGAAAAATGCTGGAAAAGTGGGCAGAGCCCAGCGGAGGGGGGCGTGCACCTGAGATGCATCTCTTTGTATGGAACCTGCCTACGTCACCAACAACCGCTGCGTCCCGAACCACCGCAAACATACAATAGGAAAATACCACTGCAGTAGCCACCGTTCAACCTGAAGAGGGCAGCACTCAGACGTTTTTATACCATATATTGTAGAACACTTAATAACTTTAAACCCAAATGTCAAAAAATTTACTGGAATCAATGAACAGCATTTATGAAGCTCCATTCTAACAGATCATTAACTAAAAAAAGTTGTTTTAGTGTTTACTTACCCTTTAAAGAGGACATATGTAGAATTGAGAAACCTTGTTATTAGCGACACCAGTTGCTGATAATGAAACTGCTGCCAGCAACTTATTCATCGTGCTCGCACTCGTGCAAAAGTAACGTACAAGAGACTGAACTTGATTCAAGGACTGTATTTACTCACGTCGAAGATCTTTTTTGTTCTCCTCTTATAAGTAAAAAATGGAAATAGGCTACCTATGCATTTAACATCCAGACACCGTCCATGCTGCTGAGAGCGACGGTGTAAACATGTGCTGCACGGTTTCTACTTCATAACAAAATAAACATACCAAAAATCACAGTGTGGAGAAAGCGGCAGTTAAGAAAGCATCTAATCATATTATTGATATGTTTGCATCAGCTCTGCAATTCACCGGTATCATGTCAACATGAGGAAATTAAAATTACACTGTTATGATATATTGATTATAAACTATATTTGAGACTACAGACTAAAGATCTGGCTATGTGAGACTATAGTTTGAATTAATCCCTTTTCTTTGTATGACACGTTGACAGTTACAGAATAGCTCTTTTGGCATGAAATATTATATGAGCAGTCATTTCATGTCATTGAGCGGAAGAGAAGTTCTCTGGAGCATGAGTAACCGTCACATCCTTTGGAGGTCCTTTTCCATAAAAATCAGTCTACAGGTTTTCATACACAACCTAGTCGGGGGAGGTATTGTTTTTTAAAAGTTTTGTTACTAGCTGTTCACACACTGTCAATACAAAAGCGATTAATACGTGGATTTTTTTTTACAGATAGCCCCTTGAAAGTTAATTTGACTGCCTGTCAACCTACACAAAGTCTTGTCGAATGTGGAAACTGGAGCTGGAGTTGTAATGGAAGCTGTCGGTGATATAGTGCTGACATCTGGAAGGAAGAAATTTGAAGACATGATTTAAAGAATAAAGAAATAATTCAAAGATTATTTAAGATAAATTGGGGTAAAACAGTATACCTGTACAGTAACTTGCACACCCAGATTGTTTTACAAATTCATACACATAGTAATTTCCGGGACAGGCTTTGACCCTGATGGGTAAAGAAATGTGATCACAGCAGCTTGACTCAACCCCACAAACCTCCCTGGTCACCACTCCATCTTCTATCTGAGGCTGAGGACCATTGAGCCACAGACTGAGGACTGTATTACAGCTGTATGGACTAACACAGCTCTCTGGCATTCGGATGTCCATTCCATTGTAGAAAAGTCGGTACCAGCCTTTCCAGGAGAAAAAGTCATCACAAATGTATAATCCACTTTCATTAGTGGCTCTCCAAGGTCGATCCAGAGATTCATAGTTGGAACAAGGATCACTGCTGATGCTGTCGAAAGCAACTGTTAAGGATGAAAAAAAAATCGTAATTCTTCATCAAAACTGAGCCGAGCACGGTGACAAATACATGTGCATTGTTTTATTACCGGATGCACATAAGAAATGATGATGCATGGTGCAGCGCTATTACAACGCATTTTAGCATGATTAAATTGGATTTGATGTGCTTGTTGAACACGAAACATGGGTTTTACATTGAAATACTGCATGCTAAAGTGATGCGAATGTTAAGTATTTCGGACTAACTGTGTAATTATTATAAACCTATATTAAATGCACAATGATGTAGCGTTACTACTTTTAGCGTGTCAAGTCTAACTGTCTAAAAATAGGCAAATTTCATAATAATGTTAAAATGATATAATAGAAACTAATATAAACCTTCGATACAGAGAGACTAAATATGTCATATACACAAAAGTCCAGCCCAGGCTCATTTGGAAAAACATTCCCTTGGTGACATTTCTGCAAAATTATATTACCTTGGTTTTTCCGCATTTTGTGACACTGTCAAAGTCAAATATCCAGTAAGTGGCAGTAAAGGTGCATTCAGTTTTGTCCGAAATCGATGAACGTGATACTAGCAACATTTTATTACGTTGGTTGTACATATCCCTGTTGTTTGTAAATTAAATGTCCAGTGAGTGATGCTAAAAGGATATGCCTTGTTGTGTTTGAAAATAACATACAAAACCACAAGAGCGCCGCTATGGTTTCTGGGCCCCCCAGACTATATCCCAGCAAGCAAATTTGCATTTAAAAGACGTCTAATAGCCATCTAAACACAGCCTTGACGTCTAGTCTAAAACAAAGCAAAATGTGGGCTATCAGTGAAAATTTAATAGACGTCTAAACCATAGCCCAAGAATACACTAGTCATCAATTAGATAACATGTCAAAGAAATGAAACCAAACAGCTTGTAATAACTGTTGACTTTACTTACTCGATGGAATGTCATACATCTCTCAAGTTGTTTTGGCAGAAACGACATGTAACCAAATTCAAGGTTATTTTGGCTAGAAGTGGGTTACTCATATATAGGGACGGACTAAATTAGGCTTATAGTTAACCGAGACTGAAATGACAGCTATTGCTTGCTGGGTAGCCACAGCCCCTGTCACAATCATTGGTCGGTCGGTTGGTGGTGGGGGATGGGTTCATCCTAACCATCCATCCCGTTATAGTGCCCCTGCAAAACACTTCCCTAAACCTAATCGATAGTGTTACAATAGCAAACGAGATAAAAACGCATTTGGTGAAGCAACCATGTAATTTGTGCTTTGTGGTTCAAGTCTTTGAGCTCTTTTATTTTGACTTGTGTTTCAAGGGACTCGGACCCAAACGCTCTGCATCACAAATGTAACCCTGTTCCAATTGAGCTACCGAACAAGATCACTTTGTAACAAAAGCCATACATTTGGAGCTGACTATGTGATGCAAATGTCATAATGTAGCTATTAGTGTACAAATAATGCACTATGGTAAAAGTTTTTTGAAGTTCAAGGAACCACGCGAAATTAAGTATTTAATCCATAATCTGTTGTTTGAAATGGAATAAAAGTTTCACTGCTTCTACTGTTTGTTTCAGCTGGAACCTGCATGGAATTAAATTGCATAGGTACTGAATGTTTTTGGATTGTTGAGTGTAAAAATGTAGATAGAGAGGCGCCTTTTTCTAATGACCCTGGGTTGGAAAAGTCTTTAACAGAGCATAATGTGAACGTGTAATGCCGCATCTGCGCAGTATGAAGGGCTGTAGACTGACTCATCAGGTCTGACAAGTTTATAGACATAATAATCTCCTGCACAGGCTTTCATTTGAATGGGGGTGGATCGGAATTCATCACACTGACCCCCTGGATGATATCCCAAGACTTCACGGGTCACCACCCCATCTTCAAGTTGTGGATGAGAACCATTGAGATAAAGTCCATTACCACTACCACATCTTCTGTCACTCACACACCACTCAGTTAGACATCTGGGCATTTTCTCCATTTAAATACAGCCGATACCAGCCATTCCATTCAACAAGAGAGTCATCGTCATCGGCGGGGTTGTCTTGATCACTACGTATGTCTCTCCATGAGTTATCCAGCACTGTATATTCAAAGCATGGATCAGTGCCCAAAGTCGTGGTTTCTAAGAGAATAGTTTCAAAAGAGACAAAAGATGACAGTTAATTGAGAGGCACAAATATACTACTATATAATTTATCCCGTTTTTGTTTCCTTTATCTCTTTCAACACAAGAAGCACAAAGGGGATTCAGTGGATCCTGAAGACTCCTGCACTGACGCTGTACCCTTCACCTTCAGTCTCAGCTCCTTGGATTTTGCAAGACTTTACTTGCTCCTTTTTTTTTAATAAACATTAAACTTCCCAGTGTTGGTGTTAGGTGTATCTGCACTTTTTCACAAAGTATGATTAGCACAAAATGTTTAGTTCTATTCAAATTGCTCCTGACTCGAGCATATTTTCTGCTCTCTGTGTCGGACAGTAGGCTACAAGAACAACAAAGAGGAAAGGGCAGATAACATGCTTGGCGTGCAGTTTATTAGACATTTATAAATCCCATTGTGCTAAATCAGTGCAAAGTCTATATATAAATATATATAGGTCATTGACAAATAAACAAATAAATGTTTTTTTTTAAATCTTTTCAAAAGTAATGTATATTTTTGTGTCATGAACAATGTATTTAAACAAGTTTCAGTTGTGAACATTTCTAAGTGTTTAAATTCACCTGAAAGTGTACCAACCTACCCATACTTGAAAGCAGTTTTTACCAGTATTTGATAGAGATCTACAAGGACCATTAAGGCTCCTCTGGACAATGCATTCATGCACACTGCAATTACCATAATAAGAGAGCCATGTTTGCAGTTGTGCCACCCTGACATGCAAATTGCTAGAAAAAAAGGTTTTCAATTATCTCAACAGCTATAAATCTACTGAAATGTATAACATTTGTTTATATGAAAGAGTAAAATGATGCCATAGAATTTCATTTTTATTTTTTTATTCTTAAAACACCATTTAAATGAGTATTTTAGTCTGTTCATTTGTGCGGACAGTTGCACAACCTGACATTTTGGGGGGTTTAAGATAACAAAACATTAAATATGTATTATCTAAATGTACTAAAAATTAATTTAAACTAAATAGGTTTTATAGATTAAAGTGATGCATGTCATGAATTTAACAAATTATGTTAAGAAAATAATGTACTTGGACACTTAGGAAATAATGTATGTGTGTGTGTGTATAATCATGTTTTGTTTTAAAATTAAATATATTATGTATTCATTTATATAGTAATAAGTAAGCATTGTAAACATTAAGATGAATGCAATTGTACATTTTACTTGTTTGCAATGGCTTTTTAAGACAATCACATGTTTCCTGCAAGTCTCCTGTCCTTGTGAAACCATAGTGAACATTACATGATAACCCTTAAATAACATACAAGTTTAAGAACACAAAAATACTTCAAAACAACTGCAAAACGGTCTGTAACCAAGGTAAAGTTAGCCAGAAAATATGTTAACAAAGGCAGGCAACGCTGGTTGACCACAATAAACATTAAATATTAGCCGATTTTTATCTTTTAAAAACAATATTGCTGTAACTACATACACATACTACATCCAAATGTCAATGTATTATATACATATTGCAAACCAACGCATTTATTGACTACAAACTACCAAAAATCACAGTTCTGCTCTCTAACTCCATCGATTTGAATTGGCGCCGAAGCACTTCCTGAAACTATCTGAGGTCTACGCGAATCACGTGACAACCAAACATTTAGAACTTCCGTTGTCGCAACTCTCTCTCTATATGGCTCTGGCAGACACCAAACTTGTCTGTAAAAACATATTATTGATAATATAACACTCTTTAAGGTTAAACATGCTATGTTCTTAGTTCTAAATGAATGTTTGGAAGGACAATGTATATCTGTCACCTACCACCTGTCAATCACAACATGCAAATTGTCAAGACCTTATTTGAAATGTCTTTATCATAAATTAAACATCCATTACATAACAGAGTGCTCTATTGCATACAGCACATATACACATTTAATCTTACTAAAGGAGCAAACGTTTCAGTGGTGATAAAACTACTAGTATTGGTTAGGCTATTTTGCTGAACAAATACAACTAGACTATCATTCTACCAAACTGTTTAGTTTTGTTCAATTTAGAACACAATCTCTCAATGACTTTATCGCACATTTAACACAGAAAGAATACCATCCTTTAGTATTAGCATTATTGGCAGTGTACATTTATAAATTGCTACTTCACTTTTATAATTTTAAAATTATAAGAGCAGAGTCAGATGAGATGAACTTTACCTGAGCTGAAATGTGGCAGAAGAAGTTGTCTCTTCGACAGTTCAAACAGAATACAATGAAGCTGAACTGCAAGTTTCTGATTCCTATAATACTAAAATGATAGGCAGACCTAGTTATTTCACAGCTAAACCAGTTTTTCATTACATACTGTCGCGTGAGGAGATCTATGGTATGTCTGTTATGATGTGCCTTCAATTGACTTGTTAAAGTCAAAATACCATGTATTGTTTGTTCAGTTCTGTTTTCCCTCATAGAAACAAGTTTTTTTGTTTGTTTTTTTGCCGTTGACATTTTGTATGGCAAGCTGCCTTTTGCTGCCTTACATTTACATTGAACTTACCCAGATTCACTATGGTAAGCCATTATAAGTGTTTAGATTTTAGAAATGAGGGGTGTCTCGTCATATCCATTAATAGAGATATGTATGGTGTGGGATTGCCATAGGTTGATCACAACTCAGAGGAGAGTCTGCTGGCAAAAAGAAAAAGCGACAGATCTGGTCATAAAACAAGAATCAACATTAGCTCGGCTTTTCGGAGATGGCAAGAACTGAGGGATTTGAAATGTTGTAAAAGCGACGCGGAGATGGTGTTTTTATTACTCAACATGTGAGTATGGGATTATATTGAAAAGATCAATTGCCATAGCTATCTGAGTTCACTGTAAAGCATTATGTATTGTGAAGGGATTATGGTTGCAGCAGTAGGATAACCATATTCATCCGCAAAACGATTTTATTCAGCAAAGTGTATGTTTGTTTTGTACCCGCTAGACTAGAGTTACAAAAGTTACAGTGTCCCTTTACTAAATAAGTGTGCAAAATGATGACTTGTTTATGCTCCATGATGAATTAATCAATTTGATGGTTTCTTACATAATATTTTTCGGTAAAAGTACAAATATACAAGAAATCTGTGGCGAAAAGTATGACTGCTGCAGAAAAAAAATGCTGCAAAACAGCTTGTGATGTTTAAAATGTCTGTGTAAATATTGTTTATTGACATCAATCTAAACTTTAAAACAAGATGCAAACATGAAGATCCCATATGCTTAAAGACTGTGGGCCCTATTTTAACGATCTGAAACGCAAGTTTCAAAGCGCAAAGCGCAAGTAACTTTGTGGGCGGATCACGGTGCTGTAGCTATTTTCCCGGCGGGATAAATGCCTCTTGCAAAAATCTAAAAGGGGTTGGTCTGAAGTAGCTTCATTATTCATAGGTGTGGTTTGGGCGTAACGTGAAACAAACCAATAAGAGCTTTATATCACATTCCCTTTAAGAACATGATGAACGAGGTGCGCTTGTTCCATGGCGCAATACTATTATAACGGCGCATTTACCAGGCGCGCTTCAGAATCGGTTCTCAGCCGAGGAGATCGATGTTCTCGTCAGGGCCGTAGAAAGAAAGAGAAGTGACATTGGGGAGGGGACAAACCCACCCAAATTAGCTTTGAATTAAATATAAATTATAGCATATATTATTAGCATATAATAATTTGGGTAAATGTGTAAGCTTTATGCCTATTTTCCCCATCGTCATGGACACAACAATGATTTCCCTCGTGTTTTAATATTTTTCCTTATAATAATGTATCATTTGCAAAAAGTTAAATGCATCTGTGTAGATGAGAGAATCATCTACAGTGTATGCGCGTTGTCAACACTCTGGGCCCTATCTTGCACCCGGCGCAAATGACTTTGTACACTGACGCATGTATCATTCCTATTTTGCACCCGCGCAAAGCGGACTCTTCCCTCCACAGACACACGTCGGTTAACTAAGAAATACACTTGCGCTCCCCGGGGCGGTTCAGCGCAAAGAGGAGGCGTGTTCCGGCGCAAAATTTCCCTCATGCTATTTTGCTGTTCTATAAAACAATTGCGCCACTGACCAGAAAAAAACTAGTCTAAAGTCAGTGCCGCGTTGCGCGTACATTCAGATGCTATTTTAAGCGCACATGCTTGGCCATAATACAGAGTGTGAACAACGCGCATACACTGTAGATTATTCCCTCATCTACACAGATGCATTTAACTTTTTGCAAATGATACATTATTATAAGGAAAAATATTAAAACACGAGGGAAATCATTGTTGTGTCCATGACGATGGGGAAAATAGGCATAAAGCTTACACATTTACCCAAATTATTATATGCTAATAATATATGCTATAATTTATACTTTATTCAAAGCTAATTTGGGTGGGTTTGTCCCCTCCCCAATGTCACTTCTCTTTCTTTTACGGCCCTGGCGAGAACATCGATCTCCTCGGCTGAGAACCGATTCTGAAGCGCGCCTGGTAAATGCGCCGTTATAATAGTATTGCGCCATGGAACAAGCGCACCTCGTTCATCATGCTCTTACTGTGCGTTCACACCGGACACGAATAGCGCGTCAAATTCGCGTCTACCGAGTCTAGTTTGACGCTTGACCACTTTGTGTTAATTCGCGTGTCAAGAGTGAAACTGACGCGCGTAAAAACAAAAGTTTGAAGCGAAATTTACGCGTGTCTCGTGCGTCAGAATCGGAACCCGTTGGCGGCCATCTTTTTTATGTTGATCGAGCATTCATCGGAGAGTCACCCCTCTGTATTTGCTCTGGAGAGCAGAACGGCGGCGTAGGGGTAATCGTCGCCCTATTTGTGTCCATCAGACCCTTCGAAGGCGAACCCAGTGTGGCGAGTTTCACCATTGGCTCGCTCCAGGAGCTGCGCCTGGATGACGGCGGCTTTCAGCGGTACTTCCGCCTGTCCCGCGCCCAGCTTGATGACCTGTTGTCCCGCATCGGAGCGAGGAGCACCCTCGCCCTCATCCACCTAATCTGTCATTTATTTTTGTTTTGATGATAAATGGAGCCAGCCTCCAAAAGTCATTAATCTGTCCTGTGATTTTTCTCTCTCTCTCGAACAACACTGTCCAGACACGAACTTATGCAGTATGTTGGTTGTCTTTACATTAATAATATTTAATATATCTAGATATGGAATACATAGCATTCAATACAAAATGAATATGTCTCATATATTGAAATCAAGTTTTATGTCATAAAATATTTGCTTTGTTGTGCATTAGAACCAGTCATATTACAAAATAATTTATTGAAGCCTCCAGATACTTCACCACATGACAGCAGCATGCAGCTAGGCTCCGGATTGGTTAACGCGGCGCGAATTGACGCAGAAGTTCAGATTTTTCAACTCGGGCGGCAGACGCGAATTCGCGTCAAACGCGTGAATGCACAAATAGCACTAACTAAATCATTCGCGCGTAACGCGCTTAACGCGCTTAACGCGCCAGCCGCTTAATTCGCACCATTCACGCGAACTTGACACGCGAATGAGGCGAATTCGCGTCTACCGCGCCGCGCTCTACGCCTCATTCGCGCCGCAGGAATTTTTTACGCGCGTAAAGCGGGCTTTGCATTGACTTAACATTGAAATCACTCGCGCCTGACGCGCTATTCGCGTCCGGTGTGAACGCACCATTAAAGGGAATGTGATATAAAGCTCTTATTGGTTTGTTTCCCATTACACCCAAACCACACCTATGAATAATGAAGCTACTTCAGACCAACCCCTTTTAGATTTGCGCCAGGCGCAAGAGGCATTTATCCCGCCGGGAAAATAGCAACAGCGCCGGGATCCGCCCACAAAGTTACTTGCGCTTTGCGCTTTTACACTTGCGTTTCAGATCGTTAAAATATCGGGGAGCGCAAGTGTATTTCTTAGTTAACCGACGTGTGTCTGTGGAGGGGAAAGTCTGCTTGTGCAGGTGCAAAATAGGAATGATACATGCATCAGTGTACAAAGTCATTTGCGCTGGGTGCAAGATAGGGCCCACATGTCAAATGTGTACGCACACACGCACGCACACAAAACGGGTTTCCATTATTTATGAGGACATTTCAAAGACATAATCTCTGTAAAGCTGCTTTGAAACAATCTGTATTGTGAAAGCGCTATATAAATAAATGTGACTCGACTTGTCATAATAATTTTTTTGTACAAACTGTATATTATATCCCCTAAACCAATATTTACCGTCTAAACCAATATTTAACCCTAAACCTATCCATCACAGAATTTTACATTTTCAAAAAAACATTAATCTGTATGATGTATTAGATGTTTTCCTCAAGGGGACCAAAAAATGTCATAACTATGGGTTTACCAGGACTGACCACCCCCACCACACACACACACACACACACACACTTAATACAAGGACAATCAGTTTATCTCATTATTATATACTTTATTCAAACAATAGTAATTAGACCAGATTTATAAAATTATTTGATTTGATTTATAAAATGATTATTCTGTCAGATTATTAGTGTATCAGCAGTATCTCATTAATTGAAAAAGAGATAAAACTAGACTAGTATAGACTAGATAAAATTATAGTGATTCTTAGTGAACATATTCTAGAAGAATATCAGAGATATAAGTGATATAGTCAGAAAACCACAGCTATGGAGCCTTGGATACTTGTACTTGGCGTGGCATCTGTGTATCTGTGAACAGAGAATACACAGCAGTCAGTTGATTGGGCAAGCAGTGGTTGAAGAGTGCTGATGTTTCAGTTAACAGCACTGAGAGATGTTTTACTATATGTATCATTCCTCTGCATCCACTGTGTTCCAGACCAGTGCAGAACTACAACACTCGTGCTCATTTGATATTCAAATATGAAAAATATATATCTTTTTTTCTTGTTTTATAAGTCACCTTTGTTACTGTCAGACCATATCAATGGACCCATAGATATGGAAGCACTGTCATGGAAGTCCACAGATCTGCCCTCTCTGTGATGGTGTTCAGAGTCACAGTGCTAAAATACAGATGAAAAGACCAAGTTGTGTCAACCAAGGGGTCAAGGTTTAAGGCCCTCTACTGGTAGGTGTTGTAACTACTGTATACAATTGGCATTTTTTTCTTTGACTGGAGCTCAAATGTAGAGCTTTTCTGTGTATGTATCTTTTACTTAAAGAAACTTGATAGATTTACAAATACCAACAACTATATCCATGTCCATAAGTAAAATCTGAAAATACTTATGAATTTGTAAACTCACCACTGGGCAGTGATTGTCTGTCTGAAGGCAAAGGTGAATTGCGCAGTGCAGGTAAACCTTTGTGGAGTTTGCAGTGAAGATAAACATCTCAAAGGAGAAACGACTGGATGTGGAAACACCACTCTGCAGCAACCCCACTGTATTGTCCTCTGGATTGGGACACCTGAGCATTTTGGGACAGTATAATAACGATATTAAAAAGATAATTACAAAAATGGATGGGTTTGATAAGGTTTGGAATGATAATAGGGTAAGTAAATAATAAAAATATCATTGTTTTTTTTTTAGATCCCAAGTATTTTTTAAGAGTAATTAATGACTTTTTTCTGACAAAATACAAATAATAAGTGCAAAGGAAGATAAATGATAAAAAATAAAAAAAATATTTACTGACATGTCAACGATGAGGTCCCAGCGGAGAGAGTAATGAGGATCATTCACAGGTGTAGCCCAACATTTGTCAATCACTGAGGCAAACTGACGGCTGTCAACTCCATTAACACGAACTTCCACAAAAATACGTCTGTCCAGCTCCACGTTCACACTACCAGTGAAGGGACGGGAGAATGCAGCATCCTGAAAGGGAATCATCCTGACCTGATATGTCCCTTGACCAGCAGGAAGGATCCTGTGCACAATGCTGTTGAAATAATTTTACAAGAGATGTGTTAACTACAAATAAGAATATTTTAAATAGTTAGTCAGTAAGTTTGCTGAATTTAGTGTATCCCACCTCTCCAGAGGGTTGATGTCCATGGAGAGTGTTTGGGTTTGTAAGTACACACAGCTGAAAGAAAGCTTCAGAATTCTCTTCCTGCTGATGAGATGCCCAACTGTGTGTGGCTCTGCCACAATAAAGTTCTTATAGATGAAGTGGGTGCCATTGGCCTGTAGGCACATATTATTTGAACATTTGTACATTAAGAGATTTTTTAAAGAATTATAAAATAATTGTAAAAAGGATTTGTTGTTCTTTTTATCATTTGAGCATATATGCAGTGATTCCTACCACAAGACTTGTACCACAGATGTGGTCATTGTTGTCAAAATAGAACTCCACTCTGCCATTCCGGACTGTTCCTCTGCAGTTGGGGTCATTGAGGTGTAAGATGTCTGAAGGAAAACCAGCCTCAAAAAGCTGACAGCGAGACAGAGATATGGAGCCAGAGCTGCTTTCACAGGTTTCAATGAAATCTGAGAGAGAAAAAAATATTCAAGAGAATGTCAACAGTGATAAAAAAACAAAAATATCATCAATAATGAAAGCATATTTAAAATGCTGAATGAGTCCAACCAAAGGATCCACGCTGAGATCTGTGATGGTTCTCCTTGCAGAAACAGCCATAAACGCCATGTTTCTTTTCACAGCGTTCATCCTCAGTGCAGTTGAACTCAGAACAGCGGTCTGAAAAACAGAGGAGAACCACAGTATTTATGACACTAACTGGGGCATATAAAAAAAAACACATTTTGAATAACATCTTCCTTTATTAAAAATATAAATATTTGCACTAAAACATTCAACAATCATAAAAAATGTTACTGGTCTAAATGTAAAGATTAAAACACACACACACACACACACACACACACACACAAACACACACACACACACACACACACACACACACACACACACACACACTCACTCTCACACACACACACACACACACACACACACACACACACACACACACACACACACACACACACACACACACACACACACACACACACACACACACACACACACACACACACCTGTGGCAATTTATGAGAAGGAAAGATATCAAATCACTGATATCAGATCACATGAGATCATCTTTGCATCCATTTTTTTTTTTTTTATGTTCCAAATATACCTGAGGGAAGGCTTGATCCGGTGGTGGTCATGTGTGTGGTGCTCTCTTCTGTAAAAGGAAAGACAAAACAATACTTTTAGTGTACAATAGTGATCATCCACTTTTTCAGCAGCCTTAGTTCTCAAATTACTTTCCCTGTTCATTATCTCCAATGGGTTTTGAAAAAGATCTTCAATAGACCAAGATCTTCCAGATCTTCTTCTAAACCAAGACAACCACCTCTGAGATAAAATATTACAAAAAGTATATGAAAATACATGAGGGAAAGTTTGATATGGATGTGGTCGTGTGTGTGGTGCTCTCTTCTGTGCAGAGAAAAAAAAATCATTAAATTAGCCATATTACATATTTGCAGGTATGGGTGTGTTGAAAGTAGCGAGGACTCAGGTGCAGAGTTGATGGGCTTTTTAATGATAATGATAAAAAAAAAAAAGGTTTTGTCTTGACAAAACAGGAGTGTCAGGGCTCTGTCACAAAACCAAGAAATAAACTAGACAGAAGTGACAGAACCCTGACAGTATTTTTACCAGCTCTGAAATGCCTGGTAAAAAGTGATCATCAACTGTTCAGGTGGCCTTGGTCCTTAAAGTGTACCATTAACTATTAAATGTTTCTATTTTTTTCCCCGCAATAACAAAAACACCCCTAGAAGAAAAATAATTGTATAGATTATAAAAATAAATGCAAAGATAATGCAACTCAGAAAAGTTAATATGAGCGATATCACAGATGTGCACTGACCATAGCAGCCCCGACGTCCACCTCTGACTGTACACTCCATAGTCGGTTGGCAAGATGAAGCAGAGCAGCGCATATCATTTGGAGCAAAACACTCACAGAGGTGAGAACATTCTAGATCCCAGAACTGCTCGCCAACCTATAAAATCATACCACAAAAGGTTGAACATTACATATTCAGAACGGAGGACATGAGTATGTTTGAGGAGCTGTTTGTCTCTTCGTAAAAAGAGAGTTTCAATCCTCACATTAAAGTAGAATCCGTCATAAACGCAGCCACATTGCTCCACCGGTACACAGTGTCCTCCACTCCTCACCAATCCATCATCACAGAAGCATCCCTCTGAGCATGTGTGCTCACAACTAGCATCAATGCTACTGGCGCAAGTGTGACCACAGTCTGTGCCACACAACTCGTAGTGGCTGTTCTCTGAGCAGGTCATGGCTGGGAATGAAACAAACAAAATAATTAATAAATAAAACAAGCATTCCAAATAAATGTTTACCATTTGTTCACAATAGAAACTAATGACACACTAAATGAAATAACCGAAAATTATATCACTTACCACAGAGTGTGCTTTCTCTCCAGGGGTAGATAACGGCATTGTTAGATTGACAGGCACTCGCATAGGTTTGGATCGAGCGACATAGGACATCATTCCGGTTTCCAGAAAGGCAAACATCAAACACACAGTCATTAAAGTAGGCTTCAGGATCTACATAAACATGGCAGAAGCTAAATGGGCCCTCACTGGACCTGATGACGTCGCATAGGGAACGGGAAGATGTCTGATCCTGACACAAAGGGCAATTGTTTCCACACCCATCATTGCATGGCAGCTCGTCCTCAACTTTCCAACTTGCCCCAAACTGGTCTGCTGAGCGTACCAGAGCCCCAGAAGGCATCATGAAGTCATCATTCTTTTGGCCGTTGAAGTTGCCACAGAGGCCACAAGTAACCCCACTGTACTCTGCTGGTACAATGATGTTCACTGCCCAGGAACCATAACTCACGCTGAAACCAAAGTCAGTGGATACAAATGTGTACTGTGCACTGGAATAGATTGACACCCGACCAGAGTCAAGCAGTATGGGAAGGTTTCTGGTCTCTCCATTAACCTGTTTGAAAAGAGAATAAAACCATTAGCATATTAAGGCCAAGCAGCCAATATTGCTTAGAACTAAATACTTAATACAATAAGGCTAGAGAAGAAGCGCATTTCTGGGTGTGTTCTAGAGAGTAATACAAGGCAGAAGAAAGTATCTTGTGTTTTAAGAAAATCTCCGTTATAGATCATGGCAATTATGTTTTTATCTATCACCTATACTCCAAGGAAAATTACAGTGAGTGATGCTTGATTACCCGAACGGTAGAATGACCGTTCATGTCCTGTGACATGTGTACAAGATGCCCAGACACGTTGACAAAAACATCAATAGTAATTGCCACCGGGAGTCCATGCCACGCCTCGTTCCTTGCATCCACTTGGAAATGCGGAAGCCCAATAGTGTCATTACAAACTGTTGCTAGTACATAGCGGCATGTGCCCTGGAAGTCAAAGAAGGATCCATCAAATGACATGTAGTGGGGGTCACCCGAAGCAGAGCAACGAGCATGTGGATGAGGATGGCAGCCGTACACGCCGTCCAAGACATGGCAGACCTCTTCTTCGCTGCAAGATGATGGTGTGCAATGAACATTTCCAGTGATTCCATCACAAACACACAAGAACTGGCACTCTTCACCATGCCAGAACCTCTCTCCAGCCTGCCAATAACGCCCAGAGTAATGGCAACCACAACCCATGGGGGGGACACAGCGATCTCCATTTAACACATTTCCATCATTACACTGGCATCCTTCCTGACATGGCAAGGCGCACTGAAATGGAAATGAGAGGCTGGGGCAGGATGCAGGACAGGATGTGCCACAAACTTCATAATGGGTATTTGCCGGACAAGTGGGTTCTGAAATTACAAAAGCATAAAAAGAATGACAGAAATTGTAAGCATATTGGAGCTTAATGAAAATTTAAGGTGAGCAGACGCTTACCGCAGTGGGTGAAACTTCTCCACCCTTCAACTGCAATGCCATTCTGTTGGCAAAGCAGCGTGTAACCTCGCAGAGCCTCACATAGGGCCTCTCTGGCACCTTGAGTCTGCTCCAGCAATTTAATGCAATCTGCTATCCGCTGCTGAGGATCTAGTGTTCTGCTGCACTCAGCAAATGGTCCATCATCTATAGCCATGATACCACATTGTTCATTGAACTGGCTACTGTTCTGATAATTTCCTGGTTCCCAGATGTCAGGTGGGTCCTCACAGTGGGCTGAAAGGGATCCATCACGCCAGCTGTCCGCAAACAGCTGGGTGTCATTCAAAAGGACAGCGTCTGGAGTGTAAAACTCATCAGCAGTGTCTCCGTTCAAGTTCCCACATAGACCCCCAAGTGTACCATTGTATGTGCTCGGTGCTGTGACTCGGACAATGTGTGGCCAGTCGGCTCGCACGATCACTCCAAAGTTTGTTTCCAAAACAAAACCCCTCACACTACTGTGATAGATACGGATTTGACCAGAGCCAACAGTGACAGGCAGACCGACCAACCTTCCATCCACCTAAAGAGAATTATAAACAGATCAACTTTTCCATTTAGCATATGAATTTGAAAAATAATGCAATTATGCTCTTTTACTAAATTAAAGTTTAGTGACTTGATATTTTTGACGAACCTTTACATTGCTACCCTCTCCCATTTCAATAGCGACCTGGATTCCTTCTGCCTCAAACTTCAGGAACCTGGCAAAGTCATGAAGACCTCTGGGTACTTTCTCCACTGTCAATACAAAGTGTGGTAGGGGGGATGGCCCCATCACTCTAACAAGGGTCAATCCGCAAGCTCCGTGGTATCTGAAACTTTGTCCATCAAAGGTATGATATGACCCTAGGTTTTCAACCGAACAGGTAGCATAACCGATGGGTCTGCAGCCTCTCACACCGTCATGGACTCCACACATCTCTGCTGGACCACACTGTTGAAGATGACAGATCATTGACATGCTGCTGCATACACACCGTCTCCCACAGTCACCGTCCAACACCACTGACTGTCCTTCGGTGTAATAGAAGCCCTCAAAAGTGCAGCCACAGTTTGCTTCAGGCACACACTCTCCAGCACTGAGAATGTATCCATGATCACATATACAGCTCTCCTGATTAGGCAAGGGACAGTTCATTGGGGCAGATGGATTACTGCACGTTGCAGGGCAGCCTGTTCCTTGAGGCTCAAAATGACTGTGTTGAGGGCATTGAATCTCTGGGAATGGCGGAAGAAAATAAAGAATAGTAATCAGTTCCTGTAATCTTTTATTTAGACAAATCATTTATCTCAACATAATGCCTACCACAAAAGCCTTGCTGTCTCCACTGCCCAAGGTGTACACCCTGCTGTTGACACTGAGTGGCATACACATTGAGAGCCTGGCACAGAATGGGCTGGTACCCTCCTCCTAAGCAAACGTCATAGACACAGTTCTCTATATAGGTCTGTGGCACATGCACAGGGTGGCAAGAGGAGAATGGGCCGGCAACATCCCCTAAGATTCCACAGTGGTTGGTGTCACTGTAAACACTCATTTCCTCAGTGGTACAATCAGCACAAGCCAGGCCTGTGCAAATGACATTATGGCATTCAGGATCTATGTCACTTTGCACTTTCCAACTGTTGGCAAAGTCCACATCTGAGCTCAAGATCTCCCCACTGGGTGAACGGAAGTCATCTTCAGGGCGCAGGTTAAAGTTTCCACAGATACCGCAGGTGGCGTTAAAGTAGTCATAAGGTACAGAGATTCTGACGTAGCTGTATGCATCATATGAAACAACCAGACCAAAGTCTGTGCTAATGACCAAAGAAAAACCTGACTGATAGACCTGAATGGAGCCATTGCGGAGGGCAAAGGGTGTTGCTGCAAAGCTACCATTAACCTAGACAATGTTGGAAATAGAGGATATTAGCAATATGGATAGACGGTAACATTCAAGTGAAAATTAAAGCAATATAGTCATACTAACCCTTGCTTCATAATAGTGATCTTTGACCAGTTCAATTACTTCATCATAGACAAACACTCTGATCATCCGTGTCCATGACACATGTGTGCTGCCCCGATGATCATTTTTGCCCTCAATGCGATAGTATGGCAAACCGTTGTCACAAGCCTAAAATATTAAAGGTTTACAGATTGATTCATACCTATTATACAATAGACAGAAAGCCATAGAATATATAGAGATAAAGTAATACTAACCTCAGATAGAACATAAGTGCAAGTCCCTTGAAAGTGAAAAACCTGATGATCAAAGGTATAGTAGTGAGGGTCACCGGAGATGGTACAAGTTTGCCGTTGAATGTTCTGGCAAGAGTATTGGAAGGCAGCTGGACGGCAGGCTTGGGAATAACTGCAGGGCTCCTGGTTACACTGGAGGCCGCTTCCTGTACAGGTGCATCTCTGCTGACAGGTGGCATCACTCCAGAAAGAGTCCCCAAGTTGCACTGGAATACCTACAGCATAACAGTTTCAAATGGCATTTAACTCAAAATTACTGGATCTTTAGGGAATAAATATTTTTATCAATATGAATTTTATCAAGACTTCTTGATTCACCAGTAATGTACAATACTGTTTAAACTGGCAACTGAATGATTCCTACTAACACCAAATAATTTATTCAGTCTAGGATCACATCAATGGGAGAGGAAAAAAAACAACAACAAAAAGATTACCACTAAATTGACAACCCCGTGATCCATGATCTGTTCTGAAGGCCCATCTGCCTGACACATTGACATTACTGCTGTATGTTAAGTATGTGATGTTATTGGAGAATGATTCAGGAACTGAGAAATGGTATCTTGAGTTGATGGTGTCATAACCAGCCTGTGAAAAAGTAGGACAAAGCTTTCAGCATCTTATTTATATAGTCTCCTAGATCTCTATTTTTTACCATGTTGTGCACACCTGTACATATCGTTGAGTTGGCGCAATTGTTCCATAATTAATTAAAACAATTGAGAAATGGCCATCTGAAATCAAAACCACTTGAAAAGATGTTTCCTAAAAAAAAGACAACAATAAAAATAAAGTGCTGACCAACAAATGTTTTCTGAATGGCACAAAACATATTCCCATTATTGTGTAGCAACTTTGCTAAATGATGTTCAATCATTTTGATTTATTAAATTTGTCATTGAACAAGAACATAAATAATTTATAAAATTGGTTTCTTACTGTTCCTGATAGAGAGAAATATGCCACTCTGTCCCATGTTGCTACAAAGACCCAAGTAGCAGAGAAGCTCAGGTCAGGGAAGTATTGGTTAACGTCCTGTGTGGCCTCTGTAAGGACACTGCCAGAGGTGTACTGACGATACGAAATGACACCATTACCACGATTATCAATATCTGTCCAGAATGGAGCGATGATGTCTCTTCCACCATAACTTGGAAACTGGTATGGAGTCCAGCTGTGAAATGGGCCATCAAAAGTCAGGTGTCCATTGTTGTTGACCTGAAAGAGATAAAGATTTCTTATCATACACCCTTTCTGGTAACACTTTAGAATACTGTTCCTTCATTAATGAATAACTACACAGGAACAAATAAGTAACACACTATTTACATTCTAGTAACTACTATTAACTAACAAGAAACTCTGATTAAAGAATTAGTAAGTAATAGCACTCAGTTGAATGTGGTAGTTCACTATTAGCTAATCAGTAACTACCTCGCTGAAGAATACTAAAATTGAGCATTCCAAAATCATTAGTAACAGAAAGAAGAAATGCAATGAATGGTTATTTCCTCACAGGGGATCTCCATATTGAGACCATAATCAAAAATGAAAAAAAGCTGGCATATTACACTGACTTACATATATTCGGCTATATGTTAGTCCAAAAAATATGAACTGTTGCAGAAGGTAGATCATAGATGAACTCCCATCATCAGAGCGATCATTCTCTGTGTCACCAGCTCCAAATGGATAAAACACATCTGTGGGACACAACATTGACTGTCATTTGCACCCTTGCTCCTCAAAGTATTTTTTTTTTTTCTATTTAGTGTACCCATAAGGATTTGAAAGAGTTCTTCAATAAAGAGTTCTAAACAAAGTCAAACTCATCAGAGGCAAATCACAACATTACAAACTTTGACTGAAAAAAGGTATGTGAAAATCTGGGAAAGACTACAAGAATGTGCACTATACAGAACATATTTCATGATTTAATTTACTACAGTCCCAAAAAGCATTGCAAATGACAATTATATAACTAGTTAAGTAACATCAGTGGTTATAAGTATAAAAACAATGAATTTTAAATAGATTGAAAATTATAATATCTACACAAATATATAAAACTTGGAAAAAGCAGGCACTCAATTTCACATTGCTGCATGGGGTGAGCAGTCACTACACATCTTTTTCACCTTGATTTGTTTGCTTTTATCTTTTGATTTGTGGGTTTTTCTTTTAAGGATTATGGGTAGTGTAGTTCTTTATCTGGAATTAACACTAAATAGGAGTTAACATTACAGCAACTAATGGCTTTATAAGTATTTACTCTACCACTGATTTGAAAAAGAAAATTAAAAGCTTATGGTGTACCTGTCTTGAAAGATTTATAATAAATATTTTTTTTATTATAAATAAAAAATCAAGCTCAAAATGGAACAAATAGACCTGGGAGAATTTATGAGTAAAAAAACTCAAATATCATCACTAATATCACATATTGCAGATATGTTAACCTGCAAAGTAGACCCCATGGCAGAAATTTGGTCTAACAAACTCATAAACTCACAACTTTACCTGGGCGTGTAATGGATTCTGTGGGTGTTATTGTCACTGTTGTTTCAGATGTTGTTGTAGATTCAGATTTCATGCTTGTAACTTCTGTTATAAAGTAAAAATAATAATTAAATGTCAATCATTTCCAAACACAACCTATAATTTAACGAACAAAGCATATTAGGAAATTTACCTTCAAAGTAAGATGCACAGTACAGTGGCCTGACAAACTCATACACATAATAATTTCTTGGACAAGCTTTGACATGTTTGGGATGAGACCTGTAACCACAGCAGTCGTTCCCTGTGGAACTGCAAACTTTCTGTGTGACCACTCCATCTTCTAACTGTGGGTGAGGGCCATTGAGCCACAGTGGGTTCTCTGAGCCACACATCCCATAACCAACACATGACTCTGGCATCTGGACACTCTGACCATTGTAGAACAGATTGACCAGCCAATCCAGTTGACATTATAATCACAAATATAATTGACGTTTTTAATGAATAGGTATGTAACAGGAAGTGTCAGTATTTTGCTCTGTCACATTGTGTTTTGGCCTCTAGAGGTCCTAATGGTGCCCAGGTGGCAAGTAACGAATTACATTTACTCGCATAACGTAATTGAGTTGTCTTTTTGTGTACTTCTACTTTTTTAAGTAGTTTTTAAAATCTTTAATTTTACTTTTACTTAAGTATGTTTTGTTTGAAGTATTGTACTTTGCTACATTTGAAATCATATCCGTTACTGAGTAAAAAGTAATAATAGAAGGGAGAAAAAAAATCACACTCCGGAAACTACTGCATTGATTATGGCCAGTATGGAAATACTTTGGATGTAAAAAAGTGTGGTTGTCCTCGAGGATAGATATCCAATTTGAAAAAAATGTGGACACAAAGTGGCTGCAAAAGGAGGATACATAGGACACCATCCCTCCTGCAGATAAAGGTATGTCCCGATTATAAAGTAAGGCCGAATGATTTACATGATGCAGAGGGAATCCCGGAATGCAGTCATGAAAATGGAATTTGCATAACGCAGCAGACGTCACGTAAAACACGCAAAATGATGGATGGATGAATACATGGAAAGTAGAACTGTGCAATAAATCCAATCGCGACACGGTCTGTGAATATTGAAGCGCAAAAATACTGCCATGTAAATATATAACCTGCTTGTTCTGCGTTTCTGTGAATCGGTGTGAATCGTTTTGTCTACTACATACTCAAGTTACGTTACGCGTGGTGTTTTCAGCGTCTCACATACAATTTGAGTACATGATGAATACATGAACATTTCCAGAGCTGCTCTGAGAGAACGCCTAATGAGCATTTTCATCATTTTATTTGAGAAAACCATTGTCAAATAGACTTGCACTTTGAAACCGGTCTTCACTACAACCCGTCAAAATAAAAGTTTGGTTTAACTAGGAGAAATTATGACAGAAATATATTACTATTGTAGGCATACAATAGAGTGCCGAAGTTATGACGTCACTATGTAGGCCAAAACGCGGAAGTGAGATCCCTCCGGTTCCCTCGCCCTAAAGTCTATGGGGTTTTTTTTAATGGGTTTTTGCTAAATCGCCTGAAATAAGGTCTGTGGATAACAAGACCTCTAAATATTTTCACGCTTTGATCTATGACACAAAACACACCAGTTCTAACCTGCTTGTGGTTTTTAAACTTTATTGTGTCTACTTGTAGGTTTTTTAAACTTTATAGGCTTCAAAATGTATACATTTTGGATTAACTTGTAAAGATTATCTTGATAGACAAAACGTGTAAGGGTCAGAACTCTTTGTTGAACACAGATCTTATTTTTTGCGATTTTCCAAAAGTCTATGGGGAAAATGCATAGCTTTTTGATCGAGGGAACCCATGCTCCGCTAACTTCCGAGTTGTCCTACAAAGCGACGTCATAACTTTGGCACTCTATAGAACGTACTTCTCAAAATAATAATAATAATAAAAAAAACAATAATAATACAATTTATTTAAACATTAATTAAGGCATATATTTTTTGTCCATGGTTTAATTTAGTAAATCTGTTTTTTGCAGCTCTTCCCCAAAAAATAAAAGGACACAAGTTTAAATTTTCATTTCATTGCCACCGTTTTTGATAATATATTTGGATTAAATCATAAAAAGAAACATACATTTTCTGAATAAAATACATTTCATAGGACTATATTATTCTTAAAAAAATAATAAATTATTAATGTTAAAAATGAGTTGTTAATCTAATTCATTATCAATTATTGAATTGAATTGATTAGACATGTTCTATTGAAATTTTAATAAACAAAACAAACAAATGGTTTCAAGTTTGTTATAATAAAAGCATTTGTTCAACCCCAAAAAAACCTGTTTTCTTTAATTTAACTGTCATTTTAACTGATGATAATAATAATAACCATAATTTAATAATACCGTTTATTTAATAATTGATTAATACTGTAAACCGTGATATTTTCTGAGACGTTATTATACTGTAAAAATCTCATACCATTACAACCCTACACGGGAGAGTCCCCCCACCCCACCCACTGTTCACCCACCCCCCACTGTTAAAAAAGAAACTCAGTAACTTTTACTTGAGTACATTTTAAATGAGCTACTTTTTACTTTTACTTGAGTAGATTTTTAGACCGGTAATTTTACTTGTACTTAAGTAAAATTTCATTGAAGTAGTAGTACTTTTACTTGAGTAGAATATTTTATTACTCTTTCAACCTCTGCCTCATGCCCAGCTTACTCAGCTTGTAATTAATGTTATTAGGTTCACATGTGTCTTGTTCTGCCGTATGAATTTAAGTGACTCTGTCTCATAGCTTCTTTGCTTGGTGTTTAGTAGTTCTGAAGCCAGTTGCCTGAGAAAAGTATTCTCTAACTCTAAAAAGGAAATAAAATCCACTGCCAAAAGAAAATACGAAGTCTGCGTTCTTTTACGAGAGGTTCTCTCATACTGCGTAATATCTTACGCTAGGGGAAAAACTCTTTTCCACGAGATATTGAAGCCAAAAAATTATCTTTAATTTGAATTAATGTAAAATGCGTTGCAGCAGCATGCAGACATAGGCAAGACGGCTCGCGTGCCTATTGGCTGCCCTGCGGCAACTGCAGCAGCCTATCGAGAGAGGCCCCATGTGACGTCAGATCCAATGGGGGCGCTTTGCGCCCACTACGTCACGTCCCGCCGAAACGGGCGTGGCCTGAGCCTATAAATATAGCTCGATGGCTGATATAATCTGATTTTCATCTCTTCAGCGAAGCTCACGCATCGTTGGATCCAGAGTGAGAAGCCGAGCCGTCTGAGATAAGCCTTCTGCGGGACGAGCCTTGCATCTGAAGCTGCTGGCCTTCAACTCGCCGCCTTCCGTCGCCGTACCTGCTACGCTTTCAGACGTCTATATCCTTTCTAACTCTGCTGAGTGTGTGTTCGCCGGCGCGACTCGCACTCTATCTCTGAAAGAGCAAGCGTCTTTTTAAAGATGCCTCATTCCTGTGGCTCGTGCCGAGCCGCACTCAGCGACGGGGACCGCCATGTCATCTGTGTTTCCTGCCTGGGTGAGGATCATGCAGCTCTCGCGCTCGCTGACGGCGGCTGCCATCATTGCGAGCTATTGCCCATGGCGACTCTGAGGACTCGCCTGGCATTCTTCTCTGAGCCTGCACCTCTGCCTGCTGTAGCGCCGCAAAAAGCACCGTACTCAGCGGGTCCCCGAGCCTTCTCCAGCCCGCGAAAGCGGTTGTGTGTCCTCTGTCCCGCACCCACATTCACTCACAGACATGTTAAACCCCACGGGGTTTCCCCCGCTCACTTTCTCTTCACAAACTGCCATAGAGAAATCGATCGCGGCCAGGCTGCCCGCTGGGATCGGCGCGGCCCCCACCTCAGATGCTGCAAGCACAGTGTTTATGTTACAGCACACCGGAGCTCTCCGGTCGACATTATGTTGCGGCCAGAGCCCAAATCTCATTCTACCCCTAGCTATTCATGCAAATGCGTGGGCAAAGCTCCCCGGGGTATCAGAATGGGTGCTGAACACTATAAAGAGAGGCTATTCGCTGCAGTTCGCTCAACGGCGGGATCGAAACTACGGTAAAAAATGAAGTAGCTCATCTACTTCGAGCCGAGATAGCGAAACTATTGAGCAAAGGGGCCATTGAGCCTTTATCTCAAGCTCAGAGCGAAGGTGTCACGGTATACTGATCCAATGTTTCCTTCTCGTCTCGTGTTTATGTTGTGGTATGAAAGCACGTGTGTAGTGGGCGTGATTGTGTTGTCATTCCTTGATCCGCTCCAGCTGATCATCATCATTCATCACCAGCTGCAGTCAATCTCCCTCACTGCTTAAATACTCACCATTATCTCATTCCCTTTGTCAGATCGTTGTTTGATGTCCTGGGTGTCGGTGTTGAGTCTTTTTTCCTGGTTTTCCCGTCATCGTGTTCCTGTGGATTTGTCGTCTTGGTGTTGGACTGTTTCGTCTCGTCTTGGCACTTCACTTCACGAGGATTCACCGCACTCTGACCATCGAAGTCCCTGCGTTACCTGTCCACACCCGTGTCTTATCCTGAGCCTGTATTTCTTCTATTAAATTCTGAGTACTGCATTTGCTTCCTGTTCTCTTTGCCGATCATGACAGAATGATCTGACCGTTCCAGGGAAGCAGCAGGAGAGACACCTACCTCGCTGGATAAGTTCGTCCACCACAGCGTCATAAGAATGGACTCTCACGAAAGGAACATCAATGACACGGGTCGTGCGATTCAAGCTTTGGTAACGCAGGTGTCCGAGCTCACCCAGCAGGTCCAACTTCTTCGTGCTCCCACTGCGCCGCCCACACCAGCCGTTCCCCCCACACCATCGGACTTCCCCGCGCCATCTGAGCCACGCCTACCGGTTCCGGAGCCCTATGCGGGTGAGTCTGCTTACTGTCGTGCGTTTTTGACAAGATGTTCCATGAATGTCGCCCTACAGCCCAGAACGTTCCAGAGTGAACAAGCCAAGGTGGCTTTTGTCATCACGTTACTGACCGGAAAGGCGGCGTTATGGGGAACGGCGGTGTGGGAGAATCAAGACCCTTGCTGCGCCTCGTTCCAAACTCTCTCCGCAGAGATGAGACGAGTTTTTGACAGAGCCGTCGCGGGGAGAGAAGCCGCCAGGGTGCTGGCCGACCTTGTCAGGGGGAGAGGTCGGTCTCTGACTTTTCCATCGAGTTCCGAACCCTGGCGGCCGAATGTCATTGGAACGAGGAGGCGCAGTGGGACATGTTCCTGCATGAGTTGGCTGACCGCGTCCAACGAGAGATCTATGCCCTGGACCAACCCACGTCATTGAACGGACTCATAGAGCTGGCCCTACGGGTAGATGCGCGACTTTCCCAAGTCGGAGGCAGAGTGGCATCCAACCGTCCTCCTGGAGGGATTGAGGGGCAACGTCCAGCGGCAGGGACGTGGTCAGCCCCGTCTTCGATCATGAACCATCTCATTCACCACTGAAGATATTACCCTCATTACTTCTGGCAATCACACTGAGACTATTGTTTTTATATCCTGGATTCACCGTTGGCACCCGTCGTTCTTGGTCACCCCTGGCTCATCTGTCACAACCCCCGAGTGGACTGGCAGCACAAGGCTATACTGGAGTGGAGCAAGGAATGTCACAAGTCTTGTCTTGTGTCTGCTTGTCCGTCTGTGCCTGTTTATGTGTTTCAGGAGGAAGCAGGGGATCTGTCTAACGTGCCTGAGGAGTACCATGACCTGAAGGAAGTGTTCAGTAAGTCTAGGGCTGCTTCTCTCCCTCCTCATCGTCCCTATGACTGTGCCATAGAGTTAATCCCAGGTAAGTCTCCGCCTAAAGGCAAGTTATACTCGCTTTCTATTCCAGAAAGGGAGGCTATGGAGAAAGGGAGGCTATGGAGAAATATATTTCTGATTCTCTGGCAACCAAATTCATCTGGCCTTCCTCTTCACCAGCGGGGGCGGGTTCTTTTTTGTGGGGAAGAAGGATGGATCTCTGCGACCTTGTATTGATTACCGAGGGTTGAATAACATCACGGTAAAGAATACTTATCCTTTGCCGTTGATGTCTTCAGCCTTCGAGAGGTTGCAGGGAGCATCCATCTTCACGAAATTGGACTTGCGTAATGCTTATCATTTGGTCCGCATCAGGGAGGGGATGAATGGAAGACTGCGTTTAATACCCCCAGTGGACACTTTGAATATTTGGTCATGCCTTTCGGGCTGTCCAAATCCCCAGCAGTCTTCCAGGCACTTGTCAATGACGTGTTGCGAGACATGATAGATCAATTCATATATGTTTACCTTGAAGACATATTGATATTTTCCTCGTCTCTCCAGGAACATGTGCAACACGTACGACAAGTGCTTCAGAGGTTGTTAGAGAATGGGCTTTTTGTCAAGGCGGAGAAATGCGAATTTCATGCACAGTCTGTTCCTTTTCTAGGACACATCATCTCGTCTGAGGGAATGCGTGTGGACCCTGACAAGGTTAAGGCTGTGGTAGAATGGCCCAAGTCCAGATTCCCGTAAGGCCCTACAGAGGTTTCTGGGATTCGCCAATTTCTATCGGCGGTTCATTCGCAACTTCAGCCAGCTAGCCATGCCTCTGACTGCCTTGACCTCCCCCGGAACTCCGTTCAGGTGGTCAGATACAGCCGAGGCTTTGTTTGCTAACCTCAAGAGCCGCTTTGTTTCAGCTCCCATCCTCGTTGCCCCTGACTATTCACGGCAGTTCGTGGTGGAGGTCAATGCGTCAGAGGTGGGGGTAGGAGCAGTTCTGTCCCAGCGCTCTCCCACAGACGATAAGATGCATCCTTGCGCGTTTTTTTCTCATCGTTTATCCCCAGCCGAACGCAATTACGACATTGGTAACAGGGAGTTGTTGGCAGTCAAGTTAGCGTTGGAAGAATGGCGACATTGGTTAGAGGGTTCGGGGGTACCTTTTATCGTCTGGACTGACCACAAGAACTTAGAGTACATCAGAACCGCCAAAAGATTGAACTCCAGGCAGGCTCGGTGGGCACTTTTTTCGGTTGTTTTGATTTTTCTCTCTCGTACCGCCTGGGTTCTAAAAACATCAAACCTGATTCTTTGTCTCGTATTTTTGATCGCTCCGAACGCCCGTCTACTCCCGAGTGCATTTTACCGGAGGCCCTATTTGTTTCCACACTCGTATTGGAGATCGAATCGAAGGTCAAGAAGGCCTTAGAAGGGGTAACGCCTCCGCCCGAATGTCCACTAAGTCGTTTATTTGTGCCAGAGAGATTAAGGTCAGACGTCATCCGGTGGGGCCATTGTTCCAACATAGCTTGTCATCCAGGAGTTAATTGTACTAAGTTTTTAGTTAAGCAACGATTCTGGTGGCCACTTATGGCTCGTGACATTCACAGTTTTGTTTTGGCTTGCTAAGTTTGTGCCACTGGTAAGACTTCCAATCGACCCCTAGATGGGCTCCTCCAACCGCTGCCAGTCCCTTCGAGACCCTGGTCCCATATCGCTCTAGATTTTATCACCGCCCTCCCACCCTCCCAGGGTAACACTGTCGTTTTGACAGTGGTGGACCGGTTCTCGAAGGCGGCTCACTTTATTCCCTTACCCAAATTACCCTCAGCTAAGGAGACAGCGTTGACAGTCGTTGACCACGTGTTTCGCTTACATGGCCTCCCGATGGACGTGGTCTCTGACAGAGGACCCCAATTTGTGTCCAAATTTTGTCAAGAATTTTGTAAATTACTGGGGGCGACGGTTAGTCTGTCTTCAGGGTTTCACCCTCAGAGCAATGGTCAGACCGAGAGAGCCAACCAAGATCTGGAGAGAGTGTTACGATGTTTGGTATCCAAGAATCCTTCCTCATGGAGCCAACAGCTGTCCATGGTGGAGTACGCCCACAATACCTTACCAGTGTCGGCCACGGGCCTCTCTCCGATTTAATGTAGTGTAGGTTACCAGCCACCAATTTTTCCCAGTCTGGAATCCGAGGTCGCGGTCCCCTCTGCTCACGCCTTTATCCAGAGGTGTCACCGCACTTGGACTAGAGCCCGTGAGACTTTACTCCAAGTGGGGGCTCGCACCAAGGCTAAGGCCGATCGCCACCGGTCGAAGCCTCCCGTATACGTCGTCGGTCAAAAAGTGTGGCTTTCTACTAAGAACATTCCTCTCCGCTCCGTCTCTAATAAGCTTGCTCCCAAATTTATTGGCCCGTTCACTGTCACCAAGATCATTAGTCCGGTGGCAGTCCGCCTTAATTTACCTCCTGCGTACAGGAGAATTCACCCCGTATTTCACGTTTCCAAGATTAAGCCCGTGTTTCATGCTCACATTAATCCGCCTGTCCCGGTCCAGAAAAATCCTCCTGCAGATTTGCAAAGGGGACTGGTTTTCTGTCAATAGATCTGAAAGACGCGTATTTCAAAATACAAATAGCGTCATGTCACAGGCGATTCATGGGGTGAGCGGTCACTATATATCTCTTTCACCTTGATTTGTTTGCTTTGTGGATTTTTCTTTTACGGGTTATGGGTAGTGTAGTTCTTTATCTGGAATTAACACTAAATAGGAGTTGACATTACAGCAACTTATGGCTTTATAAGTACCATTTACTCTACCACTGATTTGAAAAAAAAATTTAAAAGCTAATGGTGTACCTGTCTTGAAAGATTTATACAGATTTTTTAATAATAAATCAAAAATCAAGCTCAAAATGGGACAAATAGACCTGGGAGAATTTATGAGTAACAGATCTCAAATATCATCACTAATATAACATATTGCAGATATGTTAACCTGCAAAGTAGACCCCATGGCAGAAATTTGGTCTAACAAACTCATAAACTCTCAACTTTACCTGGGCTTGTAATGGATTCTGTGGGTGTTATTGTCACTGTTGTTTCAGATGTTGTTGTAGATTCAGATTCCATGCTTGTAACTTCTGTTATAAAGTAAAAATAATAATTAAATGTCAATCATTTCCAAACACAACCTATAATTTAATGAATAAAGCATTTTAGGAAATCTACCTGCACAGTAAGATGCACAGTACAGTGGCCTGACAAACTCATACACATAATAATTTCCTGGACAAGCTTTGACTTGTTTGGGATGAGACCTGTAACCACAGCAGTCGTTCCCTGTGGAACTGCAAACTTTCTGTGTGACCACTCCATCTTCTAACTGTGGGTGAGGGCCATTGAGCCACAGTGGGTTCTCTGAGCCACATATCCCATAACCAACACATGACTCTGGCATCTGGACACTCTGACCATTGTAGAACAGATTGACCAGCCAATCCAGTTGACATTATAATCACAAATATAATTTACGTTTTTAATGAATAGGTATGTAACAGGAAGTGTCAGTATTTTGCTCTGTCACATTGTTTTGGCCTCTAGAGGTCCTCATGGTGCCCTCATGCCCAGCTTCCGCAAGACACATATAGTTTTTCTTTAGTGTAGCTTTAATTATTAATATTGTTTCTATTAATTTATTAATTATTTACTTTACTTCATTTTATATGATTTCTTTACTCGGGTTTCATTTGTTAATTGTGTTAAATTGAAGATTGTGCATTCCATTCTGCTTCATGAGAATGGTTACCCAGAGACACAACTAGACTTTTTCCTCATTTTCCATAATACAGATCTTCCTATAGTTAGACTAAAAAAAAGTGTCAATGAAGGACACAGATTACATTACCAGTTGGGATGGTCTGTGGCATGACAGTTGTATTGTTGATGGTTTTATTCCTCACAACATCGGAAAAGATTTAGATGAATATGATTTACATACTACTACAACAAAAACACTACATATGCAAGGGTGAATGATGTAAATATATTTACCTGCACAGTATGCCACATTGCAGAACACTGGGTTGATGAACTGATACACATAATAATCACCAGGGCAGGCTTTCACTTTCATTGGATTAAATTCATAATTGCAGCAGTTATTGTTCCAGTGGCCGCAGACATGTCGAGTGACAACCCTGTCCTCGACTCTTGGGTGTCGACCATTAAGCCACAGTGGAGCAATAGTGCCACAGCTGAACAGATCAGGACATGTTTCTGGCATCTGAGCATTTTGACCCTCAATGAGGAGACGATACCAGCCAACAAAATTAATATTAGCATCACAATTGTATGAAGAGTGATTGTTGGTTGCTCTCCAAGGCTCATCTAGGGCTGTGTAGTTGTAGCAGGGATCAATGCTGACAGCCTCTGTTATGAAAACAACAAAGTATAAGAATTAATTTATTATTCATTATAATTTACTTATTTCATTTTACTCTATTAATTCCTATATTGACATTTGGAAAAAATTTAAAAATTGTAGCTGTAAAAAATCTTTACACTTAAAACTTATGAAATCATTTACATACAGCACACTAGTTCATATGCAGACTTGCATGTCCAACTACACATTATATATTCATATTTCATTTTACTGTATTAGAAATTTGGCATGAAATCATCTACAAATTTCAAACACTATTTTATCTACAGTCTTTATACTGACACAACCACACCCACGTCAAAACATTAACAGTCAGTAGAGGGCATATCATACTACATTACCAGCCAAGGTTGTCTCTGGAGTGACAGTAGGATTGTTGCTGCTAATGTTCCTAACTTCTGCAAAACATTTAATAAATATTTACATTTAATTTATATATTAGATACAAATATCAATTACATATGTACAAAAGGCACATGTTAATGTATTTACCTCCACAGTATGCCAAAAACAGACAGATTGTCTAACAAACTAATAAATGTAATACATTACACAAACACATACATTGGTGAATGCAAATTATGCTTACCTGCACAGTAGGCCATATAGCAGAAAGTTGGACTAACAAACTCATAGACGTAGTAATTTCCTGGGCAGGCTTTAACATTAATAGGATTGGACTGGAAATAGCAGCAGTCATTGCTCCAGTGACCGCAGACACCTCGAGTGACCACGCCATCCTCGACTCGTGGATGTGTGTCATTTATCCACAGTGGAGCATGAGTGCCACAGCTTAGCCGATCAACACATGTGTCTGGCATATGAACACTCTGGCCCTGAATGAAGAGACGATACCAGCCAACCCAGTTGACAATAGTGTCACACATCAAATTGAAAGTATATCGATTGTCTGTTGCTCTCCAAGGATTGTCCAGTATGGTGTAGTTATAGCAGGGGTCAAAGGTGAGGGCTGTGAGAAAAAAGGTAAAAATAAATAAGTAAAATTACTATAAACTACATATTTTACACTTGTGGCTTAGTATCTACCGAGTGGAGTATAAAAAAAGGCATTTTCATGCCTGGAATTCGGGCCGACCAACTCTTACGTCCTCCTGAGACCCCACCCCGGATACATGCCTCAGGTTCCTACCACTCCCTTTGGGGACCAGGTAGTGAACCTGCATTTGTTGCCCATGGAGGAGGCAGGCCCAGCCCTTGCTTTTCTCTGTCTCCGTTCGTCCGTGTCTTCGTCTGTTACGGAGGCCACCAGAAGGGAAAGGCTGTCTCCAAGCAGAGGTTGGCCCACTGGACAGTGGATGCCATCATCTTGGGGTAACAAACCCAAGACGCACCATGTCAACTCAGGTTGGGAGCCCACACCACTAGGAGTGTTGCTTCTTCCTGGGCGCTGGCACAAGGTGCCTAGCTGATAAATAGAGCTACGGACTGGGCGACACCTAACACGTTTGCTAGGCTTTGTAGCCTTCGTGTCGAGCCGCTATCCTCTCATGTACTCGCTTCTCATAGCTAGTAAAAACTGGAGACCTTGCTCAAATTGTTGGCTTGCTGCGGCATTCCTCACCTATGGATTGGATACGTGCGCCATTTATGCTACAGGTGAGTTCCCCATCTAAGCGAACCCTGTTGAGTTCCTCCGCACCCCCGGCAGTCGGACGTGGCGGAGCATCTGACAACAGGCCTAACACTTGTATGCATTGGTGGAACCTGTGCTAGGCTTGGTCCCATATGTTGTGATCCCTATGGCGACCCCATATGTGTTTTCTTATATGGTATGGCTCCCTGCGGCGAGCCTGTGTCTTTCCCTTGGCAGAGCCCGCTCTGCCATCACTGTTGTCTCCCCCCTACATAGGTCGGAGACACTTCAGTGACATTCAATATGTTGTACTGCCCTGAACGGCCAGTTCATATGTGTAACTCGACATTATACCTCCCAACGGTTAGAATGTTGCTTCCGCAGCATTCCTCTCCCCCGGATATAGGGCATGCTTTACCGGTATTATCCAATAGTCTAAATGAATGGGTCATGAGGAACAGCAGTAAGACTTCCTCTGCGCTGGAAGATGGCAGCAATAGGTTGCGTTTTACTTGGGATCTCAATACGTCGGCATGTTGAAATGTGTAGAACGTGACCGACTGAAAGGGAATGTCTCAGTTACGTATGTAACCCTCGTTCCCTGAAGAAGGGAACGAAGACATACTTCCTGTCACCACCATTGCTGGACCACCACTGATGCCAGGCTCCTGCTCGGCTCCTCAGCGAAAAACAACAACACGAGACATAAAGTACAGATAATAGAATAAACATTTATTGGTGACAGTTGTGTGTTGTGTGTTATTGGTGTTGTCACCATTAGGCTTATTTGACTTTCAGTTTGTTTTGATTTTTCACGTGTGTTCCCCTGTCTGTGTTTCCCGCCACAATCTGTTCCCACGGACACTGATTACCTCCCTCACAGCTGCCTGTCATTTGTATCAATCAACTCTGTGTATTTAGTCCCTTCCTGTCTTCTGTTCAGTGTCCGGTATTGTTTGTTTGATTCAGTCTATGTTGTGTATACACGCTGTTGCACCTGTTCGCCTGTATTCTGTGCATCGATCATTAAAGAAAGTGCATCAATAATTAAAGAAATGTTGAAACTACGTTCTTCGTCTGTCTTCTCTGAACCAACCCGTGACACGGGTAAGTTCACTTCGACTCATTTTAAAGTAAGTTTTAAACATGCTTTATAAAATTAACATCTTATTTCATTTATCTAATATGTATATGCTTTATTTTTATGCAATGCTTTTTATTTCTGAAAAACCTAATTTGTAACATTTCATCTGATCAGAAAGATTTAAGGGGCTGTGACTTTATCCAGATAGACGCATAGCGATCACCTCATTATGGTAAGTTCAACACATGTTTAAAACTTACTTTAAAATACTTATACTTAATAAAATTAACATCTTATTTCATATATCTGTTATTTTATGTGCTTTATTTGTCATCAATGCTATTTCTTTAAACGGATTTTCATTATCTCCCACAGACATTATGGACGATACTGGTCCATCTGAAAACCATATCCAGCGATCCTCTGTTCATAATTTCATCGTTCTGTGAACATTATTCTGCTATAATAAAAACATCCCCTGAAAAAACATTCCTACCAGTCACACCAAGCAGAGTGGAGTCATAAATACACAACCATAAACACACCGGAACCACACAGGGCCAAAAAGGTCACAAACCACCTGCTGGTCATAAAACCCCCCATGGTCATATCCTGTCATAAAATATGTAATTTTGACACATAGTCCAGTATATACACTACTCACTTTATTTGTGGCTTTGTCTACACGTCTTGATGCTAGAAGTTTTTCACAATCCACAAAAGCGTGCTGTGATCTACAAATGCATTAGAAGCGATCCACAAATGCGTGAAGCCATTCACAAATGCACAGGAAGCGATTCTCAAATGAATGCCAGGCATAACACATTGTGACATAACACATTTGTAAATATTTTTATTTTATTTGCAAATCTCATTTTATAGGCTATCTGTGAATTTTATTCATATTTGTAACCCTTTACATTTAATTGAGAATATGAATCTTTTTTTTTTTAATAATGCAACAATTCTACCCATCTATAATTCAGTTGAATAATCCATTTGAGTTCGGAATACATCACCGGTAATCAAGTAAATTCAGTTTTACATCATGAACAGACTGAAATTAATTGACAAAATGTTCTGCAATTGTGTTGCTACAGCTCATTTAATAAGTAAATTGAACAATCAGCATTTTTTCAGTCTAGATTGAAAAAAACACTGATGGAAAAATACATTCACAGACTAATTTTCTTGAAGTGTGCAGCCTACTAAGTTTGACATACATATTTTTGTTTCCAGTGCAAATGTGAACAAAGCTAAAAATGCAGTAAATTGTGTTAAAATGTTGGAAAAACAATTTTAATTTGTTTACAAGTAAAGGATTAAAAGAGGAAACATTAGGGATAATTCATGATGAAGTGAAATGTTATAAAACTCTTACCATTATTCAACTGGAGAAGTGACACACACAATGAGATTAGAAATCTCATTGTGGCAGACTGCTCCCAAAGATGTCAAAGTGATCTGTAAAATGAACAAAGTTTATTTTCACACACACACACACACACACACACACACACACACAAACACACACACACACACACACACACACACACACACACACACACACACACACACACACACACACACACACACATACATATTTTATTCAAAATTATAGGACATGTTCGTAGTTATAGATATGAACCAAAATTCTGGTTACTCTGGCCTGTGTGAACTGAGGGGAACTGATTTCATCCATCCACAAAAAGTTATCAAGATCAATTAGTTAATAGTAACAGATAAAGTAACTCAGAACTGTAAATTAGTTCTGAGGAATATCTCGACTTTAGCATCAACAGTATTTAAAAAAAGTGGTTAACTTTTTACATATAATTTTTACATAAATGCATTATATTTCCATTAAACTATTGCTACTAGAGCAATACTTGTTTTGTTTGCTGTGCTATATTTGCACTTCCAAAGAACTAACATAAATATTTTACACTATAACCTAAATTACTGTGGCGAGCAGGACGAGGCTGGGGGCCATGAGTGAACGGCACAAGGCCGATGGCGTGATTAATCATGAGCAACACCTGTACAACGCACCAGTCTCTTATCTCTCACGGAGGAGCGGAAGCATAAAGGAAGAGCGACGACAGTGAAGATCGAGAGATTCCAGACCTGGACCATTTTATTTAATGTTTTGTTTTATTATGTGTGTCCCTCACGGTCGACTGCCGTCTTTACTTTCGTTTTTGTACTTTGCTTAATTATTTATTATTAAAATTGTTGAATGTTCGCCGGTTCTCGGCTCCTTCTTCCCACAACATATAACTTTGCTATAATTAAGCTGGCAATTTGCTGTTTAGAAGATACTTTTGAAAATGCTTTGTGTACATTTATAAAAACTGCAACTACTGTATTTCAAAATTCCAGAACAAGTGACTAAAATGTTCATGGGTAGACATAATGAGCTAATATCACAAAACAATTGATATGTATAACAAAAGCAGTTGAAAGAGTGAGTAGATGTGATGAAGAAGTAATTTTACCTGATGATGAAATGCTGCTTCAGAGTAGATCAGGGTGATTCTCTCTTCGCCAGTTCAACCAGAAGAAAATGATACTGAGAACTGCACATCTCAATCATATTTATATTGATGAATGTGGGAGGACTGTGATGGGAATAGTAAAGTACTTTCTCAAAAAAAATATATTGAACAAGTTTTTCACTAATTGCATGGTATGCAGTTTGTCATGGTGTGTCTGACATTTAATGTATTTACTTCCTTGCATTGATGTAATATACCTTTACTTTAGAAAGAATGTGTATTACAGTATGTATTTATAGGAATGTTCAAATGAATCCTAATTAAGAATTGCATCCAAGCGTAAACACAAAAAACTATGCACACTTACTATTGATGTGCTACCAGCTTTGCATTAAGAATGTTAAATAGAAATAGAAAGCTTAAATATATATATATATATATATATATATATATATATAATATTTAAATTTGCCCTAGCCCTTGTGTGTCAAGAAAAGTTGCACATAGGTCCGTACTGGACAAAAATGTCCATGTCAAAAAACTGTCATAAAAATGTGAATTTGGGGAGCAGCTATATACTGTATATAAAATATATATTTTATGAAACATTTTGAACTCTAAAATTGCAAGAAAATCAAAGCCATAAATCTAAACAAGGTGTGTTTTAATAAACACACCTTGTGTTTAATAAAACGTTTTAATAGACTGCTGTAGTCTGTACTGAATTCAGTGTGTGGACAGCCACACTGGACTTGCTTGTTTTCCAAAAATGTTACAAAGTAACTTTCCGCATAATGATGGGAAGTGTAGCTGGCTGTCATAATTCATTGTGACTGGTCGAGCAAGTTCTGGTTCTTAGAAAAGAGATTGAAGCAGTGGTGGCACTCAACTGCCACTCTCGGCAAAATAAGGCCATGCCACTCCCACTTCACACGAAACACGATATTGAGAAAGACTGAAGATTTTGTTTATTGTTCAAATTAGACTAAAATTAAAAACATGCACAAGCATGTTTTCTGATTATTATTTTTTTCTGCAAAAAAAAAAAAAAAACACGCAACCACTAGCTGCAAATGCAAATTCTGCAGCATATTATACCCTATTATATAATAAATGTATCTACAGGATATTAAACCATGATTTAGCTCAAATTAGGAGATTTCCGGGAGAGCCAGGAGAATTTCCAGTGGGCCACTTCTAAATTGGGGCGGCAGTACCACTTTGACGTAAAGGCAGTGTCACACTGGGCAGGGAAAGCCTGGTGGAGTGGTTATACTAGAAGGAAAGTTAATTTAGAGAATAACTAATGAGGTCATAACTTGTGGATATAAGTGCAATAATTCCAAATGATTATCCAAAAAAATATATGAAAAATGTTATCTCTCTTGCTGGCCTGAAAGCCTTGTTCGCCTATAGGTACGCGGCAGCCTTGGAGTAACAGAGAGATAAAAAAAAAATAAGAGAGACAGATAGAGATGATAAGCATTTATTATGTTTTAAAGGCTTTTATTGGCACAAACATTCAATAAATGAAAAGAGTCAATATTTACTGTGTTGACCCTTCATTATAACATTTTCAATTTGGTCTGTCATGCTGAATATCAGCTTCTTGGCTTAATCCTGACTGATGCCTATCCATTCTTGCCTTTTGAAGATTGACCACAGGTTCTCTAGCCTGGCCACAGATCCAAACTTTCAATGATCTCAGAGCCACTTTATTGTCACTCTTGTATGTGATATGGTGCTCCATCATTCTGGAAAATCCATGGATCTTCACCAAATTGCTCCTGGGTCACTAATCTCTGGATTCTGCAAAGAAGGCATGACACAGGACTCATGGTAGTGTTCCCTTTTTCAATCCGTTTTCCGGATGTGCAAAACAGTCTGTGTTTTTCTTGGAGAAAGGGGGCTTCTTTGCTGCCATTATTGACACCAGGTCGTTGTCTTCAAGTCTTCACCTCAATGTGTTTGCCAGATGCACTCACACCCTCCTGCTGCCCAAATTGAGCGAGCTCTGCACTACTGGACAGAAGGAGATGGCCATGATGCTTGCTGGGAACTCTGGGACATCCTGAAGCCTTCTTCACTGCAGTTGAACCTCTCTCCTTTAAGGTCTTGATAATCCACTAAATGGTTCTTTCAGTTGCAAAATTCTTTGCAGCAATTTCTTTGCATGTGAGGCCATTTTGATGCAAAGCGAAGATTGCAACATGTCTTTCTTTGGAGGTTTTTTGCTAACACAATGATTTGAAGCACTTCTTTCCCATGAGCTGATGATATGATTAGTGAAATTACGTTAGCGTGTCATTTTATGCCAGGGCCAAAAAACAGTGAAATTTGGGTTTTTTTTCTATACATTTATTTTTTTGCAATTATTTAAAATATATCTGATCACTCTGCACAATAATATAGAAACATTGTGAATCAACACCACAACAACTGAAGGAAACTTGTGAAATACACAATTTATGTCACTGTCAATACATTTGGAAATGGCTGTGTAGGAATAAAAATAAAAATGGTAAGGTAAGTGTTTACTTGTGGTTCCAGTCTGGAAAGATGTTTCCTTGACAAGAAACCAGTTTAAAACAAATGCATAGTTTCATAAACGCGGACACAGACACATAAGGTCAGTACGATTTTTTGAAAGAAGTCACTTATGTTCACCAAGGCTGCATTAATTTGATTAAAAACAACAACAACATTAAAACAGTAATATTGTGAATACAGCCATTTTCTATTGTAATACATTTTAAAATGAAATTTATTCCTGCAACAGTAAAGGTGAATTTTCAGTATCAATATTAGTTATCAGTGTCACACGATCCTTCAGAAATCATTCTAATATACTGATTTGATTCTGAATATACTGAAAATGATAACGATCCTGAAATTTGTGCCGCATTTTAAATCTTTAATAATGTTGGTTAATAAAAATGCACTTGTTGGTTGTTAATGTTGACTAATGCTAACAAATGAAACCTTATTGGAAGTGTTACCATAATGGACTCCTGCAACAAGTTGAACTGTGGTAAGAATGGTGCCACTTTTTCAGCTCTCATTAGAGTCACAAATGACTTGCTCTTATCATCCGATCGTGGTTGTATCTCTCTATTAGTGTTACTTGATCTTAGTGCTACATTTGACACTATCGACCACAACATTCTTTTAAATAGACTCGAAACTTATGTTGGCATTAGTGAAATTGCACTAGCATGGTTTAAATCATATTTATCTAACTGCTATCAGTTTGTAGCAGTAAATGAAAAGATGTCTAATCAATCACAATTTCAGTATGGCGTACCAGAAGGCTCAGTACTAGGACCGTTGCCGTTCACTATTTACATGCTACCTTTCGGAGATATCATTAGGAGACATGGAATTAGCTTTCACTGTTATGCTGATGATACTCAGCTCTATATTTCTTCAAAACCTAACGAAACTTATCAATTCACAAAATTATCGGAATGCATAGTTGATATAAAAAAATCGGATGACTAATAATTTCCTACTACTAAATTCTGAAAAAGCAGAGATTCTAATTATTGGACAAAAAACTTCCACACGTAGTAACCTAGAATACTGTCTAACACTTGGTGACTGCTCTGTCAAGTCTTCGTCGAACCTGGGTGTGCTCTTTGATACCAATCTTTCATTTGAAAGTCACGTGTCTAGTATCTGTAAAACTGCATTTTTCCATCTTAAAAATAAATCTAAATTACGTCATATGCTCTCATTGACAAATTCGGAACAACTAGTTCATGCGTTCATGACATCAAGGCTAGATTATTGTAATGCTCTACTGGGTGGTTGCCCTGAACGCTTAATAAACAAACTACTGCTAGTTCAAAACGCAGCAGCTCGAGTTCTTACCAGAACCAGGAAGTATGACCATATTAGCCCGGTTCTGTCAACACTGCATTGGCTTCCTATTAAACATTGTATACATTTTAAAAATATTGCTGATTACTTACAAAGCACTAAATGGTTTAGCTCAGCAGTACTTGAGCAAGCTCTTAACGTATTATAGTCCTTCACGTCTATTGCAATCTCAAAGTTCTGGCCAGTTGATAATACCTAGAATATCAAAATCGACTGCTGGCGGTAGATCCTTTTCCTTTTTAGCACCAAAACTTTGGAACAGTCTTCCTAACATTGCTCGCGAAGCAGACACAGTCTGTCAGTTCATTCGAAAGACGCCTCCCTCACAGGCTGGGGTGCGGTCATGGACGGCCACTTTACAAGAGGTCTATGGCAGGACCATCATTCCTGCCGGCACATAAATTGTTTGGAATTATTGGCGATGTTTCAAGCTCTGAGGAGCTTTATGCCAGACCTTAAGGGTCACAATGTCCTTGTGAGGTCAGACAACATGTCAGTGGTGGCCTATATAAATCATCAGGGGGGTCTGAGGTCCTGCCCTTTATGCAGACTGGTGCATCAGATCCTCCTGTGGTCCCAGGGGAGACTGTTGTCTCTCAAAGCAACATACATCCCAGGGGATCAGAATCAGGGAGCAGACATCCTGTCGAGGCAGGGGCTGAGACCCGAGGAATGGGTGAGTAAATATGTCAGAAGTTCGGCCCAGTGGAAGTGGATCTGTTGGAGTCTCGAGAGACTGCACACTGTCCACTGTGGCTCTCCATCACACTAATGGGTGATTCTTACAGATAAAATTACCACAGTATAATAAACAATGTACCGTTCGCAAAGACCTGCCCCCCTAAGTTACTGTTGCTCTGTTGTCACAGACAACGTGTCGATTATTTTTGGTATTAAACAAAGTCTCAAAGATTTTTTCTTTTTTTTTTCTTAAATTAGAACAAATACCTTTTTAATGGCTCTTTATTGTGTCATGAGAGATAACTGTATAGCGCCTAAGTTCAAACGGCACATGAACCGATCATCTCTTCCTACTAGTTAGTAGTTAAACACAAAATAAACATGAATGAACATCAGAGGGTATGTTGTTTCAACTGCGGAAAGATGTCAATACACAATATTTCGAGTTCAAGTCCATCAAATTTAATCAAATAACTCTCCTGTCTGGTTTGTTTGTCAGACAAAATGGCATTATGATTGGTCAGATCACCTGTCATTCAAAGTCCCGGCAAAGGGTGAATGGTACAACAAATCACACACACAAAGCAAATGACAAATATGTAACCAAAACCAAAAAGCAAAGTACATGATTAATCAGTTTATTATCTAATTATTATATTACATCCGCTAGGAAGACTCGTAACATAACAAAATGCTTTATCTGCACAATAGTAATTAGACGATTAATAATTAGTTCAATTTATAAAATTACCATTCTATCAGTCAATCAGTATACTATATAACTATAAACTATTTTAATGTTGATTTTGGTTAAATAAAGAGATTTAGACTAGATTAAAAATTGTGATTCTTAGTGGAAATATTCTAGAAGAATATCAGGACACTCATCAGAGAAATAAGTGATATAGTCAGAGAACCACACAGCCATGGAGCCTTGGATACTTGCACTTGGCGTGGCATCTGTGTATCTGTGAACAGAGAATACACAGCAGTCAGTTGATTGGGCAAGCAGTGGTTGAAGAGTGCTGATGTTTCAGTTAACAGCACTGAGAGATGTTTTACTATATGTATCATTCCTCTGCATCCACTGTGTTCCAGACCAGTGCAGAACTACAACACTCGTGCTCATTTGATATTCAAACATGAACAATATATCTTTTTTTATTTGTTTTATAAGTCACCTTTGTTACTGTCAGACCATATCAATGGACCCATAGATATGGAAGCACTGTCATGGAAGTCCACAGATCTGCCCTCTCTGTGATGGTGCTCAGAGTCACAGTGCTAAAATACAGATGAAAAGACAACCAAGTTGTGTCAACCAAGGGGTCAAGGTTTAAGGCCCTCTACTTGTAGGTGTTGTAACTACTGTATACAATTGGAAGCAAACAGCATTTTTCTCCATTGACAGCAGCTCAAATATATATGTGTATCTGTATTTTTCTTTCACTTCAAGAAACTTGATAAATGTACTCATACCAACAACTATATCCATGTCCATAAGTAAAATCTGAAAATACTTATGAATTTGTAAACTCACCACTGGGCAGTGATTGTCTGTCTGAAGGCAAAGGTGAATAGCGCAGTGCAGGTAAACCTTTGTGGAGTTTGCAGTGAAGATAAACATCTCAAAGGAGAAACGACTGGATGTGGAAACACCACTCTGCAGCAAGTTCACTGTATTGTCCTCTGGATTGGGACACCTGAGCATTTTATACAGTATAATAAAAAAAATTACAGACTGTACAAAAATTTATGTAGATTTGGGATGACATGAGGATCGTTTAAAGCGTTTGTTTCAGAACTGGATGCTTTTTCTCCCTTAGTTTTGTTCATTTAGGCATATATAAACACAGCAACTTTGCTCGGATCCGAACCAAAAAAAAAAAAAAAACACAGTCTGAGATCGCCTGAAAGACGTTGTAACTGAACTCTGGAGTGGTTCACTGGTGAGAAAGCAATCTGACCTAACCAACCAACAAACCAATTTGTATCATAATTCATCATGGGAAATGCAATATGTAAAAAGCAGCAGTGTCTGATTCTATGATTCAGCACATCACAGCTGAAAAGCAAAGAGTGCCTCTTCATCTTAAAATGCTGTCAAATTGCTCCATACCGAAGCAGGTGCAATGCAAAAATGCCTTGATTCCCACTCGGATACATTTGTGTACTTTGAACAAATAAGACGACAGTTTCACTCGCATGTGACTTTTTGGTATGCTTTGAAATGTAACAAAGCAACGATCTACAGGTCTGAAGACGTCCTTAAAAGTAATGAATAGCATTGTTGTTGTTTTTTTTTTCAAATACATAAGTGCTAAGGAAGACAAATAAGAAAAAAAAATAAAAAAATAAAATGAACTTGCTTGTCAACGATGAGGTCCCAGCGGAGAGAGTAATGAGGATCATTCACAGGTGTAGCCCAACATTCGTCAATCACTGAGGCAAATTGACGGCTGTCAACTCCATCAACACGAACTTCCACAAAAATACGTCTGTCCAGTTCCACGTTCACACTACCAGTGAAGGGATGGGTGAATTCAGCATCCTGATAGGTAATCATCCTGACCCGATATGTCCCTTGACCAGCAGGAAGGATCCTGTGCACAATGCTGTTGAAATAATTTTACAAGAGATGTGTTAATTACAAATAAGAATATTTTAAATAGTTAGTCAGTAAGTTTGCTGAATTTAGTGTATCCCACCTCTCCAGAGGGTTGATGTCCATGGAGAGTGTTTGGGTTTGTAAGTACACACAGCTGAAAGAAAGCTTCAGAATTCTCTTCCTGCTGATGAGATGCCCAACTGTGTGTGGCTCTGCCACAATAAAGTTCTCATAGATGAAGTGGGTGCCATTGGCCTGTAGGCACATATTATTTGAACATTTGTACATTAAGGGACTGTTTAAAGAATTATAAAAGAATTGTAAAAAGCATTTGTTGTTCTTTTGACCATTTGAGCATGTACGTAATGATTCCTACCACAAGATTTGTACCACAGATGTGGTCATTGTTGTCAAAATAGAACTCCACTCTGCCATTCCGGACTGTTCCTCTGCAGTTGGGGTCATTGAGGTGTAAGTTGTCAGAAGGAAAACCAGCCTCAAAAAGCTGACAGCGAGACAGAGACATGGAGCCAGAGCTGCTTTCACAGGTTTCAGAGAAATCTGAGAGAGAAAAAAATATTCAAGAGAATGTCAGCAGTGATAAAAAACAAAAATGTAATCAATGATGAACATATATCTGAAATGCTGAATGAGTCCAACCAAAGGATCCACGGTGAGATCTGTGATGGTTCTCCTTGCAGAAACAGCCATAAACACCATGTTTATTTTCACAGCGTTCATCCTCAGTGCAGTTGAGCTCAGAACAGCGGTCTGACAAACAGAGGAGAACCACAGGATTTATGACAATAACTGGGGCATATATAAAACAGATATTTGAAGATAAGATATTCCTTTATTAAATATAGTAATCATTGCTATAAAATATTTAACATTACGACTTTTTAGTTTTCAGTGGTCTAACTATAAAGATACAACAACAACAAAAAAATCCATTTAAAAAACTCAATCTCCAAATGGATAAAACAGACCTGTGACAATTTTTGAGTTATCAAATACTAACCATACTTTGCATCATCTTTGCAATAATTTGTTTCGGTAACACTTTAGTTTAGGGTCCAATTCTTACTATTAACTTGTTTCTTATTAGCATGCATATTACTAGGATATTGGCTGTTTATTAGTGCATATTAATGCCTTATTCTGCATGACGTTATTCTACATCCCTTAATCCTACCCCATTCCAACCCAATACATCACCTAAAAAGTGACCTTTTTTATCAATATTTTATCAAATACTTGAGTAAAGGATTGATCTTTGATCAATTGATCTTCAAAAAAACAATACCTATTAACGCAACAGCGATTGTCCACGTTTGCTATTAATTGTCTCCATGAGGATGTTGAAAAAGTTCTTCAATAGAGTTGTAAACCAAGCCATCGCCCTGGCTCCTCCCACCATCGGCTCCTCCAGGAAACCTCGTCCAAGTGACTCCACCGGATTCCCTCGTCCCATCGGCTCCCCCGTGGTCTGTCGTCGCTCTGCCTACACCACGGACATCCGGGCCCTCTGCTGTGCTCTGTCCCTTTTCCCCTACGCCTGCAGCGGGCTCCTTCCTCCATTCTGGGTCGCCTCTGTCCTCGGTCTTACCAGCGTCGCCCCTGTCCTTGGATTCTTTGGCTCCACCTGTGATACTTGTTGCAGAGACGTCCCCTGGGTCTCCTTCACCAGTGATGTCCCTAGGCTCTTGCCGTTCTCCGTCTGCGCCTTTGGATCCATCGCCCTTGTCTCCTGCAGTAGTCCCTCAGCTTTTGTCAGCCACTACACCACCTTGGTTCCTCCCTCAACTCCACCGTGGGCTGTTGGCACTGGGGAGCTCTGGGTCTGTGCCAGTGTACTATTTCCATCTTTCCCACTGGGGTCTCGTTGTCCCACCATCACCATCCATTTATCCAGTTGTCCTACCATCACCACCCCTTCCCCAAACCCTCGTCCTCCTCTGGAACCCCTTCCCATACATCCCTGTCTTCATTGTGTTACGGCGCAAGGTCAATATTTGTTCATCCGTGTCAGCTGTGTTAGTTTAACCATCTTTTTTGAGTTTGAATATATATAGGTCACCTTTTCCTGCACTCTTTATCCGGTCTTGTTAACACTATGGTGTGTGTGTATTCTTTGTATGGATCGCTACCTATTGGAATATTATTAGTAAAGTTACCCGTTTGAATCAAAAAGAACACAAGAGCAAAGGCAGTTTCAATAGAGAAAAGCGAGAGATCCATTTATTCACAATCAAGCACATAGTTACACTCAATCAAGAGGGAAAAAACCTGAGTAGGAAGAAAGAACCTGATTGGGGCTAAATCAAAAACAGTAATAAAACAAAGCCCACACTTCAATCCCATTCCCAATAAACTATTTAACACAACACGAAAAGAAAAACAAACAAGCGACCGGTATGAGATCCTGATGAAATGCTATCCTTCCCCAAAAATATCACAGTTTCACGGTATCACTGTATCGCGATTACAGCTCTAAAACGTGTTATTTTTGAATGTCTGGGTGAAAAAAAAACTTTTTCCCAAATATTTTTTCCATTAAACAAAATATATTTTATTTACAACATATAGAATATTGAGTAATATTGTGTATACAGAAGAAAACATGTATTTCAGGTTAAATAATTAAATAAATTAAATAAATAAATGAATTCTTAAATAAGATTTTTTGTTTTTAGCTAATAAGATTTTAAAAAACACGCCAACAACAAAGTGTGACAGGACCAAAAGACTCGGCTCATTTTCCTCTCCCCCGCATTTCCTGTTGACGTCTGTCTTTTATCAGAGGGACGTCCATTCAGGTGTCAACGCCATAATGATGGCAAACAGCATTAGCAGCCAATCATACCGTCCTGAGAGGTGATAGCGGAGAAAGTAAAAGTAAAACAACAAAAGCGCACCATATCCTCTGATCACGTAACTCTGAGAGCAGCAGTGATTGTCCACTTTTCCAATTCATTGTCTCATGAGGATGTTAAAAAGTCAACCACATCTAAAGAAAAACATCTAATTACAAAAAGTATAAGAAAATACCTGAGGGATGGCTTGATCTGATGGAGGTCATGTGTGTGGTGCTCTCTTCAAAGGGAAAGAAAAAAATAATTGTTGATAAAAAATAAAATTGTTTCTGAAGATAATTTCCCCTATTCATTGTCTCCATGAGGATGCGAAAAATATCCTAAATAGAATTATAAACCAAGCCATCCACCTCTGAGACAAGTCATAACATTACAAAAAGTATGTGAAAATACCTGAGAGAAGGCTTGATGTGGTGCTGGTCATTTTTGTGGTGCTCTGTTCTGTAAAGAAAAGAAAAAAACATTTAAAACAGATTTTTTTATTTACGCCATTTTACATGCTAACAACTGTGATCGTCCACCTTTTCAGTGGCCTTTCCCCAGTCAAATTTTTTTTTTTAATGTTTTTGCCATTTTACACGCCAACTTCTCTCTGTGATTATATGTGGTTTACTTTAGTTCTTCATCTTGAATTTGCCTTTTAAATATGATTTTATTTATAAATCAAGTTGATATTACAGTGACTGATGGCTTTAAAGGGCACCTATTATGCCCCTTTTCACAATATGTAAAATAAGTCTCTGATGTCCCCAGAGTGTGTATGCTCGTATATACGAGTTTTAGCTCAAAATACCATACAGATAATTTTTTACAGCATGTTTAAATTGTCCCTTTTTGGGGCTCAGAAAAACATGCTGTATAGACCAACGTCATCGAAGGGTAACGCCCGTTTTTGGGGGATAACAAACGGATTCCTCTGAGAACAGAACTCGCTCTAGATGTGCAAAGTTCCTTGATAGCAAAAATGGCACAAACATACACACTCTCTTTGCCGACCGAGGACCGTGAGCGGTATTTAAAGAAGCTACTGGATACGGGGTTACAGAGGTGTCACTTTGAAGTGCTCGGTTGATGGGTCTCGGCTCCAGTATCAGACGGAGTCCTCCATCCCTCTTGGGCACAACGAAATAGCGGCTGTGCACTTCCATTCTCAGAACTTTTTAGGTGAAATGCCTGGAATAACTGTCCAGTGAGTGATTGGAGCATTTCTTTTTCAGCCAGATGAGCTGTGAACTTGCACGGCTTGGACTGCAAGCTGAGATCCGCTCCCAGAGACGAACGGATGGGCACAGATGCACTGCGACGGTCTCCTCGACGGGGGACATGCGCACAGAGCCCTGGGCTTCTGCCTCATCCCTTTAGACGCGCGCCGATTGTAGTGCAGACCACGACTTTATCATGTAATATCACGACTTTATCATCGTGGACGTCGTGGAAAAACGGATTCCTCCTCCTCGAAGCAGCCTGGCGGCGACTCGACTGTAAATCCCAGTCGCACAAATGCAAAGGTTGGCCGTTGGATGTGAGAAAGAAAAGGTAACTAGTCCTCAGGTGCAACTTCAATGATGACAGCGTGAAGAAAGAGATTCTGATGCAATTGTCATGCCCATGCCCAGAAGTCTGTCAGTATTTGCATACTTCGTGACAATTGGCCAGCAGTTCCAAGCTGGCATTAAAGCAGCACTATGTAGTTTTTCAACCTTCATAATATATCTCCAAGACCCTTGTGATGGTACATCGACTTACAATAGGTTGAATGACACCTCTGCCATATCCTGACAGTGTCTGTATCGCTTTCACTGGCACTATGTAACTTCGGTTTTCGGGTAGGAACCCGAGCACAAAAAAAACGACAAAATTCGACTGCTTTACAGCATATGTCACTTCCCCCACCACCCCAACTTCCTCAAATTCTGACACGATAGCCCAACTAGCGTTTGATACCCGTCTGTATGTTGTTGTCATGGCTGAAGCAACAACTAAAAGGAAGAAGGCAAAGGTTTTGTCAGAGGAGACTAAAAAAAGAAAAAGGGAGAGTGACAAACTAAAAGGCCAGATGAGGATCAATATTGGAGGGAGAGCAAGACAGTTTGAAGAGGGTGAGAGTGCGCGTGCGAGTAACATGCACCCTGTCACAAGCGCAGCAGTCAGTCATCTATAAAGTGTTTATACATTTAGAAATAAATCAGGGAGTCAGGGAGCTGACTACCAAGCGAAATGTAAAAGTCAAGGCAAGGCAAGGCAAGGCAAGTTTATTTATATAGCACATTTCATACACAATGGTAATTCAAAGTGCTTTACATAGAAGAAATTAAAATAATCAAAAGAAATCAGAATAATTAAAACAGTTTAGAATAAAAGATAAAATACAGAATAATTAAAACATAAAATAAAATACAGTGCAAACAGTCGGACGAACAGTGGCACAGTGCTCATTCAGTAAATGCACAGTTAAACAGATGTGTTTTGAGTCTGGATTTGAATGTGACTACTGTAGGAGCACATCTGATCTCTTCTGGAAGCTGGTTCCAGCTGCGGCTGGCATAGTAGCTAAAAGCAGACTCGCCATGCTTAGAGTGAACCCTTGGTATTTCTAGCCGATGTGATCCTAATGATCTGAGTGATCTGTTGGGTTTATATTCACTGAGCATATCTGCAATGTATTGAGGTCCTAGGCCATTGAATGATTCATATACCAGTAATAATACTTTAAAATCAATCCTAAATGTAACTGGCAGCCAGTGTAAAGACCTGAGGACTGGTGTGATGTGTTCATATTTTCTGGTTCTGCTCAGAATCCTAGCAGCAGCGTTCTGTATGAGCTGCAACTGTCTTATGGTCTTTTTGGGAAGGCCAGCGAGAAGTCCATTACAATAATCCATCCTACTGGTGATGAAAGCATGCACAAGTTTTTCTAAGTCTTGACTGGAAACAAAGCATCTAATTCTTGCAATATTTTTCAGGTGATAATATGCTGATTTAGTTATTGCTTTGACATGACTACTGAAACTAAGGTCTGACTCCAGAGACACACCCAGATTCCTGACTTGATTTTTAGTTGTTTGACCCCTAGACTGAAGGTATGCGTTCACCTTGAGAACTTCATCTTTGTTTCCAAACGCAATGACTTCAGTTTTGTCTTTGTTTAACTGAAGAAAGTTTTGGCACATCCAATTGTTTACTTCATCAATGCATTGGCAAAGGGAGTCAATGGGGCTGTAATCGTTAGGCGATAGGGATAAGTAGAGCTGTGTGTCGTCTGCATAGCTATGGTAAGCGATTTGGTTCTTTCTCATTATTTGGCTCATTGGGAGCATGTACAGGTTGAATAGGAGTGGCGCAAGAATTGAGCCTTGAGGGACTCCGCATGTCATGGATGTCCACTCAGACTTATGGTCTCCTATACTCACATAATAACCTCTGCCTCCTAAGTATGACCTGAACCATTTTAGGACTATCCCAGAAAGCCCGACCCAGTTTTCCAGCCTGTCAAGAAGTATTTTGTGATCGACAGTGTCAAATGCAGCACTGAGGTCGAGTAGTACCAGCACTGATAATTTGCCTGTATCAGTATTTAAGCGAATATCATTTATTATCTTTATGAGCGCGGTCTCTGTACTGTGGTGCGGTCGGAAACCAGATTGAAAATGGTCAAAGTATCCATTCGAGCTTAAGAATTTGTTCAGCTGATTGAAGACAACTTTTTCAATGATCTTGCCTATGAAAGGAAGATTTGAGATCGGTCTATAGTTGTTTAATATGGTCTTATCCAGATTGCTCTTTTTCAGGAGGGGCTTGACAACAGCAGTTTTCAGGGAGGTCGGAAAACTCCCAGAGAGAAGTGAGGCATTTACCACCTCTAGGAGATCTGCTTCTAAGCTGTGTAACACATTTTTGAAAAAAGATGTGGGAAGTGCGTCAAGGGCGCAGGTTGATGTTTTTACGTGCTGTACGGTTTCTTCCAAAATTTTGCCATCAATTTCTTCGAAATCAGACATAGTGGCTACTTTCTCGTGCTGTTGTCTGATCTGCCTGACACCAGCGCAACTCAAGGATGAGCTGATCACCTTTCTGATATTATTGATTTTCTCAGAGAAGAAAGAAGCAAACTCACTGCACTTTCTCACTGAGAGCATTTCACTGGAAAACTGGCTTGGGGGGTTTGTCAGTCTCTCTACAGTAGCAACAAGAGTGCGTGTGTTGTTTATATTGCTGTTTATAACATTCGAGAAGAAAGTCTGTCTAGCTTTGCTTAGTTCCTTATTGAAAGCATGGATGCTGTCTTTGTAGATGTTATAATGGACTACAAGTTTTGTCTTCCGCCACATGCGCTCTGCTTTTCTGCATTGTCTTTTCATATTTTGCACTGCTGTTGAGTTTCTCCAAGGTGCTTTTTGTCTGCCACTCTTCTTCCTGACTTTCACAGGAGCAATATCATCAATTACACTCTTAACTTTTGAGTTAAAAGAATCAAGGAGAAAATCAACAGAGTCAGCAGATATGCTTGGTGTTAAAGATATAGCCTTCATAAATAGTACACTAGTGTTCTCATTTAAGCATCTCTTCTTGACAGACACAGATCTAGCTTCAATGGCTGGAGAGATCAATATATCAAAGAAAATACAAAAATGATCAGACAGTGCTACATCCTTAATAACAATTGATGAAATGTTTAGACCCTTACTGATAAGTAAATCTAGAGTGTGTCCACGATTATGTGTGGCTCCATGTACATGCTGAGTCAGATCAAAAGTTTTTAAAACAGTTTTGATTTCTTTTGCCATATTGTTTTCTGCATTATCTATGTGGATGTTAAAATCTCCAGCAATGGCAAAGCAGTCAAACTCTGAGGAAATTGTTGATAACAGTTCTGTTAAGTTCTCAGCAAAAGCTGGAGAGTATTTTGGAGGCCTGTAAACAATGATAAGTAAAATGCGTGGAGCACCTTTTAACACAATACCCAGATATTCGAAAGACGGGTAATTCCCAAATGATATTTGCTTACATTGATAGACATCTTTATAAAAGGCTGAATAACATGGCCTGGCCATGTTTCGGAATCTATCTGGTCATCCATTTATCTTCATGAATCAAGTAATGCTAGTAGAGTAGCGAATTATCAATCTGGTAGCTACACTATCATGCTAGTTTACGATGGTTATAATAAATAATCTTTCAGGATAACTATCCTAATGTCTGCAGGCTGATAGTCATGTTTGTTTATTTATTTTTCTGGTGAAAGTGTCTTGCCTCAGGCTATAATGCAAATCGATTTTCAAATTTGCGATTCATCTATGTGTAGCAAGTTGGGAAGAGAGAAATATTAATTGTATTTTATTTTTATATGATGCACTTCCCAAAACTATTTTTATATGAAGTAAAAGACTTCGGTTTATGTAAAACAGTAGACAATAGGCTACTATAATGGCGCTGTCTTGTAAACGTGAGCTACGCGATCTTTTGACGTTTGAAAAAAAAATAAAACTCATGAAATTATTTTCATATGACATGCAAAAAAATATGACATTTCCTTCTCTGTGGGCCTCGAGTCAGTTAGCGTAGTGTGATAGCGTAGAGCTACGTCACACGTAGGCTCCTTATTGGCTGACGCTGGTCATGTATGTGATGCGTGTGACATACAACAACAGAAGAACTGTGCTATATCACTAGTGAACTGACTCGAGGCCCACAGAAAAGGAAACGAATGGTTGAAATAAAGTCGTTATTTATTTATTTTTTGCGCACAAAAAGTATTCTCGTCGTTTGATAAACTTAAGATTGAGCCACTGTAGTCACTTGGACTATTTTAACAATATCTTTAATAACTTTTAGGGGCTGGCAAGTTTCATTCCCTTCAGAAGCCTATGGAGGAGTGATCCAGCTCTCAGATTTCATCAAATATATCTTAATTCAAAAGTGGAGAAGGGAGGAGTTCCCGCACCGTAGCTACTCGTGTTGAGTTACCGCTCTCAAAAAGAACCAAAATATGTCAAGCACTGAATTATTAAGGCTTGCTACATTGCAGAAGGAGCTGGATAATATTTATGAAGAGAAATCTAGGGGTGCTTTTGTTAGGTCTAGACAAAAATCGATGGAAGCAGGAGAAAAAAAATACTATATTTATTTTTTCTAAACCAAAAATATATTAAGAAATAACTTCTGTAAAAAAATTAATAATAAATGGACTAATGATTATCTCAAGGATATTTTTTTTTGTTAATACATTTTATAGTCATTTTTTTTAGAGTTTTATAAAATAAAATAAAAATTGTAATGACCTTGCACCCTTTATCCTTGCAGTTTTTAAAGAAGCAGTTGATTTGGGGAGAAATGCCCGCATCACTAAATCAAGAAGCAATTACACTTATGCCCAAGCCTAACAAAGATAAATGTTCTTAGAAAATTCGAGACTAAATAGATTGTGAAATAATGATACTAAAATATTTTCTTTAATTTTTGCAAAAAGACTTAAGAAAAATCTAAATGCAATAATTGATTAAGAGCAGTCAGGTTTTTTGAAAGGCCGTTATATTGGAAATAATATTAGACTAATGTATTATATATAATGTATACATCGAATGTATTACAAATTAAGATAGTGTTTGGAATGCTTTCCCAAATTACATATTTAATTCATAGTGGCATTCATTTTACTTTAAAATGTAATTTCTCAGTTGATTAAATCCCAGTTAAACTGGCAAACTTTCATAAGCAGGCACTGCTTGGCAATTCATCTATAAACATAACTTTTTACCACATCAATACTTTATATGGAATAACAAAGATATCTTGTACAAAAAAATTCAATCTTTAATCAGACATGATACGACAATCGAATTCTTACTGTTAATCAGTTGCTTAATGAACAAGGTTTACTTTTAATATTCGGAATTTCTCAATAAATGTATGATTATTGTGAGGCCAAAAGAATATGCTATTATTTTTGATGCAATCCCTGGCAGAGTTGTATCACTATTACGAAATCCTGGATTATATCCTATAAATGTTGATCGTTTTTGTAGTGATACAATATTTATAGGGGATATTAATATATAAATAGATAAATACAGTAACAAATATATTCTCAATATTTTAAAAACAAACTATTTGCCTTGTTCAACAGTGTTTTGGTCTATATAAAAATATGAACTGGAAAAGAGTATGGTCAATAACAAAAAAGTTTTTTATAAATAATGAAATTAGAGAGGTATCTTATAAAATTGTACACATAATTTAAAATGTCAAGGAGTTGCTTGAACGTTCCCATTTGAATATTGAAAGCTTATGTGAATTTTGTGGCAATACCAAAGAATCTGTGACTCAATTTCATTTCTAGGTTTGCATTTTGCAGGATCTAACATGGGATTTTGATTCAATAGATCTGTAACAATTTATGAGTTGGCAAAACTCAAAACCCCCTACTGATATCGGCTCATATGACTTCATCTTTGCATTCAATGTTTTTTTTATACCTGATTGAAGGCTTGATCTGGTGCTGGTCACGTGTGTGGTGCTCTCTTCTGTAAAGGGAAAGATAAAACAATGCCTATAGAGCACAAAAGTGATTGTCCACATTTCCTATTCGTGTACTTGAGGATTTGAAAAAGTATTTCGTTAGAGTTCTAAGTGAAGTCAACCACCACTAATTAAAAATCTTAAAGTACCTCTGTGGTGAAAATCAAGCTTTTAATGTTGTTTATATGTCTATGTGGTGTTTTTAATAGTAAAAAAAAAGGAAAATTATATTTTGCTATTTTACATGCCAACTCTGATATCTCTACAGAGCACAACAGTGATCATCCACATTTTCAGTGGCATTTCCCCCCTCCAAAAATGGTTTCAAATATACCTGAGGGAAGGCTAGATCCAATGGTGGTCATGTGTGTGGTGCTCTCGTCTATAATGGAAAAATCTATTTATTTAATTATTTATGTATTTATTATTATTTTTTATTTTTTTACATACCAACTCTGATATGCCTAAAGAGAGCGACGGTGATTGTCCACCTTTTCAGTGGCCATTCCCCCCCAAAGCAAATGTTTAGGAAAATACCTGAGAGAAGGCTTGATCCAGTGCTGGTAATGTGTGTGGTGCTCTCTTCTGTAAAGGAAAAATAAAACATTATTTATTTTATTTTTTTTCAATTTCACATGCCAACTCTGATATGCCTACAGAGAGTAATAGTGATTGTCCACCTTTTCAGTGGCTTTTTTCCCATCCAAAATTGTTTAAAAAAATACCTGAGAGAAGGCTTGACACGGTGGTCATGTGTGTGGTGCTCTCTTCTGTAAAGAAAAAAAAAAAACATAAAATTTTATTTTTTTTTTCTATTTCACATGCCAAATATGATATACCTACTTAGAGCAACACGATTGTCCACATTTTCAGTGGCCTTTCCCCACCAAAATATGTTTAAAAAATACCTGAGAGAAGGCTTGATTCGGTGGTGGTCATGTGTGTGGTGCTTCCTTCTTTAAAGGGATAAAACAAAGAAAAAAGTTGTTTTTGCTATTTTACATGCCAACTCCGATACGTCTACAGAGAGTAACAGTGATCATCCACATTTTCAGTGGCCTTTTACCCCATAAATTCATTTCTAAATTACCTGAGAGAAGGCTTGATCCAGTGCTGGTCATGTGTGTGGTGCTCTCTTCTGTAAAAAAAAAAAAAAGGAAAATTATATTTTTCTATTTTACATGCCAACTCTGATATGCCTACAGAGCACAACAGTGATCGTCCACCTTTTCAGTGGCATTTCCTCCCCTCCAAAAATGGTTTCTAAAATACCTGAGGGAAGGCTAGATCCAATGGTGGTCATGTGTGTGGTGCTCTCGTCTGTAAAGCAAAAATTAAACATATATATATTTTTTGTTTCATTTCACATGAAAACTCTCATATGCCTACAGAGATCTAAAGTGATCATGCACATTTTCAGTTGCCTTTTTCCCCATAAAATCGTTTCTAAAATACCTGAGGGAAAACTTGAACTGGTGGTGGTCATGTGTGTGCTCTCTTCTATACAGGAAAAAATAAAACATAAAAAAGTGTTGTTGTTTTTTTATTTCTATTTCACATGCAAAATATGATATACGTACTTAGAGCAACAGCGATTGTCCACATTTTCAGTGGCCTTTCCCCCCTCAAAAAAATTTGTTTAAAAAATACCTGAGAGAAGGCTTGATCCAGTGCTGGTCATGTGTGAGGTGCTCTCTTCTGTAAAGCAACAATTAAACATATATATATATTTTTTGTTTCATTTCACATGAAAACTCTCATATGCCTACAGCGATCAAAAGTGATCATCCACATTTTCAGTTGCCTTTTTCCCCATAAAATCGTTTCTAAAATACCTGAGGGAAGACTTGAACTGGTGGTGGTCATGTGTGTGCTCTCTTCTATAAAGGAAAAAATAAAACATAAAAAGTGTTGTTGTTTTTTTATTTCTATTTCACATGCAAAATATGATATACCTACCTAGAGCAACAGTGATGGTCCACATTTTCAGTGGCCTTTCCCCCAAAAAAATGTGTTTAAAAAAAATACCTGAGAGAAGGCTTGATCCAGTGCTGGTCATGTGCGTGGTGCTCTCTTCTGTAAAGGAAAAATCTATGGATTTATTTATTTTCATTTTACATGCCAACTCTGATATGCCTACAGAAATCAACATTGATCATCCACATTTTCAGTGGCCTTTTACTCCATAAGTTCGTTTCTAAAATACCTGAGAGAAGGCTTGATCCAGTGCTGGTCACGTGTGTGGTGCTCTCTTCTGTAAACAAAAACAAAACAAAAACATAAATCAAATTTTTTTTTTCTATTTCACATGCCAAATATGATATACCTACGCAGAGCAACAGCGATCGTCCACTTTTTCAGTGGCCTTTCCCCACCAGATTTTTTTTTTTTAAATACCTGAGAGAAGGCTTGATCCAGCACTGGTCATGTGAGTGGTGCTCTCTCCTGTAAAAAAAGGAAGAAAAAAAAGGAAAATTAAAATTATATTTTGCTATTTTACATGCCAACTCTGATATGCCTACAGAGCACAACATTGATCGTCCACCTTTACAGTGGCATTTCCCCCCTCCAAAAAAAAATGTTTAAGAAAATACCTGAGGGAAGGCTTGATTCGGTGGTGGTCATGTATGAGGTGCTTTCTTCTTTAAAGGGAAAAAACAAAGAAAAAAGTTGTTTTTGCCATTTTACATACCAACTCTGATATCTCTACAGAGAGTAACAGTGATCATCCACATTTTCAGTGGCCTTTTACCCCATAAATTCACTTCTAAAATACCTGAGAGAAGGCTTGATCCAGTCCTGGTCATGTGAGTGGTGCTCTCGTCTGTAAAAAAAAAAAAAAAAAAAAAAAAAAAAGGAAATTTATGTTTTGCTATTTTACATGCCAACTCTGATATGCCTACCGAGCACAACAGTGATTGTCCACCTTTTCAGTAGCATTTCCCCCCTCCAAAAGTGGTTTCTAAAATACCTGAGGGATGGCTAGATCCAATGGTGGTCATGTGTGTGGTGCTCTCGTCTGTAAAGCAAAAATTAAACATATATATATTTTTTTGTTTCATTTCACATGAAAACTCTCATATGCCTACAGCGATCAAAAGTGATCATCCACATTTTCAGTTGCCCTTTTCCCCATAAAATCGTTTCTAAAATACCTGAGGGAAGACTTGAACTGGTGGTGGTCATGTGTGTGCTCTCTTCTATAAAGTAAAAAATAAAACATAAAAAAGTGTTTTTTTTTCTTTCTATTTCACATGCAAAATATGATATACCTACTTAGAGCAACAGCGATTGTCCACATTTTCAGTGGCCTTTCCCCCCTCAAAAAAATTTGTTTAAAAAATACCTGAGAGAAGGCTTGATCCAGTGCTGGTAATGTGTGTGGTGCTCTCTTCTGTAAAGGAAAAAAATAAAACATTATTATTTTTATTTTTTCAATTTCACATGCCAACTCTGATATGCCTACAGAGAGTAACAGTGATTGTCCACCTTTTCAGTGTTTTTTTCCCAACCAAAATTGTTCAAAAAAATACCTGAGAAAAGGCTTGACTCGGTGGTCATGTGTGTGGTGCTCTCTTCTGTAAAAAAAAAAAAAACATAACATTTTTTTTTTTTTACTATTTCACATGCCAAATATGATATACCTACTTAGAGCAACAGCGATTGTCCACATTTTCAGTGGCCTTTCCCCCCCAAAATATGTTTAAAAAATACCTGAGAGAAGGCTTGATCCAGTGCTGGTCATGTGTGTGGTGCTGTCTTCTGTAAAGGGAAAAAAAGAGAGAAAAAAATGAGTTATTTTGCCATTTTACATTTCAACTCTGATATGCCTACAGAGCACAACAGTGATAGTCCACCTGTTCAGTGGCATTTCCCCCCTCCAAAAATGGTTTCAAATATACCTGAGGGAAGGCTAGATCCAATATTGGTCATGTGTGTGGTGCTCTCTTCTGAAAAGGAAAAATCTATTTATTTATTATTTATTTTATTTTTCATTTTACATACCAACTCTGATATGCCTAAAGAGAGCAACGATGATTGTCCTCCTTTTCAGTGGCCTTCCCCCCCCCAAAAAAAATGTTTAAGAAAATACCTGAGAGAAGGCTTGATTCGGTGGTGGTCATGTATGTGGTGCTTTCTTCTTTAAAGGGAAAAAACAAAGAAAAAAGTTGTTTTTGCCATTTAACATGCCAACTCCGATACGTCTACAGGTCACGTGGTCACATGAAAACTCTCATATGCCTACAGCGATCAAAAGTGATCATCCACATTTTCAGTTTGCCCTTTTCCCCATAAAATCGTTTCTAAAATACCTGAGGGAAGACTTGAACTGGTGGTGGTCATGTGTGTGCTCTCTTCTATAAAGTAAACAATAAAACATAAAAAAGTATTTTTTTTTCTTTCTATTTCACATCCAAAATATGATATACCTACTTAGAGCAACAGCGATTGTCCACATTTTCAGTGGCCTTTCCCCCCTCAAAAAAATTTGTTTAAAAAATACCTGAGAGAAGGCTTGATCCAGTGCTGGTAATGTGTGTGGTGCTCTCTTCTGTAAAGCAAAAATTAAACATATATATATTTTTTGTTTCATTTCACATGAAAACTCTCATATGCCTACAGCGATCAAAAGTGATCATCCACATTTTCAGTTTCCCTTTTCCCCATAAAATCGTTTCTAAAATACCTGAGGGAAAACTTGAACTGGTGGTGGTCATGTGTGTGCTCTCTTCTATAAAGGAAAAAATAAAACATAAAAAAGTGTTGTTGTTTTTTTATTTCTATTTCACATGGAAAATATGATATACCTACCTAGAGCAACAGTGATGGTCCACATTTTCAGTGGCCTTTCCCCCAAAAAAATTTGTTTAAAAAATACCTGAGAGAAGGCTTGATCCAGTGCTGGTCATGTGTGTGGTGCTCTCTTCTGTAAAGGAAAAAATCAATGCATTTATTTATTTTCATTTTACATGCCAACTCTGATATGCCTACAAAGAGCAATAGTGATTGTCCACCTTTTCAGTGGCCTTTTCCCCAGAAAAATGGTTTAAAAAATACCTGAGAGAAGGCTTGATTCGGTGGTGGTCATGTGTATGGTGCTCCCTTCTGTAAAGGGAAAAAGAGAAAGAAAAAAAGGAGTTGTTTTGCTATTTTACATGCCAACTCTGATACGTCTACAGAGAGTAACAGTGATCGTCCACATTTTCAGTGGCCTTTTACCCCATAAATCCGTTTCTAAAATACCTGAGAGAAGGCTTGATCCAGTGCTGGTCACGTGTGTGGTGCTCTCTTCTGTAAAGAAAAGAAAAACAAAAAAGAAAATTATATTTTGCTATTTTACATGCCAACTCTGATATGCCTACAGAGCACAACAGTGATTGTCCACCTTTTCAGTGGCATTTCCTCCCCTCCAAAAATGGTTTCAAATATACCTGAGGGAAGGCTTGATTCAGTGTCGGTCATGTGTGTGGTGCTCTCGTCTGTAATGGAAAAATCTAATTATTTTTTTATATATATTTTTTTTTTCATTTTACATGCCAACTCTGATATTCCTAAAGAGAGCAACAGTGATTGTCCACCTTTTCAGTGGACATCCCCCCCCCAAAAAAATGTTTAAGAAAATACCTGAGGGAAGGCTTGATTCGGTGGTGGTCATGTATGTGGTGCTTTCTTCTTTAAAGGGAAAAAACAAAGAAAAAAGTTGTTTTTGCCATTTTACATACCAACTCTGATATCTCTACAGAGAGTAACAGTGATCATCCACATTTTCAGTGGCCTTTTACCCCATAAATTCATTTCTAAAATACCTGAGAGAAGGCTTGATCCAGTGCTGGTCATGTGTGTGGTGTTCTCTTCTGTAAAGGAACAATCTCTATATTATTTTTTTTTTTTTTCATTTTACATGCCAACTCTGATATGCCTACAGAGAGTAACAGTGATTGTCCACCTTTTCAGTGGCCTTTATCCATCCAAAATTGTTTAAAAAATACCTGAAAGCTTGATTCAGTGGTGGTCATGTGTGTGGTGCTCTCTTCTGTAAAGAAAAAATAAAAATAAAACATAAAAAATCTTTATTTTTCTATTTCACATGCCAGATATTATATACCTACGCAGAACAACAGCGATCATCCACATTTTCAGTGGCCTTTTACCCCATAAATTCGTTTCTAAAATACCTGAGAGAAGGCTTGATCCAGTGCTGGTCATGTGAGTGGTGCTCTCGTCTGTAAAAAAAAAAAAAAAAAAAGGAAAATTATATTTAGCTATTTTACATGCCAACTCTGATATGCCTACAGAGCACAAAAGTGATCATCCACATTTTCAGTGGCCTTTTACCCCATAAATTCGTTTCTAAAATACCTGAGAGAAGGCTTGCTCCAGTGCTGGTCATGTGTGAGGTGCTCTCGTCTGTATAAAAAAAAAATATATATTTTTTTTCTATTTCACATGCCAAACATCATATACCTACTTAGAGCAACAGCGATTGTCCACATTTTCAGTGGCCTTTCCCCCAAAAAAATGTGTTTAAAAAATACCTGAGAGAAGGCTTGATCCAGTGCTGGTCATGTGTGTGGTGCTGTCTTCTGTAAAGGGAAAAAAAGAAAGAAAAAAAGGAGTTGTTTTGCCATTTTACATGCCAACTCTGATATGCCTACAGAGCACAACAGTGATAGTCCACCTGTTCAGTGGCTTTTCCCCCCTCCAAAAATGGTTTCAAATATACCTGAGAGAAGGCTTGATTCGGTGGTGGTCATGTCTATGGTGCTCTCTTCTGTAAAGGGAAAAAGAGAAAGAAAAAAAGGAGTTGTTTTGCTATTTTACATGCCAACTCTGATATGTCTACAGAGAGTAACAGTGATCATCCACATTTTCAGTGGCCTTTTACCCCATAAATTAATTTCTAAAATACCTGAGAGAAGGCTTGATCCAGTGCTGGTCATGTGAGTGGTGCTCTCGTCTGTAAAAAAAAAAAAAAAAAAGGAAATTTATATTTTTTGTTTCATTTCACATGAAAACTCTCATATGCCTACAGCGATCAAAAGTGATCATCCACATTTTCAGTTGCCTTTTTCCCCATAAAATCGTTTCTAAAATACCTGAGGGAAAACTTGAACTGGTGGTGGTCATGTGTGTGCTCTCTTCTATACAGGAAAAAATAAAACATAAAAAAGTGTTGTTGTTTTTTTATTTCTATTTCACATGGAAAATATGATATACCTACCTAGAGCAACCGTGATTGTCCACATTTTCAGTGGCCTTTCCCCCAAAAAAATTTGTTTAAAAAATACCTGAGAGAAGGTTTGATCCAGTGCTGGTCATGTGTGTGGTGCTCTCTTCTGTAAAGGAAAAAATCAATGCATTTATTTATTTTCATTTTACATCCCAACTCTGATATGCCTACAAAGAGCAATAGTGATTGTCCACCTTTTCAGTGGCCTTTTCCCCAGAAAAATGGTTTAAAAAATACCTGAGAGAAGGCTTGATTCGGTGGTGGTCATGTCTATGGTGCTCCCTTCTGTAAAGGGAAAAAGAGAAAGAAAAAAAGGAGTTGTTTTGCTATTTTACATGCCAACTCTGATATGTCTACAGAAATCAACATTGATCATCCACATTTTCAGTGGCCTTTTACTCCATAAGTTCGTTTCTAAAATACCTGAGAGAAGGCTTGATCCAGTGCTGGTCATGTGAGTGGTGCTCTCTTCTGTAAAGAAAAGAAAAACAAAAAGGAAAATTATATTTTGCTATTTTACATGCCAACTCTGATATGCCTACAGAGCACAACAGTGATCGTCCACCTTTTCAGTGGCATTTCCCCCCTCCAAAAATGGTTTCAAATATACCTGAGGGAAGGCTTGATTCAGTGTTGGTCATGTGTGTGGTGCTCTCGTCTGTAATGGAAAAATCTATTTTTTTTTTTATATATTTTTTTTTTTTCATTTTACATGCCAACTCTGATATTCCTAAAGAGAGCAACAGTGACTGTCCACCTTTTCAGTGTACATTCCCCCCCAAAAAAATGTTTAAGAAAATACCTGAGGGAAGGCTTGATTCGGTGGCGGTCATGTATGTGGTGCTTTCTTCTTTAAAGGGAAAAAACAAAGAAAAAAGTTGTTTTTGCCATTTTACATACCAACTCTGATATCTCTACAGAGAGTAACAGTGATCATCCACATTTTCAGTGGCCTTTTACCCCATAAATTCATTTCTAAAATACCTGAGAGAAGGCTTGATCCAGTGCTGGTCATGTGTGTGGTGCTGTCTTCTGTAAAGGGAAAAAAAGAAAGAAAAAAAGCAGTTGTTTTGCCATTTTACATTTCAACTCTGATATGCCTACAGAGCACAACAGTGATAGTCCACCTGTTCAGTGGCTTTTCCCCCCTCCAAAAATGGTTTCAAATATACCTGAGAGAAGGCTTGATTCGGTGGTGGTCATGTCTATGGTGCTCTCTTCTGTAAAGGGAAAAAGAGAAAGAAAAAAAGGAGTTGTTTTGCTATTTTACATGCCAACTCTGATATGTCTACAGAGAGTAACAGTGATCATCCACATTTTCAGTGGCCTTTTACCCCATAAATTTGTTTGTAAAATACCTGAGAGAAGGCTTGATCCAGTGCTGGTCACGTGTGTGGTGCTCTCTTCTGTAAAAAAAAAAAAAAAAAAAAAAAAAAAACATAAATCAATTTTTTTTTCTATTTCACATGCCAAATATGATATACCTACGCAGAGCAACAGCGATCGTCCACTTTTTCAGTGGCCTTTCCCCCCCAAATTATTTTTTTTTTAAATACCTGAGAGAAGGCTTGATCCAGCACTGGTCATGTGAGTGGTGCTCTCTTCTGTAAAAAAAAGAAAAACAAAAAGGAAAATTATATTTTGCCGTTTTACATGCCAACTCTGATATGCCTACAGAGCACAACAGTGATTGTCCACCTTTTCAGTGGCATTTCCCCCCTCCAAAAATGGTTTCAAATATACCTGAGGGAAGGCTTGATTCAGTGTTGGTCATGTGTGTGGTGCTCTCATCTGTAATGGAAAAATCTATTTATTTTTTTAATCTCGCTGGTCGAGACGGACCGACTGGCCGACTAACCTCCCTTCCTCCCCGCTGAACGCGAGTGATTATAAATGTGTGAAATGCACTCACGGGGGTTGAGCGCGGTAAAGTTAGTTCAATGTTCGATATTTCGCCGGACATTGTTTTCCCTTGCCACTGTTCTACAGGGTCGGCAGTCTTACAAAGATATCAATAGCAGGATTAGTTTTAACATTGTGTAAATGGTTTTAAAGCTATTTATTATCAATCTTTTTGGCCTTCAAAAGTTTTAAATTGCACATAAGTAGGTCAGAGAAATAAAAAAATTCTTGGGGGAGCATGCCCCCGAACAGGGGCGCGGCTAGAAATGTTGGGTCCTATGAAAGAATATGAGGTTGGGCCCCCTACCCCACCCATTCCATTAATAACATCGATCTCTGGGGGCCCCAAAAGTGTGTGGGCCCTTAGAATCGTCCTAACTTTTCCCCCCTTAGCGGCACCCCTGCCCCCGAACCCCCCTAGCTACCACACATTTAAATGCACATGGCTGTGGGGGGTGGGGGGTAATGTGGGCTGATGTGGCTACAATGCCAGGGCTCAATTTTTGGCCCATTGTTCTGCAATTTTAACATAGTATCGTCATCATATCTGGGTTAATGGACCAAAATAAAACCATTAAAATATCAAGTAAATAAGTATTGTGATATGTGGTGCCACAGTGACACTCTTGTCCCAAAAAGTATTGCTATACCACGATACACAATATGTTGTCCCACGGTGAGTAATTTTTCCCTGTTGCACCTACACAAAATTTCAGGGTTCCCCCACCAACCAAATCCCACTTTAACCACTGCCTATGCAGAGAAACAGCGATCATCCACCTTTTCAGTGGCCATTCCCCCCCAATTTTTTTTTTAAAAAATACCTGAGAGAAGGCTTGATCCAGTGCTGGTCATGAGTGTGGTGCTCTCTTCTGTAAAAAAATAAATAAATAGGAAAATTATATTTAGCTATTTTACATGCCAACTCTGATATGCCTACAGAGCACAACAGTGATCGTCCACCTTTTCAGTGGCATTTCCCCCCTCCAAAAATGGTTTCTAAAATACCTGAGGGAAGGCTAGATCCAATGGAGGTCATGTGTGTGGTGCTCTCTTCTGTAAAGGAAAAATATATTTATTTATTTATTTATTATTTTTTCATTTTACATGCCAACTCTGATATGCTAGAGCAACAGTGAGTGTCCACCTTTTCAGTGGCCATTCCCCCCCAAAATGTAGTTTAAAAAATACCTGAGAGAAGGCTTGATCCAGTGCTAGTCATGTGTGTGGTGCTCTCTTATGTAGAGAGGAAAAATCAATTAATTATAATTTTTTTTGTTTTCATTTTACATGCCAACTCTGATATGCCTTCAGAGAGTAACAGTGAGTGTCCAAACATTTTCAGTGGCCTCCCCCCCACAAAAAAAAAAAAAAAAAAAAAAAAAAAAGGTTTTTAAAAAATACCTGAGAGAAGGCTTGATTCGGTTGTGGTCATGTGTGTGGTGCTTTCTTCTTTAAAGGGAAAAAACAAAGAAAAAAGTAGCTTTTGCCATTTACATGTCAACTCTGATATGTCTTCAAAGTGCAACTGTGATTGTCCACCTTTTCAGTGGCTCTTTTTCCCATCCAAAATTGTTTAAAAAATACCTGAGGAAATGCTTGATCCAGTGGTGGTCATGTGTGGGGTGCTCTCGTCTGTAATGGAAAAATAAATGTATCTATTTATTATTTTTTTTCATTTTTTTTCATTTTACATGCCAACTCTGATATGCCTACAGAGAGCAACAGTGATTGTCCACATTTTCAGTGGCCTTTTTCCCGCCAAAAATTCATTACACAACACCTGAGGGAAAACTTGAACTGGTGGTGGTCATGTGTGTGGTGCTCTCTTCTGTAAAAGGGGGGAATCAAATAAGAAAAAAGTTGTTTTTGGCATTTTACATGTCAACTCTGATATGCCTACGGAGATCAACAGTGATCGTCCACCTTATTCGTAATTTTTCCCCCTCCAAAAATGTTTCAAATACATACCTGATAGAAGGCTAGATCTGGTGCTGGTCATGTGTGTGGTAATCTCTTCTGTAAAGGTAAAATATATATATTTTTTATAAAAAGTTGTTTTGCCATTTGCATGCCAACTCAGATATGTCTACAGAGCGCAAAAGTGCTCGTCCACCTTTTCAGTGGCCTTTTCCCCGCCCAAAATTGTTTCAAAAATACCTGAGGGAAGACTTGAACTGGTGGTGGTCATGTGTGTGATGCTCTCTTCTGTAAAGGAAAAAATAAAACATAATTTTTTTTTGTTGTTGTTGCCATTTTAAATGCCAACTGTTATATCCCTACAGAAAGCAACAGTGACTGTCATCATTCCTCACAACATCTGAAAATAGTAGGATGAATATTAGTTACATGCAAAATAAACTTACATATGCAAGGGTGGATGTAAATACATTTACCTGCACAGTATGCCACATTGCAGAACACTGGGTTGATGAACTCATACACATAATAATCACCAGGGCAGGCTTTCACTTTCATTGGATTAAATTCATAAGTGCAGCAGTTATCGTTCCAGTGGCCGCAGACATGTCGAGTGACAACCCCGTCCTCGACTCTTGGGTGTCGACCATTAAGCCACAGTGGAGCAATAGTGCCACAGCTGAACAGATCAGGACATGTTTCTGGCATCTGAGCATTTTGACCCTCAATGAGGAGACGATACCAGCCAACAAAATTAATATTCGCATCGCAATTGTATGAAGAGTGATTGTTGGTTGCTCTCCAAGACTCATCTAGGGCTGTGTAGTTGTAGCAGGGATCAATGTGGGCAGCCTCTGTTACAAAAAAAGAAAGTGTGTATATAAACACAGACACCTATATATACAAATATATATATATACACACAATTAAGTGTAAAGATTTTGTATAGCTACATTTCTTACAATTTATTCAAACATAAACTGTTAATGTTCAAATGAAAGTTAAAATGAAATATTATGTAAAATATGTAAATAACTTCTACATGAAGGTCTGAAAAGGCACTAGTTGCTGGTAAAACACTGTTTTATCAAGAGTCTTAACGTACAGACACAAATACATCCCTACTGAACAACATAGATTTTCATGATACAGCCCGTTAAAACGCCAGGTTACTTGCATAACCCCGGTTTTCTAATAACAGAAGTGAGGTATCTCACTAAGGGAACGCCTCAGGAGTGACCGACTGTGGAAGCACCAATTACACCACGTCTGTCAGACTGACAGACCAATTGCTACAATGATCAGGGAGTCCCGCCTCCCTGGTATATAACTCGCTGCAGCCCTCAGCTGCGTCATTCTACACATATTCTTCACCGTGTAGTCTGCAAGGAGGGCGGTGAGGTGAGATACCTCACTTCTGTTATCAGAGAACCAGGTTTACGCAAGTAACCCAACGTTCTCTTTCTAACATCTGTTCGGTATCTCACTAAGGGATATAGACCACTCCCGTATTGCAGATATGCTGTATGAATAGACGCAACACTGAAAGAGGTAACTAATGGCCTTAGTTGTGACACCCATGCCCTTATAAGCCTCTATAAAACCAATAAAGTGGACAACACAAGGGTGTTTAACTGGAAAATAAAAATAAGAGACATGTGTGAAGTGTTATGACGTTACACTCGCCGCTCCCACACCGAGCACTGACTGAGCCAACGATGGCTCGGTCACATCCAGTCTATAGTATCTGACAAAAGTGTGTGGTGATGTTCAGCTTGCCGCAACACATAGGTCCTGAATAGAGACATCCTTGAACAGCGCCCAGGAGGTAGCCATCCCTCTAGTGCAGGGGTGTCCAAACTCAGTCCTGGAGGGCCACTGTCCTGCAGAGTTTAGCTCTAGCCAGACTCAACACACCTGCCTGGAATTTCTAGCCTATAAGACCTTGATTAGCTGGTGGTCCAGGTGTGTTTAGTTGGGGTTGTAACTAAACTCTGCAGGACAGTGGCCCTCCAGGACTGAGTTTGGACATCCCTGCTTTAGTGGAATGAGCTCGAAGCCCTGGTGGGGATTGTACATTGGCATCCTTGTAACACATTAAAATCGCATTCACCATCCAATGAGGTAACCGCTGCAATGAAATAGGTATCCCCTTGTAACTGTCAGCCCACGAGACAAAGAGCTGACTGCTCCTTCGAAACACACATGTTCTCTGAACATAAGTGTGCAGAGCGCCCACCAGGCACAGACAATGTAACCGCTCTTCCTCTGATGAAGAAAAAGGCGGTGACCTTTTAGTGGCCGGATTAGTTTTCAGCGTAACTTTCGATCCACTTTCTGCAAACTGCATACAGGAAGAATGTACAGAAAAAGCATGTAACTCACTCACTGGCTTTGCTGTAGTGAGAGCCAGTAGTAAAGCTGTCTTCAAAGAAAGACGCTTTTAATCAATACTCAGTAATGGTTCAAAAGGAGGCAGAGAGAGCGCGTCAGGACCACCGATAAATCCCAGGGTGGGATCAGGGACTTTGTGACCGGAAGTAACCATCACGCCCCTCTCATAAATCAACATATCAAGAAGTGCTGGCTTATCGTTCCCAAATCCAGCCCCACATGACATATACCTAGGAAAAGGCTTTATCTTTATCTAATAGTTTCTGCACGAAACCGAGAACATCTGACACAGACCATAAGAACGAGATGATTCGTCTCTCTGCACACCATGGTTTATAAACTCTCCACTTATGATCATACAAAGAGCACGTAGAGGCTGCTCTCGCACTCTGAATCGTTTTGATCACATTAGGGCGTAACCCGATGGTGTTTAAATTCATCCTCTCATGGGCCAAGCCCAGAGGGCTATCATGTGAGGGGCAGTAAGAAATATCTCTCTGTTCGCCTGAGAGAGAAGGTCTTTGCGCAGCGTGAGATACCAGCTCTGGTCGTATAGAAGTGGGATTATCTCCGCTATCCACAACTCCCCTGTCCAAAACGGTGCAATCAGAATTATTGAATGTCTGAATTCCCTCAAACCTCTGAAGTGTCGGCCAGATGAGGCTCAGCAGGGGGGAATGCGTACAACAGTGCGTTTGGCCATGTGCGGGCTAGAGCATCCACACCCAGCGATTAATCTTCTCCAACCGGGGAAAAGAACAGAGGGTGCTGAGCATTTTCGCGCAATGCGTAGAGATCTACGGCAGTCTGTCCGTATCTCACCACCTGCTGGTGGAGTGTCCAATCTCTCTACATAGGATTTCCTCTGCCCCTGTGTTCATTATTCCCGGTAAATGCTTTTCTCGTAACGACAGAAACCGAGTGTTGCCCCACAGGATTAGTCTCTGCGCTAGACTGTGCAGCTGTCGAGAGCGCACTCCCCCTTGTCTGTTTATGTACACTACCACTGTTGTGTTGTCTTATCTGACCAACATATGATATCCCTGAAGGAACTAAATAAAGTGGCTTAGCGCTAGTGTAACCTGAATGAGTATGCTATGCCTTTAAGTTGGCAGGTGATGTGATAAGGCCGGCCGTGTTTAAAGTCTCGTTCTCCACTCTATGAATGAGTGTGTGTGGTTTCTCCTATACTGTTACTGACGCATTGGAAGAACTGCTTGTGTGTTACTGCTGTGCCTGAAGATTCAGTGATTATTCATGCGCTGTTGACCTGTTGATCTGAGATCGCAGTGTCTCGATGAAATCCGTAAGCCACAGAAGAGGAGGAGCATCCTTTGCTCCCGTGCTCTCTGCCATTCTAGCCGTGGACATATCTTCACCCTCTTCGTTCAGTAAACTTTCACTGTGACTTGTAGGTTTACTATCCCAGAGAAGTGAATACAGAGTAATTCTGAAAATAAACTCTTATGTTTATATTTATATTTATTTTCGAACTAAATCTAATTAGATAAGAAGATAAGGCTTTTTTTTTTCTCTAGGGGTGGGAAAAAAAACTCCCCTTGATGCAGACGTTATCTTACACTCTAAGAAAATCCACTCCTAACAGCAATATAGATTTTCAGCATTTGCGACGTTACTGGTCGGCTTCGTCTGTAAGTCGTTTGGAAATTTCCAAAATGCGTCAGTGAGTACAGCTTCCACAGTCTTCACGGGGAAGAAAGTAAGAATGTCGCAGCTGATGGATGCAGCGAGTTATATACCAGGGAGTTGGGACTCCCTGATCGCTGTAGCAATTGGTCTGTCAGTCTGACAGACGTGGTGTAATTGGTGCTTCAGTTGGTCACGCCAGAGACGTTCCCTTAGTGAGATACCGAACGGATGTTAGAAAGAGAACAGCAACAGTCAGGTATGGAGTAGGGAACGCCAAAGTTGCATAAATACTAAGAAAAAAAATTGCATTTATACTTTTAATTTCTTATTTATGTATAATTGTATTTTTTCCACATATTTATTTACACATTAATGTATTCATATATGTATTTATGTCTAAATATTTTTGACCGTATGGTAATGAGGGGGGCTTGTTTTACCTTAGACATAGCAGTCGAGCTCAGAGAGTTGACGTATGTAAGGACAAAGATTTGATGCCACAGTGCACCTTGTGGTGTAACCAAACAAAATGCAAGCTCAATTATTCACGTGGCTTAATGGACTAAGACAATGATATTAAAGTCAATTCAGTATACAGTGTATTAATAGGATATAGGCTTCCTATATACAGGAAAGCAGATGAGCCCAAAATATGAATGCAAAGCACTTAGCACATTTCGTTCATATTCTGGGCTCATCTGCTTGCCTATAGTGTACATCATATATAAGGTGTATTTATAATGAATTTGGTCTTTTAGTACAGTCTTAATGCATTTAGTTATGTTAGGAGTTTTCTTTATAATGGTTTGCTATAGAATGAAAACATTTAACGTGAAACTTGCGTGTTGTGTTTGCTCTTTTGCTCATCTGTATGCTTTATTAATAAGATGTGTGCTGAGTTTAGCCATCCAATATCACTGTCTTAGTACATTAAGCCATATTAAGTGTTTTAGAATGTCCAAATTAGAAATAAATAGAAGATTTATAATATTAATAATAAATAAAATTAAAATATTATTAAAATAAATAAAAATAAATAAATGTGGAAAAATACAATTATACATAAGGAAATAAAAGTATGCATACACTTTTTTACATTCCTGTGTATATTTATAAACATATTTATTTGTTTATTTATTTTTGTTTTATTTAAATTTCTTTGAATATTTATTTCTTATTTTGTCAGCTTTGGCATTCCATAGTAGAGGGCATATCATACTACATTACCAGCCACGGTTGTCTCTGGAGTGACAGTACGATTGTTGATGCTAATGTTCCTGACTTCTGCAAAACATTTAATGAATATGAATTAATAGACTGATACAAATATTAATTGCATATGTACAAAAGGCACATGTTAATGTATTTACTGTACCTCCACAATATGCTAAAAATAGACAGATGGTCTAACAAAACAGATATGTAATACAATACACAAACACATACATACATTGGTGAATGCAAATCATGCTTACCTGCACAGTAGGCCATATAGCAGAAAATTGGTGCAACAAACTCATAGACGTAGTAATTTCCTGGGCAGGCTTTAACTTTAATAGGATTGGATTGGAAATAGCAGCAGTCATTGCTCCAGTGACCGCAGACACCTCGAGTGACCACGCCATCCTCGACTCGTGGATGTGTGTCATTTATCCACAGTGGAGAATGAGTGCCACAGCTTAGACGATCAACACATGTGTCTGGCATATGAACACTCTGGCCCTGAATGAAGAGACGATACCAGCCAACCCAGTTGACATTAGTGTCACACATTAAATTGAAAGTATATCGATTGTCTGTTGCTCTCCAAGGATTGTCCAGTATGGTGTAGTTATAGCAGGGGTCAAAGATGAGGGCTGTGAGGGGAAAAAAAACAGTTAAAAAAAAAATAATAGAAATTACTATTCATATATAAACAAGTTTAAGTTATACACATCAAAATTGTAGAGAACCGTTTCATTTAGAAAAGTTAATAGGAAACAAAAAGTTGTGCATGATAGTTATAACAACGTTCAGCAAATGTTTCTTAAACAGTTAAATAAAATGAAATAAAAACTTTTCTCTCCAATCTTGCAGCAGCATCACATCAATAAGTCATGTCTTGTTTTGATCCAGTGTTGAATTAATCACATAAAAGAGCCAACTTCATGTTTGCGAAATATCATTTTTTTATCTTTATTCAGTGGCGGAAACAAGCTTCCATACAAGACTGTTTTGAGTGGATCGCGGAGTGTGCAGTCAAAAAAACAACCTTTGTGCATCCGAAATCTCATACTGTTTTTTTCGACATTTGAATTTGAACTTACTTCACGACTGTCAAAAAGTGCGTTCTATATAGTATGAATGTGTGTAGTATGAATGTAATCCGGATGTACTACATTTGCCATGTTATCATTATCATGTGATCTACCATTGTTGCTTTACTTCTATGCATAAATTCTCATAAAAGTGTCCATCGAATGTGCATCAGAATCTCATACGGGTACTTTTCGCCCTCTGTTTTTTCGAATACTATGTATTCAGACTTACTACTCTGTTGCTGTACTGTTTTTCGCATATTATGTAGTAGGGAAGTATTAGATTTTGGATGCAGTGCATGTTTTTTCTTAATCCAGACTTATATTTTGAAAGCTGTTTGAGTCTTCTGTCAGACAAGTAAAGTAAAGTAAAGTAAAGTAAAGTAAAGTAAAGTAAAGTGTGCTTGAGAAAAACGCATTGTCCTGTTTCAGTATCTGCGGTCAGATCAATCAATCAAACTTTATTTCTAAAGCACATTTTAAAACAACCAGGTTGACCAAAGTGCTGTACATTAACATGAACCAATAAATAGACAAAATACAACACCAGACAGATTCAACATACAGTTCTCATGCCGGATTAAAAGCCACAGAATAAAAATGTGTGTTAAGTCGCGTTTTAAAAACCGGAAGGCTGGGGGCCAGTCTGACATGAAGAGGCAATTCATTCCACAGTCTCGGGGCTGCGACTGAGTAAGCTCGATCCCCTCTGCTCTTGAGCCATGTTTTAGGGACAACAAGAAGAGACTGGTTCGCGGACCTTAATGACCTTGAAGGAGCATGTGGCTTCAACAGATCAGTGATATAGACTGGAGCTAGTCCATGAAGGGCTTTAAAAACAAACCAGCCGTTCTCATCCTTTGGCGTCATACATGTGACGCTTTGTACATTTTGTTGAAATCTTACGCACATGGCATCCTTTAGCATCAATATGAGATGCAGAACCCAAGGCGTCATACAGGTGACGCTCGTCTAAATCCAACGAACATGGCATCGTTTAGCGTTAATATGAGACGCAGATCCCAAGGCGTCATAACCGTACCCTACCCCAGACCTAAACCTACCCATAACAGTGCGTGTTATATTGACGCTAAAGGATGCCATGTGCGTAAGATTTCGACGAAATGTCATATGGCGTCACCTACATTACGCAAAAGGATGAGAATGCGTGGAACAAACAATAGAATCTTAAAATCAATCCTAAAATTAACAGGGAGCCAGTGAAGAGAGGCAAGGACAGGTTGGATATGATCTCGCTTCCGAGTTCAAGTAAGGAGACGAGCGGCAGCATTTTGAGCCAGTTGTAGACGAGAGAGGGAGGCCTGGCTAACACCTACATACAGAGCATTACAATAATCAAGGCATGTTGTGACAAATGCATGTATAACCCTCTCAAAGTCTGTGAAGGATAAAAAGGGCTTAAGCTTAGTAAGAAGCCTAAGTTGAAAGAAACTGGCTTTCACAACAGAATTGATCTGCCTCCCCATTTTAAAATCACAATCCATTTTAACTCCCAGGTTTGTTACAACAGACTTAACATAAGGTTGCAAAATTCCCAGGTCTATTTATGACACAACAGAGGTGCCACTGGGTCCAAAAACCATGACCTCAGTTTTACTCTCGTTAAAGTTTACAAAATTTAGGGCCATCCAGGCTTTAATAACAGTTAACCAATCTTGTTAAAGAACTACCATCTTCTCTTTTGATGGGCAGGTAGATTTGTGAATAACCTGCGTAGAAATGGAAGCTGATGTTATGTATTTTTAAAACTTATCCAAGGGGGAGCAAATAGAGTAAAAAAAGGATTGGCCCAAGAATCGAACCCTGGGGAACTCCACATGTGAGGGACACAGAAGGTGTAATGGAGCCACCAAAACTGACTCTAAAGATAAGATGAGATGTTGTTAGGCTATATGTCAGTGTCATTATTCTAATGTTATTTTCGTAACTTGTTTAAAAATAAAAAACTTTCCTGTCCTGTGAGACGTTATACTGTGCTCGCAGCGTATGCAAGGCCATAAGGTTCAAAAACGTGAATTTTAACACGTTAACAACATGTAAAATGCACATATCTCACAAGTATTTAACGCAGATTTCACAAGTTAAATAAGTGTCTGCACGTGAAAATATCAACGTAAACATATCAACATGGAGGTTGGAATGGGTCAGTATCATTGGTTGCTAAAGATCATCAAAACAAACATTTATGTGAGCCTAAGGGGTGTACCGTTCATAGACTAGGTATACCACCATTTAACATGCTATAGATCTGCTTATTAATTTGTCCTTTTTTGGTCTCTTTTGTATAGCCTATAGATATAATATAGATTTATGAAAAAATTAATAAAAATAAAATTGTTTTTCGTCACTCATGCCTTTTTGGTAAATAAACACATTAGTGGGCATTCAAGCTTTAACAGTAATCAAAACAATCTTAAGTTAGCATCAAATCATTAACATTTGTGTGGAGAAATAGGTTACAGTGGACGTGAGCAATAAATGCAGGACTTTGTATAAGTATTTAAGACTTTCAGGATTAGAATGAGAGCTTGTCCTCAGGTCAGGACAGCTATAAGAACTTGATTTGGCTTTCCTGACAGCAGAAGTACTATTCTACTACTAAAGTCCTAGGCCAGCCTTAAAAATTGATGAGCAAATTTGTTAAATCACTTCATAACATTTAAGTAAACAGTAAACATTAAAATATTCAGTAGCTCATACTTTTTTCTAGAACCACACACATATAGTTTATTTCAGCAAGCAATCTGGATTTGATACTGAGAAGCCTATTGTACACTTCATAACAGCTAGAATTAATTGAATGGCTGCTTTTGTGACGGTTTATGCGCTGGTTTAGCAATGTGACATACTTGATTGGCTTCCTGAAAGTATTAAAAGCTATATGACAGAAGACTAATTTTACTGCAAACTGCTCAGGGATATACCATGAAGGTATACCTGAACAAACTCAGGGTTACAGGATTAGTTTTGAGTTGACAAAACCAAACCAATGCACTCAGGCTTTGTTGATTCCATGAAGCAGCTCATTAACCTTCTCTGTCAACAGACTTTCTATTCACAAACCCAGCCTCATGTTGTTTTAGAGCTGTGAATGATTGCAACATATGTGCAGTCTATTGCTCTCATGACTCTAGGGCAGGTTGTTGAAATTAGTACCTGGAGAGCCACTTTCCTGAAGAGCTTGATTAGCTGGATCAGGTGTGTTGGATCTAAACTCTGCAGGGGAGTGACCCTCAAGGAAATGAGTTTGACACTTGTGCTATAGGAAATGTTTAAAAAAATAAAAACGTATTGTTGATCATTTTAATATGTACTGTATTGTATGATACATTAGGAGCTTTCTAAGTGAAACCTGCATAAACATGTTTTAAAGGGTTAAATTAGAGTCAATGCAGTGTCACCTGTCAATGTATCTCTATTTTATTAAAGCCTTCTTTGATGGACAAAGTAGATACATGTCCATGTAAAGAAACTGTGAATGTACCCCTGCAGTTGTTGCCAACTCTTTCGTATTAGCCGGTACATCCCGTATATTGGGCCTAATTTATTTGTCCCGTACGTGACCTCCCTTGTCCTGTTTATTGACTGCTACGCTGATCTAACCACTGACTGATACAACAGCAACATGGCCCTTGAGAATGATCACAACACCGGTCATCATCCAATCAAAGCCCACCCTCATGCGCATCAGACCATACGAATCACAAACTCTAAATTGAGAATGAATCATTCTTTTGGGACAAATCACTGTTTGATTTGCATACATAATTCTATGCTGTCTGGTCGTTCCCGGTTCGATCCGGACTCGCGCTAACGCCAAATCCCTTTCATTGTCCAGGTTTTGATTTCGGCAAATCAGTTTTGGCGATTTCAAACAAAGTGATTATTGTTCATGAGTCCAACTTCCATCCAGCCACGCAAGAAAACATGAAATCTACCCGAGGGAATAATATGGTGATGTGATTTGCTGCTCAAGAAACATTTCTGATTATTATTAATGTTTAAAAAAATGTTCAGGATTCTTTGAATAGCAATTTCAAAGAAAATTTTTCTGAAAAAGAATGTCTTTACTTTCTCTTTTGATTAATTTAATGCATATTTGTTGAATAAATGTAGGCTATTACTTTCTTTAATTTCTTTTTGGGGAAATTCTTACTGACCCAAACTTTTGAATTGAACTGTAGTGAATAGTAAATGCTATTATTTTGAACGATGGTTTGTGTGTAATGTGACTTTTTTTAGTTTTACAATTAAATTGTTCATAAATAGGTTAAGCAAAACAAATGTGAAATGTGTTTATGTCTGAAAACCTTTTATACACATACTTAACTGCAGACCCTGAAATGACAAACACTGTGTGATACAGTCTAATTATTTTGGGTGACCCTTATTTTCCTATTAAGAACCACGATTGTCCCGTATTTTCCTTTTCTGAAGTTGGCAACCCTAGTGCCAGTCGTATTTTTGACACAAAGTGTACAGCATGTCTTTTTCAGTGCAGCTACATTCAATTTGACCAATCAGAGCCAAGCCAAGAGATGAAGATTCTGCCCTCAGAAGTTACTGGTAAGTTTTAGTCACTGTTTGCATAATTAAATATCTCACTGGTTTTTTTTTTCCTAGGTGGATAGGTCTAAAGACTTTGATAGACAACTGTCTCCACATAGATTTTAAACAGATTTGTCTTAAACAACTAGAAAACATTGTCCAATGCATCTACTACTGTTTTTTTTTTGTGAAATATTAATGTCTGTTGTTTTTCAGACCAGAAAGAAAAAGTGAAATCAGGACTAATGGAAGGTGATTCTGTCAGTTTTGGTAGGAAAATGTTAGCAACGTGTCCATTTCAGGTGGCTAATTGTGCTTCCTTTGAGTCATTCATGTAAAAATCTGTTAATTTAATTGTTTTTTGGTAAAGCTGCAAGTTACTTATCGTAGTTGTCCTGGCATACAATATTTTCAGTGTTCCCAGACGTACAATAATTATCGTATTCGTAAGATAAATTTGACCTCTGTACGATGTATGATCAATAATGAAAAAAATCCAATAATGTACGATAATTTCAGAATTGTGTGACTTTTCAAATGATGGTCTTTGTAATCATAGGGCTTCTATACTCATTGATCTAGCTGTGGATTCTACGTCTACTGCGAGAAGAACGTGAACGTGGTGTTACGCATGTCTTCCATCTCATCTCATGTTATGTCCTCTCGGCCAATCATCGTGGACAATCATATTTTTTCTTTTTATATTATGAAAAAGTGCAGTACCTTACCTAGGTCAATGACAGGCTCAAAAAATGGTTGTAGGGGTAGGATTGTCACTGTTGTTGTAGATGCAGATGGGATATTAAGGCTTGTGACATCTGGTAACAGGGACATTTTTTTACATTAAAGTCCATCATTTTTTAATAAAACATTCCCTAAACCAAGAAGTGTAAATGTTGAAAATATGTTTACCTGCACAGTAAGATGCACACAATATTGGCCTGACAAACTCATACACATAATAATTTCCTGGACAAGCTTTGACTTGTATGGGATGAGACCTGTAACCACAGCAGTCGTTCCCTGTGGAACCACAGACTTTCCGGGTGACCACTCCATCTTCTAACTGTGGGTGAGAGCCATTGAGCCACAGTGGGTTCTCTGAGCCACACATCCCATAACCAACACATGACTCTGGCATCTGGACACTCTGGCCATTGTAGAACAGCCTGTACCAGCCATTCCAGTTGACATTATAATCACACATATTACTGAAGGAAGAATTGTCAGTGGCTCGCCAAGGATCATCCAGACTGGTGTAGTTGTCGCAGGGATCAGTATTTGGAGTGTTGAATGTAACTATAGTGAAAGTATAAAAGTCCAAAATTATAAAGTCCAAGAATACACAATTATTACCATTTAACATTAACAAGTCTGTAAACACAGTTGTCATAGAAAGGTGATAATAGAATTAGTGTAAGGCATGAAGGAGAACAACTGTACCTGCACAATATACAGGCACTGGGATCGATGGATTTGGCATTGTAAATTTGTAGACATAGTAATTTCCAGGACAAGCTTTGACTTGGATTGGGTCAGATCTGTAGGAATTGTACTGGTCATTAACAGAGCCGTAGACATCACGAGTAACAACTCCATCTTCCAGCTGAGGATGAGAGCCACCAAGCCACAGAGAACTAAAACCTCCACATGACATATAACTGAAACACCACTCAGGCATCTGAGCACTCGATCCATTAATGAAGAGACGATACCAGCCATGCCATTCAATACGAGTGTCATCATATCCAGATATGTATCCATACATATGCCAGTTATTGAGTGTGTTTCTCCAGTAGTTATCGAGAATGTTGTAGTTGTTGCATGGACCATAATCAGTGTTGATGGCAGCTGATGAGAGCAAAAAAATAAGTTCCGTCATTTCAAATCCTGACAGTTTGGTACCAGTGTGAGGTTCTCAGACATAGGTTAAACTACTTTTTTTGTCCGTCCAATGAAAGTCAATGGTCATAAAAACAGTTTGGTTACCAACTTTCTTCAAAATTTTTGGAATGAAATAAGGATGAGTAAATGATGACAATTTTCATTTTTAGGTGACCTTTAAGGCACAACTTTAGTTGAAGAAAAGAAAGTTTCTAATTTCAATGTGCACGTTTCATTATTTGATAGTATTTAGCAACCTACACATGGTAAGGCTGGATTCAGTAATCATAGCTGGACTTGCAGTGGAAGCTGTCTGGGATATTGTGCTGATATCTAAAAAGAGGGTATAAATTAAGACATTAGTGAAAATGAAAGTTCACATAACACATACATTATAAAAAGCTGAAAAAACCCCCACAGTACCAGTGCAGTATGCTGAACACCCATGGTAAGGCTTCACAAGTTCATAGACATAGAAATCGCCTGGGCAAGCTTTGATTCTGATGGGGGAGAAACGATAATCACAGCAGCCATTCAAAAAACTCGCCCCACATATCTTCCTGATCACCACTCCGTCCTCTATCTGAGGATGGGAACCGCTGAGCGACAGACTGATGTCCGTGTTACAGCTGCCTCCACTAACACAGCTCTCTGACATTCGGATGTCCATTCCATTGTAGAAAAATCGGTACCAGCCGCTCCAGGAGAAAGAGTCATCACAAATCCACAATCCACTTTCATTTGTGGCTCTCCAGGGACGATCCAGAGATTCATAGTTGGAACAAGGATCTACACTGATGCTGCTGAAAACAACTGTCATGAAGGAAAGGATGAAACTCAATTAGAAATTTTACTCTAATGTTTAAAAGAAAGGGGTCAGAAAGTTTTTTTTAGTTTTCTTAAGAAATTAACACTTTTATTCAGCAAGGAAGCATTCAATTGTTTCTTAATGCTACAAAAGATTTCCATTTCAAATAAATGCTGTTCTTTTGAACTTTATATTTAAGAAATAACTGAAAAAGAAAAGTATATCATGGTTCCCACAAAAATTTTAAGCAGCACAACTGTTTTCAACATTGATATAAGTAAAGTTGCCTGAGCACAATCTGTGTTTTGTCTGGTTTAATGTAGAATTATGATTAATAAATGTGACATCTGACATAATAAATCATCAGCACAGCACATGCTTAAACGCAAATGAAACAACTAAGTTATGTGTCACGCCACTGACATTTTTCATTAGCACAGGATATTTTTCATTAGGTGAAGCAATTCTTTCTGTATCCACCCACAACCTAACGACAATAGTAACCACAACAATGTCATTGCATATTAAAATAAAAACTTCATTTCCCAGTTTCAGTTTTACTTAAATACTCCACCTGTGTTTTCAGACAACATGAGTCATGTAAACAGAATGAAATTAAGTTGACAAAATGTTTGGCAATTGTTTGGCTTTAATTCATAATAAATTACCCAATCCAACCCCCCCCCACACACACACACAAACAAACTTTAAAAAAAGTAAAATTAAGTAAAATTAAATTAATTTTATTATTATAGACAATAAAATTTAATCGGTTCAAACTATACCAGCAGGAAATGAATGCCTCACATAATTCTGTTTTTTTTTTGTTAGATGATAAATGCATGCCAGCATTAATTGATTTCCTTGAGGCGTTTAGTTCATGATGTTTGCACATTCCAAACACGTTTAGGCCTTTTTCCACATCTCATTAGATTGACACATTTTTGTTTGTAGCAATACAAATGTAAAGTGCTAACAAGCAATAAACTGGGTGTCACACTCACGACTTTCACGGTAAAAAGTGACCGGACCCCTGAAATCAATTATTTATTTATTTCAGTAAAATCCATGAAATGTATTTATGTTCAATAATATTTTTCTTTTTTTCTTTGGTGTTTTGAGATAATTCTATGATAATAATTAATATTTATGCAATATATATATATATATATATATATATATATATATATATATATATATATATATACACACAATTTTGGTTACACTTTATTTCGATAGTCACTTTAGAGATTCTACTAACTATAAGTAACTTTTCAACTACATGTCAACTAACTGTCATTAGAGTATTAGTAGGCTGTAGTAGACTGTCAGTAGACTGTTAGGTTAGGGTTAGGTGTTCGGGTTTGGGTTAGGAGAACAAGTTGACTTGTAGTTGCTAAGTTACTTATAGTCAGTAGAATATCTGTTGTAGAATCAAGAAAGCATCACAATAAAGATATTAAGCAGACAGTCTACTAATACTCTAATGACAGTTACTTGACATGTAGCTGCAAAGTTACTTATTGTTAGTTGAATGTCTAAAGTGGACTATCGAAATAAAGTGTTACCACAATTTTTATCATTTTTCAATTAAAGCTGTATTTAAGGTTAAAGTAGAGACTAGGCCTATAGAAAAAAAATGAAAGCAGATCGGTGCCATCTGGTGGAAGTATTAGAAAGAGAACAACTTAATAACTTTCTAACTTAATAAAAATGCAATTCTTTCATAAATAAATTTCATAAATCTTTCTGTCATCATTTTTTTATTAACCCTTTAAACATTTTCATTAAAATTATTTTTTGTACAATTCAATGAATAGTAACTCTTATTCAAAATTGGCAACATCAATTATGAACAAAAAACTACAATAACAGCAAAAGTATAATAATTGTCAAACAATAAATGGAAAATAGAATGATATTTAAAACACTTTTTACTTCTCTATTTTTCATTTATTGTTTGACAATTATTATACTTCTGCTGTTATTTTAGTTTTTTGTTCATAATTGCTGTTGCCTTTTGAGAAAGAGTTACTGTTCATTGAGTAAATAATATGCAAATATGTAAATATATTTAGGATGATATTTAAAACACTTTTTATTTCTCTAACTATATTTACATATTTGCATATTCTTTACTCAATGAACAGTAACTCTTTTTCAAAAGGCAACAGCAATTATGAACAAAAAACTAAAATAACAGCAAAAGTATAATAATTGTCAAACAGTAAATGAAAAATAGAGAAGTAAAAAGTGTTTTAAATATCATCCTAACTATATTTACATATTATGTGCATATTATTTACATATTCAATAAACAGTTATTCAAAAGGCAACAGCAATTATGAACAAAATACTAAAATAAAAGCAAAAGTATAATAATTGTCAAACAGTAAATGGAAAATAGGATGATATTTAAAACACTTTTTTATTTCTATATTTTCCATTTACTGTTTGACAATTATTATACTTTTGCTGTTATTTTAGTTTTTTGTTCATTATTGCTGTTGCCTTTTGAAAAAGAGCTACTGTTCATTGAATATGTAAATAATATGCACATATGTAAATATAGCTAGGACGATATTTAAAACACTTTTTTTTATTTCTCTAACTAAATTTACCAATTATTTACATACTAACTGTATTTGTAACTAACTGTAACTGTATTTTATTTCACATATTCTCACATTTCTCTGTTAAAGTTTCACAAGTCTCATATTTCCGTGTGTGTGTGTGTGTGTGTATTTTGCAACCTTGATGGCTTACAGTCTCATGCTTTCATTGCTGTGCGCTTTTTATTTCTTACATTGATGAATAATTGCTTTTATTTCACACATTTCCCAAAATTAGCTTTTGCAATGACACATGTTCATTTGTGTGTGCGTGTGTTTTTATGTGTATAAGTGTGTGTTCGTGTGTGTGTGCGTGTGTGTGTGTTTGTCTGTTTTGCACTCTTGATGTTTTAGAGATTCACCCCTTCACTGTTGTGTGCTTTTATTCTGCATCGTGGCTGATTTGTAGATTGTACGCACAAAAAAACTGAGTAACTATTTTCATATTGTAACTATTTTCATATTTTTGCCAATTTCCCATTCATTTCCTATATGGCGGTCACTTTTGACCGAAGGACCACAGTGTGACTGTTTTTGTTTTTTTTACGACTACTTAGACTTTTCAAATCATGTCCCAATTTTTGTGTGTGTGTTCATATACCAAGTACCATAAAAAGTCACCAAGTTTCGTACCATTCCGATGAAGCTACGATTTAAAAAAAAAAAAATATATATATATATATATATTAAAAATTCCGGTCAGAAGTGACTGAAGTAGGCTACCCCAGAGCGTTAAAACACATTTTCTTCATTGTTGATGAAAGTAAAGGATTGAAAGGGGAAGAATTTAAGGATTGTCATTCAAGGAAACTAACTTACCATTAACCAACAGGAGTAATGATGTACACAAGATTAGAAACGTCATTGTGGCAGAACGCACCTGGAGACGTCAACGTGATCTATAAAAAAATGTTTGGGTAGAATTGAAGCAATACACCATTTCAAATGATCAGTAAAATGATTATTGTGAAGAACTAAACTTCTTGTTATTCTGCTTGAACATCTGTGTGATCCCTTCAATGACTTGATTCATTCACGAAAAGTGACCACGAGACCAATTAGTTAATATCAGGTATAGGCCTAACACGTCTAACACAAGTTACGTAATCAAATACTTTTTACAAGTAGATATCAGAGTTACGTTTTCATATAAGTAATGCAAGATACTTTATTTTCCCATTTATTGACTGACAGCTCTCCTGTCCTCATGTTGAGAGAAATCGGGATTAAGTGCAGAGGCGTTGTGTGCGCTGTGTAACATCATGATTATTGTAGTTCTAGACTAAATGTGAGCATGCATTTACTCAACTCACTTGCAAAAACAGATTCACTATTCCAAAAAATGAATGAAAATTCATTCAAAAAACCTGCAATAATTAAATGTTAAATTACACAAATATATTTAATCTCGCTTTATTAACCAATGTCTTTGCTGCCTACCTTCGATGAACCAATTCAACTATACTAATAACCAAAAAGGGTTTATACACATAACAGTTGTTTAATTTTTTATTGCTGAAAAGGCTGCGTCCGAAATGCTGTAAAAATATACTGCTCATTATGTTCATGTTAGCTGATTGTATACTGCTCATTCTTAGACCTTAATGTAAAGGTTTACAATAATTGATAAAGTAGGCTACCTCAGAAAAATGAAATTAGTTTTGAGAAAATTTCGACTTTAGTGGCATTAAAAAAAAGAGTCGTTTTTTTAAAATATTTTTCCATAAATGCATCATATTTCCATTAAACTATCCCATTATGACAATAGTTGCTTTGCTCTTAAAATAACAACAAAAAAAAAGGTTTTGCACAATAACCTAAATAACATTCTAAACTGAGTCTTTGCTGTTTAGAAGATTCTTTCGCAAAAACTTTGTTTACATTTATTAAAGTTGCAACTACCACTAAAACCCAACGATTTAAAGGGATAGTTCACCCAAAAATGAAAATTCTGTCAGTAATTACTCACTCTCATGTTGTTCCAACCCCGTAAGACCTTCGTTCATCTTCGGAACACGAATTATGATATTTTTGATGAAATCTGAGAGCTGGATCACTCTACGCTATCACACTACGCTAACTGACTCGAGGCCCACAGAGAAGGAAATGAATAGTTGAAATAAAGTCGTTATTTTTTTTTCGTTTGTCGTTTGTTTTTGCACACACAAAAAAATTCTAGTCACTTGATAAACTTAAGATTGAGCCACTGTAGTCCCTCGGACTATTTTAACGATGTCTTTGAAACTTGCCAGCCCCGAAAAGTTATTAATCCCTTAAGAAGCCTATAGAGGAGTGATCCAGCTCTCAGATTTCATCAAAAATATCTTAATTCGTGTTCCGAAGATGAACGAAGGTCTTACGGGGTTGGAACAACATGAGGGTGAGTAAATACTGACCGAAATTTTCATTTTTGGGTGAACTATCCCTTTAAGGTCAAAGTCAAAGTTTATATATAAAGCACTTTTTATAAACAGCGAGTGTTCATCAAAGTGCTGTACAAACACATCACATATCAATGATACAGACAATCGACAGCACAGAAGAAAACAATAAAACACAATCAAAAAAAGCAACTCTCACATAGCGTCAAATGCCAGACTATAAAAATACGTTTTTAGGCTAGATTTAAAAACAGCAAGCGTTTGAGCCTGTCTTATGTAGAGGGTCAAACTATTCCAGAGCTTTGGTGGCGCCACTGCAAATGCTTGGTCATCCCTGCTCTTCAACTTTACCCATGGGACAACTAAAAGCAAAATAGGTCAGCAGACCTAGCGGAGCATACAGCTTGATCAGGTCAGGAAGATATGTAGGTGCTAAACCATTAAGAGATTTAAAAACAAACACCAAAATCTTAAAATGAATCCGGAAATGGTTATATCTCATACATGTAACAGTAAATGATGTATAGTTAAATGCAACTAACCATGAAACCCTTTTCCTAAAATAATATTGAGTACGTAAATGTATAATAACACTGTAACAAGGACACCTTAAAATAAAGCGGGTCCCTAGATTAGGGTCCAATTCTCACTATTAAGTTCTGCCTCAATAAGTTCCTAATTACTGCTAATTGGTGAGGTAGTTGTTCAGTTTAGGTATTGGGTAGGATTAAGGGATGCAGAATAAAGCATTAATATGTGATGGATTTTTTAAGTACTAATAAACAGCCAATATCTTAGTAATGTGCATGCAACTAGTTAATAGTTAGAATCGGACCCTAAACTAAAGTGTAACCGATAATATTTCTTAATTTCTTGTAGGTCTCACCGGTGAGTCCTCAGGACTAGGATTGGAAACCACTGAATGAAACAAGTCCACTTAAATACTTTGTGTAACTAAAACTTAATTATAGTGCATAGAACTAATACAATCTCTTTTTGTTAACTGCCAAATAAAGCAACAGTCTTAATTTAACCTGCCCAATCCTCAATCTGACCACAGGCTCTACTCTTCACCACAATGGTAATCGCCCAATTACTCCTTTAAATGTCGGAAGCAAAGCATGCTGAACTAGAAATCTGATGTAACTCATTCATTTTGAGTTCTATTTAATACAATCAGTATTATAACTTTAAATAATATCTCAGTAAAATGCACTAATTTTAGTAAATTTGACTTTTCAAAATCAAAACAATTGATATGTCAAACAAAAACCGTAGAAAGAGTGAGTAGATGGGATAAAATAAGTATTTTTTACCTGAGATGAGATGCTGTTGAACCACAGGGTTTTTTACGGCAAAAATTCAAACCAGAACACAATGATAATGCTGCACATCTGTGTTTTAAATATTCTGGATCAATGTAGGCGGACAGTGACTAAAACAAAAATCTTTCTCAACTAACCATAAACCAGTTTTTCCAATTAATTTATGGTATTTCATCTGTCATTGACCTGTCATGGCTTTACTTCCTTTATAGATGTAATATAGATATAATTTAGACATCTTTTGATGAATGTTCAAATGAATACTAAGAATTGCATTCACGCATAAAAAAAAAACACTCTGTAATGAACAAATATTAGTCTTTACGGTGCAAGGATGCATCATCTTTTACAAGCGTAGAAAGTCAGATGACCTATTGATTGTTTAATCAGTCCTATTTTATTAATATATACAGTATCTCACAAAAGTGAGTACACCCCTCACATTTCCGAAAACATTTTTGTATTTCTACTCAAGGGACAATACTATAGAAATGAAACATGGATATATTTTAGAGTAGTCAATGTGCTGCTTGTACAGCAGTAGGCTATATATTTACTGTCCTCTGAAAATAACTCAACATACAGCCATTATTGTCAAAATTGCTGGCAACAAAAGTGAGTACACCCTAAGGCCACGTCCACACGAAGCCAGAGCTTTCCCTATCCGATCTTTTTTTTCCTCGTTCTAAAAAAAAATTCCGTAAACACGGCGCCGTCTCAAGAAATATATGCGTACACACGAAACCACTGAAACCGATGTAGTATACATGCCAGAACAGTATGAGGCGCTGTATTTCTGATACAGCGATACAACAGAGAAGAAGACTTGCGCATAAACCTTTGAGCTGTATACAATAATATACCGTATGCAATATTAGTAGGCACTGTAGCTTCTTTTCTTGTTTACCAAGAACTTTATTGAACAATATGAAAAACCATAAATGGCCTGGTACAACATAGGGATGAGTCACGATATTCGATTCGTTAGCTAAAGCATAAAGCTTGCCACAAATAACCGGCAAATAGCCTAATCATTATGAAATTGTCAAATATAGCAAGGAGATATTTAAATTGTTTATTAATAAACTAGTGTTTTCTGTGACGATGCTGACTCGCCACCTTCGCAGTGTTGTGAAGGTGCCTATAGAGAGAAATGCACACTTCATACGGATTATTAGAGTTGTCTGTTTCTTTTCGTTTTGAATTGTTTTGTTTAAAAGTAGACATTTCAAGCTTAGATATATTTCTGAGTTTCTGTTCATTTATGAGACAAGCTCAGTTCACGTGCGATGCAAGTTATATCATGTCCTGATTATAGGCTATTGTCTGCTATATTTGTTTCTTATTTATTAAATCCTGGAATTTGGTTGATGAAACATAGATTAAAATTACTATACAATTTATACAAAACGAAATTCACTTTAAAGAAAGGCTTCATACAAAACAAAACTTAATGAAGTGGTCAAAATGATGTGTCTCGATATTGCACATCTTATGATTAGGCTACTCACGCTGTTCACTTTTCATATAATCAACATATATGAAATGGAAAAAAATAACATATTTAAACATAAATATGAAACCAACTTTTCTTTAATGGCTACAACATGTAGGCCTACAGTTCAGAGCCATTTAATGTCGGAGCGAACGCCGTGTCACCGGTGTGCATGAGGGGCAGAGGTGCGTTTATTGAATAATAATAAAATAATTCCCAGCGATCGTCGAATATTATTTTTGCTTGAAATGCCCATCCCTACAAAATACGAAATGTCTTAATCAGACAAAATACAAGCATCATAGCATAAGAAAGAAATATAAATAAATAAAGAAGTAAAATAAAGAAATACAATAAAAATACATTAAAGTAGGCCTAAATAATAAATAAAGAAATAAAAGAGGCTCAGTAGCTTCTGAAGGATGAACTCAAGCAAGTAGTCGCAGTTGTTGTTACTGATTTAGTGTCTGACTAGTCGACACGTGGGGTGATGACATCATCGTTTCACAAAATATACAGATTGGCCGTACACACGAAAACTCAAGGGTGTCGTTTTCAGATTTATCCACCCTGGGACCCGGTTTAAAAAAATAGCGGTTTCAGTCTCCCAAAACGCCGGATCCGTCTGGACGAAACGCCGATCCGATAAAAAATGTGTAGGCCTACGTATACAGCTAAACGCGTCTCCGTGTGGACAGGGCCTAAGTAATAATAACTGTATGTTGTTTAACCATGCAAAGTCCTATTGTCCTATTCTTCATCATGTTCATGTTTTTGTCTGCTTGACAGGAGCATACAAATTGTTGTATCTTGTATTAGAGCAGTTAAAATTTGTGCCATGAGTACAATTCTCTCATACTGACCACTGGGTGTTCAACATGGCACCTCATGGCAAGGAACTCTCTAAGGATTTGAGAATTAGAATAGTTGCTCTCCACAAAGATGGCCTAGGCTATAAGAAGATTGGTAACACCCTGAAACTGAGTTACAGTACAGGCCAGGGTCATGGTTTTTCAAGACGGGTTCCACTCGGAAGAGGTCTCGCGAGGGTCAATCAAAGAAGTTGAAGTTAGCTGCATGAGTGCTGCTGGTACTGGGGACAGGGGCGTGTCTAGAAGGGGGGCACGGGGTGGCACTGCCCCCCCCCCCCCCCCCCCCCCTGGTGCCCCCCAAACATCATTGGGCTAGATTTACTGTCAACCTGACAATGCCCAACGCCATTGGATCAGAGCGCTGTCAATCACTGCTTGATTTGCGATTTGCAAAGCGGAATCACAGGTCCGCGTTTTTCAAACAGTAGGAGAGAGAGAGAAACACCTCGATATGTCACTGTTTATGGTATATACACACTCAATTACAGTATATATTTTCCAATATCGCACCATATGTTGGTCTGATTACTTTCATGTGTAACTGATCAAGCCAGTAACGTTAGATCAGCTAACGTAATTTCGGCAGATGACTTGTCAGTGTTATTCCGCGGCAGCGCGTCTACATAAATATAAAATAGATATATGGGTCATTCCTGGTATGCGGTGACTTTCCTGTCCCAATGATTTATTTACTCATATTTTCTCTAAAATGAGTCACATATTTATAATAAATGGCTTAAATTGTAGATTTAAGTATTCTTTACCATTTAATCAGAGATAATAGACATTAAAAATACTATTTTGTATTTTACACAATTTTAATTGATGTATGCATTCAATTATATCATGTCCTCAGTGCACAGTAATCAACTTCTGCAAGAAATATAAACCATGAAATGACAAAAACCTCAAAATATTTTTAAATTATGTTATAGACTAGGCTAAATTGCCTCTAATCACATATAAATCATGTGGAAATATAGGTTCTTCTTAAAATTTTCTTCAATTACTGCGTACCTGAAGTCATCTTCCACCCTGTTAGTATGTACTTTTTTGCCTTCCAAAACCAACTGCAATTTCCTTGAGACCATTTTCAAGAAGTGAAATTTCTTTTCTTTTACCTGCTGGAATTCAACTGTACAAACTGAGGTATGCTTCAGCTCTCACTCCTAACTTTTTTTTTTAGTTTTTGAAATGTTATCCTGCTTGTCCCACCCTTAAAGTTCCACCCTGTTAGGCTATGTTATGGAGAATGTTTGTCCTATCAAAAAAATGTAAAAACAAATCTGACATAGTTATAAAAGTTCTGTTCATCTGTAGAAGGTTAGCTAGCTAAAAATGTTGATGACTCAAAGAGCTATGGCTAACTTAGCTCAGAATTTTCCACCCTGTTAGATCTATAAACCTAACAGGGTGGAATGTTAAAATATTCGATTCATCAAAAATTGTTTTGCTTGTTTCAAGAAGAAGAAAAAATCTAAGATAGCATAAAGGACATATACTATGCAAGAAAAGCTCATTATTGTTTAACATTTACATTATTAACATGTTGTGATATACGTATATGTCCCTAACAGGGTGGAATATTTTTATGGACAGTGTCTGAACAATCTACCAATAATTATTATTATAGAGTCCCTGAGCTTGACCTATATGTCAAACATCAAACCTATATGTTAAACATGTCACTATTTTGATAGAATGCTAAAAACATGAAAATCATGCCCTTTTTTCCCCAACATTTATGAAGCCAAAATGTCACCGCATACCAGGAATGACCCACATATTACTTTATCTTTTGTTTTAAAGACTAAAGGCACTATAATATTTTTCCAAAAAAGCAGAGCCGCGGTAAACATTAAAATGTGACAACTTTACATGCAACTCTGTGTAATTTATACTGAATGGGTTTTTGTTTATTTTTACACCGCAACAGGACATCCAAGGTTTCTTTAAGAAGAAACCATGTCAGAGACAGATTTCATGCAGAGAACGTTGGCCAACACACACACACACACACACACACACACACACACACACACACACACACACACACACACACACACACACACACACACACACACACACACACACACACACACACACACACACACACACACACACACTCAGTGTTTGTGTTGAGAATAAAGCATGTTAAATGACTAAATAATGCCTAGGTGATGTTTTTTATTTATTAGAACAAAACTGTGTTGGTCCAATCCATGTATAATACAAAATGATTTTCAGGCTCTTGTTCAGTGCCACATTTAATACCATCTATATTAGGTCACTGAGCATTGCAAAGATTTTTTTTAACATCGTGCTTAATATTTTCTAAACACGTATTTATTTCCATTTCGAATTTTCTGATTTCCCATGGGCCCCCCCTGACTGGATCTTGGTCCCCCCTGTGTCCCCCCATTTATAAAATCCTGGAATCGCCCCTGACTGGGGAGCTGCGCTTCAATGAGGGAAACATGGATTCCAAGAAGTGCCATGTGTCTAACATCCAGCAGCTCCGTGATGTCATTATAGAGGATCCCATCAACAACCTGTGCAGCTCTGGTGAATTCCATGCCCAGGAGGATTAAAGGAGTGCTAGATAACAATGGTCCTCACACAAAATAGACATTTAGGGTGTACTCACTATTGTTGCCAGCTATTTTGACAATCATGGCTGAAGGTTGAGTTAATTTCAGAGGACAGTTAATATATTTTGCTATACAAGCAGCACATTGACTACTCTAGAAATTAAACTTGGATATATTTTATAGTATTGTTCCTCGAGTAGATATACTAAAATGTTTGCTGATATGTGAGGGATGTACTCACTTTTGTGAGATACTGTATATTTGATATCAGTTTCTGCTTATCTATTGCTGGTTTAAGATTCACAAAGACAGCACAGGAAGAACAGCATTATAAATGCTTTTCCCAAAATAGAAATAGGTATACAATATATAATTCTATATATTAATGACAAATTTATATGTAGAATAGTATTTTTACTATGTAACAAAACACTATCTCAAAGGTACAAAAAACTAATTTATGAATGTATTATGGATGCAAATGAACATGATGTTGATAAATGGTCCGTGTAACGCTTTGCAGTTCTTTGTTCAATTTGCACCATCAAAATTAACCAAATGAAAAATTGGTTTCGAACTTTCATTTTCCACTTTTTTGGAATAATTCACAAACGGATAATTGTCTCTCAGTTCAATTTTCAATTCTACAAGCTTGGGTTGTTGCGTTCGAGTCTGGTTTTTGAACAAACAAAAAAACGACTCATTGCTCTGATTTTCCATTTCTCTGCGTTTTGCTCGCGGTTGGACCGTACCATTTCCGCCGGGCGTGCACGTGGATGCATTTACCCAGAGCGAGTAGCGTTATAGATATATGGCACGTCTGAGTCTGACAATGAAATAATTTATCGCCAGTGGCAACGTGCTGAGATAGCTTTCAGACAAGACATTCTTCTCTTCTTTATAGCTCTTTTGAGACAGTTTCTATCGTGTAATTTTAATAACAACTGTCAAGAGCGTATTATTGTACCACGAGTGGATGTTAATGCGCGAGAGCGAATCTCATCGCAGGCGAATTCACTCTCACACGAATCTCGGGAGAATTATCTTATCTCTTTTATAATGTGTTCATAAGTTGTCGACAAACAGAATATTTCATTGTCAGACTCAAACGTGCCATATCCATAACGCAACAGCGCTCTGGTATGCATCCACGTGCACGCCCGGCGGAACTGGTACGGTCCAACCGCGAGCAAAACGCAGAGAAATGGAAAATCAGAGCAATGAGTCGTTTTTTTGTTTGTTCAAAAACCAGACTCGAACGCAACAACCCAAGCTTGTAGAATTGAAAATTGAACTGAGAGACAATTATCCGTTTGTGAATTATTCCAAAAAAGTGGAAAATGAAAGTTCGAAACCAATTTTTCATTTGGTTAATTTTGATGGTGCAAATTGAACAAAGAACTGCAAAGCGTTACACGGACAATAAATGAGTGTTGGGGCCTGGGAGTAATCGATCAACTTACATCTTCACATTAAGAAATGGATAGCATAAATCAAAGAAACCTGACACATCTCCTACTGTATTTGCAAAATGGAAAAATAAAAAAGATGAAAAGAGTAGCCTATCACAAATTACGGGTTGGTCAAAAATGCTGCAAAGCAACATTCAGCATAACAGAAGTGTAGCTATTAGTCATAAGTAATTGTGTCTGATTTTTTTAATTCCCATTTCTAAGAACACATAAGAGAAAGCAAGTCATAATTTACACTCTCCATGCTATGGTTCCAAATCAGTATAAATGTTTTTATTTTTGGGTGAAATATTTTTCAAAGAAAATCACTTTATATATGTATTAGGAAAACAGAATTTTCTAGTTTCAGAGTGAAAGAAAGGGAGCTAAAACAACTCTTACTTTCCAACACCGAGGTCCCGGCGGAGAGAGTAATGAGGATCATTCACAGGTGTAGCCCAACATGTGTCAATCACTGAGGCAAAATGACAGCTGTCAACTCCATCAACATGAACTTTCACAAAAATACACTTCTTCAGCTTCATTCACACTAGGTTGGAGACTTCAGCATCCTGTTAAGGAATAATCCCGATCCTGACATGTGCCTTGACCAAGCAGGGCTGCGTTTCCCAAAGCCAGCTATGGTCGCAAGTTCCGTCGTTACAAGTTCAATGGAAATTGCGATCATAGTTGACCAACGATGCTTTTGGGAAACGCACCCCAGGATAGTTCATATGCAAATGAATAAGGAGAGTGATGCATTAGTCAAATGTAAATAACAGTTTTATTATTAACCCAATTTACACCAGCAGTATACATTTGTGTCTGAATTAGGAGGAAATTCATATTTTTTTCCATGAAAGGTTTTGGGTTTTTGGGGATATACATTAAAATCTAGTGCTTGCAATGCAGTATAAGACAAATGATTAGTATAGGTCATCTTAGGTTCTGTTTTCGATTGGTGGAAATAAAAGTGCGTGACGCAGCTTTGTCATAATTCATGCTATTGAGTTCAAGAAATGTAAAAAAAAACAAGCCCAAGAACTATACAGAATGCAAACATTACAGTGCCACCATCACTGTTGGTTAAATTTTAGATGTGAAACATTGTCATTGTAAGTCATTGGCAGGTTTTCAAACTTCAAACCAAGAGACATCACAACCAAAGGCCTGTTTCACATCATCAGTCAAACAGTGCAGGTATCGGAGAACTATTAGCATGTAACAGATTGAAGATAACATGCAACTTGCAGTGTGTTGAACAGTTTGGAAGGGTAAATTAAGCTATATCTTCCTGTTCAAGTGGGACCTCTGAACTGTAAGATACAATCAGGACACACCAGTATCACCTCTGACGATGAGGTGCTTTCACAGGTCTCACAATCTTGGGGCAGTTCCTTCTTATGAGGAAATATAAGAGCAACTCGCTTAAAGTTAGGGTCATGCCACTCCTCTTTAGGAATTTATCATCAGAGTAATACACAAAGAATTTAAACAGGAAAATGATGCATTTCGGTTGTGGTTCAGGTGATGAGAAACTAAGAAATCATCCGAAGCATGCCTGCTGTTGGCAATCTGCATCGCAACCGTTTAAATATATTGGAGTATTGCAACGAGATCACCTGTATCGCAAAGGTGTTTTCTTAATTTTAAATGTATTGTTAAGTTTGCCTTTTTTGCCTTATAGCGATGGATAATTCAGAACCACCAAAGACATGCGTGTATTTTTGAAATGTGATTTAAATATCCACCACTCAGTTTAATTGATTGGGGGGAAAATGAACAGAATCTGAATAGAATTACACACCCAGTTTCCATTGCATAGTTATATATTTCCATCTTTTTACATTTCTCCTTCCTGCTCTCTGCCAGCTACACTTCTCTACCATTGTCTGTTTGTGATTTTAGAGAAAGTGCTCATAAAATGTGACATCATCCATAAGTTCAGCCCTGTACATTAGGAGTTTTCTAGTTAGGAACTCCTAGCAAGGAACTCTTAGAAGGCAGCTAAAAGCAAGAATTCTTTGTGATGAATATGCATATTCACTAAAATCAAGACCAACTCTGGCCACCCTATCATCACTGCTAGGTAAAACTCTAAACCAGACACCAAATAATTCTAGCAAAATCGACAGCTTGTTCTGCACAAAATAAGAAAAGGGAAACAATTTAGGAAAGGGAAACTTGCAACTCTTCACGGTTGGATTTACAGGCGTTTGAACTGCTGACGGTCAGCTCACTCACTGCATTTTGGGTAGTTAATGAAGCGTATACAGCAAAAAAGAAAACATTTATTTTTTCCACTGAGATCATAAGGTTAAAATAAGGCAAAACAGCATGAGCAGCCGTGAAGTTTCAGCCTATTTATTTCAACCCTCCTGGTACTTTTTGTGGAACAAAGGGTGAAGAATAACCATTGGAGTATTAACCATCTCAGTGGTGAAAAACAGACTTAAATAAATACAATAAAACCTTATACACTCTAGTGAAATATGTGCAAATTAATCACATTCCAAAAATTAACGTCATGAATACAATTTATTTTCAAACAGAGTTTTTGCATACAAATGGCAAGAAATGGGCACTAGGGGAAGAGAGTGCAAAGCGTTCTAAAAGTTATAGATTAATGGCTACATTGTACTGCAAGACACATCTGAGATCACAAGAGAGACAACATTAATATTGCAGTTTGCAATGACACTGTCTACATAATGCATTAATTACTCACACTCACAAGTATTCATATATTGCACTTTGGAGGAAATAAAGGTATTGGTTAAATAGATGTTAGAGAGTGTTCAATATAATCATCCCATTCCAAACCAGTCCAGCAGACTAAACTGGTCAGCGTTAAAAATTACAGAAAATTGTATACATTACTGACATGACAGGCTATATTTGTGCAAAAATTACAATTATCTCACCCTAAAAATTCACTGTCAGCCATCATTATTTCCAAAAAATCTGGTTCAAAGATGTTGTTGTTCATTTAAAAACATTGTGATACCTTAAATGCTATGAAAGTTGCATTGAGAATCTCTAAAAAATAGACAAGAGTTTGATTTGCTGTAAATCAAACTTAGGAAGATGAAGCCAAAAAATAAAATGCATACAAGTCCACATAACTTGCCAACTTGGCATTGATTAAAATTTTTGCGGACCGCTCCACAACACTTTAAACACCGTTTCACATTCAACTAGGGTCAAATGTCCAGAAAATTTAAAAGTCCCTTATATATTTCCAACCGAGTATAATCCAAAAACTTAACTATCTACAACAGATTTGTTCAAGGGTAACCATGAGACATCTAGCAAACATCTTTCAGAAGTTCTACCAACAAGAGAACCAGCACTTGGGACAGAGTTCTTTATGCCAACAACATACGGTTCTGGATCACCATCGCTAGAAGCTGGATAAGGAAGAATCGACAGGACAAAGGAACATCAGAAACTCACCAGAAAGATCTCACCAAAAACTCACCAGAGAGTGTAAATGCATGTTTGCAGAGTTCTGAAACTAGAACACTTTCAGTTGAGAGTAGAACACATTGGTGTATAAGCTTAAATACTTCAACCAACATAAAGAGAGAGAGAAATGAGAAAGGCAGCTCTCTCGCACTAATAAATAACTTTAATTGGAATACTTTACAATAATCTTCTATTAGTTAACATTAGTTAATGCATGTTTGGTCATAAGACATTAATTAAACCTAAAATGTAAAAAAAAAACAAAAAAAAACACATTGTTAGGAATTTATATTTATATATATATATATTGGTCCATAAATATATATGATAATGCTGTGAAAGTATCTGTTGTTATGCCATACCAGCTACTGCATTAACTAATGCATAGAACCTTATTTGATTAAAAGTATTACCCATTAATAATGAAAAAAAATTATATATATATCTTGTAGTTTAGACATTTTTGTATATGATTCATTTGTGAAAGGAACAATATTCACAATTGTGGTCCTTTGCGCTACAGAGAAATCAATTTAGGGATTTAACTTACACAAAATAGAGAGGTGATCGTTTAATAATTTTTAATTAAAAAAAATTCAAAAAGATAAAGATTAACCCTCTTAAGCAAGAAACAACCAACTTAAAAAGTCTTCCAAATCATTTAAAAGTGAAGACTTAAACTGGATACTTAATCCACATCCCTTGGCTCACCATGAAAAGTCTGCAAAAAGTACCACTGTACATTCTGTGCTCACGGTTCATAAAGCATTGTTGCTTTCATTTAAAAAAACAACAAAAAAAACAAAGACCACTCAGCAGTTTGCAACTAATCTGGAGTGCTACATGGTATGGTACATATGGTGAGCAAGCTACTGATTTTAAACTGCTGCTATAGGAAGGCCACCTGACGACGGTACGGAAAAGGGGATGACAGAGAGAAGCTCTTCATCGTCTTGATTTCAACCCACTCGCTTGCTGTGAGTGCTTAGCCCTGTTTTTCTTTGGAGCGCTCTGTGTGAAAGCCTGAAACACGTGCTGGTGTTTTAGAAAGGAGTCTTGGAGATCTCCCGGGTGCAGCAGAGACAGAAGAGGCTTCATGCACCGGCAGGGCCACTCCGCCCTGAAAAGGGTTACAGGAATCGAGAGCAGTCCACTACATGCTAGTAAATCTCAGTGTTAATGCTGCCTGAAAATTTGCACACAGCCATAATGAGATTCTCCTGTCTGAAAATTTACCTTACAACAGTACACATAGATAAGTAATTTATATAGCTGTACATACACAAGTTTATATTCCATGCTACAGACACCAAAAAGCACTGTATTGGTGTCGATGTGAGTGAGACTTTGGTACCGCTTCAATAATGTGGAACCCGCTCCATGCAACTAATTTCTCAGTGACTGAAGTAGTGTATTTTGACACAGCAGAATTTGAACACGATGCACAACAATGGGTGAAAAGAAGGTATAAGAAGTTCGAATTTAAAAAATAAAATATCTTTATAAAAAAAAACAACAACTGCCAAGTCTAGTTCGGCATCTACAGCTGACACGCGAGTTGTGTGTCAGATCATATCTGAGCAAGTGCCAGTACCAGAGCCAAAGCGAGTATCACAGCCCACACGCATGTGTGCTAGTGGCCACTGGAGTCTCCACACTCTTTTGTCCTGAGAGTCCCATCAGTTTATGGCTCTTAAGGCAAAGGACGGCACATGTGGAGTGATAGAAGGAGAGAGAGACAGAGAGAATGGAGGACAGGATTGGCTCATAGCTGGTGTACTATGCTGTCAGCGTGATTGATGGATATAGGGCCATCCTGTCTCAGTCTCTGCCATTGAAATGTCGTGCTAAGAGATCCGACTTCCTCCTCTTCTTTTTCCTGCTCTTTAGCGAACTCCATGAAAACCTGAAAAACAGGTACATGCTTTCAAAGAAATACAATTAACTATGGTATGGCCATGTATACAGACAGATAAATACACCAAAAATCCTAACTATCATTTAGTATCTTTTCCTTGTTTTCTAATAAAAAGTTATCTTATAATATCTTCTCAGATGAATTTAAGACTACTTTTTCTTACTTCACTGTAATAGGCTTGCTGCGGCAGTTGGTGTTACACGGTGTTCGGCAGTACACCGATTACATTACCTGCCCACCGCGGGCACCACCCCCACTGTTGTTTTGCTTTTTTCATAGAAATTAAAACCATTTAGTTCAGTTGGACAATGAGTGCTACAATTATAAACTGAAAGAGTCTGCTCTGCTCCATACAACACAAGTTACAGAGTCACAGCAGGTGAGATGACCGACACAGGGCTCAAAGATATTATTTTGTTTATTCAAGCTCTCACGCTTAAAATATATGAGGATTAGTGATGTGGTTTTATCCACGGATAATAAGCGGCTCGGGCAAGCCAAGTAATAAAAAATTACATTCAAATTACTTTCGGGTGTGTCGCAGGTGGATGAGAGCCAAATCATTCATGTGTTGATTTAAATAGACAAGTAACTGTCATTTCATGGTAAAAAGCAACATGTGTCACTTTACTTTTGGTTTTAAAGGGTCATGAAACCCTAAACCAAATTTTCTGAGATTTTAACAGAGGTATGTGTGTTGAACGTCATTGAAGACAATGATAGCATCTGTAATGTATGGGCCTCTGGCGATGACAGTTCCCCCCTCTCTCCTGCCGTGCCACAACCACTCCCTCCCTTCTTCTCACAGCCATCCACGGCCATTTAAGTTGCCTTTTTCAAAAAGATTTTGAGCTAGACTTGAGCCAAAAGGGTTTCATGACCCTTTAACAACGTATAACTCTTTGGGGAAAACATGCCTTGAGCCCCTCCTAGTGGTCATTATATAAAATTCAAAGGAAAAAAACTCAAAAATTGCTTAATTTAAAATCCTTGACTAAAAATGTATAGATATTATTCTGATCAAAGTTTTATAAGAATAAGTGGAACTGCAGGGTCCACTAGTTTAAGCAGCGAATTTCTAAAAGGAGAATTAAAAACAAAAAATGAAGTAAAGAAAAGTACCAGTACCATGTGGGAGCGTTTTAGTGAAGTAACCAGGACGAATGAAGTGATGCCCGTAAACTATATCTCCGCCCACACATTTACCGGTGTGAAAATGACTACACTGGCATATTTTTGAAGCAAAAAAAAAAATATCCTAATAAAATGTTAGTTTGCTTTTCTTTTTCTTGCAGTATTTTTAAAGGGGATCCAATAGTGACATACTTGTTCAAGGGTTGACTGGGAGAAGTTGTACTCTTCAAAGTGAAAGTTCTGTTTAGCTGTGAAGACAAAGGTGAATGATCAAAATAGTATTTTTAACTCTTCACAAAACCTCTGGTTATTATGGGGTCCATTCCTTACCACTTTCCAACTGGGCAAAGGACTTGGCTAGTGACTTCACATCTTCCATTGGGATTTTATACACCATCAGAGTGGCAAAACTGCAAAGATCCAATACATGTTAAAAAAAAAATTCAATTTCTAACTCCCAGATGTTTGACGTCATACATTTTCAGTTTAGTGCTTCACTATGATTCGGTTTGACTTTTTTTTCTCCCAAGATTCCATTTAATTTGTAATCCAATGCAGACACATCTCACCTGTCCTGACGAGCAGCATGAGGAAATATCTTCAGTATCTCTTTGTGCAACAGCGCTACCTGCTGGAGACCCGTGAGCTCCTCCCTGAGATTAATCTCTAGGCTGTAGCCTCTCCCAAACTTCCCCTTCAAGTGCTGAATTGAGCCAATACACCTGCAGGGGGTGACATAAAATGTTACATGCTTTCTTTTCTGCTTTACTTGCTTCCCCCAAATTCTCAATATGTCTATGTTAAAGCAAGGAACTAGCTTGACAATGCTTGCAAAAGCAATAATTAACCGACGCATTTATCTGTCCCAGCCTCTCACCTCAGCTGACCAGAAACCATGATGGCCACACGGTCACACACAGCCTCCGCCTCTTCCATGTAGTGGGTGGTCAAAAGAGCCCCTCGCTGTTTGTTCTTAAAGGCAGCACGGATTGCCCTCCTATTGGAATGAACCACTGAATCTTTATTTTTGTAGCCCTCTGTTTTATATCTACACGTTTATTAAAATGACTATATGTAGCGTAGTATGCACAATACAAAAACTAAACCAGTGAACAGAAATTTAGTGTAGTAAATTACCACATGCGCTGTTTTGATTTGGGATCCATCCCTGTAGATGGTTCGTCCAACAGAACTATCTGAGGATTTCCCAGCATGCTTAGAGCAAAGCACAACTAGCATGAAAAATAAAATAAAAAATAAGCCTTAAGTACATGACAAAGTATGGTTTTCAATTGTCTATACTGAATTATATGTATTTTTGACTTACCTTCCTCTTTAGCCCTGCAGACAAGTTTTTTGCCTGTTTGTAAAGATGATCCTTCAGCTCTAGAGCACTCACAACACTGCAAAGACAGCCCACACAATATTAAAAAATTGCCATGGTGGTCATACTGTATAATTTGTGTGATAGAATGTTCATATTGATAAGCAGTGACAAAATAGACCTGCCAAAGGCTGGTGAATTGAGAAAAATTTTCAGCCATAAATCGCTCTTAATGGGCCACAAAAGTGCATTTATAATTTTTTTCTTTTTTTTTGTTCCATGACAATGTAATTCTGTTACATTTTATTCCCTGGAATATTTGCAGCAATGGTCAGGTAACAGTCACTTGCAGCATTACACTAGACAGTCAATAAAAAATTTGAGTCACTTTAATATACAATTAAAATTAAATTGTAATATAAAAATAATGCAGTGGTGATTAATGATCTGAATATATATAAATATATATATATATATATATATATATATATATATATATATATATATATGCATACATATACATACACACACACATTTAAACCCTGCTTTGTGCATTTTTAAATTTCTAGAGTAAAATGTTTGAGGCCTGTAAGAATTTTTCCTTTTTACCAAAATGATCAAAGATCAGTGAAGACATTTAAAATGTTACAAAAGATTTTTATTTCATGTTTATTTGAACTTTCTATTCCTTAAATGAGTAATGATTCAGCTTTGCAAAATTCAAATTTGCCATACAAGAATGAATTATATTTTAAACATATTAAAATAGTAAAATTAATAGTTACTTTAAATTGCATATTTCTTTAAAACATTTTTTTATTACTTTTTTTAATCAAATAAATGCAGCCTTGATAAGCATAAGAGACTTCTTTCAAAAGCATAAAAAAGCCTCAAACCTTTGAATGGTAGCGTAAATGTAAAATGCAAAAGTTGTGCCTTAAAATAAATAAAAAGATGACGATTTTGTACCGCTTAATGATGTTTGGGATATCACGTTGATGCAGCCCCTTGATGGCAGCATAGATCTCCAGGTGTTCCTGTAGAGTGATTCTAGGCCACAGAGGGTTCACCTGAGGACAGTACCCTACATGCTCCAAGGGGTTCTCCACTGGCTGGAAGTCTGTGCCATAATCTCCCATCAAAATCTAAAATTCAGTATCAAACTATAGTCAGATCAGGCCTCATGTTCAAAATAACTCATAACCAGCTAAACGTTGAGCACAAACCTGTCCAGCATTGGGTTCAGTGTCTCCAGACAGCATGTGCATTATAGTGCTCTTTCCTGCTCCATTTGGTCCCAGCAGACCCAAAACCTCACCTGAAAAAAAGGGTATTTTTTCATTAACATCTGCTTGCTCTCTCTAACATCATTACTACATTATAGGTCAACAAATCAAGGAAAATTCTACCTTTGCGAACACAGAAGGAGATGTTCTTAGCGGCCACCTTCCTTCTCTTGTTGAGCGAGAAGGCCTCCCTCTTGCCTTTGTACTGTTTCCTGAGGTTACTCACAACCACCACTGGTTTCTGAAAGAAAAAAAAAAGTTTTATTTCTCCATATTCAATTGTTGTTAGACAACAATGTGATTTGTGACAAAAGATTTATAGAAAAGTGAGGTGTACCTCCTCACAGCACTGACAGGTCAACGCTTCCTTCACTCGAGCTTTCTCCATCTGAACATCCTCATCCTCACTCACGCTCTCCTCTGGGTTCCGCTGAGCTTTGCTCTTTGCTTGGGAGGAAATCCTTTAGAACACAAAGTTCAAGCTCCATTTCTTAATTATTTTAGATAGGGTTGCACCAGCCATTCATAAGGTCGCAATTAAATTAGAACAGTTCACACTATGTGCTTAGTAACTACTGCTTAGACTTGGTACTGAAAATGTTTGAACCACAAGTTCTTGTAATGCAATTCAACTTAATAGGTCATAAGCTCCGCATAAAGTCACCTATTCACTTAATATCACATATACCTTAATTGATCTAATAAACAGCCTTCAAATGTGTATGGGAAGCGACATTGAAAAGTTGTGCATTGGTTTGAACTTATGATTAATATTTAAATTACGTGCAATTCACATGCAGATGTTTTCTACTTAAGTACACTAGAGTTCAAAAGTTTGGGGTCAGTAAGAAATTAATTTTTTTTGTTTTTTTTTAAACCAGCTCAAGGCGGCTGCATTTATTTGTAAAAGCAATAATATTGAGAAACAACCATTTAAAATATCCGTTTTATATTTGATTATATTTAAACAAATAATTTATTCCTGTGAATGGTAGTGTAACTGTACCACAAACCAGTAAAATGATTTCATAGCACATCCCTGTTTAAATGTTAATATTCTGGAACAGTATCATGGGATATAAATAATTATAATAAATATAAATAATTACATCAATATTTGTACAAAAAAAATTCTCATGAATCAGGCAAAACATGAGCTCATAGATGTAATGGAACTCATAGATGTTATTCTAAACGTTACTTCTCCTAACCCTTTGTCAAAAATGTATTTAGACATTTAGTTTATGAAGTCAGACCTGCAGAGCTGATCATTTTTCATTGTCTTCCCTCCATATCTGATCTCCAGACATCTCAGGGTGAAGAGCAACAGGATACACTGGATGTACGGCTATGGAAACCACAACAAAGATTCAGCGTAAAAGACAGCAGTATAACAGATTTTGAGAATGTAAAATCATATTTAACTTACGGCCACAACAGAGATGAAGAGGTTCTTCCAAAGGAAATCATCATCATGAGGGGACTGAAGGAAGGTGGCCTAGAATGCACAAGACATTTCAACATATATAAGGCTCAATTCCACTTCAGCTGATTGACTGCATTTTATCCATGCTCTCAAACACTGAACAAATGAGTGTTACCATGGTAATGCAGTTAAGGCAGCCCATAAGAGGGTAAAGTGGACTGAAGAAACACAGTGCATTGTGCAGGAGACGAGCAACACCAGAATTTTCATTCACAAGAGCCAGCTGGACTATGGATGCAGAAACCACACACAACTATGGACCAAAAAAAAAGCACTTTAATACCCTCATACAGACACGTTTGGATTTGAAAGATAATTTTCAGGGTTTACACACCCCTAGAACAATGACTTCCCATGACTTTGAACTAAATATTTCAAATACAATAATTAAAATATACAATTAAAACTATAATTCCCATTCCCATGATTTTTTTAATTAATTAATTTCCAGTTAATTAATAATTACAATTTCAAATGGCCTGACATTTTAATATTTCAGTTTTTCCATATAATAATTTCATATTCATTACTTACCATCATGGACACCACTGAGAAGAAGTCCCTATTGCTCTGGACTCTGACAAACATGAAGGACACGCAGTATGTGAAGAGAACCATGGCTGGAGAAAAGCCAATCAGACACAGAGCCTGAAATGGAGAAAAGACTGTTATTGAGTTGTCTGCTCTGTTTTTTAAGCTTCAACAACTTCTATGTCACAAAAAGTCTAGTGGCAGCAAATCTGTGTAACGTGAACCGTTTTCTTACCACAGACATGATGTTATGGGAGGTAAGCAGGTTTGTAGAATGAAAGGCAAACAGGGTGCTGGTCATACAGGTTAAGATGAGATAATAGAAAGGGACATCAATCGCTGCCTGACCACACCAGTACGCCGAAGGAACAAGACCAGAGATCCTCAGGGTCGAGCGACACTTCAACTGATACAAATACAGTAAAAACAGAGTGGTTGCATTCAATGTATAACAACTCTGAAATATTATTGTACGGACATTGATCAAATTAAGCTTTTACAGCACCCTCAAATTACCATAAAGTGATTATGGGTAAGGGGTCGGTAAATCAGTAAAAAAAAAAAAAAAGTTTTTGAAACAGTATTATATTTTAAAAATAACTGCATTTTAAAATAGCATTTTTAGAAAACAGAAAATGTATTCCTGTGATGGAAATGCTGAATTAATTTGAAAATGTATAAGTCTGTCATTTTTGATTAAGTTAATACATCATTGCTGAATAAAAGTAAAACACCCCAAACTTTAAAAAGCCAAACCATTACTATATGAAGTTACAACCTACATATGTACCTCTCTGTCTCTTGTGTGGTCCATTGCAAAGTAGGCTGGCATCCCAGCAGCCAGCATCCCAAGAATTACAGCCTCAATGTAAACCAGGGCATAGGACGTCTTATCTGGGATTTGCTAAAATGCAGACAGAATACAGCTATAGACAATCGCAAGAAACCATAGTAGTGTCTATGCAATAACTTCAGCGTATTAATGCACTGCACTTACATAGTCAAAAGGTTTAGTCCATGTTCTAATGCGTCCAGTGCCGTTAAAGCCCCTGAGGAGGGCGTTACTGAGCACATTGACAGCCATGGGCAGGGAGTGCACGGTGGTACTGTTAAACGCTAAAATGTAGCTAAACTCCTGGAATTCACACAAAGAGAAACAGCGAAAGAAGACAGGAAGGAAAATAACGATTTTAAACACCACCAACTGTTTAAATTATTTTTCAATAGAAAAATCATTTTAGAAAAAAATCCATCCATTATTATGGAGTGTAAAAGGGTAGAGAGATTAACCAATTGTACTGATAAGAAATTCTCTCACTCACCTTACCGGATCCAGTCACGCTGATGGCGGCGCTGACAGGTGCAGCAGACATGTAGTCTGGCGTTTTCATTATTTCCACTTTAATGTCCTGAGACTCCAGATTGTGGATGAACCCTGACAGGTCAGAATCTACCACAACACACAGATTTCACATTAAACAAGTCAAATCTGCATCAAATCAATGCCTTGAAATATCCTCAAACAATCTTTGTATGTATGAAGTGTTACTGACAGGTGGAGTTTTGCACAAGCAGGCTGCTGGTGTATTTATGAGGAGCCTCGTTGCGGCGCAGCAGGTATATAGGTGAAAACAGTCTTTCAGGAGAATGAATCTGAATGTTTCCTGTGGCCACAGATAGAATCAGCATTGCACACAAGAAAACCAGGAACAGCGTCAAACTGAGCAAAAGAGAAAAGACAAAGGTGTCAAGTCAAGTCACCCTTATTTGTATGGCACTTGCAATACAAATTGTTTCAAAGCAGCTTCACAGTGATCAACAGGAAAATAATGGAAATAGTGTGACTTATGTCTATGTATAACTTCTGAGTCATATGGATAATTAAGATACTTTTATGGTTCATTAGTAACATTTTTCCCCCGTCCCTATCAATTGTAATAGTATGGCTTGGAGTATGGTCTAGGGTCATGTTCCATAAATATAATGCAAAAGTTTGGGCACAGTAAGATATTTTAATGTTTTAAAACAAATCTCTTATGCTCTCCAAGGGCGAATTTATTTTATCCATAATACAGTAATACTGAATTGAAAGTATTGAATTATTACAATTAAAGTGTTGTCCATTTTAAAATTATATATTCCTGTGATGGCAAAGCTGATGTGTCGCCATATGATCAAAGCAAAATAACTTGTTTACAAACTTCTGAACAGTAGTGTATATTGTCAGTATTATTATTAATATATACACTGTCACCGGTGCATGCATATCAGCTCTGCTGCAAGAATTAAACAGTACAGGCTTTATTTATACACTCTAAAATACAGGAACCTGCAGTAAATGCATGCGCGTTACTGAAATGCAAACATGATTAACTAGTACTTGTTAACATTTGCTCACTTGTATATAATAGGTTTTCTCTCTCTCTGCAGGTTGAGCATGTGCAGCCAGGCCACCGTGCTAAACTGCTGACTCCAGAGGGCATGACCGGTTACTGCATCCTGTCTGCTGTCTGAAAACGTCAGCAGCCTCTGGTCTGTGTCATCCAGAGAGCATGAGTCTCCCTCTTCTTCCACCTTATCCTGGTTAAACACACTGTAGTCTAACAGTGAAGGAACACACAGATAGAGTGGGTGTTATACATCTTGAGCACTTCACTATGCTGGTTCATTGTAACATTGATCCGTTTGTGATGGTTTGAACTTACCAGCCTGATCCACCTCTGCTTCTGCCTCTAGACGCAGGAATACATCCTCTAACGTTGTCATGGAGACACCATAGTTAATGATACCCAGGTTAGGTCGACAGTCTAACTCCGCAAATAGCCCTGAAATGCAACATGAGTGAAAGTCATGAGTAGGAACCATAGAATTTGTTAATATTTTTAGAGTAAAAATGCTTAATGAACAAGATAACTAATCACAAACACCAAATGCATTCCTAAAATAATCCAAGTCCAAAAAAAAAAAAAAAAAAAAAGTCTCTTCAATGAAATAATTTTTTTTCGAAAAACAATGATGTTTTTCACTCATTATATAAACCTGACACACCTTATGCTAGACAAAAGTAATACAGGTTTGGAATAACATGAAGATGAGTACATCAAACTAAGCTTGATGTAAACACTCAACTAAAACCACAGACTTAGTATAACACTACAGACAATAAATCTATATAAAATTAAATAAAACTGCCCCAATAAAACACCACCACAGTGCTGGTGACAGCATGACACAATCTGTTGCTCCGCAGGGCATATGGCAGCATGGCACATAGCAGATGGTGACATGAGGGCAAATAGAAACAAGACCTGGGAAAGTGTCCATGCTCTCGAAAGGCAACGTGAACGTAAGCTCAGCCTCTTGCTGCCTTGACAACTGAGCCTTGGGAACATGATTCTTGACCAGTGATGTGATGTTGTCCACCTCACAGCCTTCAGTCACAGACATTCTACAGGGGGTTTAGAACGACAACGTTAATGTAGTAATGTCCTGGGTGACAAAGAAAAAAAAAAGTACTCTTAACATAGAACTGACCTGAGATGGTAGCCAACCCCACATTTGGTCTTCAAGTACAAAGAGGAACCAACACATTTCAGCTGTCCTTGAGAGATGACAGCTTTACGATCTGAGTGACAGAAAACGCACAGAGGTGTGTGAGATTGAGATGGAGATGACTGATGGAAGAGAAGAGAAAAATGAGAAAAGTACCTGCAAGTATATCTGCCTCATCCATGTAATGAGTGCTGAGTACAGTAACTCTGCCGGCTCTACGGCTCTTCAGTAATGACCAAACCTGGTGCCGAGACACTGGGTCCATACCAGCCGTAGGCTCATCAAGGAGGAGGACCTGATTCATAAGCAAAAAGACAGACATCGATGGAGGCGGATAAATAAGCAAATGGATGCTTATGGCCGTATAAGTGATCAGACATTTACCTTTGGGTCTCCGAGAATTGCTATGCCCACAGAGAGCTTCCTCTTCTGGCCTCCACTCAGGTTCTTCGCCTGGGCATCCATGATCTTTTCCAAATCCAGATCTTTAAGAACCTTCCTCACCTTAAGAAGAGAGATCATTTTAACCAGAAATGACATCAAAACACAAAGATTATGCAAACTGGATGAAGCTGGATGTATTGCAGGTCTTTTTAATGCACTACCATTCAAAGGTTTATGGTGGTCATTAAGATTTTTTTGTTGTTGAAAAATGAATACTTTTATTCAGTAAGGCTGTATCAAATTGATCAAAAGTGAGAGTAAAGACAGTTTTCAACATTGATAAGAAGAAATAGTTCTTGAGCAGCAAATCAGCATATTAGAAAGAATTCTGAAGAATCATGTGACATTGAAGACTGGATGCTGAAAATTTAGTTTGACATCATAAGAATTATACATAGATTTATAGAAAAAAGTTCTATTAAATTGTAATATTACACATTTACATATTGCTGTTTTACTGTATTTTTGACGAAGATAAATAAAATAAATATAAATAAATAAAATATAAATAAAATAAATAAAAATAAATAAATTATATACATACACACACACATATATATATCGTGATGCATCTAAGAATCTACCATCTAAGAATTTTATTTATATTTATATATAAATAAATTTATTTATTTATTTATTTATAAACTTCGTCTTATAAATAAATATATATATATATATATATATATATATATATATATATATATATATACACATAAATATATATATATACGTAAATATATATATATATACGTAAATATATATATATATATATATATGTAAATATATATATATATATATATATATATATATATATATACACACACACACACACACACATATATATATACACATGCATACATATATATATACATACATACACATTATACTAAGTGATTCTGAATCGATGCACAAATGTCAAAAATAGATTTTCTAAAAAAAACCTTTTTTTTCTCTAATAACATAATATTAACGGGACGCAAAAGGCAGAACTCTGAAGCGCAGAGGTGCAGTGAGTGGCGTGTACATAAAAGAGACGCAGGATGGCTGAGCGCGAAATTCGAACGGCACCCTCTTCGTTAAAAGCTAACGTATGGAAAAATGGCAATTTCATTGTAACTTATTTTGTAGTTTTTGTATGAGAGCTGCTTTCTGTATCGTTTAGTTTTCATGGTGTAAACCGATCTGTTATACATACGTTATACATAGGTTTACTGTACTGCCCTCCAGTCACAGTGTGTATCAGTGCAATGCCAGTCACAAATAGCTACATTTTGACTGTGCTCTCTGCAGATGTTCATTCACTTTTTTGGTATAAGACGTTTTTGATTGAGTTATACAGCAAAAATGTCAAGTCGTAACTCTTTATTATTTATTTGTGTATAAGAGTGGCTTTGTATGTTACTAATTATTCAGAATATACTCAAGTCCACAAGCATTATATTTGTATGAGAGCTGCTGGTACATAATTCTATATAGTTGAACGAAAACTGTTTGTGATTTTGCTACAGCAAAATGTTTATTACTTTTTTTTGTCTAAAGGATTATATTGCTTATTGCACATAACAGGAGAATGTTGGATTGAAGTCTATTATTAAATGCTAGAAATTCAGAATATAAGTTTGTATTCATTTACTACAAGTATGCTGCTAGTGCAGGCACACATTTATTTTCCTGTTGGTTCTTTGCAATGTTGGGACATATGCTGGCAAATGTAACCTTACAGTTGACTTGCCAAATCACTTCCATTTGTTTTATTAATTAAATTAATACAGGAAGTAATGGAAGTAAACTCTTTATTGGTCATCGTAAATACTTTTCTTTAAAAGTACCAAGTAGTCACACAAAAAACAGATGCATCAATAATCGTTTTGGCATCGCAACCCTCTTAATCGTAATCGAATCGAATCATGAGGTGCCTAGAGATTCCCACCTCGTCACTGTTTCACCCTATAATGAACGTAATTAAATATGCAGGGTGGAGAGGATTTCAAATCAGCTCTCTTGGTGCATAGTTTGCTTCTGAATTTCCCATACAACATGAAGTCAGCTGACGTCTCTAGATCCACTGGGAGTTCCTACCTCACCGTCAATATCAGAGGGTAGGATCCCTTTGATGGCAGCAAAGATCCTCAGGTGTTCCTCTACAGTGAGCACATCAAAGATGATGTTGAACTGGGGGCATATACCAACCAGCTGTCTCATCTCAGCCCCTTCTGCGATCTCAGCCACTGGAGAGCCATAGATGGTTGCTGTGCCTATGCGTAAAACACACAATAACAGTGTGTGGCAGCAGTACAACATTTCATCTTTTCCAGGTACTCAGGTAGAGGTAAATGTGTTTATAAATAAAAGTAATTTTCAAAACTAGTATCTATGCATCACATGCCTGACCTTCTGTAGGGGGGCAGATGCCACACAGGATGTTTATGAGGGTGGATTTTCCTGCTCCACTGTGACCCAGCAGGGCTGTGATCTGACCCTCATAGATGTCAAAAGTCAAACCTTTAGATCAAAAGTAGAAAAAACATACACCTAAACGTCAGAACCAGAAGTCTCGTCATAATACAACTAGTACCAAAAAAGTGTACTTTGAGATTTAGTAAAATATAAGTATGAGATTTAGTAAAATATAAGTATAATGGATTGCAAATGGCATTTTGTCTTGACTTAGCATTTTACCTGCAGCACACAAGAAGCAATTTAGTCCTAAAATCAATACTGACCAAGAGTAAAAACAGAAGTATCACGATTTGGACAAGTGGGAAGTCTCACCTCTCAAAGCCTCCACTATGGTGTCTTTCTCTCTGTAGATTTTACGGATATTACAGATCCTAACAAGAGTACAAATATAAACACAAAAAGCATGTGATGGATATTAAATGGTCATTCTGGCTGCAAGCCAGCTATCTTCAAGTCCAAATCTTTGAAGGATTTTAACATCAGCTCTAAAAACATTGCACCCTAAATCACTTTGCTGGTCTGATTTCAGAATACCAAGGTACAACTTATTTAACACTGACTGGTCGTTGTAGTTTCTAGACAAAAAAAATACTTTTACTGAAATAAAAATTCATTACAGAACCAGGGGGGCATGGATTTTTAATAATTTTTTTGTAAAATATATAAATTGAGGTACATTAATAGCAATGCTCCAATCAGGATTATTGCAGCCGATACCGATTTCTAGCCATCATGATCGGCCGATACCGATGCTTTAAGCTTTACATAAGTGATGTGCAAGCACTGTTAACACTGAAGGCATTTTTAACGATTTTACGTCTCAAATGGCTTATAGCTCTAGAAAAAAAAATTGATAGAAAACAAAATGGATTTAAATCATATTTGGAGGTTCACTGCTGAGAAAACCCCCCCAAAAAGTGATGCAATGTATTGACTTATTTTGTTATTATTCATGGTTGACAGGCTCGTAAAGTCAAGTTTGGACTTGTTCACAATCATGCCAACTGCATCTGGGCCAAATATTGTGTTGATATCTTAACCAAATCAAAAGTTATGGCATTTGGAACCATGGTAGCATTTTTATCAAAAGTCCAAAACCTCTCCAAACAAGTGATCAGAGTGTTTGACTGAATATAATGAGATGTCCCCCACATTTCCGCAATCCATGGTTACAATTTGGCGTGATTATCAGCCGATCTGCAGTCGACTGATCGGAGAGCCCCTATTGATAAATGTGCCAAAGTCTATTTTAATGAATTAAAATAGACAGCGGCCATTTTAGGAGTAAAGTCCGTACCTGATAACCTCTTTGCCTCTAAACTCAGGAGAAACCAGCTCCACTGATTGATCAGTCACAGGGGTTCCGTTCACCTCGCCCTCGTACACAGAGCTCACCTCCACATAGCGCTTCCTCCGCTTTGACCAATAGGATGGCTGTAGGAAGTACAGCATTGAGCGCCTTGAGCCAAACTCACCTAAAGGAAGAAATCATCATGTAAGTGAGAAGCAAAACGCCTCCATCTCAGTAAAATGATGACTAACAAATATTTGTGTGTGTATTCTTTAGTGTAGCCACACAATGTATGCATTGTATGTGGAGTGATTTGCCAATGCTGTTAAACCTTTTCTCAGAACTAACTGTTGTGTTTACTTAAGTGTTCAGCTTCAAAAGTGTGCTTGTGCCATCTTTGTTTTAGGAATTATTTTTGTCTAATGCAAAAAACAAAAACATCAAAATACTTTATGGAGCTGCACTAACTGGACAGTAATCAAACAAGCTTCTTGATTTTTTTATGCTGAGCAAATTAATTTGCAATGGTATAAATATGCATACGTTGTCTGAATATAAACAATGGACTGGAACTGTTAAAAAAAACACAAAGATAATTTGTGTTTTGTGTTAGTTCATGTTAAGTTTTTTCTTTTAAACAGGCTCAGGAAGAAAAATGCCATTAACGTGAAACGTTGCGCGTCGAGTTCATATAGGCTCTTGTCTGTAGGCTATATAGTTTTCCTACCATAGAGCCTATTATTACGAAAAAAGCTTAACGTCAATGCAGTAAGACGGTGATATTAAAACTCAGTAGCCGATACACGTTATTGAACATGCAATGCGCTATTGCACTTGAAGCGTTTTATAATGGTTTTCTATGTGTGCTGTTCATAATCTGATTGCCTCTATAAAATATGCTTTATTAATAAGGTAGTAGGCCTATATTGTGTACTAAATTTGGTGCTTCAATTTAATATCACTCACAGTATGCGTTTTAAATGGGGATCACACTTGATTACGCTGCCGTTGTCTGTTTTATCAGAATACTGCCATCTAGTGGTAGTAGGGTTTCTCAGACAGTGTGTGTGGATCGTGCAAGGCGAAACCGGCGAAATGAAAGTCTCAAAATCCAAATGAATCAAATAGGAAAGACTCAGAAATGAGTCAATGAATGCACGCGTGTCACCTCATCCACAAATGCACATCTTACTTGTTGTATGCACATATTCTGGCCTACATTAATACAAAATTGAGGTTTTGTATTAACAACTATGTCTCTGTTTGTACAAAATGCTGCACATTAATGTGATTCTGGATTTTGCACACACAAGTTGTATTGTATTAGTTTAAATGTAGCGACGCACATTTGTGAATTTGTCAAATAAATGGGTAGTTGTGCACACATTAATAATTAGCAACAGGCCTATTCATTTGTAGTTGTTTGTGTGTGGGTTGTGAAATGCTTAAAAACAGCGAAAAGAAAGTCTCAAAATCCAAATGAATCAAATGAGATCGACTCAGAAAAGAACTCAATGAATGCACGCGCGTCACCTGATCCACACATGCACATCTTCTTTGTTGCATGCACAAATTATGATACACTAAAACAAAAGAAAACATTTGTATTCACAAAAATGTCTCTATTTGTACAAATTGCTACACATTCATTCAATTTTGAATTGTGCACACGCAAGTTGAAAGGCATGGATAAAACATTTCTGCAACATGTATCCAGTTCATTGATAAGTGTGCTTGCACGTGCTAATCATTTTGATACTATATACATCCCATATTCTTGGATCCTGAAATCTGTACTCGACCCGAATCACTTCTTACCCGAACCCGACGTGTATCAATAAAGAAAGAAAGAAAAGAAAAACCCGACCCAAGACAAATTCTGATACAATTAGACCCAAGTCCGACGTCATTTTCTTTTCGAACCTTACTGGACCTGAATGTAAAAAGCAGTAATGTCTGCACGATTGAGAGAGACGACTTTTACAATCGGGAATGACACAGACCAAAATCAGAGACAACAAATAAGAAACGACACGGCAGGTGTAGATTTAAAAGTAAGCGCATCTTCCCAACTTATTTGTAATCTTCATAACATTTATATTAGCTACTTTTTTTAACCCAAGTGACCAGATAACATAGCATATAGCCGAATTTGTGTATGCCAAAAATGTAGGAGAATGTTTTCTGTGGATTTTCACAAATTGTTTTGTTTGTATGTCAATATTAAGACGAAATCCACACACTCATCCTCTCTAATGGGTCGGATTTTGCAGAGAGCAGTTTATGTGGAGCGCGCCGTCTGGTCGGACCTCGGATTTTTGGAATCCAAGTGGACCCGTGAAGACCCCCAGTTTATGCAAAACGCTTTGACTCTAGTTGTCACCTGGTAGCACTTGGTCCAGGTATATGGCTACAAGTAGGTAGAGAATGCAGTCCAAGAACAGCATGATCATGGGAACATAGAGGGCGTGAGGACCAATGCCCAGAGTGGAGAACACTGCACCGTCCCCTTGAGCTTCCAGATACACCACCTACACATACACACAAAAATAGTGCCATAACATACCTTTTATTTCATGTATACACTAACACTCAATTTTTTTATGTTCATTAAGGCATTAATGTTTCAAAATATAGTAAATACATTATAATTGTGAAATATTAAAATTTAAAACAACTACATTTTCGGCAGCCATACACCAGTCTTCAATGTCAAATGATCCTGTAGAAATATTTCTAATGTGCTGATTTGGTTGCCAAGAAACAGTGGAAACCAGTGTTTAAAAAAAATCCGGATTTTATGAATTGAAATTTCTAAATAACAGCATACATCTGAAATTTAACATTATAAAATGTCTTTGTCACTTTTTATCAATTTAATGCATCCTTACATTACTTTCTTTCAAAAATATAAAATTATGCACACAGATCCCAAACTTTTCTTGGCAAACTGTCCTATAACCTAGGAGATCGCTGTTATACAATGGAGCATGTTTGTGTAAAAGTGTGTTACCTGGGCAATGCCGATAGAGAAGGCGCTGGGGGAAAGAAGGCAGAGGAGCCACACGGCTGACTGAGGGAAATCTCTCATCAGAACAGTGAAAAGAGACAGACATCCAAACACCACAGTGAGCATGGAGCCCACTGTACTCGCAAACTTGGGCTTCTTAAACAAAGGGGTCAACATGAAGGAGAAGAAAATCTGTGGGATTGATAAGTAAAAAAAAAAAAAAAAAAAGTCAAACTAAAACTTAACATTCCTGGTCTTATTGTGTTCAGTGCATGTACTCATAATTTAATTTAACCACTAATCAATCACATAGGCCCCACTTTTCACGATACAATCACCCCAGCGGATAAAACCAAGACCTGCCCTGCATTTTGCAATTGTTGTATATCTGCTCCATTCAGAAACGTCACATTATGAAAAATCACTTGCAAATGCAGTTTCACGTTGACTTGGAGAAAAAAAAATAACTTTAATGCTGAAACAACTTTGTGGCTAATAAAACAGGATTTTTCATAAATATATGTGGCTAATAAAACGGCATATTTTCAAATATATATTTAAGCTTAAATGAAGTGATTTGCTTTTTCGTCAGATATTTTTCCAGTACAGAAACACCTCTCTGATGCAAAAGAAAACCAACGCAGCTGAGAGCAATTTAGCCTTGGAAAACAAAAATGAATAACATTCAGTATGAAGTTGAAGATTAGCCCATCATTAACATGGCTACTCTCACTGTGGGAGGAAATGGAGACATGAGGCCAAATGAGTGCACACCCATTTAAATAGCTTTTTCACTCTCTAAAGTCGCTATTGTTCAGACCATCGCTGGATGTGACAGAAGGGTTGCTAGGACTCACGGAGGATATTCCATAGAGGAAAATGAGGAGGAAGATGACAAAGAAGTTGCTGTTGGAGAACAGGGGCGTGCAGGTTGCTATAACGGCCATGAGAATGGACATGGTCGTCACTAGTGCGGCATAGAGAAGGCCCCATGAAAGCCTAAAGAAAGCAAAAGAGAACTTTTTTCAATATTTAAACTAGCTATGAATTACAATTATTTCATTTCAGGTTAAGCAGTAGACACACTTACCAAAAGGCAGAGTCATACAGTCCCATCATGCTCATGGTGTCTTTCAGCCGCTGCTCTTTTTCAGCAGCCACATTGACAATGAGGAAGGACACAAAGGGTGTAAATGCCAGCACTAGGTAGATGGAGATCAGGGCGTGAGGGAACTTCTGGACCTCCACTGAACCTGGATGTCCCATCATCACTGCACGCACTTTTAATTCGTTCCACACCGGGCGTTTGGTCTTCAACTGCAGAAGAATGAAGTAATTATTATTGAAACAAAAGTGGTCTCAAAAGAGATCACCAAGGACCTTATATTTCCTCCTATAACTTTCTATTAATTAAAGAATCCTGAAAAAAAGGGTTTCCACAAAAGGTTTCAACACTGATAATAAAAAAAATATTTCTTGAGCACCAAATCAGCATATTGGATCACTTCTTATAGATTGTAAAAATATTTCACAATATTACAGTTTTACTATATATCTGATCAAATAAATGCAGCCTGAGTGAGAATTGGTTACTTTAAAAAAAAAAAAATTACCGCTCAATAGCCTAAACTTTTGAACAGTGGCATAGTTGTCCCAGACATCAGCAGGCAGATGCCCACACTGCTTATTTCAGCTAAATTGCTTAAATACCAATACATTATTCATCCATGTCACTTCAAACCTGTATAATCGCAGCATCAATGAGAGACTGCAGCCGTACGAATCCAGAATACCAGTAGTTGGCAGCACGACAGTTGACATAGTTTGTGTAACAGCTTGCTGTGCAGCAGAGAAAAAACAAAACAAAATACCAGTCATAAGTGTTAATTCTTCAACAGTTTTTTCATTACAGATTAAATGATAAAAAACTGAATGTCAATTGCATCAAAAAGCAAGTCGCCATTTAACCAAAGAATTGATGCTGTGGATTTAAGTCATCAGTGTTAGGTGATTCTCACTTATGGATTCAGTGAAGTCACTAGGCAGAGGAAGCTGGTTGTATGGGAATCGCAGGCGGTACGACATAGAATCCAAGAAGACCACTCCCACGTAGCCATCAGGTTCATAGAGACTGGCATTCTCCAAGTCTTCCTCAGTGGAGAACATATCTAATCGCTCATTCATAGCTGAGGAATCAACACCAAGAAACAAATATTCACAGTAAGTGTTCTACCATTATCATAGTCAACGCTACTTCATCATAAATTAGCAAAGCATTCAATTATAACATACCAAATATACCATGCAATGCTAGTTAGAGGTTTGCTTAAAATGAGGCTTTTAAAAATCATTTTTAAAGAAAGCCCAATAAATGTGGCTTACGCAGTTCCCGTGCAACCTCTTCCATGATGTGATTAGTGACATTGTTGATCGGGGTGTAGCCAAGACCTTTGAGTGCCAGGTCCCGATCATACTCCAGCTCCTTAGTGCTGATACTGCCGTATGAGACATGAGGATTGAGAGTGCTGATGAGGATCAGGAGGCCCAGGAGGAGCAAAGGCAAGATCAGCTCCTGCAAGGAGAGAAGAGGAACACTTCAAATTTGACAGGGAATTGTGGCAGGAAAAATACGGTTCTAAAAAGAACAATTAATTATAAATACTAATAAAAATAATACATTCTATATAATTAACCATTTAATACTGTAAATACTAATAATATTAACTCATTTTATTAAAGAAATATCCTACAGAATAGTGTACAGTATATACCTGATGTAAACTTTAATTAGAAGAGGTAATTCAGAAAAAAAAAAAAAAAAAAAAAAAGGTAAATCCATACTGTCATGTTCTCACAGCTCTTGATTTACTGTCTTAGGGAGGCCATAAATACATGAGCGCCAGTGAGGGATCATCTCTCTGGGTTCATTTGCTAGACCATGACATGAGTTTAGCTTTTAATGTGCCTGGAGGGCGCTCACTACAATGTTTGTTGCAAAAGGTCGTTGCAATTTCATTTTAAGACCACACTGAAAAAAGTCATTGATTTCATGATTGCATGTCTCCTCGGAATTCTGGATTCTTGTGGGGAAAAAATAGGCTATTACCTCCCTTGAAACAGATTAGACTATTATAAATCTGTTTTTGCAAATGTACACTACCATTCAATAGTAAAGATTTTTTTCTAATGGATACAACCAAAAATTCTTTCTTTTGATCTTTCGATTCATTCAAAAATCCTGACCTAAAGCATCACAGCTCCCACTAAACTAAAAAAGTAGCGCAACTGTTTTCAACATTAATAATAAGAAGAAATGTTACTTGAGCAACAAATCAGCATATTAGAATGATTTTTGAAGGATCATGTGACACTAAGGACTTGAGTAATGGTGCTGAAAATTCAGCTTTGACATCAAAGGCTATGCACATGATGTCACCGTCAGTCGGAGTGACTGCCGTTACCCGACTGAGTGGCAGCATTGGTTTTCAGTGTGAATGCTGCAAAAAACACAAAACACATTAAAAAAAAGGGAAAGAGCTTTGCGATTGACTGTGCAAACAGATTTAACAAGAAATCTGAAGGATATTTTTACAGACTGCCGAAAGCTACGGTACAGAAAAGAGAAGCAGATGGATCGCTCCAATTCACAGAAACTGGACTCTATTATTATAGTTTTGTGTCAATATGTTGAATTTTGGGGTAAAATCATACCCTATTGTAGGGCTCGGCGATAAATCGATTAACTCGAATGTGTAGTTTACGCCGATTTTTTTGAATGAAAATCGGTTTTCTCTTTAACAACCGCCGACGCTCCCCTCTGGGTTCCCGTAGTTCCGACCGGGCTCAGCGCTTGCCATGATAGAGATACACAAACAACATGGCAAATGAACATGACCGCACCAGCAGAGGCACACCCGCCGAAAACATTTACAAGCTGAATCTGCAGGGCCGCCAACTCTCACGAGTTCACTGTGAGAGACGCAATTTTGTCACTTTTTACACGCTCTCACGCCACACATCCCTTTTCTCACGCAGAGAAAAATCGCGAAGCAAAGAGGACACTGACACCGACAGACAAGACAGAGCAGCTTACTATTGATATGAAACAGATTCTCAGCTCTCAGATTGTCAATTTTATTACGAAATTCAAACAATAAACACCGTTTTGGCGCTTGTAAATGTGACGTGAGAGAACGCTGACAGATCTCAGTTCAAGCGGCACGTGAACCAAACATCTGTTACCCTACTACTCTTTACTACCAACTTACCGAGATGTAATAAAATCGATCGACCAGTGTTTTTCAACCGCGGAAAGATGTCCATAAAACAACTGGAGAACAAAATATGCCACGTAACGCTACATTTACCTCAGGAATCCCTTTTAATGACCCATAGCACGCATGTGGACTTAAAATAATTGCTATAGAGAGGAGTATTTGGCTAAATATGATAACTATATTACACATTCATTGTATTTTTAGCTATATCATTAAAATAGTATAACGTTGTTATTATAAAAAACGCATTATATTTAATTTGAGTTAGTTTTAACCTTTAATAATACCAGCTGACAGGGCTCTCTGTATGTTTACAGCATTAGGTGAATTTCTTTTTTTTTGAGAACAATTAACAACACATTAACGTATCTACCATACCTAATATTTATCCAAACGAATTTATATTGAATCAAGATCAGAATCAATTCACAAGAATTGAATTGAAATTGTGAAATTTGTGTTAAGCAATAATAAAAACACTAGCATACCAGTCATTGTGCCATGTAAACATTGTTTACATGGTTAATTAACTTAATAAAATTGTTTAGTTACCAAATAATTTGACAATCACAACACACTTATTGTGATGCAAGTTTTTAGTTTTTTTACACATCCCCTCAATTCCAATCCACCCATTTTATTTTGTTACATTTTCAATGTTTTCAAAGACAGGGCCTGTCCTCTTGTCTTTTTGGCTTGTTGTTTCTGATTGTAATTTAATCCAGATCAAATCTCATCAGGGAATATTAAAACAAAATAAAGTTAAAACTTGTTTTGAACAATTTCGTTGTCATCTGCAGATTGATTTTAAGTAGGGAGAGAGAAAAAAATCGATTTAAATTGTAAATCGGATTTTTTGTGAAAAAATCTGGGATTTTTTTTTTAGGCCATATCGCCCAGCCCTACCCTATTGTATTGACATTGACAACTCATCAATTCAATATTTATCATCTTATATTCTGCATATATGGATGTTTTTAAATAAACACTGACAGAAACTAAACAAGTTTTAGGGCTAGATGAGTCGATATGATGGTATAACATTGATATGTGATCACCCGGATTTAGGCCCAACTGTATTTATATAAATCATTCACAGGCAAATTTGCTTTATGCATTTCCCTGGCGTCAAAATTCATATATAAATGTCAGGAAACATGAATTCAATGTATACCCTCTACTTTACTGTAAAAAACAAGCAGACTTGGTGAGGAGATTTCCTTAAAAAAAAAGCCTAAACGTTTGAATAGTAGTGTATCTGTGTCTGATACAGGTTGTGTGTCAGTGGTAAATCACTAACACCTATACTGACTGAATAAGTTTGACCTACATGCATGAAGCCCACTACACCCAAGAACTCAGCACAATAAAACTAGCTTCAGCATCTCCACCTCCAGGAAAAATCTATACAGAGATGACACTTACTGGAAAAAAGCCCAACCATGATGACTACTGCATAACAATTCATTTTGTTCCATTTCTAACCGCTTTCCATAATGGATCATGACAAGCTTCCCTTTACAAAGTCGGTTTAAAAGTATTATATTGACGGCATGAACTAAAGCAGAACACCAATCCATTAACAGCCTTTTAATTCTGAAAGACTCTTATGTGGCCCTTCACGAAACAATAGGAAGCAGAAAGACAAGAATACAAAGTTACCTTACATAAAAAATAAAAAAAAACAAAAAAAACATGACAACATGAACAGAAGAAAGTGGGGAAAGAAGTTGGATTTATGATGAATAAAACAGAGAATAAAAATCATGCTGGGTTACAAAGAGTCAGCAGAGTGGATAGAAGAGGATTTCATTCAGATGGAGCGGATTTTATAAAGCAGCCTGGGTAACTGGAATTTTAGATTGCTTGTTTAGCAGATGCTTATCAAATGTACATTCACTTAGTAAAGGACAAATCCTCCCGAAGTAAAATGATACACGACAGTCTTTTCTCCCCTTTTGTGACATATCTGAATGAAACGGCTGCCCGAACAAGAACAAATGTAGGGAAGGATTTGATTTTGTCCACTGGGAATTGATTGGATGGATGTGGTTTGCGACTGCTGTGATGTCATTTGAGTGAAGGAGAGCAAGTTATTTTAATTAAAGATCACGAAGGCACATACAAAAAATAAAAAAATAAAAAAAATAAAAAGGCTATGCACTGATAAACCATTTATAATAAATACTGTAATATTCAATACAAAATAAAAATTGTCAGTTGATTTCATGGTGACTTTAACAGATTCAAATGGACACTTCAAGCACTCCTTGAGAAGCATTTACTGAAGGAGTTCAATACCAGCGCACAAAATAGACGACGCGCAAATGCTTTAATAGTGCAACAGATTTGCACCTACAAGAAGGGAAAAGAAAGCGCGTGAGTGACAGATTAAAGGCACCTGGAGACTCTGTTGTTTGGTCCTCCATTTGATCAGCAGGTTTTTGTAGAGCAGGCTCCTCGTCTGATGCCAGACTCCGGCATCTCTTCTGGTTATGGGCTGCATTCTTCCAGCATGCTTCAGCTGACTGGCACATGGATCAGACACAGCTGCAAAACAAGAACGTTCTCATTCCAAACCAACAAATGGGCTTGAAGTTTTGCTTTAAACTTGTCAGACCAAATTCAGGGTGTTTCTTTTCAACTTCAAGATAGCATGCGAGAATGCTGCTCTAAACCTCTGACCTTTTTTTTTTTAAATGATCCCATCATCCAATATTTTAATCTGTACAATTTGAGATGCAGTGTATTAACCAAGATATTTACATTTTTCTAATGAATCAGTGCTACCATTTGTGGGTCTGTAAAGAAAAACACCCAACAACATTAAACCACTCTACCGGTCATGTCTTTTCAACATGAAACAACAGTTTCACCTATACTGAAACTTAATTGAGTATGATTTGCATAGATGAACACTTATATGTTGAATGCCTTTTGCTTAACAGCCATTCATTCTAATGAGAGAACTAGCATTTCAAGTCTTAAACGGTACAGTAGCTCAAAAGTTTTACAGATAAAAATATATTACAGCAGCATAATAATTGATCTTTCAGTAATAAACAATAGAAAAGAAAAATATTAATAATGAAGTAGAAGGTGACTAATAATGAATAGCATGAATTGCATTGCACATCATGCTTTATTTCATGACTTTATAAATATTTAATCAAATAAATCTGTAACTCTGTACACAGTAGACAAATGTTCTGGGCTTAAATGTAAAATTCCACCACTGGTATCAAAATAAACTGATTCGTATTTCAGAATAGCTGAATTATACTTATTTACTTTTTATAGTTGTTCCCCAAAAGACAAACATAATTATGGCATTGTGTTATTTAATATCAAACATTGCTTGTTTGGAGTTTCCCCATGTTAAGACTGATGACACCTTGGGAAATGTGAGTAAAAATGTAACTGTAGATAATAACGAATAAGAGCGTGTAAAGTGCGCCAGTGTGTTGTTACCTACCAGGAAAAGTTTGCAAAAAAAAAAAAAAAAAAAAAGCTACTGCGCGTGCATTTGACATGTTGCGCGTACTCGCGCGGTGCAGGTCAATGACGCATGGGCTGGGCTATCGCCCCTTCACCTTATTTAATACAGATAAAATAGGGTTTCCTCTAGTGAACATGACATATTAGAGCCAAATGTGCAAGATATCGATAAAATAATGATTTTTGCTCGCTGCTCTCGGTGTGTAAACACTGAAGGCTAACGCTAACCGGCTAACAGCTTTCCCTCAAGCTTAAACAAGAAAGTACACTTACGTATGAAATACATTAAGACATGTCTTTCCCGTCCTCCGGATTCGCTTTGTTCTTTCCAAATAAATAAGCTTTAGGAAATAAATAAAGAAAAGAGAAGGGATTCAAGGCGCCGTTGACAACACTACTAGCGCCTCTGCTCTGCTGCCATCAGCTGGACCGACCAGCCAGTCAGCCAATCAGCGCAGCCCTACAAGTTCCGAGACTCATGATTTGTCGGAGTCAAGCAAACCAATCACTAACCTCAGAACTTGTTGGACTGCGCTGGTTGGTTTTGGGGTTTATGATTGACACAATCGCAATACCTCCGACCCCGCCTGCCTTTGACCTACAGGTCTGTGTTGTTGAGGAATTTAATAATGTGGTCCTGAATATTATATTGAATTATATTATATTATTTGTTCTCAATATTTATTAATAATTGATTTCACACATTTTCTTAACAGCTGTATGCTCAATTTAGGTGAAAATCCCTTGCATCTGAAGATGCAATGCCTACTGTTCTAGATATTTTGCTATGCTTGCATTGTTTTGCTTGGTGGAAGGAAACAGCAGAAAACAGTTTACAGTGAACTATTGACATGTAGTCCTGATATCCACTAAGCGGGTGCCAAAAAAAAGAAGAAAATATGATACATTTCAGTGTGCTGACAGTACAGGAATGCAGTCAGGAACATTGTTTAATGTGTAAAGGATACAGAACTTTGAGTGATCATATGCTTTTGGACTACTACTGTATGTTCCTGAAAGTGAAACATTTGTGTACTATTAAGTCCATTTGACTTATAGATACTGTCCTTAAAACTTACCTTGACAAAATGTTACCATTATATAATGCATATATTATTGATGATGAGATGTGCAATGCATACACTATTGCAATCACTTTGTCAATCAAATTTATTTGGTTACAAAAAAAGGTATAAAATTAAGAGTAGAAAAAGTGTCTATGCATGTATAATTATGAAAAACAAAAAAATACAGTCTTTTCAAAGAAAAGGCAACCATTTTTTTTTCTTTTTTTGATTAAAAACATTCCACTGAGGATAATGAACTACATTATAATACCACCTTGTCTGGTACTAAACTAACACAAACCCAAAAGGATTTTAGAGAAAACAGCTATGCTGAAACCTGCATGACAGTAAAGGCAAATTTACATTGATTATTAACAGTAAACACAAAATGACATCAGTAAATGAAACTGTCACAGAAGCCAGACGTATGAATCATAAGCAATGTGACAGTACATTAATTTGTGCAAGGCCTGAGGGATTAATACTTTCACAACCACAGAAGCTGTGAAATATATATTGCTCCCTGGAATGAGAGGGGTATATTTGACTCCTCAGTCACATAAACAACAAGCATCACCATTTCAGTCCTGCAGATTTGAATATGTTTTTTGGGAACTGCTTAAATAATTTCTGTTGTCACGAGATATATAAGGCCTGATATAAATATTCAACCAGAAGGCATCTGAGGCAGGTTTTTATCCCCTGTCGCACTGGCTCGGCTTTAAAGGAATATGTTTGCATGTCATTGTGAGAAGTTTTGACATAAGTCAAGGCCATTGAATTCATGAGAATCAGATCTGCCACGCACAGAAGCCAATGGACTAAAAAATTAAAAGCAGACATGGCAAGTCACTTGTCTTCACAGAAAAGCTAGGAGCATTTTTAGCAAAAACCCAGATAGCAAAATAGGTTTTTGTAGCGCTTTCATTCAAGTTCTTTCGTCCATGGTACAGCTCTTCCATTTGGGTAGAAGAAGAAACCTTCCACTTGGTGTCTACATGTTTTCCATAGTGCTGATGCTGGGGTCGAGAGGAGACAGTCTATATCTTCAGTGTTTGCGGGTGCGTTGGCCCCCTGCTCCAGTGGTTGTGACGTACAGGAGGGGCTGAAGTTGCCTGGTTTGGGGGCCACGCTTACTGAGGTATGAGGGCAAGTTGGAGGAAGTGACATCTGCTGTTGATCCTGTGGAGAATAAATGGAGATAAGTCAACAGGAAATCAAAATGTATTAAAAGAAGACCTATTGTGCCCTTTACGAAGTCTTTATTTTTGTTTTTGGGTCCACTAAAATAGGTTTTCATGCTTGAATGTTTAAAAAAACATTATTTTTCAAAAATTTTACATTTTTTTACACACTTTCTTCCCAGTCTGTCAGTAACACTGTTTAGTTCGGGGCTCTATGAAACCCCTCCTTCTGAAAAGTGCAATGTACTCTGATTGGTCGGCTGGTGTGTTGTGATTGGTCAACCAATTCGAGTGTGTTTCAGAAATGTCCCACCCCTTACCATAACCCAGAGTTTAACCACACTACTAACACAACTCAACCAGGCCTGACCCCCCTTTTTTGAGTAAGGCTCGGGTGGGAATTATTTAAATGAGAGATATTGTGATGTGTACGTTCCTGGAAGAAAATTAAAGACTTGTTTCATGCTCAAACAGCAACATTACACACTAAAGAAAGTTAAAAATGTAAAAAAGCATAATAGGTCCCCTTTAATACACGTTCCTGGTCACATTGCACACAATTTATCTATGCATTTCAAAGAAAGAAATCAAATTGAATCTCACTGGTCTACAGTGAATGCCAATTGAACCAATGCAAAATAGGTTTCACTTGTAATAAATGCATGTATAAAATGGTCAAGGTTGTAAATATATTTTTGTCTTTTACTTTTCTATTAGACCTTTTTCTATAACAGACCTGTTTGGTGGCTGTTGTGAGAGGGTCGAGCTTTAGCAAGCTGAGGTTGGGCTCTGTGTTGGGGACGCTGGATGGGGGCCGGGGGGTGACCGTTAATGTGCAGGTGGGGATCAGAAGTGCTGTCAAGGGGACGAAATCGCTGGCTGGTGTTCTTCGTCTGAGACAACTGTAGGGTGGAGAAAAATCTGAGTTTGTTGAAAATAGTCTGAATTAAACTAAAATAAATAATTTGAAAATAAAAAATAAATTTCAGCACCAATAAACATTTTTGCATTATTTTCATGACAGTTAATCACATTTTCCATTACTATAATGCAAAAAATGGCATATTATTTAAATTTTAAAATATATACAGCAGTTGAAAAATGTTAGGGTCAGTAAGATTTTCCACTTAAAGAAAGATACTTTTATTTAGTAAGGTCACATTAAATTGATCAAAAGTGACAGTAAAGACTTTAGCAAACAACTTGCATTGTTGCCAAAGATTTCTATTTCAAATATTTGCTTTTCTATTGAACTTGACATTCGTCAAAAAATCCTGAAGAAATCTTTCCCCAAAAATAGTAACCAGCAGTTACTGTTTTCAACATCGATAATAAGAAATGTTGCCCGAGCATCAAATCAGCATATTAGAATGATTTCTGAAGGATCATGTGTATATGTAAATAGAAAACAAATATTTTCAATTGTAATAATTTTTCACAATATTACTGTATTTTCAAATAAATGCAGCCTTGGTGAGCTTAAGAGACTTCTTTCAAAAACAAACAAAAAAAAATCTTACTGAGCCCAAACTTTTGAATGGTAATGTACATAATAGTATGCGTTTCTGGTTTAAATTTAAATGATTTACACTAAGAAGAATTCTTCTAATGAGAATCATCTTTGAAAATAATAGTAAAGTTTTGAAATAGTTTGAACTATTATTTTGAACTAAAACAATCAAACAAACAAACAAAAAACAAACAAACATCCAGACACATGATACAAATGAGAATTTTGGGACAAAATGTGCTTAACTCTCAAAAAAATAAGGTCAATGCAATCAACCTTAATGGTCCATAAATACACTTAATATTCCTTATGCAAAATACAGCTTCTCAGTTTTTTAGATTTTGGGGTGAAATGTGACTCGAACAGGTTTTTGTGAGATTCAACCATTAACACAGATGTGAATGGAAAAGCTCCTTTATCCGAAAACTCACTGCTTGTCCTGTGACTTCAAATGATCGAGATCTTCTCTTGCGTCTGCGACCCTCAAAGTCCTGTTCCCGTGGGGCGGGGTTCTTGACAGCCTGGCGGTTCCGTGGCCGTGTCCACGTGGCGTTGGGTGCGGGGCCGTCTCCCGTGCTGCTGGACAGGTTGTCGTCAGAGGTGGCGTGGCGTAGTTCTGGGCTGGGCTGTCTCACGCGCCGTAGAACCAGGCCTTTAGGGGGCGCCTCGGACAGAGACAGGTTACTCTTGTGCTTTTTGGGGTCGAGGGGTGAGGGTGGCGGGGGCAATCGCAGGGCATCTATTTCTAGGACCTTAGAGCGGCGCCGAGCAGCCTTGACCGCAATGTTCTGCACGCCTCGTAGAATCTGCTGTCTCTCTGGAGGAAAATGGTTCAGGGATTTTAATACCATGAGTGGATAAATGTGTATAAGTTGGCATTGCTGTATTATGTGAGATGAAGCTGTGAAAGAAATTGGTTGCCATAGTTTAGGGCAGAGGTCTTCAATCCTGCTCCTGGAGGGCCACTGTCCTGCAGAGTTTAGTTCTAACCCTGATCAAACACACCTGAATAAGCTCATCAAGCTCTTCAGGATCGCTTGAATATACAAAGGCAGGTGTGCTGAAGCAGGTTGGAACTAAACTCTGCAGGACAGTGGCCCTCCAGGAGCAGGAAACCACTGGTTTAGGGGTCCCTATATAAAAATAAAATCCCACAGAATGCCTCAAATGACCAATCAGAATGGAGTATTCCAGAGAGCTGTGTAACAAGCACAAAGATGAAGGAGCAGAGGAACTGTTACCTTTAGGAGTCAGAGGGGCATCTGTGCCGTTCTCGCTGCTCTCAGGTGAGGAGTCCAGATGGCTGCTCATACTGTGACTGAGATGGCTGAATCTCAGAGCGTCGTCCAGGACAGATGGCAACAGCTGCAGAGGTACAGTCAGCATAGTGTCAGAAACACTGCTTTATTCAGTACACGCAGTTAAAAAAAATGGAGTAACCAATTCAAATAAATAAAAATAATATATTCACACGTTCCCTGAATATTTTAATCACAATTTTCATGAATACTACTGTTCAAAAAGTTTGGGGTCAGTAAGATGTTTTCCTCACCTATCTTATACTCACTAAAGCTGCACTTATTTGATAAAAAAAAATACAGTAAAAAAAAGTAATATTGTGAAATATTATTACAGTTTAAAATAACTGTTTTCTATTAGAATATATGTTAAAATGTAATTTATTCCTGTGATGGCAAAGCTAAATTTTCAGCATCATTACTCCAGTCTTCAGTGTCACATGGTCCATCAGAAATCATTCTAATATGCTGATTTGGTGTTCAAGAAACATTTCTTATTATGAATAATATATTGAAAAGAGCTATGCTGCTTGATATTTTTGTGGAAACCGAGATTTTTTTTTGGACGAATAATACGTTTAAAAGAAACAAAACTTTTATTTGAAATCGAAATCTTTTATAACATTATAAATGTCTTTACTGTCACTTCTGACCAAGTGTGCCGCACACGTCCTGAAAAGTGAAGCCAAAACATGATCATTATTGGTCTTAAGCCCCGCCCTCTCCACGTAAACCATTGCGATGCGAGCCAAACTGAAAATCCAATGACACTTGAAAAAGAAGATGTTTTCTGTCATTTTAGGTAGTTCTTATGCTGACATATGTTCAAGTGTTCATTTTTCCAATAAGTTTGGTTTTAGTCATATATTTGATCATATAAAAACAGGGTGTAACATCATGATTGACAGCTGTGGTAGCGATTGATTCTCTGGAAGTGTGAAATATGGACTCCACCTCAGAATCACTACTGCGCAGACTCGGGCTCCAAATGATGTAATCTCGTAATATTGTGGCTTCATTTTTCTACAGGGGAATGAAGTCGTCCATCTTTTTAAAGTCTATGCTTTTGATCAATATAATGTATTCTTGCTAAATAATTATTTAAAAAAAAAAATCACTCACCCCAAACTTTTGAAAGTTAGTGTATAATCTGTAGCTAGAAAAACTACTGTAAGCTCCCAGACAGACGCTCACCTCTCTGTTGCCCTGGCCATTGATGTGAATGGGTGGAGGAGTCATTACTACAGAGTTCTTCATCTGTTTGTGACTGCTCTTAAACACTCGATCTCTGTGTGGACATGAGAAGTAGTTTAGCTTAGCTTCAGAAAGTTTACAGAATGTGAACAAATTTACACCTCTTTCACACCACATTTGATGTCTGCAATTTAGTTATTTTCAGATTCTTTTTATTTTCATATTCACAAAATATTTTTTGGCCATTAAAAGTTTCCATACAAGGACATATATCAATTTTGTATAGGTAGGAAAATGTCAAGTGTATAAAATTAAATAGCTTAGAGATCTTTTTACCCATCGGTCTCTGGGAGAATCGGAGGCAACGTGTGTCTCCTCAATTTTGTCTGCCCTTGTCTGTTGTCTGAGCCCAATGTGCGAACACTCTCTTGGTCTGAATCCATTTCCTGCAAGGGGTCACGACCTCTATTGGGGAGAGTGATCTTGGGCAGGGAACCCTCCTAAACAGATATATGTCAGAAAATATATGAAAATGTTCATTAGTCTGTTTCTTTATCTATTTGATCATGTCCTTCTCTTTAAAGTCAACATGAAATCAATATTACCCATATCCACATCAATGAAAATATTACGATGGATTTTGTTTTTTGGGAAAAATGTGCACTGCTACATTTTGCAAAATAAGTTCCATGTTCTGATTTCATATTGACTTCATATTGACTTTGCATCTTAGAAAAATGCCAGCTTGATGTACCTTAAGAGTACGAATGGTGAACTTATCCAGGGCCACAACTCTGTCCAAGTTCTTCTCATCCATTTCCTTCATGTACATCTCATACAGCTCTTGAAGATGATGAGGGACTAGGAGACTGTGATCTGCAAAACCATCATTCACCTCAATTTTTCATAACCAAATGTATATCTATATGTATATATATTATATATATAAATAAAACATTCAATATTTTATATATTTCTTATATATATATATATATATATATATATATATATATATATATATATATATCTTAAATAGTTATTTATTTATTATTAAAGTAATAATTTATCATTTATTACTTTAATTTTTTATATTAAATAATTAATATTTTTTTCATTCATTCATTCATTCATTCATTCATTCAATTGCATTACAAATAGAACTATTTCTGTTTCATATTGCATAATTTTTGCTAACTTTACTGCAACAGTTTGGCCTGATTCATCTCTAGCTGAGATTTCTGTGCCATTTCTTGTTCGTACGAGTGACTCACCATCGATAAACTGCCGCTGCTGCTGGATGATCTCATGGCAGAGGTGTCTGTGCTGTTCAAAACGCTGCACTACCACGTTTTTCTGTCGGATCACGTTGTCCTTGAGCAGAGCGCTTGACTGCATCTCTGCGTTCTCGATCTCCAGCTCGTGGACCTTACAGAGGAGGCAAAGCACTTCCCTCTGCTCCTCTGAGCTCACGCGGCGGGGGAGAAGCTCTTCAAGACGTCGAGATTTCTCTCTCAGCTCTGCCAGGCACTGCTCCAATCCGGTCTATAGACAACAGGGGGACTACGGTCAATTACACTGATGAGTGGCTTTATAAACACTGCTAGTCATGTACAATTTTTCTCTGCTTATGAGAAGCCTGAGTCCAAAAGCAGAGAGGAAATGTATTGTTTGTGGAGAAGGTAATCCCAGAATGCACTACCTATGCAGAGTGTTCCAAATTTGTCAGTTCGCTTAGGATGCTGCCTTAAAAGACAGCTGCCTATGGTAGTTACTATGTTTTGGAACAGAGCTTGTGAATATTGTCTAATGTCAATGTCTTGTGAATATTTTCATCAATTTCAACATTAAGTATTTCACACAGTAGCTTCATCATGGCTGTGATGACAGGCATCATTACATCATGATTCAGTTGAAGAGATTCACCAAGTAAATGAAAATTACTGGACTGTAGGAACTTTGTTTTGATGTAAAACTATATGACATATTGGAATCATAAACATTTTAAATAGTCTCTTTCATTTATATCACTAGAGAATAAAACATACGATACCCAAATTGTGTGTGATGACTTGAATTAAAAGAAAGAAAGAAAGAAAGAACGAAAGAAAGAAAGAAAGAAAGAAAGAAAGAAAATAGAACGAGAACCAGTTAATTGAACGGAAATGTTTGAACTAATTGGTATGCTAAAATGAACTAGACTTCCAGGGCTGGCAGTTATCTGAGGTGTTGATCTGCCCTCTAGTGGTTACTAACAACATTACCTTCTGTTTTTGCATTTTCTTCTGCTCAGCCATGAACGTGACGAGGTTCTCTCTGGCAATGACCACCTCTTGTGTCTCTGTGCTGTCAGGCAAAGATTCTGGTGAGTCGGAGTCTTTTTCACTTTCATCTTTATTAAAAGTCTCCTTCCTCCTCTCCCCCTGCCACTTCTTTCTTCTCCTAAAGCGCTCTTGCTCCCAGCTAGATGGAGATAGACAATATTTAAATAGCAAAATATCAAATACAAACCATGCATATATATATATATATATATATATATATATATATATATATATACACACACTCACCTAAAGGATTATTAGGAACACCATACTAATACTGTGTTTGACCCCCTTTCGCCTTCAGAACTGCCTTAATTCTACGTGGCATTGATTCAACAAAGTGCTGAAAGCATTCTTTAGAAATGTTGGCCCATATTGATAGGATAGCATCTTGCAGTTGATGGAGATTTGTGGGATGCACATCCAGGGCACGAAGCTCCCATTCCACCACATCCCAAAGATGCTCTATTGGGTTGAGATCTGGTGACTGGGGGCCATTTTAGTACAGTGAGCTCATTGTCATGTTCAAGAAACTAATTTGAAATGATTCGAGCTTTGTGACATGGTGCATTATTCTGCTGGAAGTAGCCATCAGAGGATGGGTACATGGTGGCCATAAAGGGATGGACATGGTCAGAAACAATGCTCAGGTAGGCCGTGGCATTTAAACGATGCTCAATTGGCACTAAGGGGCCTAAAGTGTCCCAAGAAAACATCCCCACACCATTACACCAGCACCACCAGCCTGCACAGTGGTAACAAGGTATGATGGATCCATGTTTTCCTTTTCACACCATTCTTTGTAAACCCTATAAATGGTTGTGCGTGAAAATCCCAGTAACTGAGCAGATTGTGAAATACTCAGACCGGCCTGTCTGGCACCAACAACCATGCCACGCTCAAAATTGCTTAAATCACCTTTCTTTCCCATTCTGACAGTCAGTTTGGAGTTCAGGAGATTGTCTTGAACAGGACCACACCTCTAAATGCATTGAAGCAACTGTCATGTGATTGGTTGATTAGATAATTGCATTAATTAGAAATTGAACAGGTGTTCCTAATAATCCTTTAGGTGAATGTATATACAGTATATATATATATATATATATATATATATATATATATATATATATAAATAATTATAAAAAAGATAGCTCAAGCACACTTTTTAAAAAAACAATACACAAAAGGAAGTTAATTTGGTCTGAAATGATAAAACAATTGATAATGTTCAAAATCATAAACTTTCAGGGCCAGTGTAGATTTATTTGTAATCTTTAGGTGTCTTGAGTTTGTGTGCAGAATAAAGACTCACTCTGCGATTGTCAGCAGGTGTTTGGATGTGTCTATCTGGATCTCCATGTTGGTGTTGTCCAGCTCCATAAGACGCTTCCTGATGTCCATCTGCTGTCTAAATGCATTGATCAGCTGTTCCCGCAGTTGGTCCATCTCAGCCCGGCTCTGCTGAGAAGAGTGAGCCTGCACCTCCGCTACAGGCAAACACACAACAAGAATGCTATGATGCACATTTGAGTGAGATTACTCCTCTACTCAAAAAATAACACAGAATCAATTGAACATAACAGAACTGAATAGATAAGTATCTAATCTAAACAAAAATAACAATCTATTAGAATAGAATTGATTCAATGAGAAAAAAAATCTAATTAAACTGAAAATAATCTATTAAAATCAATTAGAACTGAATCAATTAAAAAATAATCTAATCAAACAGAGAAGAAAATAATCCATTTAAAATCTAATCAAACAGAAATAGAATGTAATCACATAAAATAATCTATTAGAATAGAATAGACCAGAATCAATTAGAAAATAATCTTATTAAATAGAAAACAATCTATCAGAACAGAATCAATTGGGAAATAATCCAAATCAATCAGAAAATAATCTATAATAATAGAATAATTTAGAAAATAATCGATTACACTAGAATATAACAGAATAAATAAAAATGAATGTAATCAAAGAGAAAATAATATTTTAGAATAGAATATAAAATAATCAATCAAAATAATCTAATCAAAAAAAAAAATGTAATCACAGAAACAAATCTAATTGAACAGAAAATAATCTTTTAGAAATGAGAAGACCAGAATCAGTCAGAAAATAATCTAGCAAAAAGAACAGAATAGCATTGCATTCTATAGCATATAATACAATAGAATCAATTAGAAATTAATCTAATTAAATAGAAAACAACCTATCAGTTTGGAAAAGAATCAAAATTAAACAGAAAATAATCTTTGGAAAAATATAATTTAGAAAATAATCTATTAGAACTGAGAAGACCAGAAGCAGTCAGAAAATAATCTAGCAAAAAGAACAGAATAGAATACAATAATATAGCGTAGCCAATTAGAAAAGAATGTAATTGAAAAGAAAAGTTTGGAGTTGTAAGTAAATTGGAGGCATCAATGGTAAATGTGACTTCGGTGTTACCTTGAACATGACGGATGTCTGTTCTGTCTGGATTGATCTGTCTACTGGCCTGGTCTGCTATCTTCTTCTTCAGCCGCTGAATCTCGCTGCGCAGGTCAGAGATGATGCTGGTGTACTGGGCGATGTGATAGGACACATTCAACAGATTTCTCTTTACCTGCAAAAAAGAAGAGTATAAGATAGTCATCAAACTCCTCACCAAACAGTTGGCATCACAAAATGTGTCATAAAACACCTAACAATCTTAAGCAGAATAAGCTTTAACCTAACAGTCTGCATGAGTTGCATGGATGTGTGTATTTGTTTATGTACTGTATGCCCTTGTGTCTTTACTCCTGTCAATCTCAATGACATGATCACATCACTCAAACACTGAATCAACTGCATCAGTGATGTTAAATATGACACCAAAAGCAAAGCACAGCACAGTTTATTGCTGTAATTTAAAACCCCATTATGTTTTGCTGTTTATTGTCAGTCAACTGTTCCGTTTCTCTTCCTGATTCGTGTTATTGTGTATTAACCACTTGTCTACTGTTGATACCTTTGGGTCATAGTGACTTTGTCCTAAGACTGGGAAAGAGAGAGAGAGAGTGTGTGTGTGTGTGTGTGTGTGTGTGTGTGTGTGTGTAATATTACAATTTAAAAGAACAATTTTTATTTTATTATATATTAAATGTATTTTATTCCTGTGATTGGCAAAGCTGAATTTTTAGCTTCAGTCTTCATAGTCACATGATTCTTCTAATATGCTGATTTGATGATCAAGAAACATTTCTCATTATTCTCAATGTTGAACACATTTGTGCTGCTTAATATTTTTGTGGATACACAGAAAGTTCAAAACACATCAGCATTTATTTGAAATATGAATATTGTGTTATGATGTAAATGTCTTTACAATCACTTTTGATCAATTTAGTGCATCCTTGCGGAATAAAAATAAAGTTATTTTAAAAAATATATCTTATTGACCCTAGACTTTAGAACAGCAGTGTAAGTAGGTTAACTAGTTTGTCCATTGTTTTATCATGTGTCAAACTAACCCGTGTGCGGATGCTTTTGGCACGGTCGGCATAAGTCAGGGTATTCCGTGAATCCTCGAAGGCTAGAGATGCAGGGCTTATGTGAGCAATCATCACCGTCCGACTGTTTCCTCCTAGAGAATCCTGCAGACATGACAAAAAGACGATCGAAATCAAGAAAACTATCCCATGAGCGTCTCTGTTCGTGAAGAATCATATAGCTGTACCTTGAGCAATCGTGTGAGCTTGCTGTCTCTATAGTTGACGTATTTGTTGCCATTCTTTTCACTCAAAGCATTGATGCAGTTCCCCAGCGCGAGCAGAGAACGGTTGATATGTGCGCCCTCTTTTAACCTCTGGCCTCTGTTCTGTGTCTGAAAGCATAAAACAGTTATTGCACAAAGATGTTAAACTAATCGTCTACATGTGGGTTAGGGAGTCTGTTAAAGCTTCCAGCAGGGGGCGCTCTCGTATGTCTCATTCTCTGAATAGTTGTGCAACAGGCTTGTCATCCTCATCAATAGAGAACAAACAGCCACTCATGTTTCTGAGCAACAATACCCCATCAGCAGAAACAACGTGATCTGCTTTTGTGCCGGTCACATGCATGTTTAAACCCACAGGGTGCCTGAGTGATTTTTAACTGTTTCCATGGCAAATACATGGCATGCTCTCTAAATGTGTTCTCTCATGTAACATAGCCCAGTCTCATGCTGTGAGTGGAAATGACACTTTAATACAAAACATGATTCAAATGTCTCTCATCAAAAACACCTGACTTGGCTTGTGGAGGTGTCTCATGCATAATAATGTATTTTAATACTGAACAATTATTTTCATTTTAGACGGCTTCATTTTCCCACCAAGTTTATCAACGATAGTTAAATCACTCTTGGAATTGTTCCCTTGTCACTGGCTGATTCATGATTCTGAATATATTTGAAGCCAACTGTGCCAGCTTTTATGCAAGAAGAAAGATTGAAAGCTTTGATATTAATGATTATCAAATTTATGGACATACGTCCGAGCTCACCAACTGCGCTTTTACGTAACTTCTGAATGATGAATAGACCTTTACGTCTCGCACCTACAAATATCTCACCTCCTCCTCACACACAAACACATCATACCTGTGAGGCCCGTTCAGACCCTGCTAAATCGATCATGAAGAGTCGCGCAAATCGCACTTCCTGCAGGATGTCTCGACATCGGCTCTGTTGTCGCACGACCACCTGCAGCACAGCGTGAGAGCGAGAAGACGTCTGATTGGCTGCTGTCGGCTCTTGAGTTCTCTGCTTGTTTCCCTTCACTAACAACTCCATGATCTGAGCGAGAGAAAAGAGAGAGAGAGAAAACTCACCATCCAGCTGTATACAACAACATCTATACACAGTACTGTTCAAAAGTTTGGGTTGGATTTTTTTTAACCAAAACTCCATTTATTTAATGAAAAATATAGTAGAAATAGTAATATTGTGAAATGTCATTAAAATGTAAAATAGCTGTTTTCTTTTTTTATATATTTTAAAATATAATTTATTCCTGTGATGTCAAAGCTGAATTTTCAGCATTATTACTGAGTCACATGATCCTTCAGAAATTATTCTAATATGCTGATTTAATGCTCAAGAAAAATTTCTTATTATTATACATTTTGAAAGCAGTTGTGCTGCTTAATATTTTTGCAGAAACCATCAAGCATTTTTTCAGGATTTTTGGATGAATGGAAAGTGTTTTTTGTAACATTATAAATGGCTTTCCTGTCACTTTTGATCAATTTAATGTGAACTTGCTGAAAATAAAGCTTACTGACCCCAACCTATTGAAAAGTACTGTAACTTTAAAACATAAATATTACTTTATTAGAACCAACATTGAGGGTAACATGTCACAATTAACATGCATTTAATAAGAAATCAGGGGTGATAGTTTTAAGGGTAAAACAGATGATATATTTATTTTCAATGAAGTGGCATAGTATTAACTGACTTGTTTAAATACTGATGCACATATATTTTGAAGTGTCAGCCATCTTAAGGTTACCTTTTTGTTATATATGCAACATATACATCGTTTTTAAAATTAACATTCCTCAGCATTGTCTACTGTATCAGTGTTTACTTTTAAAAAGTTGAATTTTTCTCAAAATGCTTGTAAAGTAACATGGGGTCTAAAACATGTGTCTAACTAACCTCTCTTGCATTAATAGTTGAAACCTCTGTGATTCCTGCGACCTGTATCTCTCCCTTTGAGTCCTCTCTCAGGTCCAGGAACCCAGATGATGGATTCAGTAAGTCTCTTATCATCTCATTGTAGATCTGGAACACAAGGGTAAAGACCATGCTTAGATTTCAAGATTACCACCATTGTTTATGCATGAACAGTAATGCGTTTGACATTTACATTCACACATCTGACAGATGCTTTTATCTGAGCTGACTTGACGTGCATAAATATCAGAATGTGCCATCTGTGACCTTTCCATTGCTAGAACCATGCTGCAGTTGAGCACATTGGCAAATGCTACAATTTGTCAAATTTGAATGGAATTACTGACAAAAGACCATTGAATTATTGAACATTTAGTACACAGTGCGGTCATGACTCATTTTCCTTAAGTGAATGGTCTGAAGTCAACTAGTTACCACATGAATTCATCTCTCAACACTTTTCAGATTTTCATCGCCAAAACGCTAATGTGTATTCATTTCAAAAGTAATCCAGACTTTGGAATGTTTCATACAATCAAAATCCAGAATCTGCTGCATTAACTGTCATATACAGTACTTTCATGATGCTAATGGAGAGATGAATGTGGGATTTAATGTTTCAGAATATTTCAATAAGCTTCATTCAACCCGGTTTAGAACAAGGCCACATCCTGTGCGCCATCTGCGGTCACCTCGAAAGCTCTCAAATTAAGTCGTCCCGAACATAATATTTCATCACTGTCAGTGAGGTCACTGTGATGTGCCGTAAGCATGTGATAATTCTAGGGTGACGCTGATGGAATGAAAAGAAGCCATTGACAGAGGAAGAGTAGAAGACCTGCTGTAGATGTAGATGGATGGAAAGAGAAAAAAAGTGAAAGGATAAACCGGGAGGTCGGAACCTAAACCTCAGGAGCCGAGAATAAAAACGCGTTCTCTCCAGGGAAGCATCCCCTTGAGCATTTGGACGGCCCAAAGTAAACAGGAGTTTTAAAGTGAAGGTGTAAGAAAAGCGGAGGACAGGAGAGCATTGTGCTATTTACTGAAGGTTGCTCTTTGCCTGTGTGGACGGAGTGGTTTACTCATAGGTCTGCACATCCCAAACACCCCTTTAACCTAAAGAAAACGGTTCTCTGTGTTTATGTGTGTATGTTAATATGCTTGAGCAAGTTTGTGTGTGTGCATGAATGTATATAATGTACAATCATACTACTGAAATATTTAGTGAAGCATACTGCACTTTTTTTGTACATACATTTTACAGTACTTGCATAGCAGTGAAGATTATACAAGTATTCCAATAAAAAAGTCAGATACAGAGTATATGTTTGTGTATCTATGTTTGTTTTGAAGAAAATGTGAGTTGTACTCGTGCAAAATTGCTCCTGAGGCATTGTTGTGAAGTTACTAGGAATTCTGAGTGATTGCCATAGCTGTGTGGTTTCTAGGGTGTTGCAAGGTGGTTAAGTCAAAAGAGCTCACTCACAAGTCTATATGATATTCTGGTCTCTAGATATGACTTGGGATCTTTTTTTTGCAGTTGTATCTCCCAGTGCTCCAGTTTAGCCTTCAAACTCAATAGCCTTGTCCTGTTTTTGACAGCTGATGCATGTACATTTGAGATCACATATTCGAGCTGACAGGAGCATCACTTCAATTCTCAGTGTCTTTTTTTTCTTCTCTCACTGTCTCACATACTTTCTTGACTGTCTCAGTGCCCATGTTATCAATTAAAGTCTCTCCAGCAGCATTTCTATAATGGCTGATGCTTGAAATATGTTATTTCTCCTTTACAATGGTAAAATGCAAAATTATCCAAGCACTCAGTGTTCAATCATCAATTCTGGTGTTTTGTAGAAACCCAGTTGACTGTCCTTTTCTTTTTGACATACTTAAGCCTTACAGTGTGTCTTAACCATGCACAAGTGACAAATTAGTCTTCCCACAAAATCAGGGCTTGACATTAACTTTTTTGCTCACCAGCCAAAGTTACTAGCCACTGAGCATTTTCACTGGCCACGATTTTCAAATCGATACAATGGGAAAAAAATGCCATATAGATATTTTTATCGTCACCTCATAATTTGGCAGCAGGTATATTAGGCTGCTGTCACAAGACCTGATGCACCGATCCATTACACTGTTACACACATTTTCTTTCTCTAATTTAAATTTTTTCCGTTTTCTTTCTCAACTGTTAACGTTCACTTAAAACACCACTGTGTTTACGTGAATACTCGCCAGGACTGGAATATTGACATTATTTTGTGTGTATTTGACTGCTTAAGTGCAATAAGCGGCAAAAAAGAACACAATTTAGTACTGAGAGGTGGCTTTATGTGCACGCTCTTAGGGTGTGAGAAACTCAGAAAATAAGTATTGTTTCAGATATTTCAGTATCGATATGTATTGTTTCATAGATAAATAATTGTGACTTGACTATTGAAAAGATATTTCAAAATTCAACCTGCCAAAGTGGCTAGTAGGAGTGAGTTCGTTACAAGGGTGTTAATGTCAAGCCCTGCACACAGAGGCGGATTAAGACTCTTTGGTGCCCCTGGGCACTGACACCTGTTGATGTCAACATGACGTCAATCTGACATTGGGTTCTGACGTCAATACAACTTTCATTTCCAACCAAAATCCAACATCTGTCAACCCAACTTTCGACACCTAAAGTGCCATCCACCCAATAACCGCTAAGAATAAATAAATAAAATGTGCTTCATGTGAAAATTTACATTCAGCTATTATTATTATTATTATTATTATACTATACTCAAAAGTAATTAATATTAGTAAACTTATCTGACAACAGAAGGTAACATCAATGTTAGCTCAAGTATAGAAAAATTGTACAAAATCAGGTTACCACTTTTTGCAAATGATAAATTATAACTTGTGAACCCAAATGTTATAGATAACCTGCTGCAAGTATGCAACATTAAACATTTTATTAAACACATTAAACTAGTGAACCCAACTGTTACAGGCATAATGTAATAAACATCTGTTTCACTTCAAGATAAGATCAATTTGAACAAAGCATGCGGAAAATTATTTTATATAAAAAATATTGAACTAAATCTAGACAATTGCAAAATTAAATGCAAACATGCATCTCTATAGTTACATGTTTTGTGAGGTTTTGAACTGAAAATAACATTTAAAAACTTTACCAATTTACACTCTGCCTCTTTCTGCAACTTTTTTGCAAAGTACAACATGAAAGGCTGTGATGCTCTGTAGTGGATTCGCACATATGACGCATCGCGAGCCAGTTTCATTTCGATTGAAAGGACGCAAAACACGCAAAACCGTATAGCACACTCCCAGAATCAGTATGGTGCGTTTCAACTAGAGGGGATCAGAGCGAGCGTTTTCAGTTCATATAGAAGTTTAGATTCACACTCACGCACGAGTTTAAAGCTCAACTTCCAGTGGAATTAATTGAAAACACTCGCTCTGCTCTGTGCCAGTTGACACGCTAGTGTAATATGGGCGTTGAAATGAAACGCGCGTGCTCACGCAGTATACCTGGTGTGAATCTGGCAGTAGATCCCGCGTCCACAAAAAACTAAACAAAACAAAAAAAAAAAACCCTATAAAATAATGGAAATAATAAACATTCATCAACACATTCAGGGAATTTAGAATGTTTTGATGAAACGGTAGGCCTAGGCTAGAAATATGTTTGAGAATGAATCTCTACGTTTAAGAAAAAATATTTGCGTATTGCCCCTGGGCACCTGCCCAATTGCCCATATGATTAATCCGCCCATGTCTGCACATAATGTAACAAAGTGTGGCACCTGGCTAGGACAAGGAACTTGAGACAATTGTAAAACACTTGGTACAAGATACATGGATCTAGGATGAATAAATACATGTAAAAATGACAGTTAGAAGCTTGTAAGTGTGATAGAGTCATCAATAATATATCTATTCATTATTTGGACAGTCACATAAAAGCATAGTGATTTATTTTTAGGCTAGCGAAGTGGGGGATCAAGGATGCATGCATTTGTTTTGAGTAAACTTTGAACAAGTCCCTCACAACTCTGAGGGAATAAGCTTTCTTGTATCAATACAACATCACCGTAATCAAAGATACTGAGATAGTCGCTAAGCCGACAAGATTTCCCCTCCCTCACGCAAACAGGCGTGCTTTCAGACTCTCCTCACGGGCCTGATGATTATCTTAATCACATAACACTTAAGCCGTTACCCTTTTTTTATAATGTTTAAAACTGAATGAGGGCAATTTACTTTACTATCTGCATTTATTTAGCATGGAAAGTAGGGTGACGGTATCTTTACATGGTCTATATCGAACCTCCAGGTGATATCGGAGCAAAAAAAAAAAAAAAAAGTGGATGCTAAAAACCCTATTTAGCAACCAAATGAAGATCTCACCTCCAAGTAGGACATCGAGACGCTGTACTGCATGTCATCGCTGGTTTCTTCGATGATTTTGAACAGGTCATTTAATGTGCGAACGTAGATACCAGGTTCTCTGTCTGTTCCCAGCATAGTGTAAGTCTTCCCACAACCTGTACACATATGTTTAATAGTACCACGATTTACAATCATTTAATAAATAAAATGAAATAAAAAAGTGACCCAATACAATACTAAAATTATTTAAAGAAAATGAATAAATAAATAAATAAAATGTGCTTAAAACTCAAACATAGACTATTATTAATTGCATTTAGTGTCCTTTTTCATGCTGTCTGTGACACAGAACAGGCCTACCTCTCTTTTCATAAATGTGAAATAATTGTAGATAATTAGCATATGTTCATCAGCATGACATAAACGAGGCACAGGTGTCAGATGAGTCATAGTGAGTGAAACAATGTTTACAGGTGGCTTTTATCCCCGTCAGGCTGAGCACAGCTTTATATAGCCACTGCCACAGACAGGAACAGTCAGTAAGAGTCACTCTGAGGACAGATTAGAGCACACGAGTACGAGAACCAGACCTGCTCTCCAGGAATTAACTTTTATTCAATTCAAAGAAGCATAAAAAGTCTTCAATTAAGGTATTTTGGGGTGATATATTATCTAATAATGTTTTTCTTGACAGCTGTCATGGAATTATACATATCAATCTTATTTGGAAACATCAATTAATTATTATGTGCTATAGTTGGCACTGGCATTGTGGTCTTTTTTTGGAATCAGTGCATGTGACTTTGTTGATTGAAGTTGCTCATTAAGCAGGAGGAAAGAAGATCAGGGTGATAATCTGTGTGTCCTAGTCGTGCCCGGATGTCTGTGATTTTTTACTACTTTGGCCATATGGCCACTGTGGATGTCATTTCAGTGTAAGAACAAAAAAACTACTGCTTAGCCCTAGGTATGACCTGGTACTGACCTGTGGGTCCGTAGGCAAAAACTGTGGCATTGTAGCCTGATATGAGGCCTTCAATCAAGCCTTTAGTGGTGGATCTGTACACCTCGTCCTAAGGAAAATACATTTATAACATTAAACATGTTTAACTGAAGCATGTGCACTTAAATAATAAATAAATGCACTTAAAGGCATACACAAATCAAATAGGCACATACACGTGATCTTTTTTCAAAGCGTATTAAATTTTGTATACACATGCTTCACAACTGATCCACCTTTACAAACAAAAAAACACAGAACTAGCTTGCCTGCGTGGCTGTATAATCGAAGGCCACATCAAACATATAAGTCTTCTCTCTGGACCGATGAGCTCGAAGAATATCATCTGGATCTTCCATGGGGTCCATTAACACCACCATCTGAAAAGGAGGAAAAGAAAAACATGAATAAGAGTATTACATCTGGTTACATGTTTTAAGCTTTTATATGCCCTGCATATACTGAGTGTATATCAAAACCCTTTTAGCCTTTTATTCACCGCCTGACAACACGCTTTACTGGTAATAACCTCTATCTATCACCTCACATTAACTACTAAGGCCATTTACTTCGGTTACAGTGACGCATAGTGTCCTAAAACACCTCTAAATAGAAGTTTCATAATGGGTCCACATGAAAGATACAGCCAGAGTGGCTTAAAAGCAGAAGGTGTAAGTGCATCATGATGGAGGACACCAAACCTAATTTAGTTTCCATTTTTACATCTTCATTTTGGGTAAAATGGTCCTGATGGATGTCCAATGGAGCCCATGTATGGTTTCAGATGTAACCAAAACGCTAAATCTTGTTGTTTCAAGAGCCCTACGGGATCTGGAAGCCAATGTACTAATCAGTTGGGGCTCGTGAAAACACACCAATATCGTTTGATGACCTGTTCAAACACACAAACACAGCGTTCTCTTTGAAGCCTTGCAATTGAAATGCAGCAGAGGAGATCTGACTTTTAAAAGAGGCAATTATAGTGTACAAACATACAGATGTTCTCTATAAACAGAGGAAGGAGAAAAGACTGGGTGAGGAAACGAACGATAAAAATGTGGAGAAAAGGTGAAAAGGAAAAAAAGGCCATGCCTCATTGCATTTGTCCAAGGGATTGAACACACTGTTAATGTACTTTTTTATATTTATATCTTACAAAGTTTTTTGCAAAGAGAAGCGCAGGAAGAGAGAGATGCACTACCACTCAAAAGTTTGGAAAACGGTTATGTTGAACTTACAATATTTCACAACTGTACTGTTTTTACTGTATTTTTGTTTTGGTGAGCATATGAGACTTTTCAAAAACATAAACAAATCTTCCCGACCTCACACTTTTGGATGGTAGTGTGCACTGTAATATATCTATGCATTTAGTGACCTGCTTAACTTATTGCCATGTCACTTAAGGAAACATCTTCCACGAATATGAATGCACATGAGTCAGAAACATGTGAATGTTGATGCTTTTCCCTAAGGGGTTTTCCTTACGAAGGGTGCAGTGATCGTGCTCTCAGCCATATGGTACATGAGTTTATGTTATCTCACCATTCACACAGTGACAGCTGTTGAGTGGCAATTTGGCCAGTCCTAATGTTCTTAAGATACCAGTGCCAGTATAGTTTACGTGGCACGAGATAATAATGCACTGTAATCAGTATTGGATCACTGATCAAGTTCCACTCACCTGAAATGGTCCATGCTTTTGATAAAGGCCAGTACTCTAAACTACTGTATGTTCTCATGTAATGTCACCACTGGATAAAGGGTCCAATGAAGTTCATGTGAAAATGGTCAATGATCTTTAACAGATAGTTCGACCCTGAAACTTAACACTGTTGGGTAGAAACGTATTCATCTTCCACTGGTCTTTTAATTACATTTCTCACTGGAGTCCCTGAGTGTGTTGGTTTAATCATACCTGTGCAAATAAACCCTATGGCAATCAATGTACCATAAGGACCAATGGAAAAGACAATCCACTGTCACACAGTTCTTTCCGAAAGACGTTTGCTGCTAAGCAACCATTTAAATAAGAGATAAAAGACAGAGCTGACAGGAAAACAGGAAAGTACAGGTCCAGATGAGACCCCAGGCTAACTCTATCTAGGGTTTGAAGTATATGAATTATCAGGTAGCTGAATTCTACTTAGAAAACGTGTTTTTTAATACGCGTATTATTGATGACCCAATTTTATATCAATTGCATTTCAAAATCCAAATGAACAAATCAAAAGTAAACAAAACACTAGCTTGCAGGGAAAGTTATTTGTTGAAATCTTTAATGTCTTATTTGTCCTCCAGGATGGAAATAAAATTAAATGGAGAGCAAATGGAGACTTTTTTCCTAAAGCCTGATGCTTAAGACCGTAAAAAAAGTCAATTATTTAAAAATTAATAATAAAAAATACAGAAAAAAATATTAGGCTATATAAAAAGCTATAAATATTAATAAATAAATCTAAAAAACAACCGAAAGATTTCAAAATGACTTAAAAAAAATTCTCACAAAGACAAAAGCAATAGGACTTTGCAAGCTTTGGGGATGTTGATGAACTCGATCTACCCAATTTATGTTTTGAACATCGTTCTGATTTCAATCAGGATGTAGTCTTTTACAAAAACTTGATTTTCTCCACTTTTTGCTCAAAATGTAGCTTTTTTATGAAACTTACCCACATTCAAGTTAGAATAAAATAACTAGAATAAAACAGTTTTTTTGAAGCAGAGGGTCTGTTCTTTCTTTTGATATATTGCATATTCAGATATTCATATAACAAAATATTCTGGGAGCCAGGAAACTTTGGTGAAAATCATCAAAAAGCAGGCGGGTAGCTGGCAACTTTTTCAAAAAAGTATTGCGGGAAAAGAGTTAAAAAGCTATTTCTGACCAACCAAATTTGGGAGATTTAAGTTTGTAAATCATAAATCATCCATTTCAAAACACAGCTTGTCTGAAAAAGCTCAAATCTTGTTAAATTGTGTCACAATGGTGGCGACACACAAGCCTTTCAGTGACTGATGAGACTGGGTAACCATCTGAAACCAGCAGTCTGTTCTGGAGGTCTGTCCTCTCACTGCAAATAAAGGAGTGAGCAAAAGAGGACCCGTTAAAGGACTGCAGGTTATTCGGAAAATCCATCCTTGGTTTCCACCTGCATAAAGGACAGAGGGCATTCACCTGGCCCGACTTTAACTGCTCGACTAGTCCACTGACTAATTCATACGTTCATAAAGGTGACACGAGAACTGAAAGAACCTTCAGGCATCATTAAAGTGCACAATACTTTATGAAATGGCAATCAAATGATCCCCCATTAGTTTGAGAAGGCAGCGCTAGGCATTGTAGATGATGCTGAAAGCGCGCTTATCTAAAACAAGCACATCTGCTCATATGAAAGGTTTCACCGAGTCGGTGCACAAAAACAAAACGAGCCATGCATGAATGAAAGGTGCTAAAATTAAAAGCGGAGTGTGGTCGTAAAATATTAAACGGCGTCAAAGATCAGCCAGGTCTGCGTAACAGCCTGCTAATGCACCGACATGAAATCAATTAGCAATATGGTGTTATTTAAATGAGCACAAAGAAAGGCACAGTCGTTTGGGGGCGACAGTCCAAGTCATCCAGGCGGATTGAGTAACCAATTAACCACGGGGTGGGAGGTGAATACTGGGATCTATCCAAGTGATTAGAACACAACAGTGGCCGTAATGTACCATAAAGGAGGTGGGATGCTTGTGTGGGATCCTGCAGGACGGATACTAAAAATTCCTTTACGTCACATAGACACTGGACTCACTGAACTGTTGTGACTCCCTAACCCAAACATCTGAGGTCAGATTCAGCGTACTCCATGAAAGGAGTGATTTATGTGAGAATGTTTTATACTAAATAAGGCTTTTGTCAATAGGATTCTTTTTTTCTGTGGAGGTTAAGGAAATAAATGCTTCCAGACCTTATTCACAGCGTATTCTTTGATTTTTTTAACAGGAATGAAAGCGAGGCTGTGAGGGATAGACATGATTATAATTACCAGCATCTCTTCAACATGTCTGACTTAGAGCTGGGCGATTTTTTAATAAAAAGAACTTGATTTACGATTTGACCCCCCCCCCCCCCCCTTTCCATTTAAAACAAAATAACTGAACTGTAAATATATTTTAAATATATATATATATATTTATTATATTTAATTAAAGTGCATCAACATAAACAAAATTGCAAAGGCAAACCCTTTCTCTAACTGAAAAGTCACTGTGCAGTGTGCAACAAAGATTGTTAAACATCCAAATTATTGGAGAAAATCGATTTTTTCCCAGCCCTAGTCTGACTGAATATAACTCCTAAAAAAAGCTGATAAAAAGCTTTAACTCATAAAACGTACAAAATAGTCATCGGGAAATACCTAGGCCTAAAAAAAGAAAAAAATAGCAGAATGCTAATTTACATAATTCTACTATGTACTATGTATGAGTGATGAGATAGTTAGTAGATTGTGTTCACTCAATGGCTGGCTGTCTAAGTGGTGTCCGCAAAATAATATAGAATTCGTAGACAATAGGAAAAGTTTTTGGGCCAAACCTGGCCTTTTGAAAAGAGATGGTATTCATCCCTCCTGGGATGGTGCTGCTCCTCTCTCTAGTAATTTGGCTCATAGTCTTAGAGATAAAACATGACAATCTGGGGCTCAGGTCAGGAAGCAGACAAACTGGCTAAACCGACCGTCTGCTAGCAGCCTCGCGTCACCAAGGTCAGATAAATCCCATCACATAGAGGCTCTTTCACCTAGATATTATCATATAGAGACTGTGTCTGTTCCCCGAATTTGGAAATACAAAAAACTTCCAAACCTATCTAAGGTTAAAAATGTAATTGATGTTCAACAAGTAAAAAACAGATATAATACAGATGAGCAAACGATAAAGCTTGGGTTGCTGAATATTCGATCCTTACTTCAAAAGCACTTATTGTCAATGATATGATTTCAGATTATAACCTAGATGTGCTGTGTTTGACAGAAAGCTGGCTAAAACCAAACGATTACATTACTTTAAATGAGTCCACCCCGCAAGATTACTGTTATAAACATGAACCTCGTCCGAAAGGCGAAGGGGGAGGTGTTGCTGTAATTTATAGTAATATTTTCAAAACCACTAAGAAATCTAGTTTTAAATATAATTCTTTTGAAGTGTTGGTGCTAAAATACGATTTATCGTATTTAAAACGATAAATCACGTTTGAGAATTCTGCTGGCTACTGTATACAGGCCACCAGGGCACCATAAAGACTTTATCAAAGAATTTGCTGACTTTCTATCAGAATTAGTATTGGCTGCAGATAAAGTACTAATTGTTGGTGATTTTAATATACATGTAGATAATGAAAAAGATGGATTGGGATTGGCATTTAAAGACATTGTAAACTCAATTGGAGTTAGACAACACGTGTCAGGACCTACTCATTGTCGTAATCATACTCTAGATCTAATATTATCACATGGAATAGATGTTTATGCCATTGAAATACTCCAGCAGAGCGACGACATCTCAGATCATTATCTAGTCTCATGTAAATTACATTTAGCCAAGGCTGCAAAGCCGACTCCGTGTTATAAATATGTTAGACCTATCACTTCTGCCACGAAAGATTGCTTTATCAATAATCTTCCTGATCAGTTTCATCATCTCAGCATCCCAGATAGCTTAGAATAACTCGAAATTGCAACAGAAACTTTTAACTCTCTATTTTCCAGCACTTTAGACACAGTTGCTCCGCTGCGCTTAAAGAAGATTAAAGAAAATAGTCCAACGCCATGGTACAATGAGCACACCCGGGCCCTTAAGAGAGCAGCCAGAAAAATGGAGTGCAACTGGAAGAAAACAAAACTAGAGGTATTTCGGATTGCATGGAAGGAGAGCTCGGTTGCTTACAGAGAGGCTTTAAAAGCTGCTAGATCTGCTTATTTTTCAACCCTATTAGAAGAAAATAAACATAATCCTAGGTATTTATTTGAAAAAGTGGCTAAACTAACGAAAAAGAAAGCTTCAAGCCCAGAAGTTTCCAAGAAACACAGCAGTAATGACTTTATGAATTTCTTCACTTATAAGATTGATAATACCAGGGACAAAATTATAACTATGCAACCGTCTACTACAGTATCGCATCAGGGAGTGCATTGTAGTCACCCTGAGGAAAAATTTTATTCATTTGTTGCTATAGGAGAAGAAGAATTTTGCAAAATCGTTAACTCATCTAAATCAACAAATTGTATGTTAGACCCTATACCGACTAAACTATTGAAAGAGATGCTTCCAGAGGTCATAGATCCTCTTCTCAATATCATTAATTCGTCTTTGTCTCTAGCATACGTACCAAAACCCTTTAAGCTGACTATGATTAAACCGCTTGTTAAAAAAATGCAACTTGATCCTACAGAATCAGTCAATTACAGGCCGATCTCGAATTTCCCTTTTCTGTCAAAGATATTAGAAAAGGCAGTATCCTCACAACTGTGTTCCTTTCTTGAAGGAAATGCTATCTGCGAGGATTTTCAGTCCGGATTTAGACCGTGCCATAGTACTGAGACTGCTCTCATTAAAGTCACCAATGATTTGCTTTTATCATCCGATCGTGGTTGTATCTCTCTATTAGTGTTACTTGATCTTAGTGCTGCATTTGACACCATTGACCACAACATTCTATTAAATAGACTAGAAAACTATGTTGGCATTAGTGGAATTGCACTAGCATGGTTTAAATCATACTTATCTGACCGTTATCAGTTTGTAGCAGTAAATGAAGAGATGTCTTATTGGTCAAAAGTTCAGTATGGCGTACCACAAGGCTAAGTACTAGGACCGCTGCTGTTCACTCTGTACATGCTACAGTTAGGAGATATCATTAGGAAACATGGAATTAGTTTTCACTGTTATGCTGATGATACTCAGCTCTATATTTCCTCAAAACCTAACGAAACTTACCAATTCACAAAATTAACGGAATGCATAGCTGATATAAAAAACTGGATGACTAGTAATTTCCTACTACTAAATTCTGAAAAAAAGAGATTCTAATTATTGGACAACAAACTTCCACACGCAATATCCTAGAATACTGTTTAACACTTAATGGCTGCTCTGTCAAGTCTTCGTCGTCAGTTAGGAACCTGGGTGTGCTCTTTGATACCAATCTCTCATTTGAAAGTCACGTGTCTAGTATCTGTAAAAGCGCATTTTTCCATCTTAAAAATATATCTAAATTACGTCATATGCTCTCATTGACAAATGCGGAACAATTAGTTCATGCGTTCATGACCTCAAGGCTAGATTATTGTAATGCTCTACTGGGTGGTTGCCATGTACGTTTAATAAACAAACTACAGCTGGTCCAAAACGCAGCCGCTAGAGTTCTTACCAGAACTAGGAAGTATGACCATATTAGCCCGGTTCTGTCAACACTGCATTGGCTCCCTATTAAACATCGTATACATTTTAAAATATTGCTGATTACTTACAAAGCACTAAATGGTTTAGCTCCGCAGTACTTGAGCGAGCTCTTAACCCATTATAGTCCTTCTCAAAATTCTGGCCAGTTGATAATACCTAGAATATCAAAATCAATTGCTGGCGGTGGATCCTTTTCCTACTTGGCACCAAAACTTTGGAACAATCTTTCTAACATTGTACAGGAAGCAGACACAGTCTGTCAGTTCAAATCTAGACTAAAAACACATCTCTTTGGCTTAGCATACACATAACACATTATAGATTGCTATAATTCAATGTTAGGCTGCATAGTTTAGATCAGCCGGAACCGGGAACACTTCCCATAAATCCTGATGTACTTTGTAATATTAGTCACTCTGTTTATCCCGAGGTTTACCGCAAACCGCTGGATCCAGGCCATATCTAAATCCGAGGAAGGACCATCACATGGACACGACGACAACGCATCCCTGAAGTGCCAGCCTCATCAACACTGTGAAGGCCTCATGGACACCTCAACAAACTCATCTCCATACCGGCGTGATGACGCCGACCCCTAACCAGATGAACTGGATAAATATTGTGAAAGTTCTGATCCAATCTGACTTCTGACCTATAATGCTGCCTAAATCATAATCATACACTGTTCGTTTGTTGGCCAAAGGAGGACTGGCCCCCCGACTGAGCCTGGGTTCTCCCAAGGTTTTTTTCTCCATTCTGTCACCTGATGGAGTTTTGGTTCCTTGCCACTGTTGCCTTTTTTTTTCGCCTTCATTCGCCATTGGCTTTTGGCTTGCTTAGTTGGGGACATTTAACATTTAATTTTGAATTTAACAATACTATTACAACTTTACTTTCCTGTTATCTCTGTAAAGCTGCTTTGAAACAATTTGTATTGTAAAAGCACTATATAAATAAAGGTGACTTGACTTGACTAAAAGTACGTACATCATCGCTGATGATGTGTTAGATGAATTTTTTTTTTTTTGTCCATTACTGTAGACATTTGTCAGATTTACAAACAAACTCAGGACGGCCACAGAAAGAATGTTTAAATAGGTTTAAAGTCAAATCAAAATGATCCTGTCAAGTGACAAAAAAATTGTCAATTATTCAGTAATTAATAAAAATACATAAATAAATAGTATAGAAATCAATAAAAATAAATATACCTTATAGGCTAATATATGAATGAAAAATAAATAATATATAAATAAAAAATAAACAAAACTAAGCATTTGCATGCAAGCCCTACCAATGCCACCTAGCTAAATGCACTACCTTGAAATTCACCATTACTTCAATTTTTATTCATACGGTTAAAAACTGCTGTGTCATGCATATGCTGCCATTTTTCTATAACTGACAAAGTCAGAAAATAAGCTAATTTACTTAAGCATAAGGTGGTTAACACCTTTGAGAAACTATTTTCAAAATACTACACAATTCAGTGACTTTCTGTCATTTTTAAAGCATCATCTGCACCACAGTTTCCCAACGACTCCTGTCTTCCATTCTTCACACAAACAATTTTGCCCCAAACTCAATCATTGTTTGAGGCAATATTGCAATTTTGCTCAAACAAAATGATCAATGTTTTGTTGCTGATTTTTACTTCTGAAACGCATGCACCGACCACACGGCTCGAACTGTTTTTGTGTTTTGACTGAGCAGGATAAACCCTCGGGGAGAACAGGGTGGGCCTCTTAATGAATTAAACTCTGACAGGTAAACAAAGGGAAGAGAGAGAAAAACAAGACAGAGAAAATGAAAGAGAAAGATGAGCTACTGAATGCTACTGATTGTGCGGTTACATGAAGCCAATGATGAAGACACAGATATGACCTGTCAGATTGACCCACAATTATGCAACAACATGACAGAGGCAGACAGAGCGATACGATCTGTTCATATTACTGATCCAGGCATTGTGATGTGTGTAAAGTCAGCCATGCTTTTTCATAAGAGAGTTTGGTTCCCCATGGCATCACCTATGGGTCCCCTCACTGATAAAGCGGTGATGTAATACAGGCCATACAATGTTACCTTGGGAAATAAAACCCGTAGCGGCAAATCCACTGAAGTCAGCCTGACTCTCACAGCTCAGGGAGAAGAAAACGGCAGCCTGTCACTACTGACACATGCACACAATCAAATTAGCGGAAAAGACAAAGTGCTGAAAATCCAAGGATCGTTTCACTGTTCACACTGCACACAAAGCCAATTGTTGACTTTTAAAATGAATCTCATAAACAAAAATAAATGAAAAAAAATATGGCATTTTTTTTTGCTTAATGAATGAAAAATTAAACATATTGGTCATGTCCATTTTATAAGCACTTTTTTTTATTATTACATTTAATAAAAATATATTAAAACTACAAAACAAAACACTTAACTAAACTTAAAAATAAAATAATTAAATTAATTACTTAATCTTGCTGTTGTGCTTAATGCATACAGATAAGTAATATTTTTGAATGTCAAGTAGGTCACTACAGTTACAGAGTGAGCAAAAATGAGCCAAATCTGAGACAGCCGAGTCACTTATGGTGAATGAGGCAGGCTTTAGACGTGAGATCTCTCCATCTGACATGCTGAAGGTCACTGGACAGATGTTTGTCTTTATGTGTCTCTCCATCATACACAAGTTACTGTTTGCTCGTGTACCCATAGAGATGCATGTGTGTGCATGCTGGTGATAAAGCATGCATGAATGCAGGCGTGTTTGCACTGACATTATGTGTATGTCTCCTCCAGATACTATGTCCCCTCCCTTTATTATATGGCAACCCGTGACATGCTAGTCGTCATGGCTACAGCGAGGCGGGTGTGGACCGACTCAGACACCTGTTGCTATTAGCCTGATGGAGAATGGCAGCGAGAGGGGGAATCTGTAGAAAAGGGGCCTCTCTGGGAGAACACACACACACACACACACACATAGCAAGAAGAGGAGAAAGGAAAGAGGAGGAGAGCGGAAGAGATGTGTCTTTTACTAAACATCCCTATCTTCTGTCATGTCTCATTCACTCTCTATTGAAACCTTTTAGATGAAGACTTCACCTAAACATTTAATTTATTTATTCACTGAGAAACTGGTCTCCTTTAATTTATTTATGTTGAATCACGAAAATATAAATTCACTTTTTTTCTTCTTCTTGAAATCCTGTGGTAACTTTATGCTTTGTTTTACAGAATACATCAACTTGACATTATTAAATATGTATCCTTTTGTGCTCTATAGAACAAAGTCATGAGTTCGTAACAGCATAAGGACGAGTAAATAACAGAAATCTCATTTTTGCGACTAAAATGAGAAGCACTCCTTAAATAGGAAGACTCCCTGGTAGGATCTTCACACATGGCATTTAATAACACACACACACACACACACACACACACACACACACACACGCACGCGTGTCATATGTCATTCACACCTTTAATGATCCATAATGAGTTTGATCACAGCAGCTGCAGGTGTGATGTCACCTTATATTAGGCAGATCAGTTTCACACTTCAACATGACACATCACTCTCCTCACCATCTACATCAATGAGCTTCACATTTGACTCAAAGACTGAGGGAACTTTTAAAGATACTACAAGAAACTATATCACAAGACAAATTAACAAATCTAAAAACCAAATAAAACAAAATGTGTTATTATCAGTGTGATGAGTACATGTATGGCTGACCTTTCGTGAATTTTTTTTCCTTTTTTTTGTTCCTAAGGAACAGAATAAAATCTCTTTAACCTTCATGAAGAAACTCTGTGAAACGACGCAGACATCTTTCTGAACACGAGGTTGCCGCTCCATGCTTTACTCTGGAGATATACGTGACACATGCGTGACGTCTGCAGGCCTGACGTACGTGGCAGCGTCCAACAATAGATCCAAACACAAACTGTGCAGCTCAGAGTCTTGAAAAGGCTGTGACCTTTCAGTGGCCCTTTCAAAGCCAAGAGCTGTGCATTGAGAAGGTGAAAGCTATCTGATGGGCCAGCCACCCCCTTCATTCCACTCTTTCATTTCATCATCCCTTCGTCCCTTCTCCGACACGGTACCCCAACAATGGTGTCTCCTCTTACTAGGGCCTTGAGTGCCTCCTCTGTTCTAGTGCTGCCAACCTGATACATGCTACTTGGCGATGCTTGTTCCTTTACTTTTTTAACGTCACCCATCTGCAGTCCACAGTGTGCTAGGCTACGCAAGGCTAAGCTAGCCAACTGTAAACATACTTGTGTCCCTGCAACATATTATGAGAAAAAAACAGTAGGTCAAATAAGTTTTGTACATATTGTGGCGAGCAGGACGAGGCCGAGGGCCGTGGGAGAACGGCACGAGGCCGGTGGCGGGATTACTAATGAGTCTCGTTACACCGATCTCATATCTCTCACGGAGGAGCGGAAGCATAAAAGAAGGAGCGAAGACTATGAAGAGCTAGAGAGGTCAGGCCTGGATTTATGTTGTGTTTTATGTTTTATTATATGTGAACTCACGAAAGACTGGTGTCTTTTACTTTTGTTTTGTATTTGTTTATTTACTTATTAAAATGTGTCTTAAAGTTTGCCGGTTACCGCCTCATTCTTCCCATACTTAGGCTAGTTATCAAGACACAGGAGTGAACAATACCTGAATGTTGTACTTGCATCCCGCAAAAGGAGCTGAAAAGGATTGTAACGGTTATAAAATTGTTAGAATATTAAATTAAATTCAGTACATATACTATGAACGTACAGGAATTTGACAAACTTAATGGTGTCTAAAGCTAGCAAATGTTAACACAAAGGCAATAACATTGGCTGTCCCAGTAAAACACAAGCCAACTGTGTAATATTTGACCATTTGTCAAAATGCAAAGGGACTGAAATGGAGTCTTGGTTTTATGTTAGTCTTGGCTTGGCCTGTGTGGTTGCATTTACATTGTCCTTAGCCCGAATACGGTTTCCTGGCAACTTGGTCAAAACACTATAGAGATGGAGTCTATAACATTCTTCTAATCTCAATATCATTGGCACCGACTCAAAAATCAAGATCAAGCACTGAAGAAGTTCCTGCTCAACTTTCGAGTTACACACCAATGCATCAGGTCACATCAGGACGGAAAAACATAGCCAAATAAGCAGGCCCTGACATGCCTGGGAATTGCCAGGGGAATCAATGATACAATGCGAGCAGAAATAAAATGAAATCGTGAAAAATTCATAAACTTCTCTGTAAAACAATAAATCCTTGTTGGAATGAGAAGGATAAGTCTCAAGCTGATCTCCATGCTCACCGATTTTAAGATCATACAATGAAAGTAGGTTAAACAGAACTGGACACGCACACACTGTGATGTCCCGTACTACTGTACCTTATTTTCCAGAGATTACCATGGCATTTATACAACTTCACAGCTAAGATGATCGAGATTCACCCAGCGCAGAACAAGGTCAGTGGTCACTTTCGGGTCAAGACATGGAGGTCAGCATTGCACAACAAAGTGGGACATGACCGATAGCTGAGACCACATCACAGAGACTTGCACCCTGACGCCTGGACAGTTTAAGTGTATTGTCAACAAACTTTTGTACAGAGTGCAGTAAAAGGCAAAAACATCAGCGGAGGCTGTACCAACACAAAAGGATACAACATTTCCACATAACACTCTACGACTGGCAGTTAAGGAATTTTGAGCCTTTGACCCCTATCATATATTGGATTATATAAATGTTCCAATATAAATAAAATAATATTTATAAGATATGCATTACATAACTGTCAATTATGTGACCACATCTTGGTGTGTCAAGATGTTCCTGAGAAATTTGGAAATATTTCAGATGGAGAAAGTTAGGTATAAGAATGTATTAGAAATCAATGTTAAGGCCTGTTCACACCGGGACAAATTTCGCACGCGATATTCGCCGACGTTTAACGCCGCGTGATTAAACAAAGTGACCAATGTGAGTGTGCACACCGACACGAAAAACGCCACGTGTAAAAGCGTAATTTTTTAAAAAAACACCTCGGGTTTGTTTTTTTGGTTTGACGCATCGCGTCAAAAACTATCCGACCAATGAGATTGGCGCTTTTGCTCACGTGTCTGGAGCTTCTGAAGTTACAGTAAAACACAACTTGGGGGCGCTCAAACACAAAACAGTCTTGCTTAGGACATTTACGTAACGGCGAAGAAGATATACGCCAAGTAGCGTCTACACACTGCCGGGAAGAAGACGAGGAAGATGCAAGCCAAGATAAATGTAGAGCTGCTGGTCTCGTTGTGTCGGAACATAAGGAGCTGTATGACAAACGCGACAGCGACTACAAAAATATTGATAAAAGAGAACTGTTATGGAGTGGTATTGCAGACCGAATGGGCCTTGACGGTGAGTTTCATTGTCTTTCATGTACATAGGCTTGTGACTTTTTCCACCATTTTCTGTTATTTCTGGGGTATTTCTGTTTTACATTAAGCGCGATCTAATGTCAGGGAATGAATTTGCATGTTCACTAGGCTCATAGTCAGCGACAATCGCTTGGGTCCGAACACAAAAAACGCGTTGTAAAACGTGTGAGAATAACAGTGCGGTGTGTACGGGCCTTTATTTAAAAAAGAAAAGAAAAGAAAAAGTAAAACATTTATAATATTGATTGATAGAGTATTTTTCTCTTATCTTTGACATTAATTGGTTAAATGGAGATGTTTGAAATGAGTAGAACATATTTTATAATATTAAATATACAGTGCTTAGCATGAGTGAACACACCCATGCTAAAGTTGACTAAGAGGAATAAAAAATAATCTTTTGGAAATTGATCTTAATGCCTTGATTTAAAAAAAAATGAGGAACAGTCCAACCGTTAAGGACAGCAATTTTCTTTGTGAATGAATCGTACATAAATACATGTTCTTTCTTAAAATACAGGGTGCATAAGTCAGGACACCCCCATGTTAAATTCCCATAGAGGCAGGCAGGATGCATAGTATCCCATTTTAAAAAAAAATCTCCCTGACTCTATGGGAATTTAATACAGGGGTGTCCTGACTTGTGCACCCTGTATTTTAAGGAAGAACATTTATTTATTTACGATACATTATTCATTCACAAAGAAAATTGGTGTCCTTAAAGGTTGGATTTTCCCTCATTTTTTTAATTAAGGCATTAAGATCAATTTCCAAAATATTATTTTTTATTCCTCTTTTTAGTCAACTTTAGCATGGGTGTGTTCACTTATGCTAAGCACTGTACATATTATAATTATATATTTATATTCTATATATTAAAGAACATTGGTGCTTTATCAAATTGCTGTTGCTTCTATGTTATAGTTATTTTTGAGAAAAGAAATTCAATTTCTAGATATAGCCTATTAAATAGTGATATTATTATCACCAAATACTGACCAGATAATAATCCATTAGCAATCCAAGAAAATTACTTGGTGATAAAATATTTGAATAGAGAGAGAGAGAGAGAGAGAGAGAGAGAGAGAGAGAGAGAGAGAGAGAGAGAGAGAGAGAGAGAGAGAGAGAGAGAGAGAAGAGAGAGAGAGAAAGAGAGAGAGAGAGAGAGAGAGAGAGAGAGAGAGAGAGAGAGATAAAGAGAGAGAGAGAGAGAGAGAGAGAGAGAGAGAGAGAGAGAGAGAGAGAGAGAGAGAGAGAGAGAGAGAGAGAGAGAGAGAGAGAAAAAACCCTCACTTGAACTCAAAACAAAAAGAAAGCTTCAGAGCTGATCTGAAAGGGTCCAGCTGCAGTTTCTCTGGCCTCAGATCGAGTATAATCTGGAACGTGTTGAGTTATTGTACTTGGCTGAGCAGGTACAAAATGGCTCCATCACCACTGTTTTGTCCTGTCTGCTTGGGTCAGTATGACCTTACGCAACACTTCTTGTGAGCAACTTGTCCAAAATCATATAAAATGAAGTTGGAAGCAAATTTTCAGAACTCTTATTGTTGAGTATCATCTTTCACATGTGAAAGGACACCAAAGTACAGTAACCTCTTCCCCAAACCAGGGTATATCCGACCTTGAACATATCACTCACATGCACAGGCTCACACACACCCCATTCATCAGCAGAAGAAACAGCATGCTTCCTCCCTATGGGAAGCAAATGATAAGAAAAAACAAACAAACAGGATCCTCACTATGACGGAGCATGCAGGACAGCAAGGTGGAGTGGGACTGAGACCAGTGCAAGATAATACCAAATAACAGCTTATAATAAGCCATCTAAGACCACAGAGATCTTCAAAACAGCTTTATTATCTCAGATAGAAGTGACGAACACTGCTGAGTGCTCTTCTGAGAATGGAGAAGCTCAATGAGAGCTTCTCACGTCCCTCTTTAACTGGGGTCCTCTCTTGGTTATCTTAAATGGAATGTATGCATGTATGTATGTATGTATGTATGTATGTATGTATGTATGTATGCATGTATGCATGTATGTATGTATGCTATCTATATCTATCTATAGATTCCATCCATCCATGTGTTTTGAAGTGTTGTTGATGATAAATTTGTGTAAGACTCACAGAAGAGGCAGTGTTTATGTGGTTCCGCTGTCCTGGGCCTGACACTTAGGATCTTTGCCAGGACCAACAGCTTGTGTCTTCATTTCTTATTACATTTGTCTCGATTTCCCATTTGTTCCTCTTTACCCTCCTGCCTATCATCCACCGTCTAACTAAATAAACGTCCTCATCTGTGTGTGGTCTACTCCTACTCTCTCTTTCTCTTTAGTACTGGCAGTGCAGAGAATAAGAGCTCAGGTAGGGTTGAAGTTGAAGCTATGCCAGACCATAGCTTGTGTAACAGGTATTGAGTGCCCCATGGGATAAGACAGATACAGCTACATTTCAAGAGCAAGAGAACTGGACACAGTCCATCAGAATAGAAGATTTACAATGAGAACATTCACACTCACAAAACACATTTTTATCATTCACTGATTCCATATCAAAATACATAACACAGCTGTACACAGCATATAAGACAAATTAAGTTATCAAGTAAGGGTTTGGACTAATATTTTGAACTGAATTGGCCATGCATTCTGGGAAAGTGTTCTTCCACCCTTTTCTACAAAAGTTAATTTATGAATTATTGAAATATATAAATCAATTTCAAGTACAATCATCCATTGTATCATTCAAACTGTATTTTAGGGCTACAAACCTTCAAACATAAGAGTCTCAAAGCTTTCAAACAAGGCTTTATCAAGGCAATAGTAAAATTATTGTTATATGAATATCTTCCTTACATTCACTGTAACCTCATTTCAAATTAAATTCACATTCAATTAGTCAACTCTGATTTGTGTTTACTGTATATTAGCCTGCAGCCACACTGTCTTCATGCAACAGCTTGAATACGTGAAATCTCCATTAATCTCGTGCCAAAGTTGTGATCAGGCATAGAGATAATCAAGAGTATGGCGAGAAGTTCTCACATGCTGCTAGAGAACTCACTGCAATCCTCTTCAACCTAAAGAAGAGCTCACCTTACCTGATTAAGAGGGAAGTAAAGGAGAAAGCAAGAGAAAGATCAGACGATGTGTCCATAATAAGCTGGGTCTGTATATACGAGTTGAGAAGAATTTGTTAAACCACTTAAAGAAACACCACGTCGTCAGGAAGAGTTTATTTAAGGTCAGACAGTCTATTAGTGCGACATTACACACCCAGTCAATTTATAAATTCACAATGTAAACAAAGGCATATTTTAAACACACTTCAGAGTGTCAACATTTCAAATAGGCAACAAACAACTTGGCTAATTTGCTTCTTGGTTTTCTACAATTCACTTGGAAGCAAGAAACAGCAATATATAAAAAAAAAATCCACCTACTTCAACTTCAAGTTCAGTTGCTTCCTTAAATGTTTTTATATAATCAAATTGGCTATACAAGTCATTTAAACTAAAACTATATTTAACTGACTTAAAGAAATCGAGTTACGGTACATATCATAAGCCTATAACTTGAAGTTTGGTTAAATTATTAAAATCATTTTGATGAGTTAAAGTAATGTAAAAACATATGTTGCCATGAGTTACTGATCATATCCTTTTTTACAGAGTAGATTTTTAACTTGTTCTTAACAACCCACTGAATTAACAATTGGAGGTTTGTGGCTTTTAGTTAGGCTCGCTGCGGTAGTTGGTGTTACACGGTGTTCGGCAGTACACCGATTACATTACTTGCCCACCACGGCACTGCCCCCCACTGTTGTTTTGCTTTTTTTATAGAACTAAAACCTATATAGTTCAGTTGTCAAAGCGTCTGCTCTGCTCCATACAGCATGAGCTGAAGAGTCACCCAACAGATCCTGAGCGTCATTGACAAATACCTTATCTTGAAAAATGAGCGGTCAAATACCACCACCCTCCATACACACTATTACACAGATTACGCGTAAATGTGAATTTGAAAGCAAAAGTGAAAAGCGATTTCAATACCCCGCGTCAGTAGCATAGCCACGAAGGGGCCTGGGCTGGTTTGTGGTGCGTGTAACAAAAATGAACTAAAACTCACACTACTTGTCGCAGTTTTTTTTCTTTGGCGTTTTGTTCTACAACATAAATTACACAAACCCATAGGGAAAACACAAATTTTGAAGCAGTTTTACATTTTTTTAAAACGTTTAATAACTAATTAGATAAGACAGCTTGGGGTGTGAGTGTGTGCAGTATACGTTGTAGACCAAATGTCAACGTCTCATCAAGTTATGTTTACCACAGGCTTTAATTTACTCATAAATAAAGATAAAAAAAATGTTTAAACTCTATAGGAAAATCTCGAAGGAACCAGCGACGATTTAGACTTCCGGGTTCTGACATCAAACCTGCACCACTCTATACCAGATGTCTCCTATCACTTACAGTTACACTTAAACCCCGCTCTTTTTTTACAATCGACTGCAAGCTCACATTCAGATCTGCATCCATCCAAGACCCCGTCCTACATTTTTTGTCTTTTTCGATAATCCGTTACACTAAGATGTGTCATAATATGGAAGAAATAATCTGTTGCTACATCCGTACAATAAAATAAGGGACAGGACCTCCAATATGTCCCACACAAAATACATGAATACAAGAAAACGGTGCTTGTCAGACGATTTCATGAAGTCTTTAAGTAGTAGCTTGGACTGAAAAACAGTTTAACAGAAAATTAACTTGATGTTATAAAACTTTTAAAATCAACTTTTCATTCTTACCGTTTAAATGAAGAAAGAGCCTTAATAAAAAAAAGATTTTGTCATAGATAAAAATAAGAGTATTAATAAAACCTTTGAGTGGAAAACTACTATATGGGCTGTAATGGCCCCCTGTATATAGCCAATGGCACTGTATTCCAGTGATGGACATTTACAGAGCAGGCCAGGGTACGTACACCATAAAACACAAATGCAGAGAGTCAACCTGTAAAAGAGCTGAATCTAACAGTTGGCATTTTCCCCAGGAGCGCTGCGCCTAAATCTTGTCTGTTGAAGGCTGGTTTTGTTTGGAGAACTCTTTCTCGGCCCAGCTCTGAGCCTATTCAAACAGAAGGCCTGTAAAGACACAATTTTGTGAGACTCTTCCCTCAACCCTCACTGGCCCTAAAGTTATTATCCTTCCTCCAAAAATAAAACAAGAAAACAACAGCCCGGCCGTCGAGTGCAAACCTTGAGGACATTAGGAGAAAGGACCCAGGGAGCGGTGAGCGCTTTGAAAGCACATAACCATAATTATACCGGAGATGAATATCTTTGATCCGTGCGGAGCGGTGGGGTGACATGAGCGACGCCATGAGGGAGGTTCTTTCTGCTAATTCACTTTTTCCATTATAGGACTCAAGGTGGGAGCAATTTGAATGTCCTTACGGACACACAAGGAGGAGAAAGATGGCAGAAACTGAATACAGAAGGGCTAAAGCGGCGGCTTTGTTGTGCACAATGGAGGGAATTTGCCACGTTATCAGGTACGACCTGAGCTCCGATGAATGCAGGGCTTTGTTTACCCGCCAAGGTCTTTAAAGGGAAACTCTGAGGTCTATTCTTCCTTTTCTTTGTAGAGGGAGCAATGTCCAAGCCACCTGGGCTAACCTAAAAGAGATGCATCATGGGTAAATATTGTACTATCAATGGTCAGTCTACAAATTAACCTGTGTAACAAGTGCATTTGATCAGAATAACTAGCTGTTTTTGTTAGAGCGCATCCTAAGAAGACCCTACATCCTTCAAGTCCATCAGCACTATCGTTCTCTCGTGAAGGGGGGGCGAGTAAAGGAAAAGGAACAATGGCCCTGACCTTGTCTGTGGGTTGTCATGGTGACAGGGCACAGCCCACTGTTGGTGGGATTGAGGGGGAAATCAGACACGCTAGTGAGCAGAACAGTTAACGGCCTTTAAAAGCAACGGGGGACACATCCAACAACACATCCAAGTCTCATTCACTGCCAGTATGTTGTCTGAGTGTGTAATTACAGTCATAGTGATTTTTGGACTTCCTGCAACACTTCCTGCTGCCAGTTATGCACAATACTGCACCTTTTACATGACATCTCAAAACAGCAGAATTTATGACAAATGCTGAGAGGTTTAAGACACTCAAAGTGATGACAAGTAGGGCTGTGCAATATAGCTAAAAAAAATCTTTTATATATATATATATATATATATATATATATATATATATATATATATATATATATATATATGGGCACAAGGAAGAATCATATTGAATATTTATATACAACAAAATATTGCATAAACAGCAGTGTTGTTCAAAAGTTTGGAGTCAGTCATTTTTATGTTTTTGAAAGTATCTTATGCACATCACCAACGGCGAATTTGCTTGATCAAACATACATTAAAAACAGGAATATTGTTAAATATTTTTACAATTTAAAATAACTATTTTCTATTTTGATATATTTTAAAGTAATTTATTTGTGTGATGCAAAGCTGAATTTTCAGCATCATTACTTCATTCTTCAGTGTCACAGGATCCTTCAGAAATCATAATTTGGTGCTTAAGAAACATTTCTTATTATAAATGTTGTGTTGCTTAATATTTTTGGGGAAAGTGTAACCTGTGATCCTTTTTTCACAATTCATTATTAAATAGAAAGTTCAACAGACCAGCATGTATTTGAAATATAAACATTATAAATGTCTTTACGGTCACTTTTAATCCTCCTTACTGAATAAAAGACAAGTAATAAAAAAAACACTTTTGTTATTTTAATTTTTTATACTTGAATTCAGTGAATATTAATAGCACTTCAGCACTTCACTTCAGATGGAATCAAACAATTAATTTACAATCAATACATAACTGTTGAGAGAAAGTTTACATCAACATTTCTATTCTGTCAAAAAATAACCAACAATTACACAGCTCATGTGATGCATAAGACTAAACACAGAAAAACAAAACCATCTCACCGATAACAAGTAGCAGAACAATAAAGCTGAAGATGAAGCTTTAATCGCTTCTGCTTCATAATGAGCTTATGCGATTATAAGAGAGCTATGGCTCTTGTCGCAGGCGGTCGTGAATGTTTATCTGCATTGAGGTTTAGTAGAGGGATGCTTTGATTAACATTAACATACATCCAACTTTTAATTAAAAATGGTAATGTAGGGTTGTCAAACATACCGGTACAGCCTTAGTGATTATAAAGGGAGGCTCTTCTCTTGCTTTCTGTTTATTACGAATTCACAATCTGGATACAAGTTTAGTTTTTCACTCTGCTAAGTAGGCTACACTGCAAAGTTTCTGGATTGACAACTGTATTTAAATGCTTTATTGAATCTAAAATTGTGATGATTAACAGTGAAAACCAATGGACAAGACAAAACGGGGAAACAAATGACTTAATAATAATGCTAATTCAACAGTTTTTGCTCTGGTTCCGAGAAGAACCACAACATTTTACTGGTACTACTGACTCCTCAAATGTTGGTATCGTGACAAGCCTAGTGTAATGCTACTGAAAAGAAGTCACTGTAGACCGGCAAGGTGCCGAGTTGCCTAATTGATATGTCTCATCAATGTATAATGACAAACAGGTAAGGAGAGGTTACGGCAAGGTTCTGCCTCCTGATCATGTGTTTATGTATGAATGAGAGTCTCGAACGAACCAATCGGTATACAGTGTATGTCTGGTAACACACAGACGTCATTGCAAGCACCTTACCTTAAGGAGAACGGAGTGTGTTGGTGTCTTGGTAAATTATTTAAACCACACACTAATGCTGACCCACACACCAATGTGGAGAGGTTAATGAATACCAATTTGTCCAAGTCTATTGCTATTTCAAAATAGAGAATTAGCACAGGATTTGCACAAGCAAGCCGGACGACATTCAATCAAGCGCTTGTATTTGATAAATTAAAGAAGCCAATGCACATGTATTAGCCATGCAATCATATGAAAATATTATGCACCCAACAGATTTAGCTTTGAATGACACGTTGGCACCAATGCTGCCCCAAAGCTGGCATGATCCCACGGCCGTCAGGTGGTTGGAAGTACAGAAGAGCAGGTGTCTGCAGTCTAAGCCACCCAAAGCCCCTGTCGGTGAGCTCATCCTCTTAAGCCTTACTCTTCCGTGAGTGTCTGCCTACGCCTACTCGTAGATGTTGCTGCCATATGGTGTCTCGGGTACAAACAGATAAGAAGGGTGCTTAGTTTGATTTGTCAGCGAATTTGGATAATTACTTATTAGCTTAGACCAGCATGAACTGGTCTTGCTGGTCACCAGCAAACATGCGTGTGCGAATTTGAGCGTGTGTATATAATTTTGTTTTCTCTTTCCTATTTAGGGGGATGACTGCACAAACATAATGCACAGCATCAAAACCTTTCTCTCTATGCTACTAATCCCATCAGCCATTGTACAACCAGTTTGCATTAAGTCCGAATGCTTGAATGTAAACATGGCCACCTCAGCTGACCGTCCATGATGGACCTCAACTTTAGACATTCAACAACATCAAAATGACAACCAGTGGCCACAGAGGAAGACCATTTCAAGTTAGCATCTAGCAACCACAAACAACTCGCTAACATGCTACACTCCAGGTAAATACAACAACACAATGTGTTTTGAAGACAATACCATCACGCATTTTGAAACAAACACAGTGGATAAAAATCCCATAAAAGATGGTGGAGAACGCAGAAAAAATGTCATTTTGAAATTGAATGAATTATTTAAATATCAAAACATATTCATAAATGTGTTCATATAGTTACAATTGAATATATATCCCAATATTTGTAGGTGTTACTGTTGTGTATTTCTTTGACTGTTAGAGCATCATTAACACAGCAACATGATATAGCCAAATTCTAATGAAATCTGTTAAAAGTTCTAAAGTTCTGCTAAAAGTATTGACATTTATTCTTTTTCCAGATAATTTTAACCTAAGCAACATATATTCACATGATCCAGTCATATATTTCAAATGGATAAATCCTTGATATTGCTAGTATCACGCTCTATCAATTTCAGTAGCACTTTTATATTGTTCTAAGTAAAACTCAAATTAATGTCACCCTGTCTGACATCAGCCAGCAAATACAGAAATAATTATAACAATTAATCAATCCAAGCTCAGATTTAAATGGGTGTCCTGCTGTTGCAGACATGGGTACTGTAAATGAAATGTCATGTTGTGCTGAGGTCTCACAGCATTGGCTAATTGTCTTTGTGACTCAGACCCTTGAGATTGAATATGTGACCGTACTCGCCTCATTCACTAACACTGGGCCTATTTACCCGTAACAGCAGGTTAGCATCTGTGCATTACAGCTCTAGAGACACTTAAACTAGCCTGTGGATAACATCGACACACTCGGTCTACTTTTAGAACAAGACTTCTGTTGGACATTATCATCACCATCTAAGCCCTTCTTATATACATAAAATGTAAACATTATATTTTTAAATCCACAAATGTATTAATATAAGTATGGTATCGTGCACTAGTCTTGCATAGCATAAACAGCATCAAATTTGGCCCTTCATTACATTTTATTCTGGCCAAGAACCGCCCACTTAGACAGGAAGAGACTGCCTGTGTCTGACCTATAAAACATGCATACCGGATAACAGTTAAAGCATTTTATTTTTTTGAATAATGTGAGTGCTGGACTTATTGAAGTAAATTAAAGTAATGCTTTTTTTCAGAACCTGGATTTTAAAAGCCTGAGTCACCTGTTTAGCCTCTTGACTGAAAACAACAGATATCCACCACATAAAGACCAGAAAGCAAATCTATACTGATTAAACAAAATGTACTCAATACAGATTGGGTACACAAATACACATATAGGCAACCGGTTTTTTTGTTGTTTTTTTCAAAAATGTTGAGGCAGTTATGCATGTTCTTCATTGAGAAGAATGCATAGAAACATGCAGTGCTGTCTTTATGCCACACACACACACACACACAACTGATTTACCTGGTCGTCCACTTTGTGGGCTATAATAGTGGCTCCTTCCTCCAGTTCAGCATCACTCAATGGCCGAATCCGCAGGGCCACCTGGAAAATAAGAAATAAAGGTAATGCTCTGGCCTCAGAAAAGTATTTGAACCCTAAAGCTACACTTAAAATGTATGAATGTCATTGCATTAATTAAAATATTACACCAAATGCCATTTATTTAAAACACACACACCAAAATCCAACAAGAAGACGACATTGAGGAAAAATAAATGAATCTAAAGACAGCACAAGCACACTTTCAAGGTAAATATTTCACTTTTTTTTTCATATTTATATTTTTCTTTATTTTTTATATTATTGTTGTTTTAAATGATAAAACAAATCAAATACTGTTCATAAAAAATACTTAAAACTATGAGAACACTTTCTAGATGTTGAGTAGTGTTTTGTATCTAATGCAGTGAAATTCATACAAGTTTAAAAGCATGTGGCTTAATGGTCACTCTATATATAATATGATCTTTAAGTATCATTGGTAAATAATAGATAGTAGCAGCAGGATATGATTACATTAATTTGTATTTCAAGGACATTTCTCTTTAAACGTCTCTGCTAGAGTCAGCAGGGCCAGCAGGAGAATGCATCTGTTCACAACTGAAATAAACACTGAAGGGCAATGGTGCAGCGCAATCTAGGTAGTTAATTATGCAGTATGAATAATATCGCTGGAGGCTATTCTTGCCTGTAGAGCAACGAATGCTGTCTGATTTAATATGCTTTACGGGATGCGGCTAAACCTGTTCTGTTATGTTGCTCTCAGCGCATGCTTGCATAAAGTCACAGCAAATTTCTCCACCTAAATAAAGACCACAGATTTACAGAGCAGCAGTAGCTGTTTTCCATTATTATTGATTTTATAATAGAGAATCTGGACTAAATGTGCATAACTGTCCCACATCTACATTTCTTAAAGCACTGAAATGATGTCTTACAGTGGAAGAAGAGAAAGGGAACTTAAACTGCAATGTGAATTATTGAGAGGGGGGGCGGTCACTAGAAAACAGGTATTAAGCTCTCAGAGAATCTAAATATAACAAGTGTAGACTGTCAGACTTGAAATCTGTGCTGGGGTTTTAAGTGGACAGGCTGTCAGCGAATGAAATGTAGATTTTATTCAATTCTATAGTCACTAGTTTGTTTCTATATACATTTGTGTGTATTAAATAATGTAGGCCTATGTCTATACTACACATTTGCATGAGCTATGAAAGTATATGCACATATGCATAATTAATGCATAATGCATGCATGAACTCTTTTTTAACAACATCAAGACATTAGGTTAAAATGCATGAGTTAACTGGTCATCATGTCTATTAAGTCTGTCATCATTTTAAATCACCTTTTTGCCCCAGTAGATCATTGTAAATGGTCATGTGGTGTAATAAATAAATAAATATTTAAAAAAAAAAAGAAATACTTTATATAGTCTCTCAATATAAGGTAAAAAAAAAAACGATATAATCCAATATTAAGCAGTTGTGCTGCTTAATATTTTTTCTATAACCTGTGATACAGTACATTTTTCAGGATTCTATGATGAATAAAAAGTTAAAAAGAACAGCATTTCTTTAAAATAGAAATCTTTTGTAACAATATACACTACCGTTCAAAAGTTTGGGGTCAGTATTTTTTTTCTTTCTTTTTTTGAAATAAATTAATACTTTTATTCAGCAAGGATGTGTTAAATTGACAAAAAGTAATAATAAAGATTTGTATTGTTAGAAAAGATTTATATTTAGAATAAATGCTGTTCTTTTTAACTTTTTATTCATCAATGAATCCTAAAAAAATGTTTCAAAAAAATATTAAGCAGCACAACTGTTTCCAAGACTGGATTAATGACTGATGAAAATTCAGCTCTGTATCACAGATATAAATTATATTTTAAAGTATATTAAAAAAGAAAACCATTATTTTAAATTGTAATAATATTTAACCATATTAGTTTATTTTCTGTATTTTTGATCAAATTAATGCAGACTTGATGAGCATAAGAGACTTCTTTCCAAACTTTTTACCTGTAACGTTACTGTATACAATAACTTTCTGCACAGTCTACAAACTGTAATGATAAAACATACACATACAATATACGCTATATTTCATAATAAACACACACACACACACGCAAACTACACAAGTGTATCAGAATGCAGATACTATGTCCTACATGCAGTACATACTAATATACACATTATTATTATTATAGGTTGAAAAAAGTATAAAACAACAGTTAAGCACATACGACCACATATGTACAGTAAATAAAGACTCTATACGGGATAATCTACATAACGTTACATACTGTAGCCTACACATTTTTGGAACACAGTTTACAAACTCTAACGTTACTAGACAGAAGTGCAGGGAAATAATAAGTCAGTGGACTTACTGTCAGCTGCTGATCCTTTGATTCCGCAGTGTCCTTCATCGTAATGTTTTGCGGGACGTTATGTGTAAACTAAAACATGCGCGTCGCGTGAAGAGAGCACAACAGACGCCACGGGGTCATGGTTCATCTAACAATTCACCTGCGCTTCTCTCTCTCGACGAGTATATCAAACACGGGCCGTGGAGTCCGTCAGGTCCATGTCTGAGCAGGATGTGTGTCTCTCCACCCAAAGTAAACCAGTGAGTGAGCGTGTGTGTGTTGTGTTTGTGATGTCCCTAGAGATGAGATGAGCATTAGTGCAGTGCGCACTCGCTCGTCGTCCACCGCGGCTGATGCTTCACTCAGGTGGGCAGGAATTCTCCGACTCTGAGGCAGCAGCGAAACCTTCTGGTCAGACCTTGAACTGCAGCTTCATTCCTGGAAATAGGCCTACTGTCGTTTTATGTCAAATTTTAAACTTTTTAAAGTTACACTATGTAGTTTTTCAACCTTCATAATATATTTCCAAGACCCTTGTGATGATACATCGACTTACAATAGGTTAAATGACACGTCTGCCATAGCCTGACAGTGTCTGAATCGCTTTTACTGGCACTATGTAACTTCGGGTTTCGGGTAGTAACCGGAGCACAAAAAGAACTACAAAATTCGACTGCTTTACGGCATACATAGTTTTTCTTCGTTTGTGATGTCTTTCATAAAATCATGCATCATACTCGACCTTGTCTGTGGCCATTGTTGATTCCAAAGCCGGTGCTGGATAGACAGCGAGCGTGCGCGTGCGACAGTAGGTTGCGGTAGGCTAAATTATTTACGACAGCGGTAATGGACAATTCCGCTTCCAACCTGTAGGGCGACCGCAGAGGAAAAGTTCCTTGGCGTTGCTTTAATTCGATAAATTAAAGAAGTATTCATTAATAAATTATATATATATATATATATATATATATATATATATATATATATATATATATATATATATATATATATATAGTTATTAATAATAACAATAATATATAAATAATAATATTATATGTTAATATAAACAAACATTGTTTTGGGAGTTAGATACTTTATATAATTTGATTTTTAGGTTCTTTAAGGAAATTTTTTAAAGAAATAATTACAACACAGTTAACTAATTTTAAGGTTTGTTTTTTACGTTATATATAATTCTAGAATATCAGCCTTTTACTAAGACTTAGTTTTATCATAACCCAGAACGTTTGTATGACCCTGACATCCATTTATTTTTTCTTAATTCTCCATAAATTACAAATTGTACAAATAAAACTAATGATACTAATACTAATAACAATAATAAATATTATTATTATTATTATTATTTCAGAATTGGAAATATTGTTCATAATAGAAGAGATACACTCAAGGTAGTGACAGAAATTATGGAAATTGTATATATTTTATTACAAAAATTATGTAGTTATTATAACAGTTTTACAGCTCTTCATCATAATCTGGTGCTGTTTTAAGAATATACAACATGAGTGGAAAAACAGAAACAACACTGACAAGTGTTGGACTAATTGCAACAATCATGCAAATTTTAAAACAATTTAATTATCCAACACAATGTATTTAATTAGACACTTTATGATATAACATAAGAACAGTCAGCTGCATTTATTCCTTATAGTAAACATGAAACCTAAATTTACTTTCTTAATGCACATACCTGCAAGTTGTCATGTTTGTTTGTATAGCACTTTTCACAATACATATCATTTCAAAGCATAGTCCCTGAACAATTCATCAAATTTATTCAAAATTTACACTTTTCAAACCTCCATTCCGACCACCTGACTCCATTCTGGTATGTAACGCCCACTTTACATAATCCAGTCAATTCATGATAAATAAATTCTATGATATTATATTTTTTCCTCATTGAATATCCATTGAAATACATCACATTATGGAAGTAAAGAGGATTATGAACATCGTTTCAGTGTTAGACCCGTGGACCCAGTTGCATAAACCTAGCCGCTAAGTTAAGACTAAAGAACTAGTCTGACCAACAGGTAATCAGTTTGGGCTAATCAGTCTTACTTTTCAGATTAAAATCAAACCAATCTACCTCTTTATATGACTGGCTTGAAAAATGTATGAAGAAAAAAAATAGATGACTATCTTATGAGACTAGTCTAAGCAGTTGATGCATGTGTTCACAGTCTACAGAGAGATTTCTCTTGTAAATGAAGCGACTCCATTCGTGTCATGCTCCTCCTGGAAATCTTTCTCTTCACACACGCCTTTCTCCTGCAGGAAATGAAAAACAAATAATCTTAGAAAGGACAGATCAGAAACTATGAGACCAGACAAACCTCTTTTTTGTCTAATTAATTTCCTATAGAAATCGCATGAGACACTAAAAACAAACCTAATTATAAACCCCTCTTTATTTTCAAATAACTTAGGTCCTTGAAAAGGCCAAAACCATTAATCACATGAGCCTTTGAGTAGATGGGCCTATAGCAATACACTTCTGATGGTCGCACAAGCTCAAATGCCTCCTCACCAATCACGGAGGAGCATAAAGCATTCTGGGTACAGACAAAGTAGACTTTATTGATTTTTCTTTCTTTGTCTTTCACAATAGAGCGTTTTCACCCCAGCTAACAGGGTTATATATAGCGTTCAGGACCCTTATCTTATTGGAGCAACAGTCCAAACATGGGGTACAATTTGTTTAGGCTCCACAAAGGGGGGGAATTTCATTTGAAAGGCTATTCTGAACCACACACATTTGACGCACCCATCAAAAATACACAGATGTGTGTTTAAAAACCTCAATTAAAGCTTTCAGACGTCAGCTCAAAAACATAAACAAAATCATAAACATGTTAGAAGCAGAACATCCTTGACCATATGTCTTTCTCTCTCCTCATTCCTCTCTTTCGTCTTCTCGGCTTCCAAAATGTGGAAGAACTCTGTCTCTGCACGGGCCACCAGCTCCTCAGTGCTCTCCTCTCCATCTGCCTCTTTGGTCTCGTCCTCTCGGCTCTGTTCGGAGCGGCTGCGTTCCTTCAGACGCATCTCTCTGTGCCGAGCTTCCAGAATCTTCTCCCGCTTGGTCTCGCGTTCAAACATCTGCAGAAATCAAGGGGAAATACACCTCACAAGTCCAGTCTATGACCGATGGATGTACAGTACATACAAAATTATTTTTACACCAATTTTGTCTTTCCCCTAGGATAATTATTGAAAATGCTTTAAAAAATAGCAATCATTCTAGTTGTTTTATATTACATATTTTGGTTACACTTTATTTGAAGGTGTCATTGTTACAATGTAATAATACATTTAAGTACTGAGTAATATTAATTAACAACATGTACTTACTATAGGGTTAGGGTAGGATTAGGATTTGGTTGAGGGTTAGTTGCATGTAATTATGCATAATTTACTATTATTACTATGGTAAATACATGTAACAAGGACACTGCAAAACAAGTATTACCCAGATTTTAATAGCTTTAAACTTTTAAACTACAATAAATATAATACAGATAGATAGATAGATAGATAGATAGATAGATAGATAGATAGATAGATAGATAGATAGATAGATAGATAGATAGATAGATAGATAGATAGATAGATAGATAGATAGATAGATAGATAGATAGATAGATAGATAGATAGATAGATTAACGTCAACATTTACTAATACATTTTAGGATTGAAAGTCCATCTATAGTTAATGCACTGTGAACTAAGATGAACATGAACATTTTTATTAACTAACATTAACAAAGGTTAATAAATGCTATAAGAATATATTGCTCATGGTTAGTTCATGTTGGTTAATACATTATCTAATGTTAACAAATGGAACCTTATTGTAAAGTGTTACCAAGACTTCTATTTCAAATAAATATTGTTCTTAAGAACTTTCTCTTCATCAAAGAATCTAAATGAATGTGTCACGGGTTAATCAAGCAACTGTTTTGATAATAATAAGAAATGTTTCTTCATATAAGAATGATTTCTGAAGAATCATGTGACACTGAAGACTGAAGTAATGATGCTTTGCCATCACTTAAATAAATTACCTTTTAATATAGACAATATTACAACATTACTTTACAGTATTTTTTATGAAATGAATGCAGCCTTTGTAAGCATAAGAGACTTCGTTCAAAAACATGAACAAGCCTTACCGTCGCCACGTGTTCAGGTGTGTTTGTGTCTCACCTCTGAGACCAGGGCTTTCTCGTTCTTCTGCAGTGTGCACAGGCCTGATGAAATCTCCAGCAGTGTGGTGGTTCCCAGCTGAGAGCCACAGCCCAAGTAACGGCCGTTATCTTGCACCCGGATGCTGTACAGGGCTTCATCACAAACCTGTGAGAGAGAAAAAAACACACACAGTTTGGGAATATTTCCTCAAACAGATAACACTGAAATATTGATCTGTGAGATGGTTTCAGTACAAGGTGATTTCCATTACACGAGAGTAGGTGTTAAAACGTCATGCTGATTTGTACTCGGCTTTCGCCAAGATAATCACCAACTAAGACGTAGCTTTACAGTAACCTATGCTTCTCCATCCATTTACGCTTCTTTCCATCTGGTGACGTGAATCTCCTTCTGTCTGGTGTTAAGAACTGCAGTGTATTGCGCGTCAGCACACACAACGGCTGCAACCACAGTGCGGTCCCCCCATAACAACCCTCTGGATTGAGCGGAGTAGGGAACATCTCTAGAGTCTTCAAGTGGGCACCTTCCGTCCTCAGTGTTTCGTCGACTAGCCCACGACACCTCAAGAGGGCTCGACAGTGACTCTGGCGTCCCAGAGTCACCCCCCTCCGTCCCCCACTCAACTCAGCCCAGCTTACTGACCTCTACTTCCCTCTTGCTGCTGAGACCTAACCACAATCTCACAATCTCTCCGCAACCCAACCATACGCGCCAACCCGTTTGACTAAGGCTGTCGAGCCCCACTGGTGCGTTAATATGCAGTTTCAGTGGCAACGGTTCCGTATGGCATACCACCTACCGCAAAACACAATATCTGTCCAACCACCCGTCATTCACGCAATATACACAGGAACGTAATGACTGTAAATACTATACAACCTATACAAATAAACCAACAGACTCTTCGAGTTTTCAAGAAATCTACGAAACCGTAGCATGGCGGCCTGTACACAGCCAGCTAGAATCTTTCCGTCTCAACCACAGCCAGTTGCTGCTCCTTTCTGCTGCTTCAGATAAGTTCTTTACTGTGCGACGCAACTCTTGGCCACTGAATCCGACGTCTCTAAGGAACTGGGTTGTAGAGTGTGCCACAAAACCTCGACAACCCACTTCCACTGGATAAACCTGGACTCTCCATCCTCGCTGTTCTGCTTCAGTGGCCAGATGAGCATACCGCAGTTTCTTCCTCTCGTATGCCTCATCTACCGCATCCTCCCATGGCACTGTTAACTCTATCAGTTGAACAATGCGAGCTGTTCCAGACTACAAAACAATATCTGATCGTAGGTTAGTGGTGGCAATCTCAGGTGGAAAAATAAGCCGTTGATCAAGATCAGCCAGCATCTTCCAGTCCCTAGCAGCTTCCAGTTGTCCTGGGCGAGAATTGGTGTTAGCACCTTTTCTTGGTGGGCGGAGGAATATTGTCTTCTGCATGTAATGTTTTGCTAGAACAGGCGGCAACTTATTGGTCATACTACGCTTGCCTTCCAATGCTAAAGCCAAACATCGCGATACTTGGTCATGGCGCCAAGTAAACCGACCCTGGCTAAGAGCCACCTTACATCCTGTCAAAATGTGCCTTAATGTGGCAGGTGATGAACACAAAGGGCAAGAGGGATCCTCTCCTACCCAGAGGTTTAGGTTCTGCGGTGATGGGAGAACAGCATATGTTGACCTAATAAGGAAACTGATCCTACTCTCTTCCATTGACCAAAGGTCTTGCCAGCCCATTTTGCGTAGTTCCACACTCTCCCATCTCATCCACTCTCCCTGCTTGGCCTGGGAAATGGCCTTTATACATCTCATCCTCTCCTCCTGCTTTCGCACCTCGTTGACTACCAGCTTCCTCCTTTGAGCTGGGCCTGCCTTGTGCCATTTAGGAGGAGCTAAACTCAGCCCAAAACTAGGGGTGCGCCGATCCGATACTCAGTATCGGTATTGCTCCGATACTACCAATATTTGCCGGATCGGATATCGCCAGAGGAGACCATCCAAATCCGATCTGATATTGTAGCCTACGAATGTTGTTGTTCTACAACACAAAAGGCACAAAAACATAAAGCACTATAATGTTTTCGTGTATTATATTCCCAGTTTTCTGAAGCCATTACATATAGTTTAATGTGAGGTACAGATTTAAATCGTTAAATTAACCTTCACCTAAATTGACTCTCTCCAAGATGAGTCAATGTTCCTATTATTATAATGTAGATCTGTAGATAAAGGTCTATGGTTTGCAGAAAAGGACTTTAACGTGCTGGAGTTTCACATGTTACTTTCTACCGGGTGTCTGTTAGATCACAACACAACTGATCAGTGATCACAGCACAGTAGAGAGCGATATAATTGCTCTTAACGCGCACATTAACTGAAATTTAAAACTGTTAAAAGGCTCAAACTAATGAATAAATAAATATGTATATCTTACTTCTGTGCTTTGAACTTTTCAATGCGAAGCGCTGCGCGCCGTGACTCCATGTTGCTTCGAGCGCATCATTCTGCGCACGGGATGCGCATAAGGTTTCGTGCTGCTCTGAATTGGAACCTTTCATATTACAATACTTTTGCGCAATGGCAGTTTGATAGCCTTAGTTGTTCTGTCCAATCTATCATATGTTGCTGCTTCATTAAAAAGTTGCACTTAAAAATAAATGTCTTTTAATTATATAGTATATATTTTGTCTGTATTGTTTTACAAAGTAAGGAAAATAATGTTTAAGTCAAGCTTTGATGCCTTTAACAAAAGAATAATCACAGTCTCTTCCCCACAGTGAGTTATACAGATACAGTTTATTAGGTAATTTGGCACTGTTTTTTTAATTATTATTTTAGTATTGGATCGGATCGGTATCGGAGGCAAAAAAGGCGGATCGTGCCACCCCTACCCAAAACCCCCTCTTCCATGCTGTACCTGTCCCACGATATCCCCAATTTGAAGGTCAGCCTTTGCCTCTACTACAGATTTCTTTGCTGACCACTTTCTACCAGTTTTTACCACAGGGGCTGCCTCCCTTAGTCATTTCCAGTGTGACCTTGGCACACTTAAACTCCTCGGTTAAAGCAGAGACTGGCAGCTGCAATACTCCTTTACTATAAAGTCCCACTCTGCTGAGGCAGCGTGGAACTCCCAACCATTTCCTGATGTATGAAATTATTAACACTTCCAGCTTATCCACTGTTGTCAAAGAAACCTCGTACACAGTCAGTGGCCACAGCAACCTTGGCAGTAGACCAAACTGAAAGCACCAGAGTTTCAGTAGCCTGGTAGAGCACAGGTGTTTATGCTCTTCAACCCTTCCACTGCTTGTCGTCTAACTTCTCCCACTCGAACTGTGTCCTATAGATCCCCATCGTACCATCTCCCTAGACTCTTCACTGGCTTCTGAGAAACTGTTGGTATTGCCTCACCATTAATGAAGAATGTTTTATCTACTACCTTGCCTTTAATTATTGAGAAGCTCCTTGATTTAGAGGGCTTAAATTAAGGAGGAGACATTAAGCACCAACTTTGAGGCTGAGAGTGGGGTCGTTCTGTTTAAACAAGATGTCCCACACGTCCAGGGTGCCGTCCATCTTTACTGTAAAGAAGACTGAGGGTCTGACTGGACTCCAACAGCCATCTAACAGATGGGCCATGTGATACCTGGAGAAATAATAAATTAGAAATACTGGCACCTGTGTAAGTTTTACCAAACATCTACACTAATAATTTGGGGTCAGCAAGATTATTATTTTTTTTTTATGTATTTGAAAGAAATCTCACCAAGGCGGCATTTATTTGATAAAATTACAGTAAAAACAACAGGGTTATTACTATAACTAAAACTAAAACCATAAGATGTTAACTGAAAAAAAAAAAATTGTATATATATATATATATATATATATATATATATATATATATATATATATATAAAATAAAAAAGAACTGACTAAAAAAATGACTGAGTACTAAATACTTAAAACTTAAACTGAAATGGAAATGAAAAATATAAACTTAAAATCTAATAAAACAAAAAAATAATAAAAACTATACCAGTATCTCAATGACAATGAAATAACACTGAAAAACAATAATATTGTGAAATAATCTTACAATTTAAAATTGTAATTTAAATATTTTTTAAATTAAAAAAATATTAGGTTTTCTAATTTAAATATTTTTTTAATTCCTTTGATGTCAAAGCTGAATTTTCAGCATCATTACTCCAGTCTTCAGTCACATGACCCTTCAGAAATTACTCTAAAATGCTGATTTGATGCTCAAGAAACATTTCTTATAATTTTCAATGTTGAAAACAGTCGTGCTGCTGCTTAATATTTTTGTGGTAACTGTGATATTATAATTATTATTTTTTTTTCAGAATTCTTTGCCGAATAGAGAGTTCAAAAGAACAATTTGATCAATTGAATGTGTTGTAGCTAAAGAGAAATACTTCTTTAAAAAAAAAAAAGTCTACTGACCCCAAACTTTTGACTGGTAGTGTACATAAAACTGATATTTTCCCCAAAATTTTACAGATAATTACTTTTGTAATGCTGTATTTGAACAACGAAACATAAGTTACTTGGTCCACATAATGGAGGACTCCTTGATGTCCTCTGACCAGATGCGCGCGGTCCAGTCAGCCACGGTCAGGAAGTTCTTAGGAAAAAACGGGTTCCTCTGCAGGGCGTAAATGGGGCCATGGTGTCCGCTGTATGTGCATACAATCTTCTCAGCTGGGGTTTTTGCTTTGCGATTGCACGAAACCACAAGACCCTGCTCTGTGCCCACCATGAACTTAGTAGGCTTGTGGAATCAAAAACAAAGGATGATAAATAACATCTGTTTCCACAAGGTTACTTTTTGCACTGGGCCAAAAAATAAGAACTGGTCTTACCATAGTGGTCTCAAACTCCAGTGAGATTGCACCAAGGGCATTATCAAGGTTCCATTTCTTACTGGGGTCCAGCACGAGGCTCTCAGTGGGCTCACTCAGCTTACGAATGTCCCACCACAGCACCTGACGTCAGATGCATGAGTATATGTTATCTCAGTGGACTGCAATGCAAGTCTCAATGAAATATTGTGAGGTATATTTCTTTATTTTTGGACGTATGTGTCATTGCACTCAGACCTGACCATCTGTAGAAGCTGAGAAGATGTCCATGCCTGTCTTTGACTGCAGCCAGATGACTTTGTAGACAGGATCTCTATGGCTGTGTTCGATGGTGGACATCTCTACTGGCTGGCTGCCTTTGCGTGTGTCCCAGTACGCTGGTAACGGGGTAAACAACACGGTGGTCATGCATAATTTCACAAAAGCAAACAAGGAGCTTTGTGTAAAATTACACAATGATGCCATTCCAAAGTGCATACTAATTTCAACTATGCATTCAATGCCAAAGGCAATTAGTTCAGCGATTAGACTTTACAAAAGAGACACGTCTATCAAACACTATTCAGACAAGGTCAAAGGTACTTTTTTTCCATTAACCATCATTTATTGAGAACTAAAAATGCCCAGAGCGACTGAGGCCAATCTAATTAAGCCACTGAAAGAGTTAATATGTTCATAAGGGTTTGGTTAGCTGGAATAGAAAATGATTAAGTGTGAATTCAAGAGATGCTCAGGCGATATAACCTACCAATTTGTCCATTGTAGCTTCCCCCAACAAGAATGTGTGAATCTTTTGGGTTGTACTCCAGACAAACAAGTGGACATACAGGTTTCAGGGTCATCTCAGGTTTATTGTGATTTTCTGAAGGTGAAAAGATTTACTTTTTCCAATATGGTTTTTCCTTTCTAAGTGTGGCGACTCATTTATATCACAGAAAAATGCTATTTCTTTATGGCATACCAATGTCCCATATGTAGGAGTCGAAGCTCATGTCATTAGGTGCTTTCTGAAACTCCAGGGAAGAGTAGGCGACAGCAAGTTTATGGTTACCATCGGGGTGCCAGGATAAACTTGTGGCTGTGCGCTTCACTTCATTTGGGTCTCTAGAAAAATACACAGATACCCAAATTATTAACTACTATATGACTCAATAGTAATAAGTCTTTTAAGTTTTGTACATTTGAACAGTAGTGAGTGTGTGTGAGTGTGAGTGTGTGTGTGTGTGTGTGTGTGTGTGTGTGTGTGTGTGTGTGTGTGTGTGTGTGTGTGTGTGTGTGTGTGTGTGTGTGTGTGTGTGTGCGTGTGTGTGTGTGTGCGTGCAAGCTGAAACGTGCTGCTTAACACAAGAATGAACCTCATTGGTTTTCACACGTTAAGCAAGCATGCTTGAGCTTCTGTTTACCACAACTAATGTATGAGTTGATCAATGTTTAAATGTGAATAAAAGCCTAAAATCAATCTGTTCATCATATAAAGCGATCGTGTCTCATCAGAAAATTTGGACTAAACCGCTCAATTCATATGGATTATTTTTAAGATCTCTTTATGAACTTTTTGAAGCATCAAAGTCGTAGCTGTGTAGCTGTCAATGGAAGGACAGAAAGCTCTCAGATTTAATCAAAAAGATCTTCATTTGTGTTCTGAAGATAAACGAAAGTGGAATGACATGAGGGTGAGTAATTAATGACAGGATTTTCGTTTCTGGGTGAACTATCCCTTTAAGAAACATTTATATTTATATATAAATGTTTAAATGAGCCCAATATTTACCCAAAAAGGCCTAAAAATCTGTTGAAAAGAGAAAATGTTTTATTCATTCACAAAACTTGTGCAAGTGATATTGCTCTTATCACTGTGTGCTCACCTGAAGACATTGATTGTCTTCGCTGATGGCTCTTCCTCGGATTCCTCCACCACTTCTTCATCAACCTCATCATCAAAAAAGTCCTGGTAGATGTCAGTGGCGTTGTTCTGCTTGCTACAGTGTTCCATGAGCTGGAACGGGCAAAAGTGAAAACTCTTTTAATAAAGAAGTCAAAAACATGTCTTCTTCTGAGAGGAAGCTCACAATACAGGTTTATAAGCCCAGCACATAATCTCTCCTCTCAAATATAATACTTCATGGTTAATGTAAGGCACTCACACCAGCAATCTGCATAATCGTGTTTTGATAGTGTTCATCCTTCTCCACTTTCTTCCTGTAGCGGATGGTCGCCTCCACGTCCTCTGGATTGAGATCTTTCGGCCACCCTCCTTCCACATGGTTTATTCCTCGTGACTCTGATTCAAAGCGCTCTGTGTTCACCTGAACAGGACAAGAATTTCATGTTAATTCAGACTATGATTGAAACTAATTTCTACATGAAAAAAATTGTAAGTCTAATATTATATTTTATGGGAAAAAAACAGGATCATGAACTTTTTGTGTTCATGGGATTTGTTGCTGTGTTAAACACTGGTCTCACCTCATGCTCTGACATTTCCTCTGCGCACTGCATGGTGACATTACATGGATCTCTCACAGTGAAGTTTGCAGCGAGGGAAGGGTCAGGCAGAATGTCCACATGCAGCTCAGCCGGACGGTCTGAAAAGTTACACTGGCGGCCAAACTCACTGCGCTTTTTTGTGTACACGTACACAATCTCCATCTTAGCTAAAGGTAAGAAAAGTTACAAGATTTTCACAATCAAATGCACATTTTTATACATTTTAACAAGTTGTGTGTTAAAAATTATAGGGTAAATGTTTTGTTTTCACTAGTTAATTGCCAATGGTACTGTGGGGTGACAAATTAATTAAAAAAAATATTAATATGCCTTACATTTCCTCAATTAATTTAAATAGTTTTAGAGGAATTACAGAATGTCAAACCCACTTACTGATGACAAAACCAAGCTGGTGATTATTTTTTTTAAATACAAATGTGCCATATATTTCCCCAACTAATGTAGCCATGAATGTTTCTATAATTATTATGCACAAAGATGTAAGATTTTTGGAGTAAAATAGTTTTGGAGGAATTATATGTCACACCCACTAACTGGTGAGAAGATCAAGCTGAAACTCTGGAATAAAAACATTTCATGTTGTAATGTTGAAAACACTTAAATGTTGTACAGTGAAGTATTTTATATAATACTAAACTGGTCACCAAATATTATCTGCTTACTAAACTATGGCTTTTATATGTATCTTATGTGACGTTTAAAAGAACATTAATCGAACGTCCAACTAAAATGCTTCAGAAAAACTTTCCATGATTTATATAAATAACATTTTTGTTCTAATGTTTTGATGACGTTACAGACAACTTTAAACGAACGTTCTATTAACGTTGCTTGAAGAACTTTAGTTCATAACTTTGAACCTTGCCAGAGAATGCCAAAGTTCTGAGAACGTCTCCTGTCAGCTGGTTACTGTTACTGTTAGGGAAGTCCAACCAAACATCAGCACACGCATAGGCGCATACCATGGCATAAGGTCTAAAGCTTTGTCAAAAGTTTTGGAAAGACTTCTAGAACATTACACGTATCAATCTATTACAGGCACCCTTTTAAAGTTAAACTCTTTCAAAATAAGACATCGATTTAATATTACCTGATTTTGTGACGCTCTCTGGGATTCGATGGTTTTAGTGGTTCACTGGTCTGTAGTTTACCGTAACCTAGCAGCGGTGGCGCAAGTGACGTCACGTTTGCATGCATACTTGTACTCTCTTTAATAATGCTAATATCAATGGTAGGTACTAAATACTAATAGAAACGTATGCTACTTAGAACTGTACACGTAGATTTAAATGCGCTATTTTATCATGTTTAACTCGCATATGAGATGAACATTCTTGACTGTGTTTTACCAAATATAGGTGAAGTTCGACAACAGGGCCAGTAGAGAGCGCCATGTAACAACACTCAGGGTTCAATGAGGAAATCACCATTATAACAAATTTTCAGGAATTATGCGAAACATAAGAGGGGTATATAAACAGTTGGTTTATTATCTCATTATCATACATTTCGTTTTAAGCAAGGCATACTTGTGGCTAAATCTCAGCCGCCTTTAGTCCAATAACAAATGTTTGTTTTATCTAGGTTTAAAATGTCCAGTTAAAAACCTTATTAAATTAGAATCATGTTTGTGAATTTTGGCCTCCAAACGCATCATAAATCATCATATTTTCGCAACATCATAGCTGAAATCATATTCAGAAATGAAACAAATATATAGGCTAATATAACCTATAGTTAGCTATATAAAACAGTAGATCTTACCATAAAGTTGAACTTCACAGAACGTCATGCCGGATAAGTGTCATGTAGCCTAGTAATATTAACACAAACGGTTTGATACTCTTGTACACTATCATTTACATTTTTTTAGTTTCATATTTGATTTTAGGTTTACATTTGCAAAGCCAAAAATAGTCTGTTTTATGGAAAGTAACATTTCCCCCATTTAGTTTGAAAACCTGCCCTACTATTTACCAAGCCATGTGCTTATGTTATATACATTCCAAAATAAAAGTTCACACTCAAATGTCTCAATTCAGTTCAAAATGGTTTTATTATATCCATGTTTCTGTCCTAAGTTAGACAGAAATCAAGCACCACCTCACTGTCTGCAAAAGTGTCATTCATGCACCCCAAGTATTAAAATCAGTTGTATTAAAAACACTATGCAATAAACCAGACGGAAGCTACCATCAATCTCAAACGAGGACACGCTGTACAAAAACATCTGTCCAAATAGCTGATTTTATCAAACAATATACTGAGAATGGCACACAAGAATGGAGCAAAGAAATACAAGAATCACACAACATCTGTTACGACACAGGTTATTTACAGCTGGTTAATTCAAAGCATATGCATTGCAGCATGGGAGAAAGTTGGCTCAGTGTGCTTTGTACACTTGGTATGAAAAGGTGGTCTGAGATTTTAAGTTTCAGGTTAAATGACCTCTCATTTGTGCTTGCTGGAAATGAGGTGAAAGTCTCTCTGGATGTTAGAAACTTTTTTGGTACAGAGTGACTGTTTGGTCACAATAAACCCAAAGTGATCATGTTGTGCTTTAAAATGCCTCTACATGCATACAACAGACAGAAAAAGCTTTTATTACCCCTCTTTGTCCCATCCCTGTTAATACACAGTGGGAACTCAATGAATAAAGCAATGAAAGGGAATAAAAACAAAGGCTTTAGAGGCACAAAACATGCTTCCATTCTTGGCACATAAGACATTTAGAAAATAAAATATTCACTTCAAAATAAGATAAAAGGCATTAGTATCTGTACAGTTAGCCATCATAAAAAGTGATGACATGTTCATGAAGTTCACACTGCACAGTAGCTAAAAAACGCAAGACAACTTTTCACGAGCAACAATTGCTTAGAAAAGTACCTAGCAAACCTACTATGTTGACACTAACAATGCTGTACACTATGTAGGACTATATGCCCAATGGACAGAATATTGATGGTTCAACCAGTGTCCACACTCATATGTACAACCTTTAATATGACAAATGGGTAACCTTTAGAAGGTTATGTACTCTGGTCCCAAAAAAATAACAAATAAATAAAGGGTCCTACTTAATATTAGGTGTCTTTAACTTCTATGTTCTATGTACTATATATATATTATAATACTACTTTTTTTTAGCAGTCTTGTTAGTTAACTAAAATTACAAGTAAAATAATGTGAATAAAATAAAATAAAGCGTAACCTAAATGGCAAATAATACTAAAACACCACTGATTGTTAGGTACCATGTACTTATTGTGCTCATGTTGTATTGCAAAACACTTTTGTTGCTACTGAGTTGGGATACGGACAAGTATTGGGAAAGGTTTCGTGGTATAGTTAGGTTTAAAGGTAGGTTAATGGGTAAGCAAAGGGTCAACAGTGTAATAGATGTAATTACAGAAATTAACAACAGATGCAATTTCATGCAGGCATTTAAATAAATACAATGCTAAAATGAATGCACACAATAAGTGCATTGCACCAAATGAATCATTTAAATGTTAGTACATAGTAGTTAAAGACACTTAATATAAAGTGGGTCCAAAATATTTTTTGTAACCCACACTGAACAGTTTCTGCACTTTATAGGCAAGAGGGAAGACCAACAGTCTATTTGATGAGAAATATGATGTAAACATACAAATAAAATATTATTAGAGAGAGGATATTTCAGAAACCCACAAATGTATCAGTAGTGAGGGAAAAGATGCACAGCAACATCAGAATAATCGACAAACACACACATACATGCACGCACCCATATGGACACACACAGAGTGCTTCTAAAACCATGTTCTGCTCTCAGACTGGGGTCCTGTAACACAAATAAAGATGCGCACACATGCTGGCGTGAGTGTTTTCCATGTGTCCATATTTCCGGCGTGTAAAGAATCACACCAGACAAAACGTGTGCAGGGCAGAAGAAAACGGATCAGTTCTACGCTCGGAAATCCTCCCCGAAGTGTCTGTTCTGGTCTTCGGTCATGGAGAGGTAGGTGGCTCTCATGGTTGGAGAGTACTGCGGAGAACAGCAACACAGGAGTCACAAACTCACACTATCTAGATGGCTAATTAAAGCAATCAATGACTATGCTTCAAGAGTGAAATGAAAATGAACTACACTTTTTTTTGTGTTTGTTGTGGACTAAAAGCGTCTACTATGATAGCTTGTTTCCCGCCAAAGAATAAAATAAATTTAACAAAAAAGGTAATTACGCCTTGGACAATTCTAGCTTTTCTTCTCGCAATTCTGAGATATAAACTTGCAAATAAAAGTTCTAAAGATAGAATTGCAAAATAAAAACTCATAATTGCAATAAAGATGTCAGATTTTTTCCCCGCAATTCCACATTATATCTCACAATTCTGGCTTTTTACGAAGAATAGAGAAGGAAACTTGCAAGTTTTAAAGTCAGAATTTGGATATAAACTCGCAGCTGCCAGAAAAACGTCAGTTTTTGATCTGAGAATTGTGAATTATAAAACAATTCAGATTTTATAACTTCAATTGCAAGTTTATATCCAGCAATTCTGACTTTTTCTCTCACAATTGCAAGTTTTTGGCCACGTTTACATCTGGTATTAACGCTTGGTCGATCGGATCAGAAGAGGACGACACTAAATATAAGTGTAGATGGGGTCTAAAACTTTTTGAACTTGTCCACTTTCTAACACTTCCAGAGGTAGTCGAAAAAAAAACTGATTGCTTTCATAGTGTAAACGTTCATGTGGTCGAATCGGTTCAAACAGCCAGAAAAGCCTACTGACATACTGACTTATGTCACAATACTGAGAAAGAGAATTACAAGATATAAGCTCACAATTGCAAGAAAAAAGTCTGAATTGTGTCAAAATTACCTTTTTTAATTGTATATTCCCTGGACGAAACAAGCTTCTATAAGATTACTGATGATGTCAAGGCAGGTATTTTAGCAAGTTAATATCCAAAAGACTGTAATTCTGTCATAGTTTACTCATCCTCATGTCGCTCTTAACCTGTATAAAGTTTTCATGTGACAAAAGGGTCGTAAAGGCATGCTAGTGACCGGACAACACTACAATTAGAATTACATAGAATTACAGAAAAAATGCTCTTGCAAATACATTCTGACCTCCTACCAATAAGGGGCGTGCTCTATAAAACTCATCTGTGTCTAACATACAACATGTGTGGGTGTGTCTATGAGGATCCATGCTAGGAGTAAAAAAAAAGATAAAAAATCACCCAAACAAAATGTATTATAAAAACAAGGGATGAAAAAAAAAGAAAAATTGGGGGGAGGAACAGAGAACATAGGGACTGGGACAATAACACTGCATTCATACAGCAACTTACGCGGTTTATATATGGCTGAGAGTAAAGCTCCAAAAAGAATTGTTTTTTTTGTTGTTGTTGTTGTTGTTTTTTTGATAAAATAAGAAAAATAAGAACAGAAACATACAAACAGAGAAACATACAAACAAACAAAGAAACAACGTAAAATAAGCTATTAGCAGAAGACAGTACAAAACCACTAAAGAGCAAATAGAATATTAAGAATAGAAATAATCATGTTAAGAGTTTAAAGTCAACATGAAATCCAACTTTAGCCCAATCTTAATACATGTGTGTGGTTTAATTTTTATGATGAGCACAGCTGTATTGTGAACAATAACATCACCAATGTTTGTGTGTTTTTAAGTTGATGCACCTCTAAATGGAAATACATTTTGTGAAGTTATTTCCATCAAGTCGTGCATACATTTATGGTAAAGATCTTGAATTGAGAATGGATGAGTCCAGCACTCTGTAAAGTCTCCTCCAGCACATCCCAAAGACTTTCAATGAATTTAAGATCCGGACTCAGAGGTGCCCATTCATGTGTGAAAATGATTCTTCATGCTCCCTCACAACCATTCTTTCACAATTTGAGCCTGATGAATCTTGACATTGTCATCCTGGAATATGACCATGATGTGTCTTACCACATGGTTGTTTAAGAAATGAAAAGCAACACACTCCATCAATTAGGGTTTGAAAAACTGTTGCCAAACATATAACATGCTATAAACATAAAAATAATGATCCAATCATTGACATTTTTTGCCGATTTAAATCCAATTATTATTTTTTTCTTTGGCCGGGCAGATTGTCAGTTTATTTCAAAATGAAATTTATTCCAGTGATGGCAAAGCTGCATTTGCAGCATCATTACTCCACTCTTCAGTGTCACAAAAAGAACAGCATTTATTTGAAAGATACATTTTTTTGTAACATTATAAATGTCTTTACTGTCGCTTTTGATCAACTTAATGTGTACCTACTATATAAAAGTATTATTTAAACAAATCTGACCCACCCAAAACTTTTGAATAGTAGTGTACAGATGGTCAATTTGGATTTCATGTAGACGTTAAATTATTGTGTCCTTGTTTCGAAAAAAAAAAAAAAAAAAAGGTTAAATCTTTAGTGTAAATTATTGCTATCGTGTAAACATGAGTGTATGTGTGGTCATGAGAAGGACTGGACCTCTGGAGCCCAACGCACCGAAGGAGGAGGAGATCCCCTCCCGATCAGAGGCACGTTCTCATAGCGTGGGTTTCCACCAAACAGCGCAGACTGGTTCCTGACAAAACAAGACAGTGATGAATGAAAAGAGAAAGTGATGGGGAGAGTTCAAGTCAGACTGAGTGAACTTCATCTAATATTTATTACATGCAAAAGTTATTGAGTTAAGGTGTCATACAATATTCAGACGCATCCATCTGAAAACAGGAAATCAGAGAATATGAAAAAGAATCAATCATGTTTAAAGGGCCACTCTTACATATATTCGGACAGGGGTGCGTTGGACACGGCCTGTGTTGGAGGGTGCAGGCTGGTCTGGCTGCCCATACTGCTACTGTAGCTACAGAAGCTGTGCATGTTGCCCTGGTGTGAATGGTGGGACGTTATTCGTCGACTCTGAGGGTTAAATGGGTCCCCGTCATCGATGTCATCGTAATCTCTATCTCTGTGGAGAGAGAAAGATAAGCATTGTATGCCATACACTAACATTCAAACATTTTTTTTTTAATTTGATACATTTAATCCTGCTTCTGGAGATATGTCTTCATGCAAAGGCTCTAACAGACCTGCCTTTAACTTTCAAAGAACTTAATTAGCTGGTTTATGGTTAAATATGGTTTTATTGGAGTTAAAGGGATAATTCACCCAGAAATGAACAATTTGCCATTTACTCACCCTCATGTTGTTCCAAACTTGAATGAATTTCTTTTCTTCTGGTGAACACAAAAGAAGATATGCAAAAGAATATGGGCAACCAAACAGGCCTCATTAAATTCCATAGTATGAGGGAAAGAAAATACTATGGAAGTCAATGGGGCCCATCAACTGTTTGGTTACCAACATTCTTCAAAATATCTTCTTTTGTGTTTAAAGTAGCAGAAGTAAGAAACTCATACAGGTTTGGAACAACTTGAGAGTGAGTAAATGACAAATTGTTCATTTTTGGGTGAACAATCACTTTAAATCCACTGTAGTCAATGTGTGTGAATGCATCATAATGCATTCTGTGTGTGTGTGCTGTACCTGTTGGCGATCTGTCGCCACGCTCTCGGTATGGCGCACAGCATGACAGAGAAGGCACAGGCCGCCAGCAGAGAGAACAGACAGAGATACAGTAACCCCTCCACACCATCATAACACACACCTATCAGCGCGTCCAGGTAGTCCTACAAACACACACATGCCACAAGAGATTAGATCCATTTTACTAATTGTGGAAATCTCATTAATCGCGCAGCATCATATTAGACAGAAGCAGGTGGGATGTGTATGAGTGCTCGCTACCTTATTGAGTCCTCGGCAGTCTAGAAGAGCAGTGAGCTGATGTAAACTGGCCTCTGAATTATTCAATAGATGCTGAATGCTCAATAAATCCCTCTGAAAAGAACCACACACACAATAGCTATGAAAAAAAAAACTCGAACTTACCAAAAAATAAAACACTTTTATAGCTTCTATCATTCACTAAGAAATGAAATAGCAAAAAATAATATATATATATATATATATATATATATATATATATATATATATATATAATTATTTATTTATTTATATGTACTCATAAATATTATTTTGTTTGAATTAATTGTAAATCTGCCAAATGCATAAATGTAAATTTAATACCACAGTCTGTATGTCTTCAGGCACACTCACCTCAGCTGTGGGGAACAGAGGCACTGCAAACTGCAGGAGACCCTGTATCTGGATCTGCATGGTGGTCAGCGATCTCTGGAAGACGGTCAGCGACTGCAAAACAAACTAATTCAGGAACAGTTTGTTTTGTATAAGGACTTAGTTAACAAACTCAACATCAACAGTTCACGCATCACAGGTTCGGTTCTGATGTGCAGTTCCACTCCCTACCAGCAGAGTGAGAAACTGCACCAACCACAGTTAAAGTCCCCGTGAACCGGAAGTTGCAAACGACTTTTCTCCAGTGTTGTGACGTATTTCCGAGAGAAACGGAATACTAAATGAGGCAAAATAGTGTGCGTGGCTTTTTTTCCAACTAGCACCTGATTGGATCTAGAAAAGTAGGTGTTTCATTCAAACACACAGGCAGCCTGTGTACTGTCAGTTGGAGGGGCGTGGTTACGGATGTTAAGCAGACACCCAAACCGTCAAACCTACGTCATCAGGGAAGGTCCTCCAATGCAGAGGGGAGGGGAAATTTCAGATTTTGATTAAAGATTACGAAGCCAAAAAATTTTTTTGTGTGGATTGACTTGCATGGATGAATTGTTCACCACAAAACGATCAATTTAGGCAAACAAAGTAAGTATGGTCAATTTTGAATTCATGGGGACTTTAAACAGAGCTGCTATCACTACTGTGAGCTCTCAAATCATGAAAAAAAAATTTAGTTTGACCTACCAACTTCTTATATATATATATTCTATATATATATATATATAACACAAAAAATTAGCATATTGTGATAAAGTTAATTATTTTCCATAATGTAATGATAAAAATTAAACTTTCATATATTTTAGATTCATTGCACACCAACTGAAATATTTTAGGTCTTTTATTGTTTTAATACTGATGATTTTGGCATACAGCTCATGAAAACCCAAAATTCCTATCTCAAAAAATTGGCATATTTCATCCGACCAATAAAAGAAGTGTTTTTAATACAAAACAAGTCAACCTTCAAATAATTATGTTCAGTTATGCACTCAATACTTGGTCGGGAATCCTTTTGCAGAAATGACTGCTTCAATGTGGCGTGGCATGGAGGCAATCAGCCTGTGGCACTGCTGAGGTGTTATGGAGGCCCAGGATGCTTCGATAGCGGCCTTAAGCTCATCCAGAGTGTTGGGTCTTGCGTCTCTCAATTTTCTCTTCACAATATCCCACAGATTCTCTATGGGGTTCAGGTCAGGAGAGTTGGCAGGCCAATTGAGAACAGTAATACCATGGTCAGTAAACCATTTACCAGTGGTTTTGGCACTGTGAGCAGGTGCCAGGTCGTGCTGAAAAATGAAATCTTCATCTCCATAAAGCTTTTCAGCAGATGGAAGCATGAAGTGCTCCAAAATCTCCTGATAGCTAGCTGCATTGACCCTGCCCTTGATAAAACACAGTGGACCAACACCAGCAGCTGACATGGCACCTCAGACCATCACTGACTGTGGGTACTTGACACTGGACTTCAGGCATTTTCAGTAGCACCTCAATGCAGTACATGAGATCCACGGGGAGGAGTCGGATCAAGATCCAAGGGGTGGAGATGGGTAGGATTAGGGTTGGGTTTAGGGATTAGGGGTGTGTTTAGGGATCAGAGGGCGGAGTTGGCTAGGTTTAGGTGTATGTAAGGTGGGAGGAGTTGGATCTGGATCCGACTCCTCCCCGTGGATTTCATGTTCCGCAGTGAGAACCATCTCGGCATTTTGGCATTTTCTTCTCCCCAGTCTTCCTCCAGACTCTGGCACCTTGATTTCCGAATGACATGCAAAATTTGCTTTCATCCAAAAAAAGTACTTTGGACCACTGAGCAACATTCCAGTGCTGCTTCTCGGTAGCCCAGGTCAGGCGCTTCTGCCGCTGTTTCTGGTTCAAAAGTGGCTTGACCTGGGGAATACGGCACCTGTAGCCCATTTCCTGCACACGCCTGTGCACGGTGGCTCTGGATGTTTCTACTCCAGACTCAGTCCACTGCTTCCGCAGGTCCCCCAAGGTCTGGAATCGGTCCTTCTCCACAATCTTCCTCAGGGTCCGGTCACCTCTTCTCGTTGTGCAGCGTTTTTTGCCACACTTTTTCCTTCCCACAGACTTCCCACTGAGGTGCCTTGATACAGCACTCTGGGAAAAGCCTATTTGTTCAGAAATTTCTTTCTTTGTCTTACCCTCTTGCTTGAGGGTGTCAATGATGGCCTTCTGGACAGCAGTCAGGTTGGCAGTCTTACCCATGATTGCGGTTTTGAGTAATGAAACAGGCTGGGAGTTTTTAAAAGCCTCAGGAATCTTTTGCAGGTGTTTAGAGTTAATTAGTTGAGTCAGATGATTAGGTTAATAGCTCGTTTAGAGACCCTTTTCATGATATGCTAATTTTTTGAGAATTTTGGGTTTTCATTAGCTGTATGCCAAAATCATCAGTATTAATACAATAAAAGACCTGAAATATTTCAGTTGGTGTGCAATGAATTTAAAATATATGAAAGTTTAATTTTTATCATTACATTGTGGAAAATAGTGAACTTCATCACAATATGCTAATTTTTTGAGAAGGACCTGTATATATATATATATATATATACACACACACACACAATGTAAAAGTCTTCACTGTCACTTTTGATCAATTTAATGCATCAATGCTGAATAAAATAAATATTCATTTCTTTAAAAAATAGTAGTGTATATACATTCAATAAATATATTGTTAAAAATGCTTGTATTATTACTGCAGGATGTTTGGTTCAATGGGTGAAGGGACATAAATCGACACAGACACGATGTACACACGGGTGCAAACACACACTCATATACTGTAGACTTGTAGAATAAACTCAGAGGTTTAAAAAAAGAGCTATCTGTCAGACAGGAGTGAATGTACGACACAAGTCATATCACAGACTTCACACACACTGAATAGGCAACAGGAAGTGGAGTTGCAGTGCAGATACAGTGCTAAAATGTCTGTCTAAGGAAAAAACAGTCATGCAGAAACATCACACACTCTCTTTATCTGCACACACACACACACACATATACATATATATATATATATATATATATATAAAATATGGTTAGGTCAAACTAAATAAAATAAAACTTAAAATAATAAAATTAAATTACATTAAGCATTGTGTCTGAAGATGATGATTTCATTGGTATATTCCAGGGATGATCATTTTTGTATTATAATAATGAGATTATTCTGTGCTAAAAATAATGCATGGAAAAATGATTTTGTGATGAAATATGACAGGCTTTTGCTCACAAGATTCACCAGCAGGTGGAACATCAGATAAACGCATCTAAAACCTGATTAAATAAATATACTTTATTTGTACTATTTTCACCCTATTGTCTTTATGAGAAAGTGATCAAATTCACTGTGAAAACATATTTCCAGTCCAGACCACATATGAGAATAGAAGACAAGAGAGGCAAGGAATAGATAATGAAACTGAGAAGAAATATTAAACAACAACAAAAAAAGTGACAGACTGAGAGACTGAGTCTGAATAAAGGCCAATAGATATTAAACAAAGATGATACCAAGAACAGAACACAAACAGATTGACTAAATAAGATTAAAAATACCAGATATTCATCTCATTACAGGAAAATTGTCATACATTATCAGTCTGTAGAGAGCATCATCAGCACTTATTTCTCTCTGTGTGTTAATACATGTCATGCAATTGAGCTCTTGTTATGAACATCTTTGCTTTCCTTTTCTTTGTGACAACTCTATTGATCTGAGAGAGATATCTACAGTTACTCTGTTAAAGCAAGTGAAGCTGAACTGCAGCACGCTCAGATGTAGGACACTGGCCTTTTACTGCCTGACCTAAAAACCCTGAGAGATGCTGAGAGACAGGAGAAGTGAGGGAGAAAGAAACGGAGTCGGGGAAAGGGGAAAGTATGAGAAGAGGGAGATCGATAAGTCAGTTGCAGTTTGGAAAGGAGAACTGTTTCATATTGGACATTCCAAAACCTAATTACTGCAGAGAGCATTTTAGGCATCACAGGCACACTTTCAATGAGAAAACAATGAACAATATTAATTATGATTTGTAACATTGCAGTCTGAAATGAAAGTGATTAGACAGAATACAAAAGATAATACATGCAAGTCTGTCTATTGCATTGCATACAGTGTAAACAAGTGTACTACGATTTGTGAACAAATGACTCTTACCAACCGCTTCTTTTTAATGAATCAGCCATTAAGAGACAATTATTTTGAAAATATTAGTTATCGGTTTCAAGTAGTGTAATGACTCACTCACTCACTTATATATGGTTTTTTGATTTACTGTAAAAAATCTTGATTTCTCTAAAGTAGTAAAAGATTTGCAAGGAAATCAGTATTGTTCAGTAAAATGAGAATCAAAATAGCATCAATAGATTCCTTTTGATTCGCATCGCTACAGGGGATCATTTTTGGTGAGGAATTAAAGAACATAAAAAGTGTAATTGACCGTAGTACCTGCTGAAACGGGTTGGGGAGAGTCTGGCTGCAGTACAGGTAATAATGCACAATATCTAGAAAAGAAGAGGAGAAAAGAAGAAAGTGCATTACGAACAGCATGCCATACAGAATTTTCGTCTGGTTATCATTAAGATTAAATGCACCTTCTGATGCATGACATCCACTATAATAGACAGATGTCTAGAAGCCATTTTTAACCATTCAGCCAGTGGCGTTCTATTCATTTTGAGTTGATCTCCTTTAAGTCCTGTGAGCTATTAAAAAGTAGCCTCTGTAGGAATGAATTTTTCCTCTGGGATGCTCCGTCCTCAAACACCTGAGGGAGCTTCTGTCTGTCTGGTCGTGCAGAAGCATATTATGGCTGAGAACAGGATCTAAAGTTACATAATCACAGGAATGGCCATTTTACAGATGTATTCAGTCACAGTGATTATGGAGCAGGATTAAAGGTCGCTCAGATTAACCTTTTAAACTATTCAAGCACTTGATAGTGTAAAAATGCCATTTCATGCAAATGTGTTCACTGAAGAACCATAATCCCCATTCATAAAAAGAGATTAAATGAACCGGCCATGATTGTGTGTGTGTGTGTGTGTGTGTGTGTGTGTGTCTGTGTTTGTGCGTGCGCGTGTGTGTGCGCGTGTATGTGTTCATGTCTGTATTTTTCAAACAAAAATACATTTAGAATAAGATATACACTCACCAGAGCTGATTACGTCTTTTGTTTGGTTCATTAGAAATTTGTCTGGTGCAACACAGAAATCACTTGTGCCCTAGACCGCAAAACACACATAAAAGAGAAAAAGCTGCAATAAATTAAAAGATACACTACATCATTAAAAAACATTTGGGGTCGATTAGATTTTTAAATGTTTTTTTTTTTTTTTTTTTTTTTTTTAAAGAAGTTACTTACTGTATGCTCACCAAGGCTGCATTTAATTGATCAAAAATACAGTAAAAACAGTAATATTTTGTAATATTATTACAATTTAAATTTTAAGTTTTCTATTTCAATACTTTTTTAAATTCCTTTGAAGGTTAAGCTAAAATTTCAGCGTCATTACTACGGTCTTCAGTCTCGCATGATCCTTTAGAAATAAATCTAAAATCAAGCAACATTTCTTATTATTGTCACAACTGAACACAATTGTGCTGCTTGGTATTTTTGTAGAAAGTTCAAAAGAACTGCATGTATTTGAAATTTACAATTTAAAAGTCTTTTCTGTCGCTTTTGATCAATTTAATGCATCAATGCTGAATAAAAGTATTAATTTATTTAAAAGATGTCAACCTTTCAATGGTAGTGTGTATATATATATATATATATATATATATATATATATATATATATATATATATATATATATATATATATATATATATATATATTCAATAAATATATTCAATAAATATATTGTTAAAAATGCTTGTATTATTAGTGCAGGATGTTTGGTTCAATGGGTGAAGGGACACAAATCGACATAGACAGGAAGTACACACTGGAGCAAACACACAATCATATACTGTAGACTTGTAGAATAACCTCAGAGGTCAAAAAAACAGCTATCTGTCAGACAGGAGTACGAATGTACTGAATGTACGACACAAGTCATATCACAGACTTCACACACACTGAATAGGCAACAGGAAGTGGAGTTGCAGTGCAGATACAGTGCTAAAATGTCTGTCTAAGGAAAAAAAAACAGTCATGCAGAAACATCACACACTCTCTTTATCTGCACATCCTCAGGTGGTCAAAGAAGAAATATTTCGGTCAACAATAAATTTGCATTCAGCGATGACAATTGTTCCATTCTACCAGGAGAGATTTCTCTGACAAGGCAACAAAAAGACTCAGATGAAGAAACAATGACAGTACAAAATTAAAAAAAGAAGTCTATGTCAATGATGCTACTGCCATCCTATTAGAAATTCCTCAGCTGCAAAGAAATCTAGGCTTTATCACATGGTGACTCATTAGGAGCCTTTATTTTTCTACAGTAATACACAATCTATCAACTTTAAAACATTCCCCTCATCCTGTCTCAGCGCAAGGAAGTCTAAAGTCAAGTCCGCATCTTGTTGAAATCCTAAGGCTCAATACCTTGTGCTATGCATTAATTCATTAGCCATGAAGACAGGATCAAAGCCCTGTGTGTGTGTGTCTAACGCCTGCAGGAACGATGAGTTCATTACAGCGAATGAGCGTGACCACTGAAGCTGAAGAGGTGGTACATCAACATTTCTCTCTTAATGAGCTGATAGGGGAAATATTTGCAACCTGGATGTATAAACTAAATTAGTCACAGAAACATAAATCGGTATATCTGTAACCAGAACATGCGGTGTGCCAATGAGTGTGTATTTCAGTGTTTAAATATGAAATTATCAATAAAATAATATTTCTGTAACACTTTGCATTTTTTTTAATCACATTTTAGTTTAAAGCAGAACTTGCTTGTAATATTAGTTTGTTTTTTAACACAACCTGTAAAAATAGCACAACGGAAAGTTTCCATTCTTTGTTATTTCTGAGTCTCATTCCCTCTCTCATATCATTCAATTCAGGCTGCAAACTCGCATACATGTATATATTCTAACTTGAGTTGTGAGTTTGCAGGCTACATAGTGCTCTGGACTGTGATTAGATTCACACTAGATTCAGAGGTGGGAGAACCGCTGTGCAGGAAACACTTGTGTATTTGGAAATAGATTGGCAAGTAGAACACATGGACCAGGATTTTCTCACACAGAAAAATCTCCCTTTAAACGCACGCACGCTTTAAGATAAAACTGTTTTTATTGAGCTATGAGATTTTCCCTGTAGTGTGCTGGGAACTTTTGGCAGAGTTCTGAGCCTAAAATAAGGTAAAAAAGAACTATCAGCTCATCCACACAGCCAGATTTTACGTAATCAATTTGATTTGAAATGTACTAAATTCTTCTAGGTTGTCAACAAAATGTTGTTTTGGAAGTAATGTCTGAATAAAAACAGTCACAGGGTCTTTTTAACTGAAGGTGGGCCTACATTCCTTAATTTCTATGCATGCCGTCATATTAAGCGTTGCAAAAAAAGAGATTTAGACAATGCTTTTGAGGAGCTGAGAAGTTCAATGTTTGACAAATTGTATAAATCATTTTTATTTATTTTCATACCCAAAAGGACAAAACAGCAGATTCCTCTGCCACTATTATAAAAGGTTACATTCCTTGCACTTTCTTTTATTTCCCTCTCCTTCATTGATGTGGTTTAACGAAATCTGCCACATTTTACTCTTTTCCCAATAAACACATAAACCACAGTGATTTTGATAGCACACCCACCCACATCAAACGCAATAAAATGGAAGTTTATCACCTCCTTCAGGCAAGCAGACGGCAGTTGACTAGTATTTGTCATGCTTTGCCACATAAACAAGCTTTTGATAGCGATGGACTCACAGTGACCCACCTCAAGTGCATATCAAAACCAAATAACATCACATACACACTATGATATGACATGCAGTGTTCAGGATGGAAATGCTGATAATGTGTGTCTTGAATTCTCCATATCTCAGATAATGACCTGAACCGAATCACTGATTGTACAACAGGCTTGTTGGATAAAACTCACCACTGCAGTGGCCATATCAGCTCCGAGAGACGCCCAACTCAGTATCAGAGTCAGAACCCCGAACACCATCATCCTGCACACACACACCATAAATAATACAGTACGATAAACAAATTTGGTACTGTGCTGGGTCGCCACTTGACGGCCAATATAAAATCCAGCTGAGAAACCAGTTCAGAAATAAAGTATGACAATATGGGTACTTAATTGTCATAAAACAGATGGAAATACTGTACCTTTAACATTTTGTTTCTATTGTGCATTATGTAATTTTCGCCGCATATTCTAAGCAATAACAAAGGCGTAGCTTGATGATGCTGTGAAGTATCATGAAATGATGGGAGTCGTCGTCTTTACCTCCACTGCCAATGGTAATCATTCCGACTGGACTCACAAATCACGTTCATGGATTAGGTAATGAAATAAAGTTTTATAACAATAATGTTTGATCATTTTATTTCATTCTAATGAATTATCTGTAAGTAACAATGTTTAATGCTAAATTACTACTCATATGTCCGTTTATTGGTCAAATTAAATGGTGTTCAAAACAATCACACTAAAAGTACACACTCAGAATTAACAAAAAGGCTGACTTACTATTTTTGTTTAACATATACTGTATTTAATTACACTTGTTCACCAGACTTGCGTTAGGGAATGCCACACATATATTGATCCTTGTTTTATTTCTCTTCTTGTCCATAACTCTTCTTCACCCATACGTTTATGTTTCTTGGAATTATCTTTGACGACAGAACCTGCTGCAAACGATAATGAATAATTGTGGTCCACGACAACAGAGTGGCGTGCTAGATGGTACAACTAATACTTCTGCGTTTTTTTTCATGAGACTCACTGTGTTGCCAAGGTTTCTACGGCAATAAAAGCGGACACAGAGGATAATGCTGACATCACGCCATTGACAGGCGACGCAATGAGGGATGTTACACTGGCTTAAATTGAGAATTTCTCTTGATTTAAACATTGCTGGAAACATTTGGGATAATGTATTACAGAAGTGAACAACATATAACACTGCGCTAGTGGTTTTTGGATATTTTAATGCATAAATCTTACATATTGTGCCGATTATAATGCAATGCAATTTTTTTATGCAAAAATAAGGAGAAATTCCTTTTTTTGGACCACAGATAAGATGGACCAGAAAAAAATTCTCCTCCTTTTTTTGAGGAGAAATGGCCTTGTTTTGGTGAGATTCAACCAAACGTAGGTATAGCACAGTTTGTGCTTTGTGTTTGTGTCCATTTGGGTGGACACACCAATATGGCCAACTGAGCTTATTCCACAGATGTTGTACCTCTTTCTAAACAATGGTTGTGTTCCATATACACCATCACTGAGCTCAACTTAAAATCTTTCTCATAACATAATCCTTATGTTTCTATAAGACTGCAGAGCACTTTCAATGCTTTACTTTATATTGAGCATGACAGCAGACATTCTCTGTTCAGAAATGCACTGTGCGTCTAAATGAAATGCTTTCCACTCTAGGAAATACTAGTATGCAGTAAAATCCAGCTGATAAATTAATCAATTACTTATGCCTAACTTATTAGTTTCCTTTTAAATTTGTAATTTAGATGAGAACTGTGGTGAAACTCAAAATACTGTTCTTTTCAGGTGAATATCATTACTTCAGACAATCCTTTGAGAATGAGGAGAACATTTTATTCGTTTCTTTTCTCTTTGATCTTTCTTCTAATTAACTTGTTTAAAGGGGGTCATATCATACATTTTTTATTGTTTTTCTTCCCTTAGATAAAGTTTTTCATGTCAAAACAGTAATTTTCATCCCCGATCTGAACCTTAAAATGAAATAAATGGTCATGGAGAGGATGTTTTCTGAAAGTTGTTTTTTGTATGTCTATCAAAAGATCAAGGAAATATGACCCAGTATTTATCAGTGTAACATAATGTAGTTTTGTACTCACGTAGTGAGCAGCCAGCGGGATTGTTTGGCCAGACCCAGACAAGCAGCAAGACAGATGATCAGATCCAATATTAGTATCAGGAGGTATGTCAACCACCTTCAGAAGAAAGAAGATCCAACAGAAAGAGATTTTGTTATAAGCATTGAATAAAAAAACATTACATGTCATGAACTTAGATGCTGGAAAGAATTCACAGAATAAGAAAAATGACAAATAAAAAAAAAGGCATAACATTCTAACACTGCATGGTTTCACACTGCACAAATTTGGTAGTGCAATGTGGGGTTAACAGCACAAAAGCGACCCTTTCCGGATCAAGAATTCATAACCCCGGGTAGAAAGTGCCGCTTAAATTATAAGTGTGAATTTGTGTGAAACCCGGGGTTAAAAGCAGCGTTTAGAACGACAAAAACCTTTCAAGCACAGTGTGAAAAGACTTTTGAATAGAAATGTGTTTAATTTAAAGTTTTTTGCATTGTCACGCAAAATGCACTATATATTCTTTAAATTTAATTTTAAAAATGACAAAGTTATTTTGTCTCTTTTTTCTCAGTTGTTTCACATAGAGACAATAGAGACATTTGATTAAGTCTCCAGCTTCTCAGATTTTCTGAGGTTCTTCAACATGATCTCAAATCGATTTCAAAGTCAAAAATACAATAAAATTCTTAATATGAACAAACATTTTTCATCGGATTCAAGACCAAGCTATCTGAGCTATCCACATTCATAATATTCTCATCTTTTATGTCAACAATTGTTTCATTTGTGTCATTATTACTTCTCCAAAGAAATGTTAGGTTGCATTTTAAGTTATATACTTCAGTGAAACATGACCGAGACTCTCCTGAGCTACGATAGCAATCTCCAAGTGATAAAATCTTTTTTGCTGGTGTGTGTGTGTGTTGGCGAGGCCACTCCAGAGAGCTCTTCGTCTCTGAAAATAATTCATAATAGATGAACAACTTCTATAGGAATTAATATTTCATACGCTGAAACGTTGTCAGAGCAGAATAGATGACCGTGTCTCTTCATATAAACTACTCTTAGACACACATGCACACACACATTCACATTATCACATGTCAGCTATATTAATATGCCTCCTATAAAAGATGAACTTTTCTGGCAACCTACACTAAAGAATTGTGACATCACTTTTCAACCTGCCATCTGCAATGTGGAATGATGACAGGAATATGAATCCAGTACTGGCGGATGTTTTGATGAATGGCCAGCAGTGAAGCTGCAGCAGTAAATAGCATGTGATCTATAGTGTCTAACACAAGGAAATTACTTTAAATCCAACTATAAAACAGACTGTACACACATGTAGTCATGCATTAGCAGTTGATGGACTACTATGGAGCTTCACTCATATTTCATAATGATTTTTCCTGCTACAAACCAAGAGTGGAAAATAGACATGCATTCTGCAGAAAATGAAATACAGGAGAGGTACATTATGGTAAAATTCAAGGTGACAGCTCTCATCATTACCTGTAATACTCCACGTATGCAGTCTGATCGGCTATGGCGGCCAGGTCTACTTTTGCCTTTTCCCAGTCAGGAAGCCCCAGTAGTTGCTTAATGATGTTATCTGACATCTGTTGCATGAACTGTAGCGTCTGCACAAAGTCTCCCCGTGCGGCAAAGATCTCGCCCAGTCGAGACAAGTGCTCATTTAGGCCGCTCTGCATGCCTCCCATAGTACCCGTTACCTACGAGAGTGAATATCATTGTGAGTGCAATCAGAAATACTTTGATGGTTTTATAATGACATATTCAGCCAGTCAAAAAGGGTGTTTTTTTGTTTGTTTAAGAAATTAATACCTTTATTCAGCAAGGATGCATTAACTTGCATTAATTACCATTTATCAAAAAGTACTTAAAGGTAACATGGTTTCCACAAAAATATTAAGCAGCAAAATGGTTTTCAACTCTGATAATAAGAAAAGTGTCTTGAGCAAATCAACATATTAGAATGATTTCTGAAGGATCATGCATCATACAGTAATAATGCTGAAAATTCAGATTTGCCAACACAGGAATAAATTATATTTAAAAACAAGTATTTTTTTAATTGTAATAATATTTCACAATATTGCGGTTTTTAATGTAGTTTGATGAAATAAATGCAGCCTTGTTGAGCATAAGAGACTAACATCTTACCGACTTACTTCATTAGTTGCAATTATAAGTTATAGACTTGAATGGAAACATGTAAAACTGCAGACTTAACAGACACGCAACTGTCTCTTATGTGATTCATAAAAATCAATCTAAAATATTGACAAGGGGAAAAAAAAGCTTTTGCAGAATCTTTTCATGTTGTTTACATTTCATTACTAAAAACCTTTAGATCACATTTAAATAATCAATTTAAAATGCAATAAATTAAATTGAAAAGCTTTTAAAGTTCACACTGCTAATTTAACTTAACTTGTTCATCTAGATGACATGCACATTAAATGCAGAAAAAATAAGAACACAAAAATACATGATGTCCTGTTTTACATTAACTCTTATCAAATATCTCTGCTTTCCTATTTTTGCAATGGTAAAACTAAAGTAGGCAAAGTGAGAAAGAACTGCATGAGGAAAGGCCCAGCTCTAAAAAGAGCTGTTTTCTGGTCAAACAACCACAAAGTAACGTAGCCTGCATGCAACCAAATTTGTGTTCCCTCATGCTTTCTCAAAGACCAACCCAAAAGCTTCATTAAATAGAGTGGGTTATGTTAGAAAAAAGAAAACAGATGGGTGCATGTGCATACAGCATTTTTAAAGTTCAATAAAAGCTAAAAACAGCACAGGATCAGGGGATTCCCAGACAAATGCTCTACATCCTGAAATCAAATACTCATGGCCCAGACTCAATTCCCAGCAGCCCTTCTTTGGGTTATGACATCATGACTCGAGAGTGTGGTGATCTCATACCCAAAGCTGTGAGAAACTCAATTCCACATTGATTATCTAGTTTGACCAGATCTCTCAACTGTGCTGCATTCTCCTGAATCAATGTATCTTCTTGAAATACACAGGCTCTGATGTTTTATTTAAGGTCTGAGAGTGATTGTGAGTTTCAGATGAACTTGCACTAAATATTGTGTACTTTTCTTGGGCATAGCAAAGTTTATTGTGTGGCCACAACTGCAAAAACATCCTTAATATCAAAGCTGAACGTAATCCAATAATCCAGCTAATGAAGAAACGCTAGACATCTGTGTTTCCTAAGCCACAGCTGTAATGCATAGGAAATGGTTAAGATACGAAACCGAGATTTTTCTCCCAGCGCTGCAGCTCTAATTGATTGTCTCTGGTTTCTGCAGGCGCTGGGCTTCTGCAATTAAATTTGAATGGGAAAGTTGAAGCGTGAAATGGAACACAAGCACTAAGTGGTGCTGCCTGCTCTATATCTAGATACGATTTTCTATTTCTCTATTAAATTGGTTTGGGGAGGGGGTGATGACCTAACTGCTTACAGGTCTTCTTCTAATAATGGCTGTGGAAATGTCTGGGGATTTGCTGGTGGAACTAGTTCAGAGGTTCTCAAGATAGTTACTGAGCATTTAAAGACCAACAATGGAACAAAGACTGCAAAGTTTTACGATACAAATCCGATGTGACTCTTAAGAGGGGTTGAAACTTGAGCTTTTTAGGGTTCAAAACCTGTCTGACATCGAAGGGGGGGGGACAAGGTCAGGAACTCAAATCACAACAATCAAATTCACTTTGTCTTCAAATTCTCCTTCAGCAAACGTTTGATTATCTGCCTCATGGGTGATGGATAAACAGCTCTCAGCTCCACAAAAGTCTTTATTACCCAATTTTCTCTAGCAGTTAACTGATATGTGTGTGAAGAATATCAAGAGAATTGTGATTATTTTCCGTGGGTGAGGATTTCAGTGAGTGTTTGGGATGTTTGAAATGGTAAGCGTGCCACAACTTTTCCACCAACCACTAGCAAAAACTTTCAAAACTCTTCAGAAAAACACCTTCCTTGCATCTTTTAACACATTTCAAAAGTTCCATCCTAAATATAGTCAGTCACTTGAACTGCTAATAATCACATGATCTACAGTCTGATTAACTCTTTCCCTGCCAGTGTTAACAACAAAATGGGGGAAAAAAGAGAAGACAAGTATATAAAAAAGAAAAACAGAAAGGAAAGAGAACAAACTGGACAGAGACCAGTCAACCTCCATTCCACAGATTGAAAAAAAAAATAGTAGTTTATAAATCACAACTCTGTCAAACAGACTTTGCCTCCAAACTATTTTCCTTCAGGTTTTCTTGAACAAGTCATTCTGAAGCCTTTAGCCTAGACTGAAAAGTCCTCAAATGTGACACTTTAATCTTTGCCTTCAAACATTTCACTGACTGCTTCATTAAAAAAAACCCATCAAACTCTGGATAAAGTTACACATGAGGAAAACATATTTATGGTAAAGGAGCTAGCATGAGCCCAAAAAATGTTTGCTTTCTATTCAAAGCAATAAAAGAAGTGACCTTCACAAGCTGAGAGGACAGTATAAAACGACCCAGCGCTCTGCATCATGTCACACCCTGCAGAGAAAAAATGTATTTATGGAACAACAGAGCTCTGGGTTGACATTGTTATACTATAGCCACCCTCTTTAAAAAAAAGGCGAAAATATTATCTTCTTTTCCTGTATTGACAACAAAATTATTGAACATTTCTAGAATTATTACAAAAATACTGTTCATTAACACGTTAACCTTTTAGGTGGCATGTTGTCACAATGACCATGTTGTTTATTGACACTGATTTTAGAAGAATAATTTTGTACAAAATATGAAAATATTATCTAAAACAATAATATTGAGAATTTACGGAGCCTGTAAATGGTACATGGAGGTGGATTTTTTTTATGCTTTCGCGTTCCCCAAAGAAATTTTGTGTTTGATCACAAAACCGTTGCATTCCCTTGCAAAAACTTTTGCAATCTCCAGAGAAAGTTTGCATTTGGAAAAAAAGTTTTGCGAGTGAATAAAGTTACTCAGGGGAAACGCAAAATATTTGCGAGAGGATTGAAGATGCATTGACATAATTGTTTCTCCGGTCTCATATTTTTTCCATCACCATGCCTCATTAGGTGCTCAGTATGAATTAATAATAATAAAAATGATAAATAAATGTAAAAAAATATATTTTTGTTTATTATTTAATTTATTAAAATTAAATTAAATAAAAAGGTATACTTTATTCATTTGAATATAGTACAGTAAAACAATAAATTAAATAAGAATTCATAAAAAAAAATTATAAAGTGTATACAACATAAAACAATGAGTCGGTTTGCTCCTAAATGTCTCTAATTCATTATGGTTCTCCTCTTCTGTAACTCAAACCAAATAATTTATGTCCTTGATAATCCTTAGGTGCCTCTGTGCACACAAAACAGATCCTCACAGGAAACCACACAGTTCATTTGCAAGCACAGCGGGGGTGTTGAGAGGAGGTGAACAAGAGACCTTATGGCCCAGAACCAATAAACCCTAAAACCAAGCAGTCACCACTCACCACTCAACACTCCAGAAAAAAGTCTGTTACTCCTCTTAACTCATTTGAAAGGGCTGCAAAGTGATCCCAAACAAAACGAGTGTGTGTGTGTGTGTGTGTGTGTACATGAGTCCATGTGTGAGACCAAGCATCTGCGTGCAATGGATGCGAAATTAAATCATTGTTTGCAGGCAGGCAAAACCATTGAAGAGCCTCAATCAGGAAGTTGAAGGTTTCACAAGTGACTTCATCAAAGCCTTTGTCTCAAAGTTCATGGCCAATTATGTGCAATGCATGCAGGGTTTTCAGACAGTGGACACTTTGTGCTATTGGTCTTGAAGGAGCAATCCAAGAATAGAGGGTCTCTTTTGCTTGATGGCAGGCTTAGATAAATGTACTGATGATTCTTGAAGCTATCAAAGCTGACATTAATCTGAGGTCATGACCTGGATATCTAAAACATCTCTATCCCTTCCGAGCACCATTACATCATTTTCTCACAGCTCAGGACTGTTATCTCCTTTAGGCCGAATGCTAATGAAAATTATGGCTGATTCTTCCCCCGAAAGTGCAGTTCCTAGGTCAGTTTTGCCTTTTGGCTCGTGATGACTCAGACCGTGTGTTGAGAGGACCAAGTTGACCTCAGACAAGTGTGTGCCTCATAATTCAGAGTGAGACAGAAACAGATGCATTAATCTCCATTAGTGCAGATGGGGAGCTAATCCTCAACTCCTCAACGGTGTAAGCTGGCAGATGCTCGGAGCGCCTTCAGTCTCGGTTCGGTTCAGAACAACAGCATAAACACTGGCCTGAAGGCTCATAAAAGAGGTGTAAGTGAGAAGAACACGTGTGGATTATTGATCTATAGCTTGTGAGATGTTTGCACTCAGATCTATACCTTTTTTAAGTTCTATATAGAAACAAATGCATCAGCTACACACTTGGAAATAAATATATGGTTATGATTGACGATGTCATCACTGATTGACGATGTCATCACTTTGTTCAATGGACCTCAAACTCGCAATATTCAGGATTGACGACTGTTTTACTAACAGGTGTGACTCTCAAAATGTCCTGTTCAAACAACAGTTGCTGTATGTCTGTGTGGAAAGAATGATAGATGGAATGACAGACAGACCGATAGATTGATAGACAGATCACACCTGATCAATGGCTGACAGGGGATATTTTCAGAAAACCAAACAGTCATTATTTTTTCCTGTAAAATGACACACTTCACCTTTAAAGGGGGAAATAGGTGAACTAATCATTGCTTTTGCAGTTTTTCAGTCCACCAGGAAATGAAATAGCTAAAACTCACAACCAGAGGCATGAAAGGCCCGAACGAGTGCATGAAATTGGTGCGTGAAGCAGGATTAAAGCGTCTTAGTGTCACTGTCAGCTCTACGCATTTGAATCAGAAAAACGGAGACGGATATAAATAGGTCTGGCTGAAGATGCATGAATTAGGTTTTATTCATGCCACAGCCTTCAAGGCCTTGAAAGGGACAATGACGAAAGGAAAAAGAGGCCTTAATAATGGCACAAACATAAAAGGCTGTAAAAACCAATTTGAGGTATTTTCTTCAACTACTCCATATCACAGGAACGAACTTGAGTGAGTCTCCTAACACGCATATACACCTCTCGTCGTTCACGGGATCAACATTTTTCCAAAGAGACATGCGGTGGCATGTCAACTCCATATATCTTCAATGGTGTACTTGCTATTGCAAAAGGCATGTCAGAAAATCAATCATGCGCTCAGTGGGGGAACCCATGAAACTTTAGCAGCTCTGATTGGCAGAAAAAAAAAAAGATTTTACAGAAGCAGACAACTGAACTCTGAGAATATAGGGACCATCTGGTTGAGGTTTGGTTGGAAGGAACGCCTTGATAGAAAGTGCAGAACTATTTTCAGGGAGGGAAAAGAGATAATGTTAGAGCTTTTGGAAGGAGAGAATTTGGTTGGGAGAAGTCAACGAGACTATTGGGACATTTCGGCTGAAACTTGTCAAGACTGTTGAATTAGTAAGTAAAAAAACAGTCTGAATGTGTTATCTAAAGTCACTGCTATATTTGTACTTACCAAACTGTCCACTCCCGCCAGTGTGTGATTGGCATTATAGAGGGAATAGGTCAGCTGATACACCCCATCATTGGTTTCACTGTTTCCATAGAAACCAACTCCCACAGCAACACTGAAAAGTCAAAAGGTGAAAAGTTAAAATTAATTGTAATCATCAGGGCCTCACAGAATATGCACATGCAGAAATCCACAGAGGGATTTCCACAGATCTGGAACACCGGTCTTTCACAAAAGTTTACACTCTTGCATGATTTTTATTAAATGTTTTGGCTGGTTTTACCATGCTTTTAGCTTCCACTAACCGTGAACATTTTACCATGTTTAAACCCCAAAATAACAGCTGAAAATACCGAAAAAAATGCTCCTAAAATGTGCTTCATGCACTTGGTTGGTCTACACTTTAAGTAAAAGATACAGGACTGCAAATGTACACAATACTATTTAGTATAATTTATGTACCATTACAGTGTTTATAATTAATAACTGGAACTAGCTTTTTTTACATTTCAGTTTTCATTTTATATATATTCATCGTGATTTTAATTTAGGGTTCAGCAATTTTAAGTGATTTTTTCTTTCTTTGTTAACATTTTATTTTCATATATTTTTAATAAATTTTTATTTCAGTTACAGTAATCTTAGTACTTCAACTTAAACATATTTCAGTGCCTTTCCAAAGAAACATTTGTTAACTTTCATTTAAGTTTTATTTTTGCAATATTTTTGGGAAATGAAGGCACTGTGCTAGGATTGGTGGTGCACGCGTGCCACATGCAGGTCTTTAATATTCAGCAGGAGACGTACTGAGCCAGAGGCTAATGTTCCCCAGACACAAAAAAACAGAAGGGTTGAGGAAATTACAAAAAGATGGAGCCTTCTGCCTGTGAGAACAACACACAAGCACTATGGGAGCGAGATAAAGATAACCACGCGTTCAGAACAATAATACAAATCACAACCATTATTATTGAAGGGTTAAGTTCACCCAAAAAAACAAAACTCTGACGGTTCAAAAAGATCATAAATAGACCGTAGCATTGGGGTGAATTCGGGGTGATTGGAACACTTTTTACTATTGAAATGACTTGGAAAAAATGTCCCAATCAACCTGAATTCACCCTAAATCCACAGGAATTGAGCACGTAAATGTCTTCTGAAGAGAGATGATTGCTTTATATGAGGAGGTTTCATTTGAATTTCACATATTAACATTAATCAGAGAACATGCATATAGAATTCAAATTTCGCAAACGGACACTCAGACATGCTTGTTTGACTTGCGAAAACCAATGAGGTTCATTCTTGTGTCATTCCTGCACAATTGAGCTTTCGCAAGAACCAATGAGGTCTGTTTTCGCGAGTCAAGCAAGAACGGTTGCTGATCAATGTTTATATGTGAATAAAAGCCTGAATTAAAAGTTCAACATATAAAGCAATCATGTTCTCTTCAGAAGACTTGTATTAAACCACTCGAATCATATGGATTTAGTTTTGGGTAAACAAACTTTCAAATGGAGGAACAGAAATCCCTCAGATTTTGTTAAAAATATTTTAATTTGTGTTCTGTAGATGAACAAAAGTTTTATGGGTTTGGAACAACATGAGGGCGAGTAATTTTAATAGTCTACAATATCACCATAAAAGAGACTATTTCTGAACAGACCATATATACACTTAACTTTAGCATTTAACTCGTTCCTTAACATTTTAGCAACCTGAAATGATTGTTAGTGAATCGAGATGATATGTGCATCTTGTTTTAATTCGATCATCTTCTATTCACGCGTATGTTGTTTCAAACTTGTATTTCTTGTTTGAGTTCTTCGGGAAAGAATAATAATTGGGGACAGCGATCTCATAAAACTTACACTGAATGAGGGGCCATATCTGGATACTAGAATGTCAGAAAAATTGAGCTGGAAAACAACCACCAACCAACTACCCACAACACCCTAGCATCATAAAGGCAAGTTCTAGAGAGCTTCTACCACTATTTGGGCTTTATATTAAAAGTAACTGACTTGACATACCCAGTAAAATTGCACTGGTGAAGATATACTCATGATGTTTCACTGAAAACGACATAGTCCTTTCTCCAAACCAATTTCTCAAAAATAGCTTTTCAAAAACAATGGGCCAAATACAAACCATTTGAGATAAAGCATGACCGAGCGACCCATCTCAAATATCAGAGAAACAAGTAAATGATCGTTGGCATGAAACACTGAACTTTAGCGTGAGTCCATTCCCTCCACACCAAGCCACAATCTTCTCGGCACTGGGAACAGGAAGCATCTCACATAGAAAGAATGTCATCATCAAAACGGCCAGGCTCATCTCTGTTCTCGGTATTTGGCTTATTAGTCCCCAGAGACCCTATGAGGTCAATAACACCGCACAGGAAGTGAAGTCATATCCCGCATTGCATTGTTAATATAGGGTACCCTTTAAAGTTCATCCCTGGTCCACCCTCCTTCGTGTTAAACTTATATTTCACGTTTGGGACCATAATGAGCAGAGTAATGAAATGCAAAATCTGTTCTCGGTCCTGTATCAGCTGAAGAGTCGAGACTGATTTTGGATCAGACTGACAGCGTGGGACTCCTGGGGAAATGTAAAAGTGTAATGATTCCTCCAAAGCTTCTTGCCTTTGGAGTGGGTGAGGAGTCATAAAGACACACACACACACACACAAACACATAAAGAATGCACAGTGCCCTGAGGTCGTGTGCCGTCTCGCACCAAAACTACGCACGGGAGAATGTGTGTAGCCTGGAACAGGGGACTTTATTAAAATTATTGGAAGAGTGAATTCTCATTAGCTGGATGCCTCAAGCCAAACTGCATCATTCTCCTGATCCATCTTTGAGTTAAAAAGTGCATGAGAAAATTTAGCTGCATTGGGGAGAGGAAGGAGAGAGAGAGACAGAAAGAAATGGCAGCTTTCTCATAAAAATGGTGAGAGCTGACTAAAAGTGCCAGTTTCAATCAGTGTTATTACTGTTAACGGAAACCAAAATGAAGAATAAAACTTTAACTGAAATAAAAAAATAAAAACTGAAAGTAAACATATTTGATGACCCAAAAAAATGTATATATATATTAGGTAAAACTTTATTTTGATAGTCAACTTTATACACTCTTCATACTATAAGGAACTTTGCAACTAAATGTCAACTAGTCAGAGTATTTACAGACTGTCTGCATAATATTTGCTAACACTATTTTGATGGTCAGCCAACAGACATTCAACTGACTAAGTAACTCTGCAACTACTTGCCAACTCATTCTACTAACCCTAACCTAACAGTCTACTAATATTCTAATGAGAGTTAGTTGACATGTAGTTCCAAAGTTACTTATTGTTAGTAGAATGTCTAAAGTGGACTAACCAAATATTAATCTTTTTTTTTTAGATTTTTTTTTTGTCCATACAGTGAAAGTCAATAGGCTCCTATGTTTGGTGGGTTCCCAAAGTTTTTTTAAATATCTTTCTTTGTGTTCTGCTGCGCATAAGAAATAAACTGATTTGGAATAAGATTTGGCTGAGTGAATGATGACAGAATTGTCATATTTGGGTGAACTATGCTTTAAACTACATACTTTAAATCACTTGCGTTGGCAGCACAAAATACTAAAACTAAAATAAACAAACTAAAAACACTGATAAAATTTTACAGTGGTAGAGTAAAAATGAATTAACCAAACTAAAAACTAAAATCAAAAATTAAAATCCATCAACCCTATGGCTCCAATTTGATTTTGGAAACAAACGCTGTGTCCGAAATCTCAGGCACTTCGTAACCGTTAAATGGTATGTTCTATATAGTATGAATGCGTTATCAGTTGCGTCACTTCACTTCCATTCACAAATTCTGGGATAGTAAAGTGTCCATCAAATGCAACCTTCAGAATCTCAGAGGAAGTAGTAGGGATACGGGTCCTTTTCACCTTCTGTTTTATGACATACTACTCGTCTCACATACTGTTTTTCACATACTATATATAGTAGAAAAGTCGGCATATTCGGAAGCAGCGAAAGTGATGAACAGTTGAATGAACACTTTCCTTGTCAAAGCATGCAGTTCTTGCCAAAATGTAAAATGGATTAGATTCCATACTCAAAAGGCTGTCTTTGCCAAAGACTAAGAACACCAGAATTCGAATTTTTCACGGATTAGTTCACAGATTTATTAAAAAAACACTGCTCACAAAAAAAGACTCCATAATGAGACAAAACCCTTTCATCTTTCAATGTTTAACCAAACACTTCAAATGCAAAACCTGTTTGGAAAAGGCAGCTGAAGAGAAACAGCTCTTTTTGCTGCACTCTGCAAGATGAATAAGTCACATTATTAACATTGTAGATGGTTGCTGGTGAAGAACTGAATCAGAATCACTTTGCAGAGCTTCTAAAACCTGTGGTCTTCAGACAGCCAATGAGGAGTTAAAGCCTGCATTTGAAAAACTGGTGCTATATCTATGGCAAAAATGCAATATTATAGGCAATTGATCCCCATGGTTCATCACTGTCTCATTCTTTTCAAAACCAAAGCACTAATGCTGTATTTTTTTTTTTTTTTTTTTTTACAAGAACCACAGAGCCTTAAGATGTTTCACCTTTATATGGTTAAAACAGTGACAAAAAAAGCTCTGCTCTGGCCTCAAAAACCAGGTCTGAAAGCAGGCATATAAATAATGGCTAAATAAAGCTTGTGCTTTTATCAACTGAAGGGAGAAAAAGTGAGGGAGGCATTACTGAGTCAAGTATGAAGTAAAATAGAGGAGGAGAATCTTCCACCGAATATGATTTCAGCGTATCATCATCAGATGCCTCCTCACCTGAAGGGGGCAGTGCTTTGTTACGATAGATTTGCATTCATTTATTCAATCGCTGGGTTCTTTGTTCATGCCACCAGGGCTTCAAAATGACAAGAGCGCCACATTACTAAGTAGGGGGTGGGCAGGCTTGTTTGCTGAAGCTGTAACCATCTGTCAAGCCATCTTGGTTCTGCGGGATTCATTAGAACATGACTGATGAACACCATATTGGTCATTCACCCTCAAACTGTAGGCTACAACTTCCTGCTTCAAGTTCTTTAACATGAAAAATGACTACACATTTAGATGAAAACTACAGTAATTGGTGATATTTCAATCAGATTAAATACAATGTAAACACAGTGTCAAACAATAATAATACATTTTACTTAAAAAAAATGTTTTGAGAAAGTTACTATGTTATTACAAAAAATATATATATATTTTGAGAATAAAGTTATAATGTTACAGGAATAAAATTGTACAATTAGGAGATTAAAGATTTTTTTTTTTCATTTTTTATTAATGATGAATATCACAATAGCAATAGAACAAACCTGCTTTAATGTGAGACATGGATTTAGTCAAATCATAATTAAGGATAGTATGATCCACTTCAATTTGATGTACTTTACCTACGAAAAAGGAAAGTCCTGATAAATACACTGATTTGAAAATGACTCAAACTCATTGACCACTCCTGACTAAGCAACAGTCAATAAAGAATAAATGAATGACTAGGCTAAAGTGTGCTAGATTTATCGCCATTACCCCTCACACACGCCAAACAGAAAGATGACAAAAGGTTATAGATGTCAGAGAGCAGGTGAGAGTGTGGCAGAAAACAACTGGTGAAGCACAGCAGGATAAGAGATCTCTCTCTCTCCTCTTTTACCTGTCACTGAAAGCTTCTATGAGATATGTGAGGTCACGTCTTCAGGTGGAGAAACAAGGGCAGCTGTAGCATGTGCAAAGGCTATCTTTTTTTAGAAAAATAGGAAATGGAAAACAACTCAACTTCATTCTAATAATACGAATGTTTATGTTTTTAATAATAGTTTTTATAGCGTAATAACAGAGTAATAAATTACTCACCCTCATGACATTGCAATCCAATATTATTTATATGTACTGTATAGTACTGTATAAAACCCATATATGTTTGTTTAATATCAAGTTATAATTGTTATATTAAATATGTAATTTTTATTTTGAATATATGTACTTTAGTTTATCCAATAAATATATATACACTAATAATAATAATAATAATAATAATATGGGTTTGAGGCATCAAGAGAGTGAGTAAATTATTATAAAAATATAATGATGTATTATTAAATTTATTATTATTAAAAACTAGTCATTACTATTTAGTACTTTATTTTTCTTTAATTAAAGCAGTTAAAAATGCTCTTCATGTCATGATCTAAGCAACTCTTGAAAAGGAGCCGTACATCCGAACGCAGGGGAACCACGGCAACACGAGCTGTAGATTACCAAAATATCAAAACACCAAAGAAGCTATTGCCCAACTCCTGTCATTCAGCAATATAATGGAGAAAATAAAAGAATATTGTGTAGTCACAATGGCACTGGATATCTAGAGTTGCATCTCGGAAAGCACCGTCTGCGATTAGGACCAGTTCCACTTGCACAACATACTAGACATTGTGGTGTTATTGCTAATTTGCAATTGATTGTTTTCTCTTACTCAAACACTTTATTTAAAAAAAGTTGAAGATGATGATGTTTAAATTTCTGAAAGTTATGAAATAAAATTGTATCTCAAAAGATCAAGGACAACTTAATTACTCATGATATGAAACCCTTTAAATACCACATTGAAACTGTACAAGACCCCTTTAAAACATTTCAAAACAGATGATTTATCATTTACAAAATTCTGAAACCTAACACATCACCTGAGAGCAATCTAGGACCCTAAAGGGCTCCATCATTTCATATAGCATGATCTGAGACTCTCATTGACTACGTTTACATGCAGCCAATATTCGGGTTATGGTCGGGTTAAGGTCACTATTCGGGTTTCTGAAACATAAGGAATAACCCGTTTACATGCATGAGCAGAGAGAGTTACTCCACATGGAATTGCAATATCCCGATGTAAACGGCGACGCACGGTTAGCGTCTGGATGTACGGACAACCTTAAGACGGAATATGCGTCATTTCCGATTCTTCTTCCTGTATCCAAAGACAACAACAACAGCAGCAGCACGCGGATAATGAATAGTTTGGGGCAGATAGCGATCGCCTTTGTTTGCGCTTTGGTGCTGGTACTGACCTCGCTCCAAATGTAGGCTATGCTGTGCTGCGTCTCACCATGTTTACTTCCGGTATACTGCAGGCGGGTTTTTGTATGCGCCGAGAAGTTCCTCTTCTCAAAAGACCAAGATTCCTTGCGAATAGAACATGAGCAGAACGCAAATAATTATGGGAATATGCCGATACGCGTTACATGACCAAAAATTCAGGTTAGAAAAGGGGTGCCCCAGGTATCATATCCCAGTTTTTAAAATCCGGGGTATGAGCATATTCAGGTTTTTGCCGGTGTTAACATGGCCGTGCGTGACCGGGTTATTGCTAATATCCCGGTTTTGAACGGGTTATTGGCTGCATGTAAACGTAGTCACTTTGAGAATATTGATTTGGAGCTAGATAGTTGACTTGAAGGTGTTGTATTAAATGCACACCTCTATCTACGTGTTCACCCATCATTCCAACTAAACAAACAACCCTATAATTTACTTCTGGACACTGCAGAAACACTTCTGCTACAAACCACATAAACGTTTAATGAAGATGTAGTCAGTCTTGCCATGCCAGTTTTAGCAAAAATACAAAAATTATAGAGGGAGAGGTTAGAAGTGTTAAATGACTGTATACAGAAAAAAAACAGAAAAAAAACAGACAACCTTCGGTGAACAATAAATGTATAGGATATATATACAACAGTATGCAATTCCTGATGTTAAACTCAGACCATGCTTTCGCCTTTAACCCAACAGTATGGGCTCTGTTTCACCGCAGAAGGTTTCAGAATACAGACAGTAGTAATGCTAACTTAATAAAATCAACACAGATGAGTGTCATGGGACTGGGGATGGTGCCCTCATAAACATACACACGTGCGCACACACACACACACACACACACACACACACACACACACACACACACACACACACACACACACACACACACACACACACACACACACACTCCTATACAACACAAACTAATTCAATCGAGCACTTTAGAGCTCAGCATTTCTCTTGCAGCGGTGGGATGATGTAACCGCTGGGATAGTGCCTACTGTGAGACTGGAGCGTTGAGATAGATTAGATAACTCTCCTTCTGCTTAGCATGTCAAAGTAACAACTATTTACTTTAAGAAAGCTCTGTGTAGTGAAGCTCCCAAGAGTTACAACCTTAAAAGACTGTGAATGTGGCTGTCTGCAAAGATATTAATTGTTGCTGACTTATTCACAATATGAAACCAAAACTGTCTCTAGTTACTTTCTTAAAGGCATAGCTCATTCAAAAAATAATTATTTTTGTCATTCCATGAAAAAAAAAAAAGAAAAAAGGGAGACTATACGCAACAATCTTATTGTGTAATTTTTAAATCAAACGATTATAACTCAATCTTCCGGTGTAACGACAGACTTCGCTTTGGTGATGTATGCCAATCTTTTTCAATCATTTTGTCTGCTTTAAACTGGTCCTGCACAAATATCATCACTACTTCAATACCATATGAATAATTTGCTTTGACTTTAGTACAATGATGATATAAAAGCCAATTATTTAAATTTTGAAAACATGTCTTTATAATATCATACTCCATTTCTTCGTCATGCATACTTGAAATATGTATGAAATGTATACATATATATATTTATTTTACAAAGATATTCTCTCGCAAAAAGGTTGTGACATTTTGGGGTCCACGCCATCAAAAGGCTTGAAAACCCCTCGCATAAAGCAATGTAATTGATCCATGCATTTCAAGTCTTCTGAAGTCATAAGATAGCTTTGTGTCACTGATAATCTTTCCATTACCAAATCGCATTTACGCATTAAAAAAAAAATGCAGGAGGGAGGAATATATTTAGGAGCTGAAAAAGAGGGTGAGACTTTTACCAACCTAAATTTCAGTTTTGCATTATAACATTGTTTTTTTGTGCTTCTTTGAGCTTGACAGTGGTCACTAAGAACTGAAGCTGTGAAGAAGTGAATGCCACTCGTTCTTAATGGATGATGGAGGCAGAAATCTGCACAGTGTTTGATTAGAAGGCAAAGGGCCGTTTCGGTATGTCCAAGGCTATTCAACCCCCTGTTAAAAAACTAAATACTAGTCAAACTCTGAGAGTTCCCACAACCCCTCCTCCAACTCAGACCTGACAGACAATGTGGCCCGAAACAAAAGTGAAGAGTTTCTATCGCCGGTCAGCGGTATGGGGTTTAGACAGGAATGTAGATCACTCTGCATCCGAGCAGAACAGCACTACATGAAGTGACCCAGTGAAAAAATAGTTTTTATAGAGCAAGAGAATAAACTGAACCTCTCTGAGAAAGAAATTGAGAGCAGATGAGAGTGTGAGAGAAACAGATGCCATCTCTTTACTAGGTTGTCTGTCTGTTAAATCTCTATAGCCAATAAAATAGAGCAGTTATTTGAGCCTCTCCTGTCTTTCTCACTTCAATATTAAAGGAGCCATACCATACATATTTTTGGACCAAAATAGTTTAGCACCTTAACACAGTGTCCTAACCAGTCGCGATGCGATAAGATTCCAACGACACAACACCATACACATGAAGCGACAAAACCAATCAAAAAGCACGGCCAATCAGAAAAGCAGAACGCATTTTTAGAATGTGGAAAAATTTTGGCGTTTTAAAAATTAGTGTGTTTGCATGGCATGTATCACTGAAATGAGGCCTTTTTTCAGTGAGTGAGTGAGTGAGTGAGTGAGAGAAAATGGATGGAAGAGACAAAAAGCTAAATAAAAAAAAATAAAAGAGGTGTGGAGATAATGAGGAAGATATGTCACCAGGAAGTTATAAGCTAATTTGCCAAAGGGGATTTTGCTATTAGATGCCATGTTGATTCATCACTCATTTCAAATCGCGTGACAGATGACAACAAAAACCTTCTTAATAAAATCTTAATCTTTAGTTTCTGCTCAACCATGCCAGAGACAGAAAGTTTGAAAAAAACAAATCATTCCCCCATATATTTCTTACACATACACTTCCCATAGACCTGAGTGCTTAACCGCTGCCTGCATCTTGAGCGGGTTTACCTGGTGTGAGAACAGTGTGTGGTACGTACCAGCAGATGAGTCCAGCAGCAACAGCAGCCCAAGTGACACAGCAAGAGTTAGATTTCTTACTCTCCTCTTCCTCCTCATCCTTCCGACAGCAGCACAGGCAGCTCAGGTAGATGGCCAGACCCAGCAGATTCACACCAAGCCCAGCTGCTGCTACACAGCCCAGGAAGATGAGCGACTGAAACAGAAAAAAAGAAAAAAAAACATGAGATACGAGTTTCTTTGTTAAAAGAGACACATGAGGCAAAACTGATTTTTTTCTTGTTCTTTTGAAATGAAAGAGTTTGATCTCATATGCCATTCATAACACAAAGCTCCCTTATCATCAGTCCACATATGGAAACTAAAATTCTCAGAGTTGTTCAGAAGGCGTCACTGCTATGATATCTGAATTATGAGTACTTTAACAATTGACCAACCATATTTACATAAATACAAATTCATATTCAGTTTCAAAACTCTTAAAGTCAACATGAAATCCAAATTTATGTCCTGATGCATGTTTTTATGTCTTACTGTGTGCAATTTATATATGCTGCTAATGCAAGTTTCTCATTAATGTGGAATGAAGTCACGACCTCCTGAGACGTTTTCCGAACAGAGACAATGCATTGCACTGATAACGCAGAGGTCTTTTCTGGTTGCAACACACTGTCATATAACTTAAAGTTCCAGTTGATAGATCCGGAGCTATTTTAGTCCCACAGCCTTTAATGGGGGCACAAGGTAGCTCCGCCAATGCTTACCACCGTTAAAGGAGCATGATCTACTTTTTGGCACTGAAAATGGTCTTAACTTGGTTGAAAACATTCACCCAGACAGAAATCTATGGATTTTAAGCAGTGACTGGGGATAAATATGACAACTAATGGGGCAGTACAATTATTCAACAAAAGGCACACTCATATACACACACACACCATGTCATATCCCATCCTCTTCTCGCCTCTGAAGGGGATGGAGAAAGTAGGACAGCTATAGCAAGCAGCCCCAGAGTCTATATTTACTGCATCACCATCCCTGTTACTTGAATTGTGTCACTTTCGGTTACATTCAACACTGTCTCTTTCATCCTCTGGGTGGTGGGACATCCTAAGCCATCTGCTTCATTTCCATCTATTAACGCTAAGACTAATAAGTCAGCCAATCTACCCACAACTCCAGTGGCTGCATTCCTCCACTGTGTGAGAGAAACTAGTCAGAAATCACAACAGACAAGACAAAGAATTAGGTTATACAATATAATTTAATTTGAGATTATATAAGAACTGTAAATAATATAACTAATGGTTCGACCAACAGTCTATTAATGGGCAACTTTATCCATCTTGACCCATCCCATCCAGTACTCTATTAGCATTGAAAAACCCATAATGATCATAAAGGTGCATTCACTCCATGTCGAAATTCTCATAAATACAACATTACGACTTGTAAAAGGAGTTTACGTCCTCATAGAACTTTTAATTACAACTTGTAAACTTTGATTTGTCTGAGAGCTCCGAGCTCCGTACCACCTGACCGCTGCAGCGTAACCTGGAAAAACTCAAAATGGCAGCGGATTCAGCAGTGAAACGTAGATAAGCAGTTATTTCATAATTTTTCTGTTTAATAATAACATAATATTATAAGAATAATCCGAAAATAAACAAAATACATACAATGTCTATTGATTACTCAAAGTACACCAATTAATTGAGACGTTAAGAGTGTAATTACTAGTGTTGCCATCAAAAACACGCATACCGCTAAATTGACAATTACGAATTAGCAAATGAGACCTAGAAAAAAATACAGAAATTAAATTACAATTATTTTGTTCACAAAATATTGAACAAAAAAAATCCTATTTCAAATAAAAGTTGTGTTTTTTTATTTCTGAAGGATCCTGTGACACTGAAGAATGAAGGAAAGAATGCTGAAAATTCAGCTTACATAAAAAAACAGTTATTTTACATTGTAACAATATCACACAAATTATATTTTTGCCTTGGTGAGCATAAGAGAGTAAAACAAACACATTTTGACTGGTACTGTAGTACACCACTAATCACAAGCATCAATATGTATCTATTAAATGTCAGATATTTAAGCAAAATGCCTGATGAAACCCAGTGTCTCATTTCAGCCACGTTGTGTATAAACCCCTCCTCCACCTTTGAGGATGGTGAATTCCCCATCAGGCCTTTGTGAAGGGTAAATAGGGGTTGATAAAGGTACTGTGATGAGGAAATGGGGGGAGGATGTACACAGACTGCCACAGGGGGGTCTTATGGGAGGGGATCAGGCACGTTTTAGGGAATGAGTGTGTGTTTTCATTCTCACTGAAGTGTTTGTGTGTGTGTGTGTGTGTGTGTGTGTCTGTGTGTGTGTGTGTGTGTGTGTGTGTGTGTGTGTGTGTGTGTGTGTGTGTGTGTGTGTGTGTGTGTGCGCAAAGGAAGCAGTTGGTGTGGAAACAAGGGGAGAAAGACTGGCATTATGTTTACTGCTTTTGGCCAGAGACAGAAAAAAACCCCACATAAATAAACATCACCATGGCAACCTCCAGGTCCTCTCTGACCTTGTAGTTAAGTCCTGGGACAAAGTGAAAAGAGGAATTATCATAGACTATTTTAATGAAGCAGCGTGTGACTACATGACTGGAATTACCCAGACTAAATCCTGTGATCTTCGTGAACTACGAGAAACTTGTTCTGTCTGACAGGGAAAAGCCTAAGAGATTAATGATGGGTGGTATAAACAAAATCTTATATCATGGCAACTAGTTCAGATAAAGTATATTATATTTTAGATAGATCATTAACCATAGAATCATGTGACACGTAAGACTGCTGAAAATTCAGCTTTGCCATTTTAGGAATAAATTAGGCTAGTACATTACAAATCCATTAAAACTAATACTATTTCACAATATTACTGATTTTATATATATATATATATATTTTTTTTTATTTTACATCAAATAAATACAGCCTCGGTGAGCATAGGAGATATACATGTGTATTTCTATATAACAGCTAATTAAATACTGTTATTTTATTTTATTCTTACGGAAGCTCGATGGATGCAGACCAAAAGATAAAATTAGTCATAAAAAAATGATTATAATGTCTGGCATGAGTGCAAAAACAGCTTCACTTTAGGTAACCATAGTGCAGTAAGATACTGTTAGACACATCTCCAGAGAGTGTAAACAAGAAGGATAAGAAGAGGAGAGAACAATATTGCATGTGTTTGCGCAAGAGAGAGACAGACAAGAAAGATAAATCATGCAATAAAGATTCAGAGCCATTATTATGAATACAATGAATCGCTTCAGAATACATTTGGAAAAAGCGTAAACACCCGTGCCGTGTTGCAGCCTTATCTGGCTTTACCAATGTTTTCTCTGTCACAAACATACACACTCGCACAGCAAAGTGAGTGTGTAATTATAATAGTCAAACAAATACAATGTGCATGCACACACAAAGGGTGTGCATTAATACAAGGCAGACATGAATAATGGAACACCTGCATTATCCACTATGGAAATAGAGGCAGAGAGGAATTTTTTACACACTCCCACACTTCTTCACTAAGTCATTTCCACGCACCCATATTCCCTTGTCATTCGAACACACAAACAGACGGGACACAACAAGACTGAGCTGTTTTTCAATTAGACGCCCCTGATAATTACAAATGTCCACAGGATCACAGCACAGGGTTCCCACACCTTTTCACCAATGAATGTCCATGGCACTTCTATCCACTTGTGATAACTGGATAAAGTGATTTTTAAAATTGCACTCGCTTTCTAGCCAATATTTTAGGGCTGAGTAAATATATGTCTGTGAATTTATGATTTTAAAATTAATTTCCCCCCTCAAAAAGTTCCTCTATTATGCTATGTTGCTTATTTTGTTTTGGAGGTCTCCTACAATAGGCTAACATTCATCCAAGGTCAAACACACTTCAATTTTCTCATAATATACATTGCAGCATCATATCAGTGCCTGAAATAGTTCGGTAAAGAATTCGGTCTCTATAAGCCCCTCCTTTCTCAGAGCCTACTCTGCTCTGATTGGTCAGATGGCAAGTCTGTTGTTGTTGGTCTACCACTTACAGCACATGTCGGAAACGTCCATTACCATATCTGTATTACAGCTCTGGATCTTCCTCAGCACTTGTATTCACAGTGATACGAAGAGTAACAATGGTATCGTTTTTACTGTATAAATTCAGGCCTGGGATCTCAGTGCAAAAAAAAAAGTGGATTTGCAGCGTCTTTTTGACATGTCAACATAAACTAAACTCTTCCAGGCCTCGGCTACAACTACAGAGTTAAAGGGCGGGTCAAAGTAGACATTGTTCACAGACAGCCAATGAAAACTGGCTAGCATACATAGGCCATTTATCGTGCACTTTGATCTTCGAAATTTTGCTGATCGTTTACATTCACAATCAGCTATATTACATGAAAGGTAACATCTGAAAAAGCACTTTTAAGTCAACATGATTTGAAAAACAAAATTTCACTGATTTACTTTCTCAAAAAAAAAAAGTCCTTATTGTAAAAGAAATCATAATGGGTGCATGTCCAAAAGTTTCATCAAATTGTAAAAACCGAATAAACTTAAGCCTAACTTTTCAACCAGCTCGACTTTACATGATGAAATCAAGTCGGAACATCCTGTGTCACTCAGAAATACATCAGATTATACGTGGAAAAATGGGTTTTGAATGGGGTTTCATGTTGACACTGAGGTCTGACAATGAGCTCCCCCAGAAAGCGGCATGCTTTTCTGTGCTTGTTAAGACTTTGAATGTAAATAAGGGAAATGTTGCTGACAGGTCTTCCATAACGTGGTTATATGTTTCTGCTTTGCTGTGGTTAAAAATCAACCACCCTGCCTCATCCACTTTTTGTTTTTCCTTTACGTTTATCATTTCATTTCAGTAGTCCATCCATCTTATAGCATCCATAAGGCACATAGAAAGACGTCTGGGAGAAAGAAAGATGACAGGCGAGAGAAGGACGGGTGGGGAGAAATGGGGGAAGAAGAAAAGACAGTAAAGAGATGGGGAAACACAAAAGTAGGGAGTTGGGAAGGAGGGTGGAGAAGATAGCGTGAAAGAAAAAAAATGGAAAGGACACAAGGGAGGGATAAAAGGGGTTCAAGCAGAGGATTATGGGAATAAAGTGGCATGGAATCTCCACGAAAGAGAACAAAGGACACAACGCAACCCATGTGAATGCAATTTCACATCCTCACTCACAACCACCCACCACCCCTCGGTCAAAAACACTGCTGTGTTTCTCCAGGAATGAAGCGCTCAGCATCTCTCTCGTTCGATATAATAAAGTTTAATTGAAGCCTTAAGGAAATGACTGCTGAAACACAGCTTATTCTGAATGTGACGACAATGTCATATATAGACTGTATGCACATTCAGCATCCTTTCTCACAAGACTGTATAGCAGTTGACCTTTAATGTGTCCATATGCTGTCTTACTGTCCTTTTTTAATCAATTTAACGAATCCTTGCTGAATAAAAGCATTTCTTTCAATGAAATCTTACTGACGCTAAACTTAACTAATTACATAATGATCATATTTGCTTTCAAAAGCTATTTTATTATCAAACCTGAAACATAATACAAACAAACATCTATCTCTGTTTTTTCTATTTTTTGCTATTTTCTCTATCTCAAATGATATACAGTCAAAATCTGAAATGCATTTGGCTTTTTTGCCTGCTTAGAAACAGATAGATGGATCCAATTTCAAAATTATTTAGGCACATTAACATCAACCACACCGGTTCTCAGGCACAAGAAGTTGTTTTCTTGTACAAATGCTTTTCATACTTTTCAACACAAACAGACCTGGGTTATTTCAGTTCAGTGATTCTGTAAAGTGCTCCGTCATGTTCTTTAGCTTGTTTGCATGGAGTGTCCACTACATTCATAGACCGATTTTCCCTTGGGGTCACTGACATACAGCTCAACCTGAGCATAGCTGGCTACAGGCCTGGATAAAACACCCTTTTCAAACGCCAATCACACCCTCTCCGTGAACAGACAGGCTATAAAACTGGAAGTAAATGAGCTTCCACAGACAAAGCCTTTAAGCTTCGAGGAACAAACAGGGCAAATTCGAGTAGTTTGCTGCCTGAGGGGAGATATATATTGAGGCAAACAAGAGTCAAATAATACTGGAGATTGAGACCTTCAAACAGAATATTTTCACATGGAGGAAATGGATCACTGATCCCAGGGTCAGGTTTAGGGAAAGTGGCCAACAATTTCCAGAAAGACAGGTATATGTAAGAATGTAAACGAAGCTGCTCCAACATGATAATTGATCAAATATTTTTGTGGCTTCTCTGAGAAAGAGAGATGAGCCCAACAGGTTTAGGAGACTTGTAATAAACCAGTATCCTGTATCTATCCTAGCATCAGTGACCATGCACACTAACTAGAAGAAACACAGGCTGAATCCCAATTCCCATACGATGTGTCTTATTATAGAATGAAAGATTAGCATTAGTGTGTCTCAACTCATAGCATGTTAGTAATAGTATCTGAAAGATGGCCAGACCGTGTACTTTTTTCCAGTGGAATTTTCAAAGTGTGCATCTGTGCAAGAGATCAATAAATAAAAACTTTTCTTGAGCAACAAATCAGCATATTAGAATAATTTCTGAAGGACCATGCGCCAGTGAAGACTGGAGTAATGATGCTGACAATTCAGTTTTGCCATCACTGGAATAAATTACATTTTAAAATATATTAAAATAGAAAACAGTTGCTTTAAATTGTAATAATATTATTTCACAATATTACTGTTTTACGGTATTTTTGATCAAATAAATGCAGCCTTGGTGAGCACAAGAGACCTTTAAAAACATGTAAACTGTCTGTCTACTCTCAAAGCTAATCTGCAATTTTTTTTGTATTATTTTTTTCGCTAAACATCCAGTCATGTGGAGCATTTTTTTTTTGAACAACTGTGGGTGTGGCTACCCAACTCTCCAGAAAAAGAAACCAAGATATCTCATCACCTGTAACTTTTTGTGACTAGTTAGGAAAAACTCTCAAGCTGCATTCACACGGACAGTCCTAGAGGTTGCCAAGCTTTCAAACTGTTCAACTTGGATCTCAGTCAACGTCCCTCATATTGCTGAAAATCTCCAACTGTCATGAAAAAAAATTATTTCTCTGCAAAACGTTATCATTGTGAACAGCCCTTCAGATTTACACACTTTTAGAAAAAGATTCAGTGGTGTAGAATTAATTAGAATTATGCCAAAAAAGGTTCTAGATAAGTAGAAATGTCTTAAATGATTGCATAATACTTTCATCTTTAATGGGTTATTGCAAAAATGAATTTAAACTAAATTATTTAAATGATCCCATGCTGGGAACCCATAAGTTATATATATATAGCCTATATATATGGCAGAACCCATTAAGGTTCTATAGAAGCTTTCAGTATCACAATAAAACACTGCCAAGTTTGAGACAGTTCTTTGATGAAGTATCGAGATGTTAATTATATTAAATATTAAATTAAGGTATATTAAAGAAATGTCTTAATACTGGTGTATTTGTAGCCAATTACCAAGTGTACTTGGTAAAAGTATTTAAATTGGGATGCATCCATATATTGTAGAGCTAAGCGGTGGATGTGCTTTCTGTGGAAGTTCTGAGCCAAACTTCAGCTATATGGTCACAGCAGGTGGAGAACAGCTGTGTGGAGCACACTGACGCCCATCTGCTGGGAGCTGGGAGAGAACTAGACTCGTTGAACAGCAACACATCAACTTATTGATCAGAAATCTACAATGTTACAGTTTTATGCTCTTTAGGGTACAGAATTACATATTTTACATGATAAAATTGTGCAATATGCCTCAGGGAAAGTCTGTGCATTATGTATTAAAACCATTAAACATCAATGAAAAAATATGTAGCCTATGCTAATGTAATCTCCAGGTGATTTCCAAGATCTTGGTGAAAGAAAAACTGCAAATAGTTTCAGTGAATAATATACCAGGCAGCATATTTGAGAAGATTCCAGTGTTGTGTCACGGCATGGACATGAGGGGCCTGGATGACTAGGGTTTTGCAGTAAAGCAGAGGCAAGCTTTTAGGACGGTCTACAACGGAGCAGTCAACATCTCTCATTTTGTCCTCATCTTTCCACCACTGCTTTTGAAAGGGAGTAGGGGGTTTGGGGGGAAAAACCTCAGGGGGCTTTTCCAACACAGTGCGCTCGGATGAACCTCCCCACCCTCACAGCTGGGACATTATTAACTCTGAGCGGGCAGGTCATGGGCTTTGGGCGAATAAAGAAACAGGAAGGAGACACAGAGAGGAAGAAAGAAAGATAAGGGCACTGCAGAATACTGTTTCATACACCAATGTTAAAAATTTTGAGGTTGGAAAGATTGATTTTGTTTATTTTTTTACAGCACAACCATTTTCAACTGTAATGATAATATTTATTGAGCACCAAATCAGCATATTAAAGAGATTTCTGAAGGATTATGTGACCCTGAAGACTGGAGTAACGATGATGAAAATTCAGCGTTTGTCATTACAAGAACAAATTACATCTGAAAATATATTAAAATGGAAAAGTTTTTTAAATTGTATTTAGGGCTGGGCAATATGACCAAAATCATACATAATGATACAAGTTACTTTGTAGTACGATAACAATATATATCACAATATAGTTTTGCTTTAAATAAGGTTTTATGATATCAACATTTTTGATACCATTAAAATGTCATAATTCTTGTCACCAATTTCAATATCAGAAAAAACAAATAGCCAAAGTAAACAAAAAACTCAAGCTTACTGAAGACAAGTAAATAGTCAGTGATTAAATGAAAACAAATATACTAATTACAAGCAATAGGACAAAACTACAATAGAACAGACACAAATTAAATAGTACCAATTCATAAATTGTATAAAGTAGCCTAATCAAATGTACAAAAAACACTGCATAGTCTTTACTGTGTAAAACAAAAGAGCAGTAGGCCTATGTCTTTTGTTGTTTGATTAACATTAAAAGCACAATACGCATATTAGGCTGCTGGCACTTTAAAATTGAATGCACTGATCTAATACACCGATACACATGCGAATTCTTTCTCAACCGTTTACATTTACATTTATTCATTTAGCTGACACTTTTATCCAAAGCGACTTACAATTGCTATATATGTCAGAGGTCGCACGCCTCTGGAGCAACTAGGGGTTAAGTGTCTTGCTCAGGGACACATTGGTGTCTCACAGTGGATTCGAACCCGGGTCTCTCACACCAAAGGCATGTGTCTTATCCACTGTACCACCATCCACTGTAAAGGTGTATGAGACCGTTCAAGCTGATAAGGCGACAAAAAGAACTCCGTATTCTCTCAGACAGCGCTCAGAAACCATCTCTCAGACAGCACTTGCATACAGATGAGCTTTCTTTCGCTGCTTATTGCACTTCAATGGTTTAAAATCACTTGTTTTTGAACAGCAATGTTTAAAAACGCATGCAAATGATAAGCTTTCAGGATGCCACAGCACGGCAATGTCACGTGAGCGTGTAACCATGATAGAGATAGTCCTAAGTCTACCGGTCGGCAAATTTCTACCAGTTAGGCTAATCGTTTCTTCCCAGTTATTGTCCACCCCTTTTTGTACTAATATTTGAAAATATTACTGTTATTTTTAAAACAAATCCTGTAAATGTATCCCTCGTGAGCATAAGAGACTTCTTTCAAAACATCTTATGGATCACAAACTTTTGAACAGTAGTGTACTTTATTGCAACTTTCAGTGATAGACTTAACTTGGAGGAATGTAAAACTGCAGTCTAAATGTAAATAGACCTGCCAGTCTCTTATGTGATTAATAAAACTCAATCAAAAATATTGACAAAAAATATATATTTTTGCAGGATAAGTTCAGCAGCTGTAGTGAACCCTCTTCAATTTATTATGAACAAAATGACCTACTGAAATAAAAATACACTATTTATTTATTATATTTAATGATCATGCAGTGAATATTATTAATATTCCATTAAATTAATTGAGAAATATTTAAAGGTGGGCAATGGATTCATTTAATTTGCTAAAATTTATAGTAACTTTCTTTCAAATCTGAAGACAATGCTCCATCTAAAATGCCTGACAGGAGATAACAAACTATAGGTGATGGATTACAAAACTGATTAAACTGATGTAAGGATTACAAAACTGATGAAACAGCCTGCCTCTGAGCTGTTTGGGAAATGAAAATGCCATGCAGTACATGCACGCTTCAATGCACTGACATTAAAATGCTCATTGTAGTAATAAAAATGAATACCTAACTTTAAAATTAAGTATTTCATAACCAGCAATACATCTCAATAAGAGACTGATGTAACAGTATGTTGACTATGAATGGGCTTTGAGAACATGGAATACATTCCATTACGTTTACAATAACACTATTCTCCTTACGAACATTTCTGACCCAAATTCCAAAAGCTGACAATCATCTCTTCTCTCAACTTGGCCACAACACAATCATTAATCTAACAATATGTGCTGGAAATATTCTCTTGCTAGCTACTATGTGCATCAGTACAATTACAGACAAGATACCATGGCATTAGTTTTACTGCTTATTTGCATTGCAAAAGACCACTGAGCTCTTAACTTACCACCACATGTCAAACAAACTAAATATTTCTGTTCTTCACTAGCTAAGCAAACTGTGGATCCCTGTTCTATCTAAACGGCCTGATTTGGTTAATGTGGTCACAGCTACCACATCCTTTTTGGGATTTTTTAGCTTTTTACTGAGAAAATCTTTGTGGTTTAAAGAAAACTGGCCCACCCAGAATCGACTGCAGAAAATACTTAAAAGGGTGCTGCTGACATAACCACACCTGGAAGAAAAATAATAAAAAAGACTACAGATAAATCAAGAGCACGGCTTTTCTCTCATCTTAGATCTAAAATTGAAGTGCAGTGCCATGGTTCAGGTCTGAAGTGATGAAACAGAGCCTAAGAGGAGACCATAAATAAGGACTATCAGCAAACAAAATACACCAATGTCAAGGGTTGAGCAAGAAATATTGCCCAAACATCAGAATTGTTGGAAAAAGGGCAAATGTGAGTGTTACATTTACATTTATTCATTTAGCTGACGCTTTTATCCAAAGCGACTTACAATCGCTATAGCCTATATGTCAGAGGTTGCCCGCCTCTGGAGCAACTAGGGGTTAAGTGTCTTGCTCAGGAACACATTGGTGTCTCACAGTGGATTTGAACCCGGGTCTCTCACACCAAAGGCATGTGTCTTATCCACTGAGAAAAAGTATGGCCTCTACATGTACCTCAGATTGCCCCATAACCCTTTTTTTTTAAACTGAGGGACTTGAAATTGAAAAACAGAACAAACATACTGATGATTCATCTGGCATGACATGTTTTGTCCAATCAAATGGTCAATAAAATATTCCTGAAATATTGACCGCCCTTCTGAAAGTAATGATCAACATGAGCACAGGGGAAATTCCAAATACATTTACATCAGAAGGTATTTTTTTATTCCCATAAGACGTATGGCCTTTGAGCAAACATTTCTTCATCTTAAAGCTGAAGACTGTATTTAAAAAAAAAAATTTAAAATTACATCTCCTATCACAACTTATGTGCAATGACAAATATGTAATCTGTAGGTTCAAAAGTGTAAACACTGTGGTTCTGTGGTGCTATTAAAACACTCTTCTGTTCATTTGAACATTAAAACCATGCAGCCTGACATATCACTGCACAGTTTGGGACAGGAGGACTATCTGTTTGTCCACTCCAAACAATGGGAAATATGGACAGTGTTCAGGAAACCGTTCTGTTGGTGACCCTTGTGCAAAAATTCCAACTTTAACAAAAATACCTGGTTGTTTTTTTGAGTGATCAGATAGATATGCTGAGTTGCAAACCACAATTGATTTGTAAATCAAACTGATCAGACATTGTGAAAGACCAGACTCTTCAAGTGGCTGTTTTCCAGCAAGTGTTTTCTATTTTAATCAAGTCAGACAATGGTATTGTCGGTGTGAGATTGGATGGCTAATGTGCTTCTTCTCTTGATGATCAGGATTAAAAAAACAGCAGCTTGCAAACATTAAACTGCTCTTTCCACTTAAATGTTCATTTACGGGGGATGTAAAGATGTCTTCGGGAAGGATGGAAAATGTGTTTACAGATGCGTTTACTGCTGGCCTAACTGCATAAATGGCTTGCAATAATTTTATGATGCGTTTGCATCTTTTTTAATTACAAAAAGGTCCATTTCTACTCTCTGCAACTGCATGGATTACAAGCACAACTCTTCGAAATGTCCGTTTTCATTAAGTCATGCGAATGTTTTATCACTAACTCCCTGACCATGTTCATCATACAATCCCATCTTGAAGTCAGCTTTTAAAATTTTGGTCCAAGTTTGTAGCCTGATTTCAGCGATTTCCGTTCTATCGAACTGTTCCAAGCAGGAAGTTGGACATTCCAAGATGAATGGAATGCAGCATGTGAGTTAGACAGATATTTTCGTTATTTCTTTCCGTACCATTCCAACTTTGTCTTTAAATGATACATTAATGAAAGAGAAGCAACAACAACAATCAGGAATAGGCTCAGATGAGTCAGATGACTGAGCATTTCAGTATGGTTCATAGAGGTCACTAAAGCACAGATTTCATCCATCTGCATCTGAAAATAATAACCCTTCTCTCTCCTCATGTTTAGTAGTAGTGCAAGCATCAATATCACTAATGCTCATCATGCTCATTGATTTGAACTTGACCCTAAGTATTAAACACAAGCAATTAACTCATCTTGAACAGTTTGTGCTACAGACATGAATGGTGCCTCAAATTGTGCAGCTTGATGAGGAGAGGTCATCAGAAGTCTAAGAAATACCCTATCACATATGAACTCTTTTGACATGGGCCAGTAAAAACCATTTAACAACAATCCAGAACACCCTAGCAACCATAAAGCAACACACTTAAACAAACTGTGCTGTAGCAATACCCTGGCAACCACCCAGAGGAAAAATGTAGCCTTATTCAAAAGTCTAATTTCTTGTAGATTGCAGTAATCCTAACCACAAAAACAGCAAGTAAATATGTCTACAGGTGTCTTTAAATAAATGTATGGGTACAAACAGCCCTTTTATGGTGTGACTCAAACAGATGCATCCTCTATCTGGGATGGGGAGAAAAAAAAAAGCTGTTAGCAATTCATCCCCGCAGGAAATAAATGAATCATATGGACAGATGACCTTTGACCCATCTAACGCACAAACACATATCCACTCAGGCATAACTTGACGATTGGTCCTTTCTAGAGTTGACGTCTACTTAGTCGCTGTCCTCACTAACAGACCAAAAAGGGATCTGCATCAACAACCCCCCAGAAAAAAAGCTCTGTTTATTATTATATTGGACCACATTTACATTTATTCCACAGATTTCCCCCCCAAAATCAGCCCAGAAGATACACACAAAAAACGTCTGCAGATTCCATCTGGGCCTGCTCAATGGGGAATAGGTCCAAACATGGAGAGGAATTATTTTCACTTGGGTCAGTGACAAATAAGGAGTGAAAGCATGCAATGCAAACAAATAAATAATAAAATAAATGTATAAAATAAATAATAATATTGAATAAAGAAAAATTATTACCATATAATAACCATTAAGTATTTAATAAAATAATAATTGTATTAAATACAATAAAATAAAATAACTGATTTTATAGTCAATAAATACATAATAGTTATATAAATAAATATGCATTAATCAACATAAAATAACTTACTCTAGAATGTTTTTATATTTTTTAAACTTAGTACTAAATTAAATAAATAAACTGATTCTAATTTTTTACTCTATAGAATGCTTTAATATATATATATATATATATATATATATATATATATATATATATATATATTTTTTTTTTTTTTTTATTATAGATATTAGTTGTGATTTATTAAACTCATTGTGACCGATGGGAACCTTTTGTCATCTAAATCCAAATAAACTTATTTGTCTTTACCAATTCAATCTTTCTCTCCTAATCATTTGGACCATTTAGTGTTGGCGAAATTGTTGAAGCGATTAAACACAGTGAGTCTCTATAGAGAGCACATCATCTGCCTGGTGTTCATAATAAACATTAGCAATTAGATATAAAGCACAACAACAGTCTCTTAGCTTTGCAGAGAGCTCATATGCATGGTCTCCCAGGGCAGTCCTAAAACCGCATAGAGGAAAGAGATCCCACCAGTTTTCTGTTCTGCTGAAAATCCACATTAGGATTCAAAGAGCAGCGTCAGCTGGAACAGAGCATTTAGATTGACAAACTAGGGAAAAATGGGTTATGAAGGAGGATCCCTCGGGCTATCTGAAAACGCCCCGGTGTTGATTCCGAGACCCAGCGTGAGCGCCTGATTTCACACCGCAGCATCTGGACTCGTTCTGCCTCCATTTACACCATCTGCCTTTAGTGCCTTAATAGAAACAGACAGCTACAGAAATGAGCACTCGGCCCCTCCATGCTCTGTCATATTCCTCTCACTCCATCTCTAATCAACTGGATGTTGATACAGGTCAGTGGAAGAATCGCATCACGATAACAAAGAGATTCAAGCAACGTATAGCCTGGGTGAGACTATTACTGGGTGAGGGATTTAGTGACTTGATTAGAAGAATCTGGTTCAAAATAAGATCCAGTTATGCTGCTTGTGAAATGTGGTTTTGGTTATGACATGATTGTCAGTCAGATACAGTTTACTTAATATGTCCCAGTTTGAACCTATCAAAACCCAGCAGATAAACATTACTGCTGTTTTAACCATGTTGCACCAGAAAGCATGCACTTTTCAGAAAGAGCCTGTTATCCAGGGCAGAAACATTACTCTGTAAGAGTCGAGGAACAGTGTAGACAAATCAGAGAACTAATGCGTGTGAAAATGCATTGTATTTCTTTCATTTGCATAAGGGCTCTCTAATCAAGGACGTCTGAAAAATGTTGCAATCTTGTTCATAATCTTTCTCATAGAAGTATGAACCTCAGCTTTAAGCTATTTAAACAAATGCACTTGAAGTCTCTCAAAGGCCAAACAGTGAAAATGCAGAGCAAAAAATCAGTCTGAACTGTTTTTACACCATGATTACAAGTTAACTATAAAACATAGGACCTACATCATTTTAACATGTCTTGTACGAATTAAACTAAACATGAAATTAAAATATTAATTGAATAACTTTAAAATATCAAAATAAAAACTAATCCAAAATAGTCAAAAAGTAGCCTAGAATAATAGTATCTCATTGATGGCTACTAAAATAAGACTGGTCTGTTCATCATGTTCAGGTAAGACTGACTTTTTAGTTGGGTTCTCTCTCTGACCTAAACAAAACCCAAATTACAGCTAGCTATATAAAGTTATATAAATAATTGAAGCTTCAGTCCTCTGTTGAACCACAAAATGCTGTCCAATATAATAGCATTTGTGTCTGGGCTCAAATTTGACTCCAATTAAAACACATTGTTGTTGAAAATATCTTAGTAAACAAATACAAAATGGCAAGATTCTAAACGGGAATACGAAGAAAGTGTACATGACTTCCGAAACATGTTATCAAGTTGCTATATTTTTAAAGTATGACATGGAGTCCCAAAGATAAACTAAGTGTGACAGACAAAGTTTATCTCGACTGTTTGAACCATGAACCTCTGTATGACAGTAAACAGCCGGTCTGACCTGCTGGTAGTTCTCCTCTTGCGGTTTAAATGTGTGATCCAGCGGCTGAAACCTCAGATTCACATGAGGAAACTGATGAAGCCAGTAAGTCCACCAAGGAGCGATATAATCAACCCGTGCAGAAGACATCCTTCAGCAGTCGAGGAGACGAATAAACCACTTTCCCAGATAGAGACGGTAGACAATTAGGGTGTTTCTTCCCCCTTTACTCTCCGGTGTCTTGTCTTCTCAAACAAAAGCCATGGATGTGGACATTAGAGAGACTGAGTACTAAAACAAAAGTTCCGAAAGGGACATAAGAAAATCTCTGAATACTTCCCCCAAATCGCAGACCATGAGAATTCACGGGAAATGTGGAATTATTTGATTAAATCCTGGTCTCGTGTCGCAGCCATTCCTGCGCGTGTCGTGCGCTTATTCTCTGCTCATAACTCGGGAGCGAGCTTGCTTTGAACTAGCGTACGAACGAGATCGGGGTCGCGCCTGAATAAGAAAAGAGGCAGTTTCTTTATTTCGGAATATCTTTTTTTTTTATGGTGGTTTAATTGCGTTGAAAA